>NC_058105.1:86205000-86811000 GCF_020171115.1 Neogale vison | reverse complement strand
GACAACTAACATGTCAATAAAATATTCCATTTGAAACTCTTCTTGGTATCTGAAATGCTTTTGAATATTTAAAAAAATATGTACATAATAGTTTTCAATTAGCTTTTTTACTTTCTCAGGTCATTGAACACATCTTATTACTTGGGCTTTTAAAAACTGTCCTCCACTCACTGTTTTAAATGCGCCTTTACAAACAATGCACAGGTTTGTATTAAAAGTTTTTCATTTGGAAAACGAATCTATTTGAGGGCTCTTCCCAGTGAACTTTGTTTTCTCTATCCAATTTGAATCAATAAAGGAGCTCTTCTGTTTCCCCACTTGTGATTTGAAGAAGCATTTCCACATTACAAACATACCTGGGGATTCAGACCCTATGTTGACTAAACTATTATCCACACACTTTTGCTTTGTTCACCATGAGACTTGTGATGTGGGATACAACACAGTAAGGGGCATGACGGTTGAGGAAATACATGCTTTCAATAGGGCTGTAAGTCATTTACTGAAAAATAAGTGTTAGTGTGGGCCCCGAGCTGGGAAATGAGCCCATTCCACCCTTGTATTCTTCTGTGCTTGGAGTTGGTAGGAAAGATAAAAGTTCATTTTTACCATCGGATCACAACCCACATTTCAGTCAGAGACACTAGACTTGTCTCTGTACCCTGTATTAAGGAAAACACTCTGCTCTCTGTCTTGAGATGGCTACTTCGATTGCTAGGACAGTGGCTTTATAACCTGCATAATTATCAACAGCTGCAAGAGCTTTCAGTCTTGGTAAGTTGGTAGTGACTCAATGTAAACAAACACCTGCCCAGTGGTGGGCAGGGCCATTTCCTCACACTCATGGGCTGGTTGGATGGGGGTGGAGACTGGCTACCAGAACAACCTGGGCCCATGCTTAGGCAAAGACCATGTCCCCTTATTCATGGTCCCTTGGTCTGTGTGCCCATGGACCTCCAGGATTTCTGACCTGTCAGAGATAGCCACAGGTCTTAACAGCATTAATAGCATGGTTCTGTGAATCATCCATTAGAGATCTTCAGGGGCACCCACATGGAAAATAAGGATTTTTCTTTTGTCCTATGTCAGCTAACCTAATCCACAGGGATACAGCTCATACTGCCTTGGACCCAGAACTTTCATAATAGAATATCAGTGGCAAGAGTTTCATCTTTATTTCAGATTCCTTCTCTTGCCTCTATGCTCTGAATTTTGTACAAAATACAGACCAATTCAGTGTCTGCTAGAAGTGTTACCCTGCAGCCCCTTAAAATTGTTTCTGGTGCTACATCAACTTCATTTTTTTCCCACAATTTTAGTAATTTGCCAATAGGATTATTGTAGATATCTTTCACTAATAAACCAAAGCTACAAGGAAGGACAGAACTTTTTTCCCATCCAGTTTGGATAATTTCCCCTCAAAAACTGGCTCCTTAGTGTCTTTCTCAATAGCCAGTTAAATAGCAAATTCTCCACCAGGAGCTCTGAACTGTGTGTGTGTGTGTGTGTGTGTGTGTGTGTGTACACAACTTCAGAGACCAGGACATAAACTTCTGGAAATAGATGTCAGAAACTAATTCTTTTCATTTCAGTGAGAAACAGATCATCCAGGTGATTGGAGACACCAGCCTGGCTCTTTAGGAAACTGGATTTAGACTCATGGTAACATTTCTTTCTAACGTCCTGAATGCCTTCCTTTCTAGTTCTTAATATCTGATGGTAGTATCCAATACTGCAAACATGGGGCTGTTCACAAACACTAGTTTTCCCTAGTGCGTACAGAGCTGTGTCCTTTCAGAGGTTCCCTATTGCCTCCATTTCAGGCCAGTTTAACTTAACTCTCTTCAGAGCTTCATCTCGCAACCAAGATAATGTAGAATCTCCCCAAGTCAGGCTACATGCTGTGATACATGGTGAACTTCCTGCTTAAGGCTTTCTCAATAAATGTCAACCCATAGGCTCTTGGCAGCTTTTCTCCCAAGCCTCTTCCTTTATTTCTCTGGTCATTATGGGACAAATCTGAAATTCAGGGAAAGGGGCCAACTTATTCTGTATTTCAGCAGAGACCCAAAAAGAAAGAAAAGAGAAGGTTTGGATTGGGTGGAAGTTAGCAGACCTCCCACATTACTCACTTTGAGCATCTTTCTCTGGCACCCAGAACAAACTGCCTGTGCTTTTAATACTTACTACGGTTACTGTTCCTGTCTTCAAAAGACAAATCCTTTCTCAAAACAGACACTCCTTTCACAATGTCTTGATTCTGGTGTACTGCAATGCAAGAGCCTGCTTTTTATAAGGTTTACTTATAAACATTTCACAGTTCAAATATTCAACTCATTTTAGTTAAAATGGGCTGTTTGGTAGCAGGGAGATGATTAGTTACCATTTCATGATCATTAAAAAAGAAACTCTCTAACGACCAAAGAAGTTCTGCCAAAACCTGAGCATTTGAACATGTTCACATTAATCCAGATTTTATGTTTGACAGGGTTCTTTTTATATTTTCTGCTGAGACTATTGGTATATTTCCATTTGTTATAGTTTTTAGTTACAATATCTGCTTAACTTACCCTTAAAAATGTCATATGGTTTCTTTTATAAGTTAGTGGACAAAGGGTTCAGGCTCTAAGAATCAGCCATCAATAAAAAGGAGTTCAGCAAAGCCCCTTATTTTCTACAGACTCATATTAAGCAACCAGAATTTACATACACAGAAAATTTGAAGAAGTTTCTCAGCCATCTAATGAAGGTATTTCTTTGACTGCTGAACTTCGAAAGCATATGCAGAGAATATTGAGACCTGTCCCCCAATTTTAGCATGAGAGGGCAAAAGCAAACAAAAAGACTTGCCCATGGTCAGGCTGCTGTACACAATCGAGTCACTGTATCTCTCACTTGATACAATATGAATCCAATATATATCCACTTAAAGCTCTTTTTTCGCATTTGGAACACTGAGTAAAAAAGTTTCCTAAAGTCTCTAACAGAGACTTAGATGAATTATCTCCTCCAGAGACTGCTTTTGCTAGCTCTACTAGTGACTTTTGCACACCAGTAAATTCACAGAAGACTTCATGGTCACATGGCAAGTGACTAAGACCCCAAATGGCTTCTGACAGTCCCCGGATTAAAGGTTAGTGTTTGATTTCTACCTTTGTATTTCTTTTGGCACCTTGCTTTAACTGGTGTTCATGTAACCTATATTATTTAGCTTTCTAAATTGCTTTAGCTTCTTTTGCCAGTTTGGTAGGGTGTATGTGTAGAGGTGAAATTAAATGTATTAATACAATTTTTGAATATCTAAAGGCTTAGCTCTGAGTGGTGCTAATGACAGAATGCTCTATCCCCATCTGTGTTCCTCAGTGCATGCTAAGCCAAAAAGAACTGTGATCTTAAATGGTAGATGAGCTGCAACCATGCATTTCGCATATTTAAGAAGGGCACACATGGGAAACCTGGGTGGCTCAGTTGGTTAGGCCTCTGCCTTTGGTTCAGATCACGATCCCAGGGATGGAGCCTCGCATTGGGGTCCCTGCTCAGTGGGGAGTTTGCTTCTCCCTCTGCCTCGCCCCTCCCCCCCTCCCACCGCTTATGCTCTCTCTCTGACAAATAAATAAATAAAAATCTCAAAAAAAATTAAAAATGGCACACAGAAGGTTTGAAGGGCAGAAGATAACCTCTAAGGAGGCCCTTAAAGGATGGTGATTCAGGATGGATGAGAGGTGGTTTCATGAGATCCTGGTGGTGAGTAAAACATTGCAGTGTTCAAGAAGAACTGTTTGCCTCTATGGATGGTACAGTATTCAAGGCCTGGAGGGAAGTTGGGCCTGAGAAATCTGAGAAATTTCATAGCAGAATCTGACCTGGGCCTGCAGGTAATTGAGGGGGAGGTGTTGAATGCACATTAGATTCATTCTGTAAGATAAAAAGGTCAAAACTGCTGGAAATACTGGCAGCAAGAAAGCCAGCTCTGAGGATGATGACATTGCCAAGATCCCCAGATATAAGTGTCAGGCTCCACACTATCTACCAATGCCTGACTGAGTTAGTAGAATCCAAGATAACACATGATCTGGATGTGCAGATTGCTAATAGCTGCACTGAAGGGCAAGTTCTGCTCTAGGTCACCCTAATGCCTCCACCTCTGCCAGAAGACTCCATCATTAGAGAAGGAGCCAGCATAAAATTTTGTCTGCTTCTGCCTAGGAGATAGTGGACCTCTTTTTCTTTCCCTGTTCATGTTTCAGAAAGTGATCTTGGTAAGCCAGAGAAAGAACTATGGCCCATGGCAGAGGGGTAAAGTAATGTGCTGTGAAGGCACTAATAGAACCCCCCAAACAAGCCACCTCCCCTTCTCTTCCTATCTCCGGTCCCTCATGCATAACATGGAAATAATGCTGGCTGCCCATGTTACGGGATTGTTGTGAGACCTGAACAAGGCAGAAGTTACCAAAGTCCTGGAAATGGTATGTGGCTCAATGCTTGTGAGTTTATTCCCCTCAGGACATAGTCAATCCTTATCCTTGACTGTGTTTTCAACCTAACCAACTCTGCTTTTTCTCACTGGATTTGTTGATTGCTAACCCAATGGCTTTTCCTAACAATGCCCTGTGGTAAGAAAAACTGATTTTTTTTAAAGAAGCAGTATGTCCAGTCCAGGGGGAAGGCTCAGAATTTCTCCAATCTAGTCATAGCTATCCTATTCCCCTTTGCCAGGTGATGGTTCTTTCCAGCCTCCCTTACAGCTGAGTGTGGCCATGTGGCCCAGGTCTGCCCAATGAAGTATATAGAGAATGTATAGGGGATTTATATAGAAAAGGCTGTTTCTTAATAAAAAAGGGTAGATGTGAGCAAAGATGATGATACTTGGAATGTGATAGAAATACCTGGAGTTGTTACAGCCATGTTGTGACAAGCATGTGGTCATAGAGTCAACCTTCTGAAAATGGTTGAGTAGGAGGTTAGAAGCTTTGGAATCCTGGCATTTTTGAGCAGCTGAACCAATGCAAGTGCATTTCTGTACTTATTCTGAGTGGGGGAGTGGGGATGGTAAGGCCCTGTTTAGTTATACCGTTGTCTCTAAACTTTTGTTGCCTAGTAAATTAATTGAAAATAGCTTTTAGAAATACCAGTGTCCTGGCACCATACCTAGAAATTCTGGTTAATTAGTCTACCTTGTGGCATCTGGGTGGCTCAGTCAGTTAAGTGTCTGCCTTTGGCTCAGGTCATGATCCCAGTGTCCTAGGATAGAGCCCAGCATAAGGCTCCCTGCTTAGTGAGGAGCCTGCTTCTCCCTCTCTCTGAAACTCTCTCTGCTTGTCCTCTCTGTCAAAAAAAAATTTTAAAAATCTTAAAAAACAAAATCTACATTGTGGCCTTGGACATTAAAAAACCTTTCTGTTATCAACAGTGTGAGATACATGACAAGATATAATATAAAGAAACCATGTCAGTCTCACACAGCTTCAACAATTAAGAATTCCTGGATCTATACTCCCACATTCTTGTCTACCCACAGGTTATTTTGAAGCTAATTCTGAACATCATGTCACTTAATAAACTATTATTTCAGTATGTATCTCTAAAAGATATAGACACTTTAAAATTATAGGCACTGTAACACTATTGCATTTTAAAAAGTAGTTATAATTGTGGGGCACCTGGGTGGCTCAGTGGGTTAAACCTCTGCCTTCAGCTCAGGTGATGATCTCAGGGTCCTGGGATCGAGCCCCACATCAGGCACTCTGCTTAGCGGGGAGCTTGCTTCCTCCTCTCTCTCTGCCTGCCTCTCTGCCTACTTGTGATCTCTGTCAAACAAATAAATAAAATCTTTAAAAATTTTTTTTAAAGATTTAAAAAGTAGTTATAATTGCTAAATATCTTCAAATATTCATCCTTAGCTTAACATTTTCCAATTGTTTCACACATAGTTTTTCTCTCTTTCTTAACTTTTTTTTTGTAAGTTGGCATACAGTGTTAAATTAGTTTCAGGTGTACAGTATAGTGATTCAACAATTCTGTACATTACTCAGTGCTTGCCACAATAAGTGTAGCCACCAACTGTCACCATACAATGTTATTACAATATTATTCATTCTATTCCCTATGCTGTACTTTTCATCTCCATGACTTAATTATTTTGTGACTAGAAGCTTTTACTTCTTAGTCCCCTTCACTTATTTCACCTGTCCTTCAAGTCCCTCCTTTCTGGCAACCACCAGTTTGTTCTCTGTACTTATGATTCTGTTTTTGTTTTTTGTTGGTTTGTTCTTTAGATTCCACATAAAAGTTAAGTAATACGGTATTCATCTTTCTCTGTCTAACTTATTTCACTTAGCATTATACTCTCTAGGTCGTCCATATTGTCACGAATGGCAAGATCCCATTTATTTTTTTTTAAATATTTTATTTATTTATTTGACAGACAGAGATCACAAGTAGGCAAAGAGGCAGGCAGAGAGAGAGGAAGGGAAGCAGGCTCCCCGCCGAGCAGAGTGCCCAACGCGGGGCTCGATCCCAGGACCCTGGGACCACGACCCGGGCCGAAGGCAGAGGCCTCAACCCACTGAGCCACCCAGGCGCCCCCCCATTTATTTTTTTATGGCTGAGTGATATCCCCTTGTATATATGTATACCACGTCTTTATCCATTCATCCATCAATGGACATTTATGCATCTCCAGATAGAAGCACACAGCACTACCTATGAGATATTATTGTCAAAAAGAAGAAGGAGAAAAATCTAATTTGAATCTAATAAAGGCTCTGTCTCTGATTTTAAATCAGATTTCATAAGTCAGTCAGAGAGCAACAAATACCATATGATTTCACTCACATGTGAAATTTAAGAAACAAAACAAATGAACAAAGGGGGAAAAAGACACAAACCATTAAACAAATTCTTAACTATAGAGAGAAAACTGTTGGTTATGGGATGGAAGATAAATGAAATGGATGACAGGAATTAAAGAGTACACTTATCTTAGTGAGCTCCAGGTGATGTATAGAATTGTTGAATCACTGTATTGTACACCTGAAACTAATTTAGCACTGTATGTTAACAATTAGTGGAATTAAAATTTAAAAACTTAATAAAAAAAAGAAAATAAGATTTCAAATATTTATTTAAAAATAAGCAAATATTTATTTCAGCTCAGGATCCAGTTTACTTTCATGCATTATAATTTGTTAATATGTCTACTAGGTCACTTTCAATCTCTGGCTGTTCCTTTCTCTCTCTCTCTCTCTCTCTCAAATTATTTGCTGATGAATTTCAGTCCTTTACTCTCTAAAGTTTCATAGATTTTCCTGGCATCCTCCCTTTGTCATTGCTTAACATATATGTGTATGTCTCCTGACTTACCTATAAATTGGTTGTTAGAGACAGAGCCTTTATTAGATCCAAGTTGGGTTTTTTTCTTTTTCTTCCTTTTTTTTTTTTCTTTTAGCAAGAATACCTCACAAGTAGTGCTGTGTATTTCCATCTGGAGACACATAATGTCTGGTTGTCTCTTTTTTTATGATGTTAGCAGACACTGATGATTATCGCCTAGATCTAATATTTCATTACAGATTATAGAATGAAGTTATTTTATTTATCTTTCTCATTTATTAGCCAGAATACTTCTCTAAAGAGAATCTTCTCCACGTTAATTATTTGGTAACACAGTAGATACACAAATGGAAGGATTGTTATTTGCTTTTTTCCTTCTATTTATCAGTTTCAAATTATGAATTTATTCCCTAGTACTTTGAAAGGTTATCACAGGGCATATTTTCATAATCACTATGAATGCAATATTTAAATGCGCTTAATGTATTTGAATCTACCTAATTACTGTTCTTATAGATGCTCAAGCTGATGTATTTTTAGGCATATAGACGTTTCAGATTAACTCTTGAATCCTTTTTACATGATCACTGTAGTCCTTCCTCCATTCTGGTACATCAAGTTTTTCTCAGCTAACCTTATACATTTCCTAAAATTAGCTAATTCATCACATAATCTTGATGTATTTTTGAATGGAAAATGCTTGGTAGAGAGCAAAATTATGGTGCATGGCTGCAAGTTACCAGATTCATCACAGTTTCTAGTGCTTTGTAAGGGACAGAGCTAAGAAATATGTATTTTTGAAGTAAAATAGAACATGAGTTTATACTGACACTTCTCATTTGAATTCATGGCTTCAAGGTATATACTTTATGTCATTGATCTTTCATCCATATATCCTTTCTCTGAAGGCACAGTCCTGACTCCCAGTGACACCAACAAAATTACTCAATACTGTTATCCCACAATTCACAAACAACAATGTAAAAAAAAAAAAAAAAGAACATACCAACAATACCAATAAAAGTCCTGATTCTGAAAACAGCTTAAAAATTTCAACTGACTCTTTTGATTCTCAGGTTGTATCTCACAGGAATTTACAGGACAAATGATTGTATTTTACAATCGTTAAAAATAGTTTCTGTATTGTTGTGCCACCAATTTGGTTCATGATAAAGTCCATTAGATTCATTTTGCTTTTCATTGCTTTTATCTTATTCAATTAGTTGCATGTAATAAGTATGCAAAAAATAAAATCTACTAAAGAACATATTTTTAGCAAAGTCCAGTTTGTCTTCTTGTCCCTTCCAGTCTGTGTCTTCTGTCCCATATGCACATTTTTTTTAGTTTGTTGATTTGAATTCTACATGTACTCATACTCGTTGTGTGTTATACGTGATTATTAGACAGCTTTCCCCATCTTGATTTTTTTCATTCGTCAATATATATATGGAGAGCTTTCCAAATCAATATGTAGAAATAGTCATCATTCCTTTATATAGCTGCATAATATTCAATTATTTTATTTTTCATGTCCTCTATTCATGGATATTTAATTTTTCCAGTTTTTGTTATAACATGTGTTGCTATAATCAATAACAATTTCATATTTTCCCAATGTTTCTTTGATTTCGAGAATTGGGACTTATGGAACAACAGATATATGCTAAATATTGCTAAATTCTCCTCCATAAAAATTTTACCATTATCCAAAGAGTTTGTCTTTCTAGAAAATGTTCCAGGTGATTCTGAAATTCTGGATAGGTTGAGAACCACTAACTTAATTTGTTATTAGTTGTTTATTATTCTTGTTGTGGCTTGATTTTTTGTTGTCATTATTACTAGAGCTAAATGCATAACAATCTAATGCACAACTCATCATTGAGATATTCCTACTATATTTGATACTTAATTCAGGGACAGTGCTGAATATATCTTTATATCCACAGTGGCTAGCACAGGGACAAGAACAAAGCAAGTTCTTATTAAATATGTGTTGGATCAAATGAGGTAGTGATGTATAGTGACATCATATTTTATTGCTTTCAAAAAAACATTATTTTGCCTGCCCCTATATCAGATGTTTCATTTCTGAAGGCATGGAGTGTGTATTATTCATACAGCATGCAACAAATATTTAGAGTGTACCATGTGACTGATACTATTCTAAGTGGTGTAGATAGAATAGAAAACAAAACGGGTAAATGTCTGTGCCCTGTGGAGTTTATATTTTATTGGCATCAGAGATATTAAACAAAATAAGAATTGAATATGAACAAAGGAGTACTAAGCATTAAAAAGAAAATCAAAGCAGTGTAACAAGAAGACTGACAGGGATTTTCACAGTGCTTAGACCTACCTTTGTCTTTTAAGCAGAAACCTGAATCATGTGAAAGATGGCTTGTCTGGGGGTGCCTGGGTGGCTCAGTGGGTTAAAGCCTCTGTCTTTGACTCGGGTCATGATCCCCAGGGTCCTGGGATCGAGCCCCACATCGGGCTTTCTGCTCAGCGGGGAACCTGCTTCCTCCTCTCTCTGGGCCTGCTTCTCTGCCTGCTTGTGATCTCCGTCTGTCAAATGGATAAATAAAATTAAAAAAAAAAAGATGGCTTGTCTGTCATAGAGGGCATTTTTGAATATTTATTGATTAAATGAATGCTTTATGATTGCCAAGAGAATTTTATGTCTCTGACTATGTAGCAGTCCCCAGATCAAAGCAACCTGCCTTATTCCTCTGTGCTAAACTCTTCCCTTTCCATCCGTCTAAGGTGGCCCATAAAGTCAGCCTGAGAGAAACTGAACCTCATTCCCCATAATCAATACAGTAGATCTTCTGGATATATATCAAACTTTACAACTGGACAATAGAAAAATACTGTCTCCAGCACACAGGGAGAGTCACAAAATTTTATTATATGCCAAATCACAAAGAAAGTATCAAATAATATAGAAATAACAAAACCAGCATGCTCTTATCATAATACAATGAAGGTAATGTTTTAAAATGTCTTTACATCAGAAAATTTAAAAACTCTATTAAGGACAGCAGAGTTGTACAACAGAAGCATGCTGGGACCATAAAACTATTAAAAGCCTTGAGTGAGGGTGCTTGGTGACTCAGTGGGTTAAGCCTCTGCCTTTGGCTCAGATGATGGTCTCAGGGTCCTGGGATTGAGCCCCACATCAGGATCTCGGCTCAGCGGGGAGCTGGCTTTCCCCTCTCTCTCTGCCTGCCTCTTTGCCTACTTGTGATCTCTCTCTCACTGTCAAATAAATAAGTAAAGTCTTTAAAAAAAACAAAAGCCTTGAGTGAAAGGGGAAATACAAACTAAAATAGCAGCATTAAAAAAATGGTAATGGAAATCCTACATATTATAATATGTGGGAAATATTTAAACAGTTTTAGAGGAAATTGAATAGATTTAAATTTAATTTGAATTTAATGTTTGTATCAATAAATTTTTAAAATAAAATTAAATAATTCAGTTTTCAACTCCTAAAGTTTGGCAAAAAAACAACAAAGTAAACCAGAAGAAAACACAAGAAAGCAATGATAAAGATTACAAAAAACACAAAGATATAAAAAATAGAAAAATAACAGAACTAAATAAATCAAAATATTAAATAAATAAATTAAATAAACTAAATAAATCAAAATATTAAAAATAAATTAATAATAAGTAATCAACCACTAGTTAATGTAATAAATAAATAGGTAGAAAACACAAATACACAAAATAAGAAATTAATAAAGGAGAATAACCATTAAGACAGAGAAAAAAATTTTAAATAATAACAAAATAATTCTTTGCACAATAAATTGAAAACCTAAATGAAAAGTACGATTTCCTAGGAACAAATAATTTGTCAAAAGTAACTCCAATTGAGGATGAGATCTTAAATAAACCAATTTCCATAGAAGAAATAGGGAGACATATTAAAGAACTCCCTCACAGAAAAGCATCAAGCCTTAAAATTTTCACAGAATTTTACTAAAAACTTAATCACCAACTAATCACAATTCTACATAATTCATTAGTCCTAATGCTACACAATATATTCTAAACATAGGAAAGTAATAGGAATTCAAATTATTTTTATGAAATGAGAATAACATTGGTAACAAAACCTGATATAGTATAGTAAGTTATAGGACAATTCCAATTATGAATATGATGCAAATCTCCTAGGTTTAATATCAATGGACAGAATTTGATACCACATTAAGAAAATAATATACTAAAGGGACGCCTGTGTGGCTCAGTGGTTGGGTGTCTGACTCTTGATAATGGCTCAGGTCATGATCTCAGGGTCGTCTGAACCAGTCCCAGGTGAGCTCTGTGCTCAGTGGGGAATCTGCTTTTCTCCCTCTCCTTCTGTCCTTACCCTGCTTTCATGCTGTCTCTCCCAAATAAATAAATTAATTAATTAAATACTTTAATAAAAGATAATAATATACCATGAACAAGTGGGATTTACTGTTGTCAATCAGGGGTTATTCAATAGTTAGGAAATATGTTAATATACTTAATCTTATGACACGCCTAAGGAGAAAAATCATAAAAATCTCCAGAAATTCTGAAAAAGAATTCAGTGCAACCCAACACTTATTACAAAAAAATCAAAACAAAATAAAATAAACTTGCAAACTCAACAAAATAGGAATTACAGGTACTTCCTATATATGAGTATATATTTGTAAGGAAGTGTCTATTTTATATCAATACTAAGTAAATAATAGAATTCATAATGGGAAACACAAGAGACCTTCCTGCTAAGGTCAAGACCAAAGAAAAGTTGTCTACACTTTTTCAAATATTTCAGCTTTCACTATTCAAATGTGCAGTGGAGCTACTAGCCACAACTAAAAAACAAACACTAAAAAAAAGTTTTTTTAAATTATAGGTATATGAATTACAAAAAGAATCGAAACTCTAGATTATATGACATTGGGACAAGTCAAAAAATGCAGTGATAAAACTACACAAATAATAAAAGATTTGGTAAATTTAGAAGGATATAAACTGATATACTAAAATCAATGACTTTTAATACACATAAACAATAACCAAAAACAAGATATAAACAAAAGCCTCATTTATAATACAACGAATAAGATAACATTCTTAGAAATAAACTTGACAAGAAATGTAGAAAGCTATATGAGGAAAAGTTTAGGCTCCGGAAATCCATAAAAGTAGAAAAATTAGATTTTGTTTTTGAATGGGAAAGTTCAACACACTAAAATATGATCAGTGTCCAAATTTAATTCATTCTCAATATAAATATACCAGCAAGTTGTTGTTTTCTAGAGAAAAGATGAGTTTTTTCTAAAGTTTCTCTGGAGAAAAAATAAACATTCAAAAATAGCTACAATACACAATGAAAAAACAATGAGGAAGACTAATAAAAAGTCAGTCAAAGAGAAATTGAATAATCAGGTGAGAGAAAGTATTTTTCTCCAAATATATTAAGGATAAAGAGCTAATATTCCAAATAAAGGTACTTTTTAAAGTCAAGTAAAAAGACCATAATCCATCACAAAAATGACAAAAAAGCAGAACAAATAGTTTAGAAGAAGAAATACAAAAGGCCCTTAAATATATTTAAAGATGTCAAATCTACTGATAGCAGCAAGAACTTAAATTAACACTACTTTGGAAAACCATTTCTCACCTATTAGGTTGTCTGTTCTCTGTTCCTATCTGTTATGATTCATGTACCACTATCTCATGCATATATTATTTTGGATGTATTATGCATTGAATACTAAGCTGGTACTAATCAAGCTACCTTTATAGGATAAGGAATAGAGCTTGGTAGATAGAAAACGCTCAATAGGCACTAGTTAACTTTATTTCAATTCATTAACATCATGAATAATATATGAGCTAGGTCCTCCTTCAACACTTTGGAAAGCAGTTGGTGCGATTTATCCAATATTTCACATGGTACAAATGATCTATATGCGCCCATACTGTCTTACAATACTAAAAATTACAGAAGCAATCCTGTGCAATTATGGTACCAAATTACTTATACAGTAGTGAATATCATTGGGAAAATAATTCTGTTGACTCTATTTTTCTCAGTCTTAACTAACAAAGGAGATGGTGCTGGCAGCTGAGGAAAATCTGCCTTTGGTGTGTCAGGTCTGGAACAAGTCTGGGTCAAGTGCATGGTTACCATGGCAACAGCACAATCAGGATGCATCATCTCCCATAGCAACAGCATCATAGAAGGGGCCTAATGTCTGAGTAAAAGCTTTCTCTCCATGTCAGGCCCTATTTGAATCCACATCTATAGTTACACCCTGGGGTGCGAGTTGCAAGGATACAGAGAGACCACAAGGAAACACAAAAGCAAGAATTATAAGTCATTTCAACAGCTTTTTTTTTCAGACACCACTGCCCAACACTATTACATTAAGGTATGGGAGAGCACTTTCAGTCAGATCTGAAATGTCTGAAACCCAATTATGGAAGTAGAAAAAGGCAAAATCTTAGCTTAAACAGAAAATAAAATGTATCTCCAACCTAAGACAGTCCCCATTACCTACAACTTCCACAACACACTCTCAGAAGTTACTCATCCAATTGTTCCATTGTTAATTAAGGATAGAGCTACAAAACCAAAGCTGACACTATAATACTCTTGCTGACAAATTTGCATACATTTACGAAAAGGAATATGAAAGACTCCAAAAACTGGAATCACTTAACACAGCCTTGTTCATTTACTATCAGCACCCTCAACTATTACCAAAAAAATAGGTGAAGCATCCTCAGGCAGAAATGAAACACCAAATAACCAATTGCTGGAGTAGTCCTTCCAGAAAGTAGTCAAGTCTGGGTTAAAAGGAGAAAAAAGGATCCCCATATGTTAACACAATAGCCAACCAACTCCCGTGTATAATCCGGTGACCTGTGTGTAAATATTACTGCCATCCCTAAGAGTACTGGGGTAAGTTCAATGTGTTGTCAAATTCTCCCTCATTTGATCCAACATTTCTCATATAGCAGCTTGTCTTCAAAAAAATTTGCACACCCGGACATTGTATGATTTACAATGTTCTAACAATCTTTTGCGGAACCCATTTCCTGTCGACACAGGAGAGCTAGCTCTTAGCCTCATGTTAGAAATCAGAAAAATGAAGTTTGAGGAAACGGAGGCTGGTCACCAAAGGGTCTTTGACGCGACCCAGGTCAAACAGTTGGCCTTCAACTTGCACAGTCGTAACTGGAAAAAACACTGAGATGAAGGAGCAGAATAAAGATACTTGTTGATTTGCTGACAAAGTAATCCCATAGGAGTGCTGGGACTGTGATAAGGAGGGGCTCTCTTAGGGAAAGAGGCAGCTGGGCTCTGCAAGTTTCTGGGAAGTAGAGCAATAGCAGATGATGGCACAGATGAGCACAGAGAAAACAGTGTGAGTGAGACTTAATGGTCATCTGAGGAAATGAATTTTGGAAGCCAAGAGATAATCAAACCCATGAGTTGAGGTCACTTGTCTCCCACCGCACCCCCATTAATGTAGAAAGATCCAACGAGGGAGTGAGTGTTAAATTTTCTGATCCCAGTGCAGTACTACTTGAATAACACCGAAGAGGGCAAAGGGGTAATGTCAGTTTCAAACATTTGTTGGAGGAGAGGCCACAGCAATATATTGTTGTGACAGAACAATCAAGTATGATATCAATACACCTCACTCAGTTCTTTGACATACTTTCAGCACACATTTACTAAGCGCCTGCTGAGAGCTCGCTCCTGTGCCAGCAGACTGACATTGAGTCTGCGTCACTCAGGGACAAACTGAGTGTCAGTAAGAATCATAACTAAGATGGACCTAACTAAGCACACCAACTGCGATTAAATATCGAGACCACAGCGGCTCTAAAGAGACACAGACCTCACAGTCACCATTACTAAATGCTAGGAAATAAATTCATTGTTTTGAAATTGGGTGAGCAGAGGCAAATAATGAAACAATTGTCCCGTGTTTGGCATATGAACTGTAACATTGGTTCCCAAAGAGTGGATGAGGGAAGTTGCTCATCAAAGAAGTCTATCTCATACATAAAGAAGGGTAGATAGAATTAAAATATCTCCATTTTAAGCCTCAAGGGACACTAGCGCCCCATGCTGGCATTATAAAAAGAGGGGCAGCCTTGCAGTATGTGCCTCCTGAGAGAATAATGCAACACTGCCTCTGAGACTTTCTTGCCAAAATAGGAAGACTGGCTCAGAAGAGGACCCCGGCTCTAATTCCCCGTCACAAATGGCAGAATTCCCTTCTTTCTGATGGCTGGACTAACATTCCCCTGCTCACATGTCCTTCCTGTCAAGAAACAGAATCTTCCACAGAAGACCCCCACATGTGGCCCATCCACTTCCGTGGGCAGAACTGGGTCACGGGGCCACCACCGTTGGAAGCAGAGGAGGCTGGAAATACCATCACCTGGCAAAGGAGAATGGGATAGCAATCAATGACTGCACTGGAGAAATCCAGAGTCCCACCCTGGGATCGGGCATGATCCCCCCCCACCTTTTTTTTTTTTTTAAACAAAATCAGTTTTTCTTACAATTGGGCGTTGGTAGGAAAGGCTGTTGGATCAGAGATCAATAAATCCAGTGAGAAAGAGAGGCAGGGCTCCTAGGATCAAAAACACGGTCAAGGGTAAGGACTGAATATGCACTGAAGGGGGTAAATTCACAAAGATTGAGCCACATACCGTTTCCAGGCACTTTCATACCTGCCACCTTCTTCCGTGCTTCCAACCGTTCTATAACACAGGTAGCCGGCATTAATCTCCTTGTTATGCATGAGAGACCACAGACTCCTAGAGAAGGGGCGAGGTGGCTTGTTCAGGGTTCTGATTAGTGCCTCTAAGTCACATTATTTTCCCTCTACCCTGGTCCATTGTCCCACCTCTGACTTACTACCTTTACCGTGGGAAACAGAAACGGGGGAAGGGAAAGGGGTCCGTTCTTTCCTCAGCACAGTACAAAACATAGTGCATGTCAGGAAGGGGACACACTTTTAATTCTGGCCACTTCTCTGATGATGGGAGATGGTGGCACAAATGGGGCTGACAGGGTAGACACCTGATCCTGCCTGATATGGGCTGAATTGTGTGCCCGCAAGTTTCCTGTATTAAAACTTTAACCCCCAGTACCTCAGAATATGACTGTACTTGAAGATTGG
Organism: Neogale vison; assembly: GCF_020171115.1. Taxonomy (NCBI): domain Eukaryota; kingdom Metazoa; phylum Chordata; class Mammalia; order Carnivora; family Mustelidae; genus Neogale; species Neogale vison. The sequence goes on along the minus strand of NC_058105.1, from coordinate 86,794,468 downwards.
ACTTTTGAATACGTGACACTCAGGTTGGAATGAAGCTGTGAGGGTGGTCCCCACTCCCATCTGACTGGTGTCCTTATGAGAAGAGGAGATTAGGACACACGGAAAGAAACCAGGGGTGTGTGAACCCAGACAGACGGCATGTGAAGAGGCAGCAAGACGGTGTCCATGTGTAAGCCAAGAAGAGAGGCTCCAGGGGAAACCAACCATATGGGGACCTTGATCTTGGCCTTCCTAACTCTGGAACTGTAAGAAAATAAACCTTTGTTCTTAAGCCACTCAGTGGGGGGCATTTTGTTATGGCAGCTCTTGTAAACAAATACACTGCCCCACACTATCCCTGCTGCCCATGTTGCACAGCCTGATCCAGCGTGACATGTGGGATCACACGAGCTCAGCCATGCACTGACACAAGAAGACCTCAAGGCCTAACACACCACCACGGAAAGTGGCTTAGAGACTCAGCGATCTTACCATACTCGGAGGTAGCTGCCACCCTGGTCGTGTTGCCAGTACGTCCGACCATAGTTACAAAGAATGCCTCTGATGTGCAACTGGTCCCACGTGCCTCTGTTGTGACATCAGAGGCTTGACAATGTCCTGCCAGAACATCAGAGGAAGTTCCCAGAAGACCTTTCTGATGCCCCATACTCCACTTCATGCCAGTAATAGGTTGCCACTCACAAGGGCAAAGAGTTGTTCTTCTTTACGTTGACTTTACCCCCCTACCGTGTTTTACCCCAAGCCAGAAGGGTCTGACTCGGTTCTCCTCCGTCCTTAGTGTCCATCCTTAAAGGACTGTGTTTCCTGACGTGAGAATCCTGCCAAACTGAATGCTCTGTTCTCTAGTTAGGTAGATGCGTGTGACTCAACGCCATTTGTAGACTGATGAGTTCTTGGTGTGTGAATCTGTTTTGAAGAGTACCGGCAAGAGGGAGATTCCCATTATTAAAACAACTCAGGATCTAGTCTTTGGACTAGATATTTAATATTTAATATTCCATTAAATTTCAATCAGTGTTTTCATATGTCATGAATCCTGCAGACTCGCCTGTTGTTGTCTCGCCTGTTCTGCCTGTTGTTGTTTCGCCTGTTCCGCCTGTTGTTGACATGTCACATTCCCTCTTTCCTCTGAAAACTTACTGTAGACTTACTCAGCTCTTCATAGAAAATCCAGGCACTGAAGGTAAGAAACATACCTGCTCACAGTAGATACTGTAGGTGAGCAAGAGCAAGGACACAGGAGGATGCCCCATCATTATTAATTCTACTAATTATTCTGTTGATAGTTCCGTGCTTGCCTATTAGTTATAAAATCTGTCTTCAATAGATGAAGCAGACCCTTCAGATACCCAAATGAGAAAGGAGAAGTAGTGTGGCGGCTGAGTGCTGTCCCTGTCGATTATATTGGAGGTATATCAGAAAAGAGTCCCCTAATGTGAGAGAAACGGTGAATAGGTTGTGTCCACCGACACTGACCCTGGGGGCAAAAATGGTTTTTGTTTGTTTGTTTGTTTGTTTGTTTTTCTTTCCACAGGAGATGGTCGGGTTTCTCTGATGAGAGTTAGAAGAGAGAGTATAATTTCTCTGCTCTGCTCTTGAAGTAATTCACCTACTAAGAAAAGAAACTTCACCATCAGGGGTCTGAGAATCCGGTGTAGGTAATTTCTTATCTCACTTAATTTAATCTTGAATAGAAAATAAAGGGTCTGTGATGAAAAAGCCTTTCAATTCTCTTCTGTCTCACAGAATGGAGAACACCCCACACACTCATGTACTGAAACAACACATCTATTACTGGGAGACTTGTTGGGGAGGGGAAACCTTACTTGATCATTGCCTAAACTCACCCCTAAAATATCTGAGGTCTGGCCGACAAGGCATGCAGTGAATACAGTGGGATCCCAAAGGTTGGTTCCAAATTTTTCTTGCCAACTGAAAAGAAAATGGAAACCTTGTATTTCTAACTTGAACAGTGTCTTTAGGCTACATGCTACAAGACCGTTAGGCTTGCAAACATTATGCTAAGCAAAACAACCCAGACACAAAAGGACACGTCCCTTAGGATTTGATGGATGGTTCAATGTCTAAAAAGGAGGCAAAATCAGAGAGACTGAAAGTAGAGTAGAGGATACCAGGGACTAGGTGGGAAGAGTAGAGGGGGAGTCATTGTTCAATGTGCACAGAGTTTCTGTTCATGGTAGTAAACGGCTTGGCAAGAGTGGTCATAGTTGCACAAGATTGTGAACCTAATTAGTGCCTCTGAATTGTATACTTCAAACGATTACAGTGACCGTTTCACACCCTAAATATGTTTTTGCCACAATAAAAACATTTTAGGGCTTTTGATCAGGAGGCGGAAGTGTCTCCCGAGGGCCAGAGGCAGCCTTCCAGAAGGGGTACCTAAGTCTGTCTCTGGATAATGATGGCAGAGCCCAGGTAGTGTCCGGTATCCAGCAAGGGCTGCATAGGTATTAGCTGCTGCTGAAATCATCATCTGCCCTGCTCCTTCTATGCACAAGTTGTGTCTCTGCGATCCCATGGACAAACCCGTGTGCCTGTCAGCCTTCTGATTGCCCTTTGCCTGAAGTTTCCCCTGTCTTCCCCCTCCATTCTGCCGGTTCTGGTATGCTGTTACCTCAAATGTGCAATGCATGATGTCAGTGATGGTAGTTTTTAGTTTTCCATTTTTCAGTGTATCCATTTGATTTAGAAATTCTAGTGTCCTGGGGCGCCTGGGTGGCTCAGTGGGTTAAGCCTCTGCCTTCGGCTCAGGTCATGATCTCAGGGTCCTGGGATCGAGCCCCGCATCAGGCTCTCTGCTCAGCGGGGAGCCTGCTTCCTCCTCTCTCTCTCTCTGCCCGTCTCTCTGCCTACTTGTAATCTCTGTCAAGTAAATAAATAAAATCTTAAAAAATATAAATTCTAGTGTCCTGATAAAACCTCAAGTTTGTCATCCATATTCTTGAACATATTAATCATAACTATTTCACAGTCCGTGTCCGATAAGTATACAATTGGGGTATTCTGGGGGATGTTTATCTCTTCCTCTTTCTCTTCATCTGGTTTTTGATGAGTCTGGTGGTTTAATTAAGTGCCAGGCATTGTTTACGGAAAAGCTGAGTGCTCCTGGAGGATGCGTCTCCCTCCGTAGAAGTTTTACCTTCTCCCTGGCAGGCACCCAGGGTAGGGGCCATGACATCAATCCAGCCAGGGGCTGTGCTCCAAGGGTGCTCCGGGCTTTATAAAGTTTGCACCACCTCAGGTTCCCCCCGCCCCGGATGGTAGGTAGCCCTTCAGGGGTCCCCACTGACAGTCTGGGGTGTTTTCTGGGGGCCCTCTTTCCGGTGAGTTCTGCAGGCACGCCTCTTTTTACTTCCCTACACCCTGGGACTGCTGAGATATCTGTTGAGGCTTTGAACAGCTGTCTGCTCAGCTTCCTAGTCTCAGGTCCTATGCAGCTTAGGTATGGAGGAATGCCTCCAGGGAGAAAATCACCCAGTACAGGTCTCAGGTCTGTCTGCTTTTCTTCTTCCTAAGGCCTCGATTTCTCAAATACTGACTGCTTTGTAAGTCGGACTCTTGAGTTTTGTTCCCTAGCCCCATGAGTTTTCTGAGGAGCTGCTGTCTTCTCTCACTTGGTGGGTGCTTTGTCTATAGAATGATGCCCTGTCACTCAGGGCACTGTGGTCTTCAGCACTTCCCTGAGGGGAGAAAAGTAGCACAGGATTGCTGCATTCCCCTGCAGAGATTCTCTGTTCTCCAGATTTCCTCTACCTGGATGTGCTTGGCAGAGAAGAAGCTCTCTGATGCCTTCAAGCAATGTTGGCTATCTTCCCCCCTTTATCCAGATTTTTGTTTTTCTCTGTGAGATAATAGGACTGAAACGGGCTCTTTCATCACGACCATAGGTGGGAGTGGAAATGACCCCTCCATGAATTTTACGTATTTTTTTTTTTGTCTAAAATAAATACACAAATCCTGCTCTGAAATATGTTCCAAAAGAATATTAATTTCAGGAGCTTGTCCTACCAGGTATTAGTAGAATGCTGAGGTCTGAAACACACATTTTGACAAAGCAACAGCTACAAAATGATCAAGGAAAAATGTGTGACCTAACAACTTTTTTCTGCAGTCAAATCTGTCATTCAAGTATAAAAGCAATAGGCAAAAAATTGGAAGCACGTGCTAAGTCAGGGACATTTATTCTAAGGACTCTGCTTTAATGAATTTGGTATTGTGTGAACTCGGTCAATAACGATAGAAAGCCTGAGGCAAATAGACCGCTATTGAGAGCCAAATGTTCATAAGACTAACAAATCAAGTGAAAGAGCTGTAAATAAAGCTAACATTTTTAAGGCAAACATAGAGGCATGGAAAGAGAAGAGAAGGATATTCTAACCGGATCTTTGATCATAGCTAGACATTAGTAAAGAATGTCCAAAGGACAGATTAGGAACATTGCAAAGAGCTGTACTTAGAAAAATACCGACAAGAATGTTGGTTTGCGGGGATGATAGCGGAGACTCACTTCTTTCTGCTTCTGCCCTCTAAATTCAAATGAATTCCTTGGAAATATTTCAACAAATTATCACAAAAAGAGTGTAACCGGTGGAAAGGAAAACGTGTTCTACCTAAGGACCTAAGGATTTGAATGTCTATGCCATGGTGAATTCCCTGACCTTTGTCTTCTTTTTTTAAAAGATCGTATTTATTCATTTGAGACGGAGAGATACAGAGAGACAGAGAAAGAGAGAGAGAGAGAGAGAGAGAGAGAGAGAGAACATGCACAAGGGGAGAGGTAGAAGGAGAGGGAGAAGCAGACACCCAACTGATCTGGGAGCCCAAGGCAGGGCTCCATCCCAGGACCCAGAGATCATTGAAAGACTCCGCATATAGACACCCCCCCCCCCAGCCATTGATTAACTAACTGCTTCTTGGCTTTTCTGTAATCGTTTGGCTTCGCCCTTCCCCTGTTAGACCCTTCCCCCAGTTAATTGTTTAACCGCTCTCTTGCCCTTCTGTAACCGCTTGGCTTTTAGGGGGTGATACTGGTCTCCTGTTTAAACAGGATACCTTATGTGCATAGTCATGTAGGCAAGGGGGGTCGCCTAGGTACGTGGGCCTAGTCACGTAGGCAGGATGTTTCTCTGCTGAGTAATAAGGTCCAACTCCCCCTCCTCACTCCCCCTCCCCACCTTTCTCTTCGCTCGCCGGGGTCCTTCAAAGCCAATCTACAAACACCGAGTATGCCTTACATTCAAACCAGCCAATAAGAACCTTGTAACTATGTTTCTGCTTCTGTACGTATGCTTTCGCTTCCCCAAACCCCATAAAAAGGCCCTGAACAAAGGGCTGGCGCGCGAGTCTTCCTAAGACTTGATCGCCCGCAGGTACCTGTGTCAACTCAATAAACCTCGTGCTGTTTGCATCTGATCAGTGGACTCGGCTTGGTTTTTGGGTCCGGGGGTCTCCTCCTGAGAAGGGGTCCATTCCGGGGTGCTTGGAGCCCCGGGGGGATCTTTCATCATGACCCAAGCCCCAAACAGATGCTTAACCATGTGAGCCACCCCTGTGCCCCTACCACTGTCTAGAATTAAATCGAGTTTCAGCGATGGGCATCAAAGAAACACCAACACTCCTAGAAAAACACAGGAAGAGAGGAGAAAGAAATAAAGTACACAGACACAGAAAAAAAAAAAAAAAACCAAAAAACAAAAAACAGAAAACAAACCCAACAAAGAAAAAAAAAAAAAAAACAGGGTCTGCTTTCAATGGGTGAACATCAGGAAAAATGGAAGCTCAACTGTGACATAAAGGAGAGATGGACACACAAGAGAAGTACTAAGGGAACTACCTGCAGCATTTGCAAGAGCTAGGCCTGGCCTGCAGGGCAGGTGCATCCACTCTGCCCCTCCAAATGACGGAAACAGCAGGATCCACCTTCCCAAAGCAGCAACTATAGCTGATTCTCAGAGGCCTGACCCACCTGTGCACTTCTCAAGACTACCACAGTTTTGCCTCACCACCTGCTCAGGTGACTCCAGTAGGCTTCATGTCTCCTAGGTGTCCCTGCAATGGCAGAAGGGGATCCAAGGCCAGTGTCTCTCTCTACTCCAGCCAACAGAAAGTTTCCAACTTGTATATGGTGGCTCACGTCATTCTGCCCAGCAAAACATCCTGGCCAGGCGCTTGCAGTCCCTCCACTCATTGGCAGAAAGCAACCGGGCCTGGCATTCGTACCAGAAGGCGATCTAGGTTTGGGGTGCCTCCACACTCCACCCAGTGGTGGAGAAATACCCAGGCCTGCAGCTCCTAGCCCTCCACCAGCAGCAGCAGGTGTCATGGTAGATGACCCCCTCCCTTGGGTGTACTGGTAGATATAGAATAGGAAGGCCAGTGGTACTGGGTGACTGAAACACAGGCCAGGCGAGAATGTTCTGTATCCTTTAGGCCCTGAATCCCACACCCCCACCTAATGACATCCCACGGCCCATGGAAGCATTTTCTGCTACCACAGGCATGTCTGGCAGTCACCCATCAGAAAATCAGGTGGACTCAGAACAATGTGGCTCAGGAATGCTTTGCAAAAGCTCATGAAATGAAGTGACAATGGAACTGCATCCCCCCCAAAGTAGGCCAGAACAGGCAGGCCGAACCTTAAAACAGGGCAACTTACTATGAAAGGATCAGGAGTCTTTTCATAGACTATCCAAACTGTGCAGGTCAGGATAAAAAATTGTTCTTCAGACGTAGAGCCAGGGAAGTCAAAACTTAAATGAGAAAAGGCAAACCCCGACAACAACAGAGATGAATCAGATGTTAGGACTCGCTTGTGAAGATTTTAAAGTAGCCAATATAAAATTTCTTGAAGGAGTAATTATGGATTACTATGAAATTAACAAAAAAAGATAGCAAACCTCTGCCAAGTTACAGAAATAATATGAAACATGCCAAATGGAAATTAAATATTTAAAAATATCATAAAGAAAATAAAAAACTGCTGGCTGGGATCCACTGTAGACTGTAGATGGCAGAAGATGAAATCAGTGAACTTGAGGACAGGTCAGACTGTGCTGTTGTTCAGGAATGAAAATGGTTTTAAGGAAAACAGTACAACAAGCAAACAAACACGGACCGAGTTTGGGAGCTGTGGGATGAAAGCCAATGGGCTAACATTTGAATCATCTGAGTTCCAGAAAGAACGAACAGTCGAAGCAATATAGATCCAATTCAGATATGACACAGCAGCTAGAGTGATCAGACAGGGAAGACAGCCTTTTTGTCCGACATCTTAGTGAGGCTGCAGGGGTGGACGCTCCTCTCCCAGCTTTGCTATGCCACCCAAGGATGACAAGAAAAAGAAGGATGCTGGAAAATCGGCCAAAAAAGACAAAGACCCAGTGAACAAATCTGGGGGCAAGGCCAAAAAGAAGAAGCGGTCCAAAGGCAAAGTTCGGGACAAGCTGAATAATTTGGTCTTGTTTGACAAAGCGACATATGACAAACTCTGTAAAGAAGTTCCCAACTATAAGTTTATAACTCCAGCTGTTGTCTCTGAGACTGAAGATTCAAGGTTCCCTGGCCAGGGCAGCCCTTCAGGAGCTCCTTAGTAAAGGACTTATTAAACTGGTTTCAAAGCACAGAGCTCAAGTAATTTACACCAGAAACACCAAGGGTAGAGATGCCCCAGCTACTGGTGAAGATGCATGAACAAGATCCACCAACTGTACATTTTGGAAAATAAAATTTTATTTAAAAAAAGACAGGGAAGATAAACAACTATGATAAATATGTTCAGATTTCTAATGGGATAAGTAGACAACATGCAATAATAGATAGGTAATGGAGGTAGATAGGTGGAAACTGTGAAAGAGAATAAAAAGGGAATGCCAGAATTCATGCTATGGCAATAGCTGTGAAAAATGGGGTCTTTGATGGGGTCCTCAGGAGTTGTGACCTGCCCAAGTAGAGAATCAGTGACCTTGAAGAATGGCCAACAAGGACTTCCCAAAGTGATCCGCAAATAGAAGAAAAACAAAACAAAACAAAAAAAACACGAAAAAATGCAGAGTAAACATCCAAAAACTGTGGAACAATTTCAAAATACATGACGTAGACATAATTGGAATGCCAGAAGCGGAAGTAAGGGGGAAAGGAGCAGAAAAGATATTTGAAAAATGATGACTGTGAAATTTCCAAATTACTGATAGGCACTGAATCAGATACCCAGAAAGCTCACAGGACAGCAAGCTACCTCGTGGCCTATAAATGTGAATAAAAGAAAAGATAAATAAGAAATCTGGAAGAAAGCCAGACCAAGACACACAAACACACACGCACACGCACATGCACACGCACACGCACACACCAAGAACACCAAGAACGAAACCCATAGAGGAACAAGAGGAAAATTACAGTGAAGTCGTGTGAGTGACCATGCAAGCAAAAGAGAATTAGGGGACATTTTTCGTGTGCCAAAGGAAAAAATAATTCACCAACCTAGCATCCTTATATACCTGGTTAAAACTATTTGGTAAAGAAGAGTCCATAAAGACTTCTTCTCTCAGACAAAGAAAAATGAAGGGAACTGTCACCATTAGACCTATCCTGCAAAAAATGGAAAGGTTTTACTCAGGAAGAAGAGAAATGACGAAGGTCAGAAATTTGGATTTACATAAGAAAGGGAGTGCCTCAGGGAAGAAACACATGAAGGTAAACAAAGTTAATTTTTCTTAATAGGTCGAAAAGTAACCTGTTAATTTATGTTATTTTTTAAAAATTTATTTATTTGAGAGAGAAACGAGAGAGAGAGAGAGAGGGAGAGACAGAGTTCGTGAGAGAGAGCAGGAACAGTGAGGAGAGGGAGAAGCAGACTCCCCACTGAGCAGGGAGTCAGATGCAAGGAGATGCGATGCAATGTGGGACTGGACCCCAGGACTCCGGGATCACGACCTGAGCCAAAGGCAGATGCTTAACCAAGTGAGCCACCCAGGCACCCAAAAGTAACTTGTTTAAATAATAAAATTTATCTTATTCTTGATAAATGCCAAATAAATGTTTCAATAATGAGAGTCATAACGTAGCCAGTGAGTATAGCACAGGAGTAAGTGAAAAGAATGGCAGTCATGGAAAAATGGGCAGAAACAGTGTAAGTCACCTGCTCGGTTTGTCAAGAGTGTCATTTGAAGGTGCCCTTACATTAGTTTGAAGTGAAATGCAACCTCCAAGGAAATATCTAAAATGTTTTTAAGCACCTATAATTGGTACACTAAGAAGTGAACGAAAAAACTGCCTTTATGTAAAATGCTCAATTAAAACCAGAGAAAGCAGGAAAGTAAGCCTCTTGTAATGAATAGAAAATAGCTACACGCATGGTTGATATCAGTGCAAGTATTTCAGAATCCACGTTAAATGGGAATGGTCTCTAAATAGCAATCAAAAGTCGCAGTGAATTTTACAACTGCAGCAGTATGTATTGTCTGCAAGCCCCTACTTTCAGTACAGTGATTCCGATAGGCTTAAGTAAAGGGATGGAGAAAGACAGACCATGCTAACAGTAAGCTAAAGAACTTCGGAGTGTTGATAAAAATTTTAAACTGTCGGGGGCATAAAACTCACAGAAATCGACAGAACTGTCACAGCCACAGGAAGCCTAAGAAGATACTAAGAGTACTAAAGATGAGGTTGTACCCTGCATGGGATCTTGGAACACAAAAACAACATTGGAGAAAAGCTGAGAGAGTCCGAATAAAGTATAGTCTTCGGTTAATGGTAACATCTCAATATCAGTTTGTTACAATGTGCCACATTACCATAAAATGATAATAATAGAGGAGATGTGATTGTGGGGGTATATGAGAACTGTCTTACTCTCTTCCTGGTAATTCTGTAAGCCTCAAACTGTTTCAAAATGTAAGCTTTACTTTCAAAAAGCACATTGCTACTATGTTGCAGGAGTTGCAGTTATCTCCAGGCTGGCCGGATAGTCAGTTTTTTTTTTTTTTTTTTAAATATATTCAACCCTACTCCTGCAACAAGGCTGTGGGCCAGCAGCATCCGAACAGCTGACATGTGGATGGACGAATTGGAGGGTATGTGCTTTGGTGAGTGCTGTGAAGTGTGTAACCCTGGTGATTCACAGACCTGTACCCCTGGGGATTAAAATATATGTGTATAAAAAATAAAAAAATTAAAAAAAAAAAATAAAGAGCTCTACGACCATCACAGCCCCCTGCCCCTGTGGAGCCCTTTGGGGATGTAACAGAGAGGAGGCAGCTCCATGCAAAACTCCGGTGGAAGGGTTTCAGGTGTTCTTGGAGAACATGTACCCAGAATCGCACGGGCCTGACCACAAGCCTACCTCCTTTGGGATGTTCTGGAACAAACGACTGAAAGGTTACTGCTTTGACTCTTACCCTCACAGTGAAAACCAAATCATGGGACACCGGGTCCTTTTGTACCTGTCATGGAATGCGTCAGCAGCAGTTTTTCAAGTACACGTCCCAGAATGAAGTACGCTATTGCACCCACCAGCCACAGCCTGCATAGCTGTGGACGCAGGAACGGGTGTTCTCAACCTGCATGTCTGCCAGGAAACTGCCACAGAGAATCAGAAGTTCATCTTGCAGGGGATGGCTCTTTATTTCACGTACACTCCAATAAATGCGTTCAGGCTGAGAGGAAGGTATCACCCTTACGGGACTGCATGGATAGGGAACATCAGAAAGGGCTTTTCAAGGGACACATGAAATAAAGTGTCACTGAACCAAGGCCCCCATGGAAGGAGCGGGAAGGCCCCCGGACTCTGTGCCCAACAGAAATGTAGCTGAGTACAGTGACAGACCCACCCGAAGCCTGGCTGCTCCTCTTTTATAAGGAAGTCATTTTGCAGTCTGTGAACGTGATGTTAGATTTAATAAGCTTCATACTGATTTTGAAAACTTCAAAATTGCTCCCAAGTACCCTATTTTCAAAGGGTAGTGATAAAGTATTAACTCTTGGTATTCAGAGAATTAAAACCTTTCAGTATTTTTCTTTTTCTATTTTTTTTAAAGATTTCATTCATGTACTTAAGAGAGAGAGAGAGATCAAGGCATAAAAGAGCAGGAACAGAGGGCAGAGGGGAAGAGAGAGAGAGAAGCAGACTCCCCACTGAGCAGGGAGCCTGACGCAGGACTCAACCCCAGGATCCCGATATCATGACCTTAACCAAAGGCAGACACTTAACTGACTGAACCACCCAGGTGCTCCAGTACTTTTCTATCAAGACAAAAAAAAAAAGTCAGTCTGGTCCAGTGTCATCCAAAGCCATTGTTTTCTTGTTGATGCTGTGTTTCAATGCTGCCTACGTGGTGTTTTAAAGTCCTCTACTGTTATTGTTAACTTATCAATTATTTCTTTTGTGTTTGTCATTAATCGTTTTACGTATTTGGGTGCTCCCCTGTTGGGTGCATGAATATTTACAGTTGTTAGGTCTCCTTGTTGTTTTGTCTCCTTTATTTTGATAAGGTAACCTTCTTTATCTCTTGTTAGCATCTTTGGTTTAAAATCTAGTTTGTCTGATGTAAGTATGGCTACTCCAGCTTTCTTTTGTTGTCCGTTAATGTAATAGATGGTTCTCTATGCCCCCACTTTCTTTTTTGTGGGGGGACTTGTAATGTACACTGATGAATTAATATTCATATAAATAGTGATAAGATTACCATTATTAAATTAGTTAACACATCCTAACCAATTTCAAGTGTACAATATACTGTTATTAAGTATAGATTCCCAAAACTTATTCATCTTATAACTGAACATTTGTGACCTTGAGCAATATTTTTTAGTTAAGAAAAAAGAACTGACGATTCTAGATTTTATATCTCAAATACTGGCCTTCATGTATCAAGGGGAATAAGGGCATACTCAAAAGAAGGACATGGACAATAATTTTTCATTTGCAGATATACCCTCATACAATGTCTTGATGTTCTCTTACCTACACTCATCCCCTACGAAAAGAGCTAAAGAATAATTGCAGAATGCTTGGTGCTTCAGAAAATAAAAAGCAAATGTGTTGGATAAAAAGAGGGGTAAATAAAAACTTTCCTTTTTTTTAGGAGCTTGTTAAATCATGTGTGATGGATGAAGCAAAAATTAGAACATCTGTTTTGATGCTCAGAGCATGTAAGGGAAATATTTGAGACCAATATTTAGAATATTTAGAATTTCCAAGTTAGAAGGGTGAGTGGACCTAAATGGAAGTGTAACTTTATGCAATGTTATAAAACATCAGTGCCTATAGACAGTGGTCACACATGTACAATACTTAGAGCAACCACTAAAAAAAGATACAAACTGATATACTCAAAAACATTCTGAAGGAATCAAAATGGATCTCTCAAACATTCTGGTAGCCCAAGGAGAGCAGAAAAAGAACAACAAAATTCAAATATTGGAATGTTAGAATGAAGCCATTATGTATGGATATTTACTTTAACTATCAACTGTCTAGTACACCAGTGAAAGAGATGGGCAGCACTGATGTAAGAAAAGTACCCCCGGATGCCTGTGTGGCTCAGTTGGTTAAGCGTCTGCCTTCAGCTCAGGTCACAATCCCAGGGTCCTGGTATCAAGTCCAGCGTTGGGCTCCTTGCTCAGGGGGGAGCCTGCTTCTTGTGCACGTGCTCTCTCTCTGACAAATAAATAAAAAAAATCTTAGAAAAAAAGAAAGAAAAGTGAACCAAACATATTCAGTCTACAGGAAATGCATTTCAAACACAACTACACAGGTAGGTTAAAGGTAAGTTGATGGACAAATATGTCATGCTAATGCTAATTATTTAACAGCAGCAGCTGTATCAGTATTAGAGAATGTATTCTTCAAAGCCATAATTACTACACACAGGACTGTATATATATATATATATTTATACAGTCTAAACATGCCTAAACATGCACGTAGTCAGATGCAAACCACTAAATACATGAAACAAAAACCTGATAGGGCTGAAGGGAGTGATAGACAAATCCACAGTTATAGTTGGGAACTTCAACACTCTACTGTCAGGAATCGATAACACTTTTTTTCTCATTGGATTACAAAGCAAACTCAACTGCATGCTGTATTCCCAAAACAGATCTATATCAAATGATTTGTAAATGTTGAAGGGTCAACATGTAAAAGGACAAACTGTACCAAGCACTGTCATTTATATTACTGTACAAGATATTCACTGCCACACTCTGAAGTGACTTTCCTTAGTGAAAGTGTTCTACATCCCTGATGAACTCATGCATGTCCACATGATTTAGCCTGGTCTATGGCACATCTAATCCACAGAGAATGTCTTTTTGTTTGCATATGGGATAATATATTTATTGTTTTTTTAACATACAGTGTTTTATTATTTTCAGGGGTACAGTACAGTGATTGAAGAATTCCATACATCACCTGATGCTCATCAGGACAAGTGCACTCCTTAATCACCATCACGTATTTAACCCATCCCCCCACCCCCCTCCTCTCTGGTAATGATTGGTTTGTTCTCTATAATTAAGAGATTGGGGCACCTGTGTGGCTCAGTCAGTTAAGTGTCTGCCTCTTGATTTTGGCTCAGGTCATGATCTCAGGGTCGTGAGATCCAGCCCTGTGTCAGGCTCCACTCTGAGTATGGAGCCTGCTTAAGATTCTTTCCAAAATTTGGATGGAACCAGAAAAGACCCCAACTTGCCAAGGAAATGTTGAAAAAGAAAAACAAAGCTGGAGGCATCACATTACCTGATTTCAAGCTGTGATCAAAGCTGTGATCACCAAGACAGCATGGTGCTGGCACAAAAACAAACACATGGACCAATGGAACAGAACAGAGAGCCCAGATATGGACCCTCAATTCTATGGTCAACTAATCTTTGACAAAGCAGGAAGAAATATCCAGTGGAAAAACAGTTTCTTCAATAAATGGTGTTGGGAAAATTGGACAGATATATACAGAAGAATGAAACTCAACCATTCTCTTACACCATACACAAAGATAAACTCGAAATGGATGAAAGACCTCAATGTGAGAGAGGATTTCATCAAAATCCTAGAGGAGAACATAGGCAGTAACCTCTTCCACATCAGCCACAGCAATTTCTTTCAAGACACTTCTCCAAAGGCAAGCAAAACAAAAGCAGAAATGAATTTTTGGGACTTCATCAAGACCAAAAGCTTCTGCACAGTCAAAGGGAACAGTCAACAAAACAAAGAGACAACCCATGGAATGGAAGAAGATATTTGCAAATGCCACTACAAACAAAAGGCTGATACCCAAGATCTCTGAAGAACTCCTCAAACTCAACACCCAAAAAACAGATAATCAATCACAAAATGGACAGAAGACATGAACAGATACTTCCCCAAAGAAGACATACAAATGGCTAACGGAAACATGAAAAAATGTTCATCATCTTTAGCCATCAGGGAAATTCAAATCAAAACCACATTGAGATACCACCTTACACCAGTTAGAATGGCAAAGATTGACAAGGGAAGAAACAAGAAATGTTGGAGAAGACATGGAGAAAGGGGAACCTCTATGCATTTTCAAAATGCCCGGATCACACATAATAAGAGAAATGTGTATTTTAATTACAGTATGATGCCATCTATTTTCTACCATATTGTCAAATATACAATCATTCGAAACACACCTTTTCGTGAGGCTGTCGGAAAAGGGAAATGTGACTGGGTTGTTAGTATCCATCTAAATTGATATAGCTTGTAGAGAAGGCAATTAAGTAATATCTGTCAAAATTATGTGTTCATTTACCCTTTGATCCAGAAGTCTTACTTCAATGAATTTATGTATTGGATTCATTTGGGTGTGCATGGAAAGAAGTTATATATAAGCTTATTCAATGCAGCATTGTCTGTAATAACATTAGAATGATTGGTAAATCAGTGCCAATCAGTAGCAGACTTGCTAAAAAAAAAAAAAAAAAGAATACATCCATGTATAAGGACACCATGCAGCTATTTTTTTTTTTAAGTAGAATGTTATTTAGCTGAATAGCTAAGTGTACATTCTGAAACTGTATTGCATGAGTCCAGTCCTGGTTCTTCCTACTTTCAGTCATCTTAACACTGGGCAAATTACTTAAATTCTATGTGCTTTAGTTTCCTCAACAAGAAATGAGGACATGTACTTCACTTGGTAAAATGACGGTTAAATTAATAAAGCACTCTCTAATTTTTGTCTTTATTAGGATCACACAGAAATATCTCCAAGATACAATAAAAATGAAAAAAATTGCAGGTCCCAAAAGCTGTTTGGTATTGAACCATTTGTATAAAAAGGGGACTGGTTAAAATCCATGTAAATGTTTATATATACACATATACACACACATGTAACTCTGCAAGGAAGGATATATAAGAATCTGGTGGAAAAAACTGTTTGTCTTTGGGGAAGGGAAGTGGATGTTTCCACAGTTGAGGTGAGAGGCATACTGTTAACTGACTGTTTTTGAAACTTTTGAATTTTATACTATGAAAGTATGTATCACATAGTCAATTATTTCTTTTTGTTAAAGGCAAGAACAGAAAACAAAAAGCAATAACACACACTTAGCGACTATGCAATCTGAAACTGTGAACTTCTCTACCACAGAGGTACAGCTGTATAATGTGTCAACTGAAAACGTAGAGTTTCTCATTAAAAACTCAGGGAAAAGTTTTTCTCCCCTGTTATTCTTAACTTATCAATTATTTATTTGTGTTTGTCATTAATTGTTTTACATATTTGGGTGCTCCCATGTTGGGTGCATGAATATTTACAATTGTTAGGTCTCCTTGTTGTTTTGTCTCCTTTATTTTGATAAGGTAACCTCCTTCATCTCTTGTTAGCATGTTTGGTTTAAAATCTAGTTTGTGTGATGTAAGTATGGCTACTCCAGCTTTCTTTTGTTGTCCGTTAATGTGATAGATGGTTCTCTATGCCCCCACTTTTAAAAAAATGATTTTATTTATTTATTTGAAACAGAGAGAACGAGGGAGATGAGGCCGGAGGAGCATACTTCACACCAAACAAAGGCCAGGATGTGAGGTCATGACCTGAGCCAAAGGTAGACATATACCTAACTGAGCCACCCATGTGCCTTGGCCATCCCCTCACTTTCAATCTGCATTCGTCTAAAGACAAACCTGAAATTTGCCTAAAGGTCTGAAAGGAGTCTCTCATAGGGAGCATACAAGTGGGTCTTTTTTTTTTTTTTTTTAAAGTAGTATGATACCCTATATCTTTTGATTGGAGCGTCTCGTCCATTTGCTTTCAAAGTTATTTTGATAGATATGTATTTAGTGCCATTTTATTATTGTTTTGTCATTGTTTCCCAAGATTTCTCTGATCCTTTCTTGTCTTTGTCACTTCTGGTCTGTCTTTCCCACTCAAAGAGCCCCCTTTAATATTTCTTGCAGGGCTGGCTTGGTGGTCATGAACTCTCTTTGTTTTTGTTTGTCTAGGAAACTCTATTTCTTCTTCTATTCTGAATGATAGCCCTGCTGGATAGAGTGTTCTTGCATGCAGACTTTTCCCATTCGGCACTTTGAATATATCGTGCCAGTGTCTTCTGGCTTGCCAAGTTTCTGTGGAGATATCTGAAGCTAACTTTATGGGTCTTCCCTTGTAAGTTAAGGACTACTTCTGTCCTGCTACATTTAAGATTTTTTTTTTCTTTATCACTATATTTTGCAAATTTAATTACAATATGTGTTGGTGTTGGCCTGCTTTTGTTGATTCTGATGGGGGTTCTCTATGCATGCTGTACCTGGATGTCTATTTCCTTCCCCAGATTAGGGAAGTTTTCAGCTATTATTTCCTTAAATATGTTTTCCGCCCCCCCTTTCTCTCTTCTTCTTCTGGGACTTCTATAATACAAATGTTATTAACTTTGATGGAGTCACTGAATTCCTTATGTCTATTCTCACATTGCATAATTCCTCTTTCTCTCTTTTGTTTAGCTTCATTATTTTGTCTTCTATGTCACTTGTTTGTTCCTCTGCTTCTTCCAGCCTGCTGTTCTTGCATCAAGCCTGTTTCCAATCTCATTTACTGCACTCTTCATCTCTGATTAATTCTTTTTTAACATTTTATCTCTGTAGTAAGGGTCTGCCTCATGTCTTCTATTGTTTTCTCAAGCCCAGTGAGTATCCTTATGATTGTTGCTTTAAACTCTCTATCAGACATGTTGTTTGTATGTGTTTCACTTAGGTCTCTTAACATGGCCTTATCTTGTTCTTTCATATGGGATAAATTCCTCCATCTTCTCATTTTGTCTAGGTCTCTGTCATCTTCTCTGTGTTAGGAAAGGCAATCATGTTTCTAGTTCCTGAAATTAATGGCCTTTAAGGAAGTCTTATGTCTTTCCCAGGGCTTGCCACTTCAGGGAATGTCTTTGGCTTGTGCTATGTGCACTCTGCTCTGTCTCTCCTTCAGGCCAGTCATCTGCAGAGGTTCTCTTCTCCTGCCGCAGGCAGTGTAAGGTCCTTGGCCAGTTGTGATTTTTTAATTATGTGTGCTCTGCACTGTTTTTGAAATGAGACCTGACACTATCTCCATCAGAACTGAGGCCCTGTAGAACTCTCTGTTTGAAGATGTGGTGTGGGCAGTGGTTTGTGCTGGTCTTCTGGAGGAGGAACTGAGGCATGTGTGACTAAGAAGGGTAGTACTGCCAGAGTGTAGGGTGGTGGGGCTTAGTGTAAGTAAGTTGGGCATCCAATGTTGGTGCTGCACTGTTTCCCACAGGTGACTCTGTGTTTATGCTGAGGGACAGGGTAGGAAAATGGTGCCAGAAAGCTCCTTTCTTCCTGGAGCCTTGCCTCCATAAACTCTACCTCTCAGGGACACACAATGAGATAAGTAAATAATCTCCCCATGTGTGCCCCAGGCATTCTTTGATTACTGTTTCCATGATGTCTAGCCCTGTGTTGTTTGCCTCCCTTCTCTCCAGGAGCAGCACCGTGCCCTCAGGTTCTATCCCAATCAAGCTTTCTGACCTCTAGGCTTTAGGGGCACCTGAGTATCTCAGTCAGTTAAGCAGCTGCCTTTGGCTCAGGTCTTGATCCTGGGGTCCTGGGATCAAGCTCTGCATCAGTCTCACTGCTCTGCAGGGAGTCTGCTTCTCCCCCCTGCTTATGTTCTCTCTCTCTGGCAAATTAATAAATAAAATCTTTTAAGAAAGATGAAACTCCGGACTTTAAGTTCTGCCTGTTGTAAGAACTCAAATTTCAGCCCTTCTTATTTTCCAAGACAATGACTTTAGGGAAATATTCTTTTTGTGTGAACACTCTATTTCTCTTGCCCACTCCACAACTAGGGCTTCCTCCCCTCTGCTGCACCCACAATACATTTCTCCCCTAAAATGGGTCTCCACACTTTCTACCTTCTTTAATGTAGACTCTTCTCTATCTGCAGGTGTGGAATTTTTTCTGTCAGTTTTCAGGTTTATTTCTGGGGTATTTAGGATGATTTGATAGTTATCTAGCTGTGTTCATGGGATGACGTGACCTCCTACTCCACCACCATCTTCCTCTGTTCAGAGAAGATTGTTTTGTATGGTACATGGGTAATCCACAGAACCTACCTTCTGGATCATGATACATTGGAGCCACTAATCTTTTTTTTTTAGATTTTTTTTTTATTTGACAGAGATAGATCACAAGTAGGCAGAGAGGCAGGCGGAGAGAGAGAGGAGGAAGCGGGCTCCCTGCTGAGCAGAGAGCCCAATGTGGGGCTCAATCCCAGGACCCTGGGATCATGACCTGAGCTGAAGGCAGAGACTTAACCCACTGAGCCACACAGGTGCCCCTGAGTCATTAATCTTATCCACATTTCAAAGGTAGTGATGCAAGTAATATAAGACCAAAGGCTGAATTTTTTTCTTGTCATGAATACAGGGATGAGGAAGTATTTCCTTACAAGCAGAATCTAGTGGAATGAGTAAATCTGTTGAACTAAGCTATAAAAATTACAGTAACAAAGCAGTCAGATTCACAGAATCATTCTGATAAACTAAGTCAACAAGGTGAATGTAGGAAGAAGCAAGCGTCTTGGAAAACTGGCATTGGTGGTATACCCATCATTACTCTAACTCTGTAAGAACTAAATAAATATGGTCAAAGTATTAACAAATAATTTGATGTGGTCATGAAGCCGTCTTCTTTACTCCTAAACCTCCTTCAGATAGTGCAATTATCAATGCTGGATATTGTGTTAAGCAAGGAATGGTGATGAAGAAACTGGAAGAGAAGATATTTATTTTTCAATTGGATGAAAACACAATAGGCCACTTCAAAGCTAAACTGGAAAAGGAAACTCTTTGATAATACCACTTAAAGAAAATCATGAAGTACAGGAATGTAGACAGAGCAATGTAATGATGAGGGACAAACTCTTCAAAAGTGTAACATTGTTTTGAACTTTCTGTGTGCAAGCTGATAGCCCTGAAGAGATGCATACTTGGATTAAAGCAATCTCTGGGATTTATTCAAAAAAAGCAAGTCCCAGGACTTAGTACTTACAACTGGTCATAGAATGTTGAGTTAACCAAACTGCTTTTTACAGTTATGGTAATTGACTTTGTCAAAAGTAATGCAAATTTTCTCTACAATCATCAGGTTGTAAATTTGTATTTTTTAAATGATAAATTTTGATAAAAAAGAACTTCACTAGTTGAAAAAATCACAGTAAGCTGTCTTCTAAAGATTAATTTACTGAATTGGCTCTAGAGTTTCAATATCTATGTTTTAGGTATTTTGAAATTTTTTATACCTCACCACTTGAAATCGCCATTGTTCTAAGAGTACATACAAACTCATACATGCATATGCATTGGATAAACTCTACATTACTATAGTTTGCATGGAATTTTAAATATCAGGTGAAATTTACCCCCCTCATAGAAATCTATAGTGTTTTGTTAATTTGTATCACTTTGTTTTCAAAGTTACTTGTGTCATAAATAAACACAATATACTAGGGACTGTATGGCAGTGCATTTGGAATGGCCATATTTTAAGGACATACTTAGATTTGATTTAGGTGGAAACAAAATGAAATTAATATTTACAACTGGTAATTATTTCACTGCAGTTTTATTTCACTGCACTTTTATTTATTTATTTATTATTTTTTATTTCTTTTCAGCGTAACAGTATTCATTGTTTTTGCACCACACCCAGTGCTCCATGCAATACGTGCCCTCCCCAATACCCTCCACCTGGTTCCCCCAACCCCCACCCCCCGTCCCTTCAAAACTCTCAGGTTGTTTTTCAGAGTCCATAGTCTCTCATGGTTCACCTCCCCTTCCAATTTCCCTCAACTCCCTTCTCCTCTCCATCTCCCCTTGTCCTCCATGTTATTTGTTATGCTCCACAAATAAGTGAAACCATATGATAATTGACTCTCTCTGCTTGACTTATTTCACTCAGCATAATCTCTTCCAGTCCCATCCATGTTGCTTCAAGTTTTTTTTTTTGTTTTTTTTTGTTTTTTTTAGTTTATTTCACAGACAGTGATCACAAGTAGGCAGAGAGGCAGGCAGAGAGAGAGAGAGGAGGAAGCAGGCTCCCCGCTGAGCAGAGAGGCAGATGTGGGACTCGATCCCAGGACCCTGAGATCATGACCCGAGCTGAAGGCAGCGGCTTAACCCACTGAGCCACCCAGGCGCCCGCGTCCATGTTGCTTCAAAAGTTGGGTATTCATCCTTTCTGATGGAGGCATAATACTCCATAGTGTATATGTACCACATCTTCCTTATCCATTCGTCCGTTGAAGGGCATCTTGGTTCTTTCCACAGTTTGGCGACCATGGCCATTGCTGCTTTTCACTGCACTTTTAATAAAGTATTAAATATGTACCCTTTGTTACATTTAAAATCTTAAGTTTTATGAATGTGTGATATATTCAACACTAAATAAATACAGTTAAATGAAAGGTGAGAAGACTATGCTGTTATTGGTTACAGTGAAATTCAGTGAAGAAAACTAAACTTGTCAGACTCCCAGACAAAATAATAGGTGTGAAAAATGTTGCATTCTGCTAATTAAATAAATATAAAGAAACATGACTTTCTATTTTTATTTTCTACATTTTCATTTTTTGTCCTAAGATATGTAGGATAATTCCTAGTGTTGATTGAGAATATATACTGAAATAAAAGGAAAAAACTGGTAGGTTTGCTTTTAAACACAGTTTAGTTGCAACTGGACCACTGTATTCTAGTTTAGGCTGACTGAATCTTCAGGTGGCAAAGCTGCCAAATTCAGCTTTGGTGACCGAACTGGTTTCTTAGTGGAAATGATTGTTAAATGTCATTGCTTTGAATTCACTCCTAAAAATGCATTGTCTTGGATTAGGAAAGACAAATTCCATATGATTTCACTCATATGAGTAATCTAAAAAGAATGAATGAGTAAAGAAACAAAAAGCAGAATCAGAGCTATAAATTCAGAGAACAAAGTAATTGTTGCCAGTGCAGAAAGGGATGAGGGGAAAGGGCAAAATGGGTGAAGGATAGTGGGAGATGAGTATTTCCAGTTATGGAATGAATAATTCATGGATATAAGAGGCCTAGCCTAAAGAATACAGTCAATGATATTGTAATAGCATTGTCGTGAGCATAACATCATGCGTAAACTTTAGAATCACTATGTTGTACACTTGAAACTAATGTAATGTTGTGTGTCATCTATACTCAAAAAATTTAAAAAGCAATTAAATTAAGATGCATTGTTTTAGGAAGGAACTTGAACATGTATACTGCATGGTTCATGCTTCTGCTCTGGGTGTGTGTTTTGTTTGCTTTTCCACAAATAAAGTCTCACACTGAGTTACTAAAAAAAGTTTGCAGAACCATAATAATGATTCAAAGACCACAAAACTTTAGCATAAGCATAGTTTAATTTATTAGGCTGGATGGTGGGTGCATGGGCTACATTGTAAAATTCCCATATACATTTTTTAAAAATTAAATTTATTTTAATGAATTTGAGTGAAAACTTTCTTTTCTGTTGGTTTAAATATTCAAGCATCAGCATCTTTATTTCTGTTGCATAGTTCAGGTAACAAATAAATTATTATGAGCAATGGGCTAGACATTGTGCTAGATTCTTGGGGTACAAAACTGAAAACACACACAGTCCCAACCTTTTCTAACAGTCTAGTGAAACAATAGTAATAGTTCAAATTGACTGCATGCTTATGTAGTATTTATGAGTGATGGAATTATTTTAAATGGGTCTTATTTAATTTTCACAATAATGTTATGAGGTAGGTATTAATTTTACCCTATTTCTGGGACGCCTGGGTGGCTCAGTTGGTTAAGCAGCTGCCTTCAGCTCAGGTCATGATCCCAAGGTCCTGGGATCAAGTCCCACATTGGGCTCCTTGCTCGGCAGGGAGCCTGCTTCTCCCTCTGCCTCTGCCTGCCATTCTGTCTGCCTGTGCTCCCTCTCTCCCTCTCTCTCTCTCTGATAAATAAATAAAATCTTTAAAAAAAAAGGCTGATAGCTGCCATTTAATTTTACCCTGTTTCTGAGACAGACAAGTTAAAAAGCTTTTCTAAGCCCAAGTTCACCCAGCTATTAAATAGCTGAGCTGGAATTTAAAAGGATGTCAACCTAGTTCACCATGACACTAGTTAGACAGCCTCCCAAAACACCTCATTTCCATTTAAGCAGGGAACTCCCACATAACCTAGAAGGTGATACTACCTAGCAAGCGGTATAGATGCTGTGGCACCAGAGGACAGGCACTGTGACCAGCCATCCAGGTATGACATCAAGAGACACGTGATAAACTAAATATCCCTATGCTTTATTTAAAAGATCAAAACCGGTGAGGTAGTTCTGACTTACAGATTTACAACAGTAATTTCAAGAAGTACCAAGAATTCCCTCAGAGAAGATTCTAGAGAAGGAGGCTTCATACTGTTTGTCCAAAAACAGACTCAAATTACAACAGTGTATGTTCCAGTGCCATGGCAGCAGTGTGGAAAGCACGATGTCTTCATTCTGCATTTCATCTTGAACTGTTGCCTAGCTGGACTTGCACTGATTTTTTTTCTCCCTCCCCAAAACTGAAGAACTTCATTGAAAACAATGACCGGGGCGCCTGGGTGGCTCAGTGGGTTAAGCCGCTGCCTTCGGCTCAGGTCATGATCTCAGGGTCCTGGGATCGAGTCCCGCATCGGGCTCTCTGCTCAGCAGGAAGCCTGCTTCCCTCTCTCTCTCTGCCTGCCTCTCCATCTACTTGTGATTTCTCTCTGTCAAATAAATAAATAAAATCTTTAAAAAAAAAAGAAAGAAAGAAAACAATGACCGATAGAAACTCCAGATTTTTGTTTAAAGTCAACTGACAACATCTTCCAGATTTTCCTAGTACTGCACATTCTTTTCACTATTTTAAAAACTCTGAGTTCCAAAACCAAATTAACAAAAACTTTGCTGACAAAGATTCTGCTCAAAGATCTAGCCATCATACTACTTATTTTTCTAAATTTCACATCTGTAACTTATTTTTTGTTACTATATCCCCTATGCTGTACATTACATCACCGTGTGTTATTTATTTTATAACTGGAAAACTGGGGGTACCTGGGTGGCTCAGTTGGTTAAGCATCTGTCTTTGGCTGAGGTAATGATCCCAGCGTCCTGGGATTGAGCCCTGCATCAGGCTCCCTGCTCAAGCAGGAAGCCTGCTTCTCTCTCTCCCTCTGCCTGCTGCTCCCCCCGCTTGTGTACTCTCTCTCTCTTCCTCTCTATCAAATAAATAAGTAAAACCTTTAAGAAAATTAACTGGAAAACCATACCCTTTGATCCTCTTCACCTATTTTATCTATGCCTCCACCTCCTCCACTCTGGTATCCATTAGTTTGTTGTCTGTAACTATCTATGTTCTCTGTATCTATGAACAAAAATCATAGATAGTTGATAAATTTGTTAGATTGTTAGATTGTATTTTAGATTATTCATGTAAGTTAAGCCATACAATATTTGTCTTAGTCTGTCTGATTTATTTCACTTAGGACAATACTCTTTAAGTCTATCCATGTTGTCAAAAATAGGAAGATCTGGGGGCACCTGGGTGGCTCAGTGTGTTAAAGCCTCTGCCTTCAGCTCAGGTCATGATCCCAGGGTCCTGGGATGGAGCCCCGCATCAGGCTCTCTGCTCAGCAGGGAGCTTGCTTCCTCCTCTCTCTCTGCCTGCCTCTCTGCCTACTTGTGATCTCTGTCTGTCAAATAAAAAAAAAAAACAAGTGACATAGAAGACAAAATAATGAAGCTAAACAAAAGAGAGAAAGAGGAATTATGCAACGTGAGAATAGACATAAGGAATTCAGTGACTCCATCAAAGTTAATAACATTTGTATTATAGAAGTCCCAGAAGAAGAAGAGAGAAAGGGGGGGCGGAAAACATATTTAAGGAAATAATAGCTGAAAACTTCCCTAATCTGGGGAAGGAAATAGACATCCAGGTACAGCATGCATAGAGAACCCCCATCAGAATCAACAAAAGCAGGCCAACACCAACACATATTGTAATTAAATTTGCAAAATATAGTGATAAAGAAAAAAAAATCTTAAATGTAGCAGGACAGAAGTAGTCCTTAACTTACAAGGGAAGACCCATAAAGTTAGCTTCAGATATCTCCACAGAAACTTGGCAAGCCAGAAGACACTGGCACGATATATTCAAAGTGCCGAATGGGAAAAATCTGCATGCAAGAACACTCTATCCAGCAGGGCTATCATTCAGAATAGAAGAAGAAATAGAGTTTCCCAGACAAACAAAAACAAAGAGAGTTCATGACCACCAAGCCAGCCCTGCAAGAAATATTAAAGGGGGCTCTTTGAGTGGGAAAGACAGACCAGAAGTGACAAAGACAAGAAAGGATCAGAGAAATCTTGGGAAACAATGACAAAACAATAATAAAATGGCACTAAATACATATCTATCAAAAATAACTTTGAAAGCAAATGGACGAGATGCTCCAATCAAAAGATATAGGGTATCATACTACTTTAAAAAAAAAAAAAAAAGACCCACTTGTATGCTCCCTATGAGAGACTCCTTTCAGACCTAAAGACAAATGCAGATTGAAAGTGTGGAGATGAAGAAACACTCATCAAACAAATGGATGTCAAAAGAAAACCAAAAGAGCAAAACATGTTTTAGAAAAAGTAAACTGTAAAACAAATCTTTTTTTAAAAGATTTTATTTATTTATTTGACAGACAGAGATCAGAAGCAGACAGAGAGGCAGGCAGAGAGATAGAGATGGAATCAGGCTCCCTGCTGAGCAGAAAGCCTGTGTGGCTGGATCCCAGGACCCTGAGATCATGACCTGAGATGAAGGCAGAAGCTTAACCCATTGAGCTCCAAAACAAATCCTAACAGAAAACAAAGAAGAAAATATGTAATTATAAAGGGGACAATGAAACAAGAAGATATAATTATTGTAAATATTTATGCACCTAACATGTGAGCACCCAAATATATAAAACAATTAGAGACAAACATAAAGGAACTAATTGATAATAATACAATAATAGTAGAGAACTTTAACACCCCACTTACATCAATAGACAGATTATTGTAACACAACATCAACAAGAAAACAATGCCACACTGGACAAGATTGGCATAGATATATTCAGAACATTCCATCCTAAATTAGCAAAACACATATTCTTTTTGAGTGCACATGGTATACTCTCAAGAACAGATCACCTACTAGGTCATAAAACAGGTCTCAACAAATACAAAGAGATTGATATCATACCATTTCCCTTTTCTAACCACAACATTATGAAACTAGAAGTTAACCTAAAGAAAAAATTTATAAAGACCACAAATACGTGGAGGTTAAACAGCATGCTACCAAACAATGAATGGACCACCCAGGAAATCAAAGAAGAAATTTAAAAAAACATGAAAACAAATGAAAATTAAAAAACGAAGGTACAAAACTGTTTGGATGCAGTAAAAGTGGTCCTAAGAGGGAAGCATATAGAAATAGAGGCCTACGTGAAGAAGCAAGTAAAATTTCAAATAAACAGCTTATACCTACAGAAGCTAGAAGATGAAAGCCAGCTGAAAGCCAGCAGAAGGAAAGAAGTATTAAAGAACAGAGCACAAAAAATGATAGAGAAACTAAAAAAAAAAAAAAAAATAGAACGGATCAATGAAACTAGAAGCTAGTTCTTTGAAAAAACTTAAGAACATTGATAAACCTCTAGCCAGATTTATGAAAAAGAAAGGAAAGGACCCCAAAAAAGAAAGGACCCAAATAAGAAAGGATAAATAACAAGCACCACCTCAGAAATTCAATTATAAGAGAATATTATGAGAAACTATATGCCAACAAACTAGAGAACTTGGAAGAAGTGGACAAATTCCTAGACACATGTGAACTACCAAAACTGAAGCAGAAAGAAATAGAAAACTTGAACAGCAAAGAAATTTAATCAGTTATGAAAATCTCCCAACAAACAACAATCCAGGGCCAGATGGTTTCACAGACAAATTCTACCAAACATTTAAGGAAGTGTTAATACCTTTTCTTATGTAATGATTTCAAAAAATAGAAGAGGAAGGAAAACTTCTAAATACATTCTATGAGGCCAACATTACCCTGATACCAAAACCAGATAAATGCTCCATTAAAAAGAGAACTGCAGGCCAACATCCTTGATAAATATGAATGCAAAAATTCTCAATAAAATACAAGCAAACTGGCGAGGTTGAAGATGGCGAGGAAGTAGGAGGAGGCCCCTTTTCAACCTTTACCCTAAGGTGAGCTGATTACCTACCAAAGAACTCTGATCACCCATGAAATCAACCTGAGATCACAATTATAGACATCTGGATCTCTACAGGGGCAGAAGATGCCAGTGGGCAGGTAAAGCAGAGTGGGAAAGGCGGACTGATATCGGAAGATAAACAAATGGGGAAGGGAGCCACCAGAGGTGACCGGTTGGAAAGTAATACCCCTAATACTAGCAAGAGTGCCCTGTGTCTGGGGACCAGCATTAACTTGGAGACTGGTTGAAAGCACTTCAAAGGAGCAAAGGATCATGGGGGGGGGCGGGAATTGTGGGAATCAGGACGGCTAGGGACAGGGGCTTAAGTCCCCAGTCCCAGGACAGCCTCCCCTGGTGTTGAGCTAGAGACAGTGCGGTGGCGAAACCAGGTCTTGGTCCCTGAACCACCAGCGCACCCAAGATTGCATGGGTTCTGACTCCTTTGAGGGGTTGGGAGCCACGCCAGACGCAGAAGGTGAGAGCCCTGCTACAGAGCCTGAAATACATGCTCCCCTCATCCTCCCCTGAGAGAGGTACAAAGGCCCAGCAGGGGCTCTTTGATACACACCATTGTTTCAGAGCTTAAGACCCACACCACAAACTCGCGCCCGAGAGAGGTGCGCGAAGGCCCAGCCTGGTGATTTCGGACCTGCGCCCCGTTCTCAGAGCCTGAGAGGCGCGTGCGACCCGCAGCCTCCCATGAGAGAGGTGCGCGCAAGCCGGACACTCTTAGACCCAGAAAGACCAGGCACTCCCAGCCCGGGCCAGTGGGAAAATCTCAGAGTGCGATCACTGCTTGGAACCTCTCTGGTGGTCTGGAGCTCCCAGACAGCCGCTGCTGCCGTGGTTTTGGGGATAAGCAGAAGATCCTGTGTCCCAAAGGACCGCAACTTGGAACCTGCTCTGCCAGTGGCCAAGGTGAAATTTATATGTGCTCTGCAACACCCACAGAAGAACAGACTGAGACTTCTCTCTGAGAAGGAGGCCAAGGTGCAGTTTGCTTTCCTCTAAACCTACAAAAACCAACAAAAGCGGTCAAGGTGAGAGGGAAAAAAAAAAGTGAACAATCATAAAAACCTCCAGAGAACAAACGCCTGAAAAAAACGGTTTCCTCAGAGCCCACCCCTTTGAGGGGGACTGAAGGACTTAACTCAGGGAACATCACTGACTGAAAACCCACGTGGCAGGCCCCTCCCCAAGAAAACCAACCAGGAAGAAAAAGAAAAAAAAAAAGACTACAAGAGAACCACCACCACTACTTCATAGGACAACCTTTTTTTTTTTTTTTAAAGATTTTTTATTTATTTGTCAGAGAGAGAGAGGGAGAGAGAGCGAGCACAGGCAGACAGAATGGCAGGCAGAGACAGAGGGAGAAGCAGGCTCCCTACGGAGCAAGGAGCCCGATGTGTGACTTGATCCCAGGATGCCAGGATCATGACCGGAGCCAAAGGCAGCTGCCCAACCAACTGAGCCACCCAGGCATCCCTATTTTTAATTTGTTCCCACTATTCTGGTTCATTTTTTATATAGATAATTTTTAACCTATTTACCATCACAGCGAGCTGTCCAGTACATCAAATTCCATAATAACCTTCTAACCTGAACTTATTGATACATACACCTATGTTTTTCTTTTGCATTTCTATTTTTTGAATTTTTTAAAAATTTTAGTTTAGTTTAGTCTAGTTTACTCCTTTATTTTTATTTTCTAATATTCATGTAGAGTTAAACTTCAAGGTAATCCCCTTTCCCCAATCAATGCTACCCCTATAGGTAAACCAATTTTTAATCCCCCTTTATCTTAGGAAAGTTGAGTCTTTTAACAAAGATATCGAGATACATCCAGGAAGAATCAAAACAAAATTCCTCACCCACACTGAGAATTTATAACCACTCTCCCATCTTTTTCTTCCACCAGTGATTCTGTGTTTTTGTGTTTGTCCTGACAGTATATAAATCTTACACTTGGGGTTCTTTTCGACAAGGTTCTTCCTTTATTTGCATATTTATTTTTTTTTAATCTCTTGCTATATACTTTTATCAGTCTTTTTGTTTGTCTGTTTTTGTTTGTATACCTCATAAATCTTACCTTGGGACCCATTTGGGCAGAACCTTCTCTTTCATCTTCCCTTTCTTTCCTGTCTCTCTCTCCATCTCTATTTTTTTTCTTTTTCTTTTCTTTTTTCTCACATTTGGGTGGGGAATCCTGATTGCTCAGAGTGTTCCAGGGTGCACCCTGACTGCACCATGGTCGATACAACCAGCTACATCTGTTCAGTCATCTTTCACGTTGATAGCTAACAGCTATCAAAATAGACAATATGTAAGAAAGAGAATTCAGGCTAACAATTATCCAGGCAATAGCTAGGTTGGAGAAAGCCATGGATGACCAAACAGAATTGATTAGGGCCGAACTGAAAGCGACCAGACAGGATGTTCACAATGTTAGGGCAGAGCTTAAAGCTACCAGGGAGGAGGTTCACAATGTTCTCAATGAGTTCCAATCTAATCTAAACTCTCTCAAAGTTAGGGTAACTGAAACAGAAGATAGAATTAGTGATCTGGAAGACAAACAGATAGAGAGAAAGGATCAGGAGGAAGCCTGGAACAAACAGCTGAGAAACCACGAAAACAGAATCAGGGAAATAAATGATGCCATGAAACATTCCAACCTCAGAAGTATTGGAATCCCTGAAGGGGAGGAGGAAGAACGACGTCTAGAAGATATAGTGGAACAAGTTCTTCATGAAAATTTTCCCAATCTCACGAATGGAACCAGCGTTCATGTAATAGAAGCTGAACGGTCTCCACCCAAGATTATAGATTCCAGTAAAACATCAAGACACCTGATAGTCAAATTGAGGAATCATATTTGTAGGTATAATCTCTTGAAAGCCGATAGGACAAAGAGGCTCCTTACTTAGAGAGGAAAGCCCATCGGAATAACGTCAGACCTGTCCATAGAGACCTGGCAAGACAGAAAGGGCTGGCAAGATATATTTAGGGCACTAAATGAGAAGAACATGCAGCCAAGAATACTTTATCCAGCAACACTGATATTCAAAATGGATGGAGAGATAAAGAGTTTCCAAGACCGGAAAGGCTTAAAAGACTATGCAACCACCAAGCCGACACTGCAGGAAATATTAAGGGGGGTTCTATAAAAGAGGAAAAATCCTAAGAATAGCATTGGACAGAAATATAGAGACAATCTACAGAAAGAAAGACTTCAAAGGTAACTCGATATCAATAAAAACGTATCTATCAATAATCACTCTCAATGTGAATGGCTTAAATGCGCCCATAAAACGACACAGGGTTGCAGATTGGATAAAACGACAGGACCCGTCCATATGCTGTCTGCAAGAGACCCATTTTGAACCTAAAGATACACGCAGACTGAAAGTGAAGGGATGGAGAAGCATCTTTCATGCCAATGGGCCTCAAAAGAAGGCCGGGGTAGCGATTCTCATATCAGATAAATTAGATTTTAAGCTAAAGAACTGTAGTCAGAGATACAGAAGGACACTACATAATTCTTAAAGGGACTATCCACCAATATGATCTAACAATTGTTAATATCTATGGCCCAATAGGGGAGCAGCCAATTACATAAGAAAACTGTTAATCAAGATAAAGAGTCATTTTGATATGAATACACTAATCGTAGGAGATCTGAACACGCCTCTTTCAGAATTAGACAGATCATCGAAGCAGAAAATAAAGAAACAAGAGCATTGAATGACACATTGGACCAGATGGACCTCATAGATATATACAGAACATTCCACCCTAAAACAACAGAATACTCATTCTTCTCAAGTGCACATGGAACCTTCTCCAGAATAAACCACATACTGGGTCACAAATCAGGACTCAACCGATACCAAAAGACTGAGATTATTCCCTGCATATTCTCAGATCACAATACTTTGAAACTGGAGCTCAATCACATGGAAAAGTTCCAAAGGTACTCAAACACCTGGAAGAAAAAGACCACCTTGCTTAAGAATGCTTGGATCAACCAGGAGATCAAAGAAGAACTGAAACAATTCATGGAAACCAATGAGAATGAAGAAAGTTCGGTCCAAAACATATGGGATACAGCAAAGGCAGTCCTAAGGGGGAAATACATAGCCATCTAAGCCTTCTTCAAAAAAATTGAAAAATCCAGAATACACCAGTTGTCTCTACACCTTAAAGAACTGGAGAATCAATAACAAATCAAACCAACTCAACACATAAGAAGGGAAATTATCAAGATTAGAGCTGAGATCAATGAGGTAGAAACCAGAGATACAGTACAACGTATCAATGGAACTAGAAGCTGGTTTTTGGAAAGAATCAATAAGATCGATAAGCCATTGGCCACACTAATCCAAAAGAAAAGAGAGAAAGCCCAAATACATAAAATTATGAATGAAAATGGAGAGAATCACAACTAACACCAAGGAAGTAGAAACAATCATCAGAAGTTATTATCAACAGTTATATACCAATAAGCTTAGCAACCTAGATGAAAGGGATGCATTCCTGGAAAACTATAAACTCCCAAAATTGAACCAGGAAGAAATTGACAACCAGAATAGACCGATATCTAGTAATGAGATTGAAGCAGTGATTAAAAACCTCCCAAAAAACAAGAGCCCAGGACCTGATGGATTCCCTGGGGAATTCTACCAAACTTTCAAAGAAGAAAGAACACCTATTCTCCTGAAGCTGTTTCAAAAAATTGAAGCAGAAGGAAAACTTCCTGACTCTTTCTATGAAGCTAGCATTACCCTGATCTCCAACCAGGTAAAGACCCTACCAAAAAGGAAAATTTCAGTCCAATATCACTGATGAATATGGATGCTAATATTCTCAACAGGATCCTAGCAAACAGGATCCAACAGCACATTAAAAAGATTACCCACCATGACCAGGTGGGATTCATCCCTGGTCTACAAGGATCGTTCAACATTTGCAAATCAATCAATATGATAGAACAAATTAATAAGAAAAGAGAGAAGAACCACATGGTCCTCTCAATTGATGCAGAAAAAGCATTTGACAAAATCCAGCATCCGTTCTGATTAAAACGCTTCAGAGTATAGGGATAGAGGGAACATTCTTGAACTTCATCAAATCTATCTATGAAATACCCACAGCAAATATCATCCTCAATGGGAAAAAGCTTGCAGCCTTCCCTTTGAGATCAGGAACATGACAAGGACACCCACTCTCACCACTCTTGTTCAACATAGTATTAGAGGTCCTAGCAACAGCAATCAGACAACAAAGGGAAATAAAAGGTAACCAAATTGGCAATGAAAAAGTAAAACTCTCTCTCTTCACAGTGGACAGGATTCTTTACATGGAAAACCCAAAAGACTCCACCCCCAAACTACTAGAACTCATAGAGCAATTCAGCAACGTGGCAGGATACAAAGTCAATGTAGAGAAGTCAGTGGCTTTCTTATACACTAACAATGAAAATACAGAAAGGGAAATTAGAGAATCGATTCCATTTACTATAGCACCAAGAACCATAAGATACCTGGGAATAAACCTAACCAAAGAGGTAAAGGATCTGTATTCGAGGAACTACAGAACACTCATGAAAGATATTGAAGAAGACACAAAAAGATGGAAGACCATTCCATGCTCTTGGATTGGAAGAATAAACATTGTTAAATTGTCTATACTGCCTAGTGCAATCTATACTTTTTTAAAATTTATTTTTTAATTATTTTTTATAAACATGTAATATATTTTAATGCCATTCTGATCAAAATTCCACCGGTATTCTTCAAAGAGCTGGAGCAAATAATCCAAAAATTTGTATGGAATCAAAAGAGACCCCGAATCGCTAAAGAAATGTTGAAAAACGAAAATAAAACTGGGGGCATCACGTTACCTGATTTTAAGCTTTACTACAAAGTTGTGATAACTAAGAAAGCATGGTACTGGCATAAAAACAGACACATAGACACATAGACCAGTGGAACAGAGTATAGAGCCCAGATATAGACCCTCAACTCTATGGTTAAATAATCTTCGACAAAACAGGAAAAAATATACAGTGGAAATAAGACAGTCTCTTCAATAAATGGTACTGGAAAAACTGGGCAGGTATATGTAGAAAAATGAAACTTGACCATTCTCTTACACCGTACACAAAGATCAACTCGAAATGGATAAAAGACCTCAATGTGAGACAGGAATTCATCAGAATCCTAGAGGAGAACATAGGCAGTAATGTCTTCGATATAAGCCACTGCAACTTCTTTCAAGATATGTCTCCAAAGGCAAAGGAAACAAAAGCAAAATAAACTTTTGGGACTTCATCAAAATCAAAAGCTTCTGCACAGCAAAGGAAACAGTCAAGAAAACAAAGGCAACCCACGGAATGGGAGAAGATATTTGCAAATGAAAGTAGAGACAAAAGGTTGATATCCAAGATCTATAAAGAACTCCTCAAACTAAACAGACACAAAATGATAATCATATAAAAAAATGGGCAGAAGATATGAACAGACACTTCTTCAATGAAGACATACAAATGGCTATCAGACACATGAAAAAATGTTCATCATCACTAGCCATCAGGAGTTTCAAATTAAAACCACATTGCGATACCACCTTACACCAGTTAGAATGGCCAAAATTAGCAAGACAGGAAAAAACATGTGTTGGATGGGATGTGAAGAAGGGGAACCCTCTTACACTGTTGGTAGGAATGCAAGTTGGTGCAGCCTCTTTGGAGAACAGTGTGGAGATTCCTCAAGAAATTAAAAATAGAACTTCCCTATGACCCTGCAATTGCACTCTTGGATATTTACCCAAAAGATACAGTTGTAGTGAAAAGAAGGGCCATCTGTACCCCAATGTTTATAGCAGCAATGGCCATGGTCGCCAAACTTGGAAAGAACCAAGATGCCCTTCAACGGATGAATGGATAAGGAAGATGTGGTCCATATACACTATGGAGTATTATGCCTCCATCAGAAAGGATGAATACCCAACTCATGTAGCAACATGGACGGGACTGTAGGAGATTATGCTGAGTGAAATAAGTCAAGCAGAGAGAGTCAATTATCATATGGTTTCACTTATTTGTGGAGCATAACAAATAGCATGGTGGACATGGGGAGTTAGGAGAAGGGAGTTGGGGGAAATTGGAGGGGGAGTTGAACTATGAGAGACTATGGACTCTGAAAAACAATCTGAGGGGTTTGAAGTGGTGGGAGGTGGGAGGTTGGGGGAACCAGGTGTTGGGTATTAGAGAGGGTACGGATTGCATGGAGCACTGGGTGTGGCACAAAAAACAATGAATACTGTTATGCTGAAAATAAATAAAAAATAAATTGCACTGGGTGTGGTGCAAAAAAATACTAGAGAACTGAATGCAACAGTACATTGAAAGAATCATTCACTGGGATCAAGGGCATTTATTCCTGGGTTACAGGGGTGTTTCAATATTCACAAATCAATCAATATATGATATACAACATTAATAAAATAAATGATAAGAACTACACAATCCTTTCAATAGATGCAGAAATATTATTTCACAAAGTGCAATATCCATTTGTGATTAAAAAAAAAAAACTCAACAAAGTGTCGTTAGAGGAAACATACCTCAACATACTAAAGGACATATATGAAAAGCCCACAGTGAATACCATAAATGGGGAAAAACTGAGAGTTCTCCCTCTAAGGTCAGGAACATGATGGGAAGGTCCACTCTCACCAATATTATTTAGCACAGTACTGGAAGCCCTAGCCAGAAGAAACAGACAAGAAAAAAATAAAGGACATCCAAATTGGCAAGAGAGAAGTAAAATTGTCATGATTTGCAGATAGCATGGTACTCTGCATAGAAAACCCTAAAGAGCCCACCAAAACCTGCTAGAACTGATACACAAATTCAGTAAAGTTGCAGGATACAAGATCATTGTACAAAAATCTGTTGCATTTCTATACACAAATAATGAAGCAGCAGAAGGAGAAATCAAGGAATCAACCCCATTTACAATTGTAATCTACAACCCCATTTACAATTTACAAAACCATAAAATACCTAGGAATAAACCTAACTGAAAAGGTGAAAGACTTATATTCTAAAAACTATAAAACACTGATGAAAGAAATTGAAGATGACACAAAGAATGGAAAGACATTCCATGCTCATGGGTTGGTAGAACAAATATTTTTTAAATGTCTGTACTGTTGGGGCACCTAGGTATCTTAGTCATTAGGTATCTGCCTTCAGCTCAGGTCATGATCTGAGGGTCCTGGGATCGAGCCCTGCCTTGGGATCCCTGCTCAGTGGGAAGCCTGATTCTCCCTCTCTCATTCTCCCTGTTTGTGTTCCCTCTTTCACTGTCTTTCTTTCTGTCAGACAAATAAAAATATCTTTTAAAAAATCTGTACTGGCCAAAGACATCTACACATTCAAAGCACTCCCTATCAAAATACCACCAGCCTTTTTCACAGAGCTAGAACAAAAAATCCTAAAATTTGTATAGAACAACAAAAGACCCCAAAGAGCCAAAGCAACCTTGAAAAAGAAAAACAATGCTGGAGTCATCACAATTCTGGATTTCAACATGTATTACAAAGCTGCTGTCATCAAAATAGTATGTACTGGCACAAAAATAAACAAATTGATCAATAGAATAGAATAGAAAACTCAGAAATAAACCCACAACTATATTGTCAATTAATCTTCAACAAAGAAGGAAAGACTATCCAAAGGGAAAAGAACAATCTCTTGAACAAATGATGTTCAGAAAAATGGACAGCACCATGCAAAAGAGTGAAACTTGACAACTTCTTTACACCATGCACAAAACATAAATTCAAAATAGATTAAGACCTAAATGTAAGACTTGAAACCATGAAAATTTTAGAGAAGAACATGGGCAGTGACCTCTTTGACATCGGCTATAGCTACTTCTTTCTAGATATATCTCCTCCAGCAAGGGAAACAAAAGCAAAGATAAATTATTGGGACTTTATAAAAATAAAAAACATCTGCATAGTGAAGGGAATAACCAAGAAAACTGAAAGGTAACCTATGGAATGGGTGAAGATACTTGCAAATGACATATCCAGTATAGGATTCATATCCAAAATATATAAGGAATTTATAAAACAAATAATTCAATTAAAAATGGGCTGAAAAGATGAAAATACATTTTTCCAAAGAAGACATACAGATGGCCAACAGACATATGAAATGATGCTCTACATCACTGATCATCAGGGAAATACAAGTCAAAACTATAATGAGATATCACCTCGCACCTGTCAGAATAGCTAAAATCAACAACACAAGAAACAACGGGGGTTGGTGAGGATGTGGAGAAAGGAGAACCCTCTTGCACTGTTGGTGGGAATGCAAACTGATGCCCCCGCTGTGGAAGACAGTGTGGAGATTTCTCAGAAAGTTAAAAAAGGATGTATCCTGGGACCCAGCAATTGCACTACTGGGTATTTACCCAAGGAATACAAAAATACTAATTCAAATGGATACATACACCCTTGTGTTTATAGCAACATTTCTTTCAATAGTCCAATTATGGAAACAGCCCAAGTGTCCATCGACTGATGAATGGTACAGAAGATATGGTACATGTATACAATAGAATACATGAGTGAAATCTTGCTATTTGCAATGATGTTAAGGGAGCTAGAGAGTATTATGCTAAGTGAAATAAAGTCAGTCAGAAAAAGACAAATACCATATGATTTCACTCATATGTGGGACTTAAGAAACAAAATAAATCAAAAGCAAAAAAAGAGAGAGTCAAACCAAGAGATAGACTACTAACTATAGTAAATAAACTGATGGTTACCAGAGGGGAGGAGGGTGGGTGGATGGGTTAAAAAGGTGACGGGGATTAAGGAGTGCACTCATAATGAGCACCAGGTGTTGTCTGGAAGTGGTGAATTACTATATCAGATCCTGAAACTATTACAATGTATGTTAACTAACTAGAATTTAAGTAAAAAAATTAAAAAATAACTATCTTCTCTGGTATCCAGTATGAAGTACCTTTGAAGAAATTTCCCACTGTTTTCATTTTCCTTGATGTCTTATAAAAATCACAAATGTGACTGTGACATTTCACACAGGTATTCCTGAGCTTGAATATCACACTCCTTGACTTTGGGTTAGTCACTTCCAACTTTGGCACCATTCATTTGCACCATTAAGGAGTGAACCTAAAGTACGATTCTATGGCACAGGGAAGAATCCACTTCTGACTCAAGGACTCCAGTGCTTGCCAGCCCCTCAGCAGACCAGCAGTTGCTTCACACCTTGCCCAGCTGCTCTTCAAGCCAAAGTGCACTGTAGTCCTCCGCCTGTCTATGGCCCTCTACCCATGCACCTCCCACGTCATTGTGGCCCATGCCCTCATAGGCATAAACTGCTGACACTATGTACGTGTTCCTGTGCTGTCTCAGCCCCACATGGTGGCAGAGAATCCGGAGCCCATGCTCCAAGTACATGAAGACTCATGGTTCTGCAAATTTTGAGTACCACATAAAGATTATGAATATTGTTGTCAGGCCTAGGTTCTAGTCCAAGTTTTAATTGACCCAGACAAGTCATTTAACCTCTTTGAGACTCAGTTTCCTCATCTGGAATAATGTGATAAAGATAGCACCCTTTGTTCAAGGTTTTTGTGATACTTAAATGAGATTATTTTGTTAATTAAGATGCTTTATCTCAGTGCTTGGCACCCAATAAATGTCGTTTGTATTGTCATTTTTGTGTCATCCCAAGCAGTGCGAAGGGTACAGAAGTGAATAAACCATGGTTCTTGTTTTCAAGAAGCTTGTGATGAGCCCTGCGTTTTATAAGCAACTAATGAATCATTGAACACTACCTCAAAAACTAATGTTGTACTATATGTTGGCTAATTGAACATTAAAGGTTGTAATGGATATACAAATAGCTACTATAAGCTCTATAGCTCTTACAAGATAAATGACACCAGGGTAGGGTTACCAAAAGGCTGTGTGAGTTCAAAGGCTTGAAACGTGGTAGCTGATATCAGAATTTTTTAATTGTTACATGTGTGATTTTATTAACGCTGATGTCTGGGAATACAGCGCTAAAGCTAGGAGGGCAAGTATGCTAATGCCCTATTTCTTACATCCATTGACAGACACTACTATTTGATCTCAGATATGGCTTTAAAATTTTTGACATACTGCTTCAGGCATCATTACTAATCAATTGAATTTGTCCTTGAAATAAATTATGGTACCTAACCATGTGATGCTCCTGGGAGGATATCAAGAAGAAGGGGACATAGGCTAACAGAACCAAGTAGTAGAGGTAAAAGAGATAGATAGGTACCAATTTGAAGAAACTTATCCCAGTGAATACTGAGAGACAAATTATATTAAGTTGTAATGTATGATCCATAGTAAAAGTCATAGAGTACTGCATGCTGAAGAGCAATGACTTAGGACACAATAGACTATTATTTTTCTTTTTTTATTAACATATAATGTATTATTTGTTTCAGGAGTACAGGTCTGTGATTCATCAGTCTTACACAATTCAAAGTACTCCCGATAACAAATACCCTCCCCAATGCCCATCAC
Source organism: Neogale vison (assembly GCF_020171115.1). Taxonomy (NCBI): domain Eukaryota; kingdom Metazoa; phylum Chordata; class Mammalia; order Carnivora; family Mustelidae; genus Neogale; species Neogale vison. The sequence continues at coordinate 86,756,032 of NC_058105.1, read as the reverse complement.
CCATCCACCCATCCCTCCATATCCCCTCCCCCCCAGCAACCCTCAGTTTGTTTCCTGAGACTGAGTCTCTTCTGGTTTGTCTCCCTCTCTGGCTTCAACTTGTTTCATTTTTCCCTCACTTCCCCTATGATCCTCTGCCTTGTTTTTTAAATTCCTCATATCAATGAAATAATATAATAATTGTCTTTCTCTGATTGACTTATTTCGCTCAGCATAATACCCTCTAGTTCCATCCACATCTTTGCAAATGGCAAGATTTCGGGGTTTTTGATGGCTGCATAGTATCCCATTATATATACATTCCATATATATACCAGATGAATATTCATCTGTTGATGGACATCTAGGCTCTTTCCATAGTTTGGCTATTGTGGACATTGCTACAATAAACATTTGGGTGCATATGCCACTTCAGATCACTACTTTTATATCTTTGGGGTAAATACCCAGTAGTGCAATTGCTGGGTTGTAGAGTAGCTCTATTTTCAACTTTTTGAGGAACCTCCATACTATTTTCCAGAGTGGCTGCACCAGCTTGCATTTTCACCAACCACTGTTGGTGGAGAGTTCCCCTTTCTCCGCATCCTCACCAACATCTATCTTTTCCTGACTTGTTAATTTAAACCATTCTGACTGGTGTGAAGTGGTATCACACTGTAGTTTTGATTTGTATTTCTCTGATGCCAAGTGAGGTTGAACAGTTTTTCATGTGTCTGTTGGCCACTTGCATGTCTTCTTTACAGAAATATCTGTCCATGTCCTCTGCCCATTTCTTGATTGGATTATTTGTTCTTTGGGAGTTGAGTTTGATAAGTTCTTTATACATGTTGGATACAAGCCCTTTATCTGATATGTCATTTGCGAATATCTTCTCTCATTCTGTCTCTTCTGTTTTGGTTTTGTTAACTGTTTTCTTTGCTGTGCAAAAGATTTTGATCTTGATGAAGTCCAATAGTTCATTTTTGCCCTTGCTTCCCTTGCCTTTGGCGATGTTTCTAGGAAGAAGCTTCTGTGGCTGAGGTTGAAGAGGTTGCTGTCTGTGTTCTCCTCAAGGATTTTGATGGATTCCTGTCTCACATTGACCTCTTTCATCCATTTTGAGTCTATTTTTATGTATGGTGTAAGGAAATGGTCCAGTTTCATTCTTCTGCATGTGGCTGTCCAATTTTCCCAGTAACATTTGTTGAAGAGACTGTTTTTTCCATTGGACATTCTTTCCTGCTTTGTCAAAGATTAGTTGACCATAGAGTTGAGGCTCTATTTCTGGGCTCTCTGTTCTTTTCCATTGATCTATATGTCTGTTTTTGTGCCAATACCATACTGTCTTAATAATGACAGCTTTGTAATAGAGCTTGAAGTCTGGAATTGTGATGCTGCCAACGTTTGTTTTTCTCTTTCAACATTCATCTGGCTATTCAGAGTCTTTTTTGGTTCCATATAAATTTTAGGATTATTTTTTTCCATTTCCTTAAAAATGGATGGGATTTTGATAAAGATTGCATTAAATGTGTATGTTCTTCTAGGTAGTATAGACATTTTCACAATATTTGTTTTTCCAATCCATGAGCATGGAACATTTTTCCATTTCTTTGTGTCTTCCTCAATTTCTTTCATGAGCACTTTATAGTTTTCTGAGTAGAGATTCTTTACCTCTTTGGTTAGATTTATTCCTAGGTACCTTATGGTTTGGGGTACAATTGTAAATGGGGTTAACTCCTTAATTTCTCATTCTTTGATCTTTCTGTTGATGTACAGAAATAAAACTGACTTCTGTGCATTGATTTTACTTCTTGACACTTTACTGAATTCCTGTATGAGTTTGAGCAGTTTTGGAGTGGAGTCTTGGGTTTTCCACATAAAGTATCATATAATCTGCAAAGAGTGAGAGTTTGACTTCTTCCTTGCTGATACTGGTGCCTTTTATTTCTTTTGTTGTCTGATTGCTGAGGCTAGAACTTCTAGTATTATATTGAATAGCAGTGGTGATAGTGGACATCCCTGCCATGTTCCTGACCTTAGGGGAAAAGTTCTCCTTTTTTCCCCCATTGAGAATGATATTTGTTGTGGGTTTTCATAGATGGCTTTGATGATATTTAGGTATGTACCCTGTATCCCTACACTTTGAAGAGTTTTGATCAAGAAAGTATGTTGTACTTTGTCAAATGCTTTTTTAGTATCTATTTAGAGTATCATATGGTCCTTGTTCTTTCTTTTTTCTTCTTCTTTTTCAAAAAACAAAGATTTTTGTTTATTTATTTGACAGAGAGAGATCACAAGTAGGCAGAGAGGCAGGCAGAGAGAGAGAGGAGGAAGCAGGCTCTCTGCTTGGCAGGGAGCCTGATGTGGGACTCAATCCCAGGACCCCGAGATCATGACCTGAGCCAAAGGTGGAGGCTTAACCCACTGAGCCACCCAGGTGCCCCCTTCTTTTATTAATATAGTATATCATATTGATTGATTTGTGGATGTTGAACCACCCTTGCAGCCCAGGAATAAATCCCACTTGGTCATGGTGAATAATCCTTTTAATATACTGTCGGATCCTATTGGCTAGAATTTTTTTTTAAGATTTTATTTACTTATTTGACAACCCAGCAGGAGAAGAGAAATAATAAAGAGCAGAGAAGAAATCAATGAAATACAAAACAGAAGAACACTGGGCAAATCAATGAAACTCGGAGCTAGGTCTTTGAAAGAATTAATAAGGTAGATAAACTTCTGGCCAGACTCATCAAAAAGAAAAAAGAAAAGACCCAAATTAATAAAATCTTGAGTGAAAGAGAAGAGACCACAACCAGCACTGAAGAAATACAAATAATTGTAAGAACATGTTATGAACAACTATACACCAGCAAATTATTCTTGGAGACTTGCACTATCCCTATCTCTGACTGATTAAAAAGTATTCAATCAGTCACCCCTCACAATCCCAGAATAGTCCTTTCTGCCCACAAGTCCTGTCCCATGAATAGGGAAGGGGTTAAGGTATACGCAGAAGAGAGAGGAGGCCCCTGAGTCCTCTGACTAGGCTCTGGAACTACTCCTGGCAGGTGGAGATGCTGAGAGTGGAACAAGAGATAAAGGAACAAACTTTGATGGCACAGGAATCTCAAGGCCACAAGCTTCCCATTAGTTCTCAATAAAAGACTTCCACTAAAGGTCCCTTCAGGACCCCTTTCACTCTAGAGAGTTTTTTCTTTCCTTTCTGCTCTCACCTTCACTTAATAAACCTCACTTCACCCTTTTGTGTCCATGAGATTCATTCTTGGACTCCTTGAAACAAGAACCCTGTAATCCTGCAACACTAGGCACATCTTTTGTTCCAGTGAGGCAGCTCTAGTGGGATCCTGGGTGCTGATTGGTCATCAGAAAGTCCAAGCTAATATTAGAAGCTTGGAGTTTTCAGCCCTATCCACCCCATTCCCATCCTCCAGAAAAGGGGACAAGGGCTGGAAATGGAGTTAGTAATTGACCATGCCTATGTGAGGAAGTCTCCATAAAATCCAAGTAAGTATGAGATTAAAAAAGCTTCTAGGTTGGTGAAACATCCACATAGCAAGAGGGTGATACACCCTAACTCCATGTGGTTAGAAGTTCTGGTGCTCAGGAACATCCAAGACCTATGTATCTCTTCATCTGACTGTTCCTCTGTATCTTCAACCATATTCTTTAATAATCTGGTAAATAGGGGTGCACGGGTGGCTCAGTTGGTTAAATGGCAGCCTTCATCTTAAGTCATGATTTTGGGGTCAGGGGATCAAGCCCACATCAAACTCCTTGCTCAGTGGAGAGTCTTCTTGTCTCTCTGACCCTCACCACCTCCTTGTTCATGCTCTCTCTCTCTTTCAAATAAATAAATAATTAATTTTTAAAAAAAAACTGGTAAACATGAGTGTTTCCCTGAGTCTTCTGAGTCACTGGAGCAAATTTATCAAATCCAAATATTTGAGCTTCAGATTTCTAATCCATTAGTCAGAAGCAGAGGTCATATGGGCTCGAGTTCTTAACCTGTGGATCAGGTAGTGTAAGAACTGAATTGAATGGAGTTAAATCACAGGACACCCAGCTGGTGTAGCAGAATTGCTTGATTGGGAAAACCCCCCTCACATCTGGTGTCAGAAGTGTTATGGGTGTGGTAGTACTGTGAGAATAAAGGAGAAACACAGGAGGATGACTGGATTTTATCCTAACACAATAGTTCTAACAGGTTTTCCTCCATATGTTTTAATGTTCTGTTATTAGGTAGATAAACATAATTGTTATGTTCTTTTATCTAATTGACTAATTTATCATTATTAAATATCCTTATTGTAATGTGGTAATATTCTTTGCCTTAAAATCTACTTTGTCTCTTCTTTACACTAAAGTTAACATGGTATATTTTTATTGGAACTTTTATTTTTTATTTTTTTAAAAGATTTTATTTATTTATTTGACAGAGAGAGATCACAAGTAGGCAGAGAGGCAGGCAGAGAGAGAGAGAGGAGGAAGCAGGTTTCCTGCTTCCTATATCTCCGCTGAGCAGAGAGCCCGATGCGGGACTCAATCCCGGGACCCCGAGATCATGACCCAAGCCAAAGGCAGCGGCTTAACCCACTGAGCCACCCAGGTGCCCCAGAAATTTTATTTTTTTTCTATTTGTTTTTAAAAGTGAAGTGTACCTCTTATACACAGCAAATAGTTGTTTCATTTTTATCTGATCTGCCAACCTATGACATTAAACTGAAATGTCCAAACCAGTAATATTGTGTCATTATTGATATGATTTGGTTTGAGTCTAGTATTTTTCTATCTTTTATTTGTCCTATTTGTTCTCTGTTTCGTTTTCTCTCTTTTTCTGCCTTCTTTTCCCTTAGTCAAGTATTTTTCTGAATCCGTTTTATCCCTGTTGCCAGCATACTACCTATAACTTTTTAATTTTTTTGATTAGTGGTCAGTCTTGGATTTATGGCATACATCTCTATTTTTTTAATTTAATTTTGTTTTTTCAGTGTTCCAAAATTCATTGTTTATGCACCACACCCAGTGTTCCATGCAATACTTGCCCTCCATAATACCCACCACCAGGTTCTTCCAACCCCTCACCCACCTCCCCTCCAAAACCTTTAGAGTCTACAGTCACAATTTCTCAGGGTCCACAGTCACTCATGGTTTGTCTCCCCCTCTGATTTCCCCCAACTCACTTCTCTCCATCTCCTAATGTCCTCCGTGTTATTTCTTGTGCTCCACAAGTAAGTGAAACCATATGATAATTGACACTCTCTGCTTGACTTATTTCACTCAGCATAATCTCCTCCAGTCCCATTCAGGTTAATACAAAAGTTGGGTATTCATCCTTTCTGATGGAGGCATAATACTCCGTTGTATATATGGACCATATCGTCTTTATCCATTCCTCTGTTGAAGGGCATCTTGGCTCTTTCCACAGTTTGGCGACTGTGGTCATTGCTACTATGAACATTGGGTGTACAGATGGCCCTTCTTTTCACTACATCTGTATCTTTGGGGTAAATACACAGTAGTTATGGCATGCATCTTTAACTTACTGTAGTCTACCTTCAAGTAATATTATGCCAGTTTGGGTACAATATAAGAGCTTTAAAATAGCTTGCCCATTCTTGCCTCTTGACCTTTACTCCATTATTGTATACATTTTACTTTTACATATGTTCTAAAACTTACAATACATATTATTATTTTTGTTTAAATAGTCAATTTTATTTTTAAAAGTTTTAAAAAAGAAAAACACTTTCTTATCCATTTTGTTACCATTTCTAGAGAAAAACACCCTTCTGTGTGTCTCCTCCACTCTCAATACTCTACTATAATACAATTTCATTTTTAACACCAGATGTGTGTGTGTGTGTGTGTGTAGGGAGGCATTTTTCCAATACCAAACAATTCTTTACCAGTTGAGTTTCCTAAAATTTAATTCCACAAGTTAAAGGCTCAATCCCACAAAACTGCCTCCATAACTTCAGACACCAATAGCAAGTCCAAGTTGTTACCTATGCTTCTGACCAACTGATTATGAATCAGGTTTTCGCATGACCCCCTCCTTGAGTTTAATTAATTTTCTAAACCAGCTCACATAACTTAGGAAAACATTTACTTACTAGATTACTGGTTTATTATAAAATATATAAATATTTATCTATAAATATATAAAAATATAAAATATATCTCAGGAACAGCCAGATGGAAGAGATACATAGGACAGAGTTTCCATGCTTTCTCCAGGCACACAATTCTCACATAAAAGACCTCAACGTGAGACAGGAATCCATCAGAATCCTAGAGGAGAACATAGGCAGTAATCTCTTTGATATCAGCCACAGCAACTTCTTTCAAGATACATCTCCAAAGGCAAAGGAAACAAAAGCGAAAATAAACTTCTGGGACTTCATCAAAATCAAAATTATCATATGGTTTCACTTTTTTGTGGAGCATAACAAATAGCATGCAGGACAAGGGGCGTTAGAGAGAAGTAGGGAATTTGGGTAAATTGGAAGGGGAGGTGAACCATGAGAGACTATGGACTCTGAAAAACAATCTGAGGGGTTTGATGTGGCGGGGGGGGGGAGGTTGGGGTACCAGGTGGTGGGTATTATAGAGGGCACGGCTTGCATGGAGCACTGGGTGTGGTGAAAAAATAATGAATAATGTTTTTCTGAAAATAAATAAATTGAAAAAAAATAGAGGGGCACCTGGGTGGCTCAGTGGGTTAAGCCTCTGCCTTCGGTTCAGGTCATGATCCCAGGGTCCTGGGATTGAGCTCCGCATAGGGCTTTCTGCTCAGTGGGGAGCCTCCTCTCTCTCTGCCTGCCTCTCTGCCTACTTGTGACCTCTGTCTGTCAAATAAATAAATAAAATTTTAGAAAAAAGATGGCAGTGTATTAAATTATTTAATTACAAAATAATTAAACATTACAGCTAGAATTAGTTTCTAGTAATTTTCTGTAAGAAATGAAGTATCTCAGTTCTCTACTTCTACTTAAAATGTTTTTACCCCATAATTACATGTTGCCTGGAAGCCTATGGATGGGTTGTGTTTGACCCTCATAATGCTGAAAATTTTCGATTTGTTGGCCAACATTTAAAAAATCAGATTTCACATAAAAATGAGAATTTGCAATTTCTCTTCACAATTTGAAGCACCAATAGAATGATGTTTGTGTTCCCTGGTGGAAAAAGTCAAAACTCAGTAGCTGCTGCCCCATTTAGATAGAAGTAGTCACTGAATTTTCTTCTTCTTCACTTTGATTAGAGATTTATCAATTTTATTGATATCATAGAACCAGATTTTGGGTTCATTGATCTTCCATTCTTTTAATTTTTTTTTTTTTGCCTTTCATCAATTTCTACTTTGATCCTTATTATTCTCTTTCTTCTGCTTATTTTGGGGTTAATTCTCTCTCTGTGCCACCTAAGCACCTCTATTGGGACTTGTTTTTATTCCACAGAATATGATTCATATTGTTAAGTGTTCCATGTGTACTTGGGAAGAGCATATATCCTACTGTTGCTCAGTAGAGTGTTCTATAAGTGTCAATCAAGTCTAGCTGGTTGATTGTGTTGTTCAAGTCTGCTTCATATCCTTGATGATTTTCTGCTTATATTTTGTATCAGATATGAGAGAAGAGTATTGAAGCCCTTGACTATGATTCTAGATTTGATTATTTCACTTTGCAGTTGTGAGATAATAGAAAAAATATATATTGGTCTCAGGCCCCAGTTTCTTGGACAGAGCTCCTAAAATCCTTGTAAATTCCTATGTGAGAAGAGTACCAAGAACATCTTTTGTTATAATATTTTCTCTTTGACCCTGGTTCCAGACACAGGGCTCCTGAAACCCTCGCAAATTCTCAAGTGATAAAAGGCTAGTGATGTGGGAAACAAAGGCAAAAGAGAGGTAGTTTAAATTAAAATCTCCTTACAGCTTGCATCCCACCGATAGATACCTGAAACATGCAGAGTGTGACCTTCAAGGAACTTGTGGCCGCCTTAGTGCCTTAATGTTTGAAAGGAACCTGATCTCGGCAGCAGCAGCCAGCCCCTCAAGGTCCTGAAGCCTTTCTTCAACCTGAAAGTTCTCTGAACCCATCCATTTGGGTTTTCATCAAGGCTTTATTACATAAGCATGATGGATTAAATCTTTGGCTTTAAGTGATTGAACTCAATCTCCAGCCCCTCTCCCTTTCCTGCAAGTTGGAGAGGATAGATAGAACTGAAATTTCCAACCCTGTTATCAGGCTTGGTTCCCCTGGCAACCAGCCTCCATCCTCAGAAACTTTCCAAAAGTCACCTCATTAACATATTTTCAGGTGTTGTTGGAAGGGGTTTGTTATGAATAACAAAAGACATCCACTTCACCTTTATGCTCTGAAGATATTTCAGGAACTGAGGACAAAAGACCAAATAGTATAACAAAGCATGTCCCCATGGCTCTTAAGAAATTATAAGGGTTTTAGGAAATATCTGCCAGGAATAGCACACAAAGACAAAATATGTATTTATTATAAATAGCAATATCACACCATTTTGGCCCTCTTCATTCCTTTCTATAGATGCATATTTTTATCTGCTATCATTTTTCTTCTTCATGAAGCACTTTCTTTAACATTTCTTATAGTACAGGTCTGCCAATAATAAATTATTTCAGCTTTCGTAAGTCTGAAAAAATGTCTTTATTTTACTTTCACTTTCAAAAGATTCTTGTCAAATATAGATTTTTACCTTGATTTTTTCTTTTGGTATGTTAAAAATGTTTCTTCACTGTTTTGTGTGCATTGTTTCCAAGGAGAAATAAGGTGTCATCGTTATTTTTGTTACTCCAGATATAACATGGCTTTTATCTGTGGATGTTTTATGACTTTGATCAGGAAAAAAATAATGACTTCCTCTTTTTCATCTTTTTTTGGCTACATAATAAGTTAAAAACTATTTTTAAATACATGATTTCTTTCTGAGTTTATGATTTTTTTCAGCCAATTACTAATATTTCATGTTTCCCAGACCTCAGCAACCAAGAAGTAAAATAACAATTAAAAAGGAATATTTCTTATAATGAATACTGTTTTTCTGAAAATAAATAAATTGGAAAAAAAATAAAAAGGAATATTTCTTTAATTCTGCTCTCACTATTCAGACACGTTAGTCCTTGCCAAATTCTACCTAAATGGCTTTGAATGAACCTAGGGCAATTTCTTATGCCTCCAGTTTTTCTCACCTTGATCATTATCAAAATTATCTCAGAATTATCTCAGATCCCATCCTCAAGGAACTGTTATGATTCCTTTTATTTTGTATTCCATAATCTTTCCCTAAAACTCAATCTTTGAGTCCCTGAGGCAGGGCTGATGGACAGTCTGAGTGACTGACTAGGTTATATTTATCATTTTTCTCTTCGTGGCTTTGATATGCATTTTCCTGATGTGTAAGGATGTTGAACATCTATTCATGTACTCACGGGCCGTTTGAGGAATGTCCATTTGGATCCATTTCCCATTTTTTAAGTTGGATTATTCATTTTTGAGTTGTAACAAATTCTCTATATATTACATATACAAGTCCTTCATCAGATATATGGTTTACAAACATGTTGTCCCATTTTGAGTGTTCTCTTTTCATCTTCTTGATGGTATCCACTGAAGCATGAAATATTTTAATTTTGAAAATTCCAAATCTACCTACTATTTTTTTATTTTGTTATTTGGACATTTGTATCATATCTAAGAGGGCTTTGCCTAACTTGTAGTTACTCCTGTATTTTTCCCAAGATTTGTATAGCTTCAGCACTTATATTTAGGCCTATGATCCACTTTGTGCTAATTTTAGTATATAGTATGAGGTAGGGTCAGGAGGCTTCATTCTATTCCTAGTTTGATGTTGTTCTTGTTGTTTTATATCATGAAAGAGTATTGGATCTTGTCAAGTTTGGTTTTTTTTCTGTGTCTGCCCAAATGATTATTTGGTTTTGTCCTTTATTTTATTGATATTGTGCTTTACTTTAATAGATTTTTAGATGTTATACCAACTTAGCATTTCTTGGATATATTACACTTGGTTATGGTTTATAATTTTTTGCATATGTCAATGGGTTTGGTTTGATAGTATTTAACTGAGAATTTTGGCATAAAGGTCTGTGGTATTCTTTTCTTGTCATGCTTTTGTTTCCTTTTGTTAGCAGGAAAATACAAACCTTACAGAATTTGCAAAATGTTTCTCTTCTATTTTCTGTAACAAATTGTAAACAGTTGCTATTGATTATAATTAGTTATTTAAAAGTTTGGTAGAATTTATCAGTGAATTTGGACATGGACTTTTTCTTGTGGGAAGTTTTTTTAAATTACAAATTCAATCTCTATGCTTGTTACAGGTCTACTTTGTTTTTCTGCTTCTTGAATTTGTTTCAGTAGTTTGTTTCTTTCTAGGAGTATGTCCATTTCACCTACTCTACCTAATTTATTGGCAAATGGTTATTCTTAGTATTCTCTTATTTTCTTTCTCTTTCTTTAATGTCTGTAGTAACAACTGCTCTCTCATTACTCCTTTTAGTAATTTGAGTCTTCCCTTTTTTCTTGGTCAGTTTAACTAAAGATTTATGAATTTTGTTGGTCTTTTCAGAGAAACAATGTTTTTGTTTTGTTGATTTTCAATGTATTAAGGCTTATTTTCTGGCTTAGTATATCGTCTATCCTGGGGAATGTTCCATGTGTACTTGAAAAGAATATGCATTCTGTCTTTTCAGAGGGGAGTATACTATTAATCCTAGTTTTTTTATATTGCTGGGTTAATCTTTTATTTCCTCTTTGATCCTCTGCTTTGATGTCCTTTTCATTCCTGAAAGTGGAGTATTAAAGTTTCCAACTATTGTTGAATTTTCCATACCTCTCTTAAATTCTGTAACTTTCTGTTTCTCTTCCTTGGGGCTCTGGTTTTAGGTGGATATGCACCTGTGTTTGTAATTTTAATATCTTATAGATGGATATACTCTGTTATCATAAATTTTTTTACTTGTAATAAAATTTTCTGTTTTAAAGTCCATTTTTTCTAATATTATAGCTACTCCAGCTTTACTTAATGCTGAAAAATTGAATGTTTTCCCTTTAATTTCTGGAACAAAACAAAGAGACTCTTCTCATCACTCCTACTCAACATTGCAGTGGAAGTCCTAAACAGTGCAATTACTTATGAAAAAGAAACAACATTAGTACTAATTGAAAAGGGGAAAATCTTTCCTTATATGCAGACAACATAAGTGCCCAGAAAAAATTCCCAAGAAATCTACAAAACAAAAACCCTTAGAAATACCAAGTAAGTTTAATAAAAACTCAGGTTATAAGTTAGTACACAAAATCTATCATATATCTAAAAACCAGTAATGAAATATAAAAATTTACAATACATCTAACAATTAAACAAAATTGAATAAAATAATACAATTTATGATAACTCAAAGAATGGAAACAGGTGTGAATTTAGCAAAAAAATAAACAAGATCTGCATGTTGAAAACTACAAAGCACTGATTCAAGAAATCTAGGAAGATCTAAAGAAATGGAAAGACATCTAGTATTCATGGATTTTTAGGATCTACATACTAATATGAAGGATATCCCCAAATTAATCTAGATTTAACACAATTTCCACCAAAATCACAAGATTTTTTTGTAGTTCTAGAAAAGCTGATTCCATAACATATAGGAAAAATCAAAGGAATTAGAATGACTAAGTTTGAAAAAGAAGAATAAATTTGAAGGAATCAGACTACTTGAGATTAAAATTGACTTTGAAACTACAGTTTTCAAGACAGTGTGGTATTGGTAAAAGGAGGACATATATATTAGTGGAAAAGAATAGTGTATTTAGAAATACACCAATACAAATACGGTGAGCTGATTTTTTACAAAGGTGCGGTTTCAATGGAGAAAATATAGTCCTTTTAACAAATAGCATATTAAAGCCACAGAGATTCTATGTACCACATATCTATTTGAATAATTACCATTAAGAGAAGTATGAATGGGTGCCTGCCTGGCCCTGCTGGAAGAGAATCTGACTCTTTTTCTTTTTTTAAAGATTTTATTTATTTATTTGAGAGAGAGACAGGGAGAGAGAGCATGAGTGAGGAGAAGGGCAGAGAGAGAAGCAGACTCCCCGTGGATCTGGGAGCCTGATGTGGAACTCGATCCCGGGACTCCGAGATCATGACATGAGCCGAAGGCAGTTGTCCAACCACTGAGCCACCCAGGCATCCCGAGAATCTGACTCTTGATCTTGGGCTTGTGAGTTCAAGCCCCATGTTGGATGTAGAAATTACTTAAATAAACACTTTTTTTTTCTCCTTCACAGTATTTTATTTTATTTTTTTTCAATTTATTTATTTTCAGAAAAACATTATTCATTAATTTTTCATCACACCCAGTGCTCCATGCAAGCCATGCCCTCTATAATACCCACCACCTGGTACCCCAACCTTCCACCCCCTTGCCACTTCAAACCCCTCAGATTGTTTCTCAGAGTCCATAGTCTCTCATGATTCACCTCCCCTTCCAATTTACCCAAATTCCCTACTTCTCTCTAACGCCCCTTGTCCTCCATGCTATTTGTTATGCTCCACAAATAAGTGAAACCATATGATAATTGACTCTCTCTGCTTGACTTATTTCACTCAGCATAATCTCTTCCAGTCCCGTCCATATTGCTACAAAAGTTGGGTATTCATCCTTTCTGATGGAGGCATAATACTCCATAGTGTATATAAACACTTTTTAAAAAAAAACATGAAGAATACCAAGGGCTGGCAAGGGTGTGAAGTAACTAGAACTCACACATTGCTGGTAGGAATGCAAAGTGGTTCACCCACTTTGAAAGACATTTTGGCAGTTTCTTATAAAGTTAGATATCCAGATACCATAACCATTTATGAGCAATCCTATTCCTAGGCCTTTCTTTTGAGATATTAAGACTATGTTCACACAAAAACCTGCATATATAAATGTTATAGTCTTTTAACTCATCATCTCCAAAAGTAGAAATTGCCCAAGTGTTTCAATTGGTGAGTGGATAAATAATTTGTGATATACCTATACAATGAAGTACTACTCAGAAATAAAAACCAATGAATAATTGATACATGTAAGAACTTGGATAAATCTCAAAGGTGTTATCCTAGGTAAAAGAAGCCTGTCTCAAAAGGTTACTTATTCTATGTTTCCATATATAGGACATTTTAGAAAAGTAGAAACTAGATTGAAAGAAAATAGGAGTCTTTGCAAGGGTTTTTGGGCAAGGAAGACTGTGTGACTAAAACAGAGAGACTTTTGGGGGTTAAGAGGTTGTTCTATATCCTGACTGTGGTGTGGTTACATGAATCTATGCATGTGTTAGTACTCATAGTACTGTTCATACAAAAAAAGTAATTTATTATATGTAATTTTAAGAAATGAAAAATCTCTTTATGTAACAAGATGAAACACATACCTACGTGTATATAGTTAAGTAAAAAAATTCTTGGTGTAAAATAGTTTGTATTACATGATGTTGTTTGTTAAAAACATAAAAAATATATATACATGTGTATGTTTGCATATGTATAAAATATCTTTGAAAGAATAACTAAGAAATTCACTAGGTGACTAGGGGCTAAGTATAACATGGAAAATTTTTATTGTATATGATTTTCTGTCAGTTTGGGTAACTGTTTAAAATTATTCTTTATATCTTTATCATATATGGTATATACAAAATAATACATGTGGTTTTAATCGGCACCCAGAGTTGAAAACTACTGCTTTATAAGTTCTATATTTATTATGCTATTTTTGTTTATTGTTTGTCTTTCTCACTAAAATGTAAGTTTTAAAAGTGTGAGGATTTTTTCCACTCCTTTGTTTATGCAAGTATCTCTACTGCCTTGAACAGCAACAACCACATAGTAGTTGACCAACAAATGTTTGTTGAGTGAATAAAATAAAATGATAAGAACAGGATGTATTGTGGACTGAAAGAAGAGGAACAGTTATCTGGTTTGGGTTAAGGAGTGAAATTAAGAGTCAGTAGGTCTTAATGAAAGAGTTAAAATATCAGCAGATATATGAAAGGTGAATACTAGATAGCAGAGTGAAAGCACACATTATTTGAGATCTCAGTGCACTTTCCAATTTGTAAGCACTTGTGTGAGACTTTGACTTAGGGTGGGAAAAGCTGAGTGGTGAGAGATGAGGCTGGAGAGAGAGAGACCAAGTTAGACTACCAAAGCTTTTGTATATCATGCTAGGGGGTTGGGATTTGGGGAGAAACATGAGGGGTCTGACTAAGTGATCCTTATGACTGAGAGAAATGGATGAAGTCTATAAATATTCATATATCACCCTTTCTTTCAACCTTTTCATGTGGCAATCACCACCCCCTCCCCCAGGTACATTGCTATCCTACTTACTTGCTTTATTTCTTCTTAGTACTTGTCACTTTCTGGCATGTAATTTCTTAAATATTTTATTATCTGCCACAAGAATGTAGTTTCTGTGAGAGCAGAAATTTTTGTCCATTTTTGTCATGGTTCTATCTTTAAAGCCTGGTGCATATTAACAGCTTGACACATATTTGTTGCATGAATTTTTCAAAATTTTGAACATAGAGGAAGTCAAGGGAAAATTATCAAGTTTCAATGTCTCTGGATTTCTGATAATCCACTGGCTAATTTTTCCAGATCAATTTGCAAATACAATTAATTATTAATAGCATAAGCCCTAATTTTCTGTACTTATTCATTGACTACCACAATATCCTCTAAATCAACTTCTCTGCCTCCAGATTGCACCAGTACAGTCCATTTTCTATATTGTGGTTTTAAACATTACCAAATACTTTCTTGTTTAAAATTCTTCTTTGGATTTCTGTTTTCCTTATAATTAATCTCAAACTCCATGATGTGGCTTGCAAGGTCCTTCCTTCTCTGGCCTCTTCTTACATTCAGCTTCATCACTCATTACTGTTCCTTTCACACTATAGTTCAAGTTCACTGCCATTCTTCACTTTTATTCATCCATTCAATAATCTAGTCAACATTAAACAAGTCTTTATTGAGCAACCTTCAGGAGATAAGGTATATTTCAGGTTTTTAATATTCACCAATCAATGGGATGCCCATAGTTCCTAAACGGTCTCTACCTATTATTTTATCACATTATAGTGCTATTAGTTGTTTATGTGTTTATTTCCCCCACTGCTTGGATAGCCTTGAAATCCAGGACTGTGTCTTACTTTTCTTTATATGGGCAATATCAGGAACAGAGCCTTACACTGAGTGGTTGTTCAGAATCTCCTGGTTGAATGACAAAATATGAGTTAAAACGTTGAAATGAACTATAAAAATACCAGCAAAAGTAAGGACTTGGTGCTGGTCCCTGTCGTTTCCCTGACCACATTTTGGTTATTTATTCATTGGACAAACATTGATAATCGCCTATTTTATGCCAGGCTCTTATGTGTTTAAAACATCACCTTTAGTCCCTAAGCTGTGGGCACCTATTGCAAAGCTCATGGTTGTAGCATAGTATTTGGTACATGGTAGATTCTCACTATGTATTTATAGATTGACTGAAAATAACCACACAAAAAAGGGAGAACTGGGGTACAGATTGAGGCCCAGAAGAGCTTTCTGGAGGTAGTGGCAATAGGTAATTCAACACTGAACTTTTTTTTTTTTTTAAAAAGGATTTTATTTACTTATTTATTTGACAGAGACACGGCGAGAGAGGGAACATAAGCAGGGGGAGTGAGAGAGGGAAAAGCAGGCTTCCCCCGGAGCAGGGAGCCCAGTGGGGTGGGGCGGGTAGATCCCAGCACACCGAGACCGTGCCCTGAGTCAAAGGCAGATTCTTAACGACTGAGCCACCCGGGCGCCCCTCAATACTGAACTTTTAACCACAGCAAAAATTATTCTTATTATTGAAAATTTGCTAGTTGCCCTTATCGGGCGGGGGGTGGTATATACATATACAAGAATGCTTTCTACATGAGTGTCCCTTATTTATTTGGAAATCTGAGTATGGTATGTAGTTCTTTGGATACCATTCCGAGACAAAAACGGATTCAGATTTAAGATCTTTAAAAATCTTGAGATCAAAGTATGCCACTAATAAAAATGAACTTTTTTTCCAACATAGTATGTCAAAAAACAGTAAAGCAGTATGACAAATACGTAATTGTTGACATCCAAGAGTCAAGGGACTAAGGGTTAGGAAGGTATTCAAAGGCTAAATCGACAAGGCGAAGTGACAAATTTGGGTACTTGGGGGCTGGCTGAAATAATGGGTTCTTGGAATGACTAGAGCTAGGATTTGTAAAAACTTACGGATTCCCCCTCCTAGCGGGTTTACATCACTATCCAGCTTCCAATAGGGTGAGAGGGTCAGGGCGATAAAGTATTGTAAGGGATTGCTAGAGAGGCACAGGAAGTTGCCTGACAAAGGGGGCGTGGCGGCGGAAGCAAGGCTTTTGCCAAACGAAGGAAAATAGCACTTCCGGTCACGCCATCGTTGCGTTGGGGCTTTCTTCAGGAAGGTGAGTGTAAAGAAAGAGGGTGATAATTTTCCCAAGTGAGTCCCCAGACACCCCGGAGAAACTTTCCTCCTTGCTTTAACGTGGGGCGGAAAGAAATTTTCATCCCCAGAGTACGTTGTGTGAAGGATGTTTCTGACGCTTAGGTTCCGGTCGCCTATCTTCCCCCTCTTCTGAAGATGTCAGGCCGTCATCCTCTTCCCTTTCTCTCGTGTAGTCCTTTTATCCCTGGTCATTCTTTACCTCTCCTCGTTATCCCAGATCCTCTTTCTGAGCCTGGGTCATCCCCTCTACCACAGATTCTTTTCCTACGTCTTACTCCCACCTTGTTCACCGCCCCCTTTAGCCTTAAAATTTTTGGATCCCCTTTCTCCCGCTCTTCCTTTTCCTTCGACTCCAGTACTTTGCTCCTCTCCCTGCCCCACAAGCCTTCTGATGCCTCTTGTCCCCCTCCTGCAGACGCCATTGAATTACGTACTTCTGAAAACCAGGTATGTCTTCAATTTCATGGTCAATGATGTTTTTGTTCTTAAAAATATTATTTTACTTGTTAATTATCTTTTTTATTTTTACTGTAAGCAAAATGATACATCAGAAACTGCCTTAACCCTGTATTCATAACATTAAAAAAACAAAAACAAAAACAAAACAAAACATGGGCGCCTGGGTGGCTCACTTGATTAAAGGACTGCCTTGAGCTCAGGTCATGATCCTGGAGCCCTGGGATCGAGTCCTGTATCTGGCTCCCTGCTTAGCGGGAAGTCTGCTTCTCCCTCTGACCTTTTCTCTGTCATGCACTCTTTCTCATTCTCTCTCTCTCTCTCTCTCAAATAAATAGATTTTAAATAATTGGCATAGACCTCAGTCCCCACTTTTTAAAGGAGCAAGGGTTTTGCCTGTTACCTGGTGTCAGCTCTTGACACTGGCAGTTTTCCCATCTCCTTTAGAACTTTTCATGGAATAGGACTGGTTGACAGATAAGATATCCAATCACAAATTTATTTTTTATATGAGTTACATTTATTATGCAAATCCTTTTCTGTTCTCTGGTAGCAACATTGAACAGGAAGCTGGCAGATTTTTCAAAGTTTGCACGTATTCTCTATTAGGCGCAGAAATGCATTTTTCTGTCCCATTCATCAGGTTCAGTTCGTCTTGTGAGAACATTAGTTAATCATAATTTATTATTCCAGTTTTACCCAAGAGAGGGATATCATGATCATTAAACTTATGATGAGGGTCAGGGTTTTTCAGGCTCTAAAAAGGAATTTAATCAAGGATCTCCTTTTTTTATTTTGAAATTTATTTATTTATTTATTTGACAGAGAGAGAGAGAGAGATCAGAAGTAGAGAGACAGGCAGAGAGAGAAGGGGGGAAGCAGGCTTCCCGCTGAGCAGAGAGCCCGATGTGGGGCTCCATCCCAGGACTCGGGAGATCATGACCTGAGCTGAAGGTAGAGGCTTAACCCACTGGGCCACCCAGGCGCACCTAATCAAGGATCTCCTTGAACAAGCAATTTATTTCTCTCCTCTTGTAACTACTGTGTTATACTTGCCAAATAAGAGGTAATCCTTTTTTTTTTCTGGGCCAGGTATAATTTTCAATTCTTTTAGAAAAAATGAGGCAGAGATTTTCATGATACCAAAACACTTAGAAACTTTTTTGAAGGGTATTGCTGATGTCTGTGTATTCTTTATTCAAGTCATAATTACAGGGCATTTAAAAATCAGATGGCTTTTAATCCAGTGTGCAACCATCATTTATTCATCCAAGAATTTTTTATTGAATATCTTTATGTGTCAGTGTTAAGCACTGAGGATACAACAGTGGAAAATAGTTTATTAAACTGTAGTTGAGAGACAGTAAATGAATATATAATAAATATGAATAGGTTGTGATGGAGAGGGGATGTACTATTTTAAATAGGATGGATAGGAAGGCCTCCCTGTAAGGCAACATTTGAGCAGAACCTAAAGGAAGTGAGGGCACAAACTATACAGCTATTAGTGGGAAAAACAGGATGTATCTATGTCAATGTCTCTATGTTTTGTTCACTCGGTTTCCTACACACCCCTTTTGCCTCTGGTCACTTTTCGGCATAGCTTTAATGCAGCACTCTGCATACTGAAATAACCTAATCCAAGCACTTATATTTCCCATATTCTTTTTATCCTGGCTAGCTTCTTGCTATCATTTAGGTGTATTGTCAGTTACCAGCCCTGCTAGGAAGACATCATTATATCCATCCTCACTTCTCTTTCAGTCTGTGTATCCGTGGTGCATTGTGTGCTATCCCACAGCATAGTTAATTACCTCTTTCACTGCTCTTATCACTGTGTATTCATGATATATTGCCCATAAATGTTGGTATGTTAAATTGGAAGAATTTAGTACTTGATCTGTCTGTACAGGCAACCTTTTAAATATAGTTGGTCACTTAATGTTCGAAACCATCTTCTAAGGTCAGTATTATCATTGTCATCTTACTGATGATAAAACCAAGACTCAGAGCTAGATGGTAACTTACTGTTGGTGGTGGAGTTCATGGAGGTATGGTCTGCGAAACATTTAGTCCTGGCCAGATTCTCTTTGTCTTTATGTCTGTCTCTCTTTCTCTGTTTATTAATGAGAAATAGAAAATATGTGGAGTATTTTACTGTTTTATAAGACACAATCTGGGAATAGAAATTTCATTTTAAAAATTTCCTTTCATAAATCAGATTATATTAGGTACGTGTTATAAATATTAAGAGCTGAGAGGCATGGTGACTCTTTTTACTTGAACATTTTTTTAATTTAACAAGCATAAGTTGAAAGAAGAGTATGAATATTTTTATGCTCTGAACCTAGATTCAACAGTTAACTTTTGACATATTAGCTCACTTGTTCACTTTTTTGCTCACTCATCCATCCATCCATTCATTTCATAGTGTAAACACCTGTGTAACCAGCACCAAATTAAGAAATAGAATATGATTAGCATCTGAAGGCCCTTGAATGTGTCCCCTACCATTCGCATCTAAACTCCCATTGGTCACAATCCTGGCTTCTGTCACATTATAATAATTTTGTCTATTTTGGGACTTTGTAAAAATATTATAGTATAATACTTTTTGTGTGTGCCTGACTTCACTGGCATAAGATTTTTTTAAGGGACACCTGGGTGGCTCAGTCAGTTAAGCGTCTGCCTTTGGCTCAGGTCTTGATCTCAGGGTCCTGGGATTGAGCCCTGCATCGGGCTCTCTGCTCAGCGAGGAGTCTGCTTCTCTCTCTCTCTGTCACTCTCAAAAAGTAAATAAAACCTTTTAAAAAAAGATTTTGTTTTTGAGATTCATCCATATTATTGGGCGCAGTGGTAATTCCTTCATTCTCATTGCTATGTATGCCATTGTTTGAATATATCATAGTAGATGGATATTTTGTTTATTTCCATTATTGGTCTGTAAATAATACTGTGAGCAATCTAGTACATGTCTTTTGGTAATATATGCACACATTTCTTTTGGGCATTCTAAGAGTAGAATTGCTGAATTATAGATTATGTATATGATTAGCTTTAGTAGATAATGCCAGTAGATAATGTGGTTTTCCACAGTGGTTGTATAGATACACCTTGTTTTATTGCACTTTGCTTTGTTGCACTTTGCAGATACCGTTTTGTTGTTGTTGTTGTTGTTTACAAATTGAAGGTTTGTGGCTGTCCTGAGTCGAATAAATCTATAGGCACTATTTTTCCAACGACATTTGCACACTTGATGTCTCTGTGTTATATTTTGGTAAAATTCTTGCAATATTTCAAACTTTTTCATTATTATTGTATTTGTTGATAGTGATCTGTGATCAGTAGTGATGACTTGCCAAAAGTTCAGATGACGGTTGGCATTTTTAAGAATATTTTTAATTATAGTATGTACATTATTAAGCAATGTTATTGCATACTTAATAGATTATAGTACAGTGTAAACATAACTTTCATATGCACTGAGAAACCAAAAAATTCACTTTACTTGCTTTATTGTGGCATTCATTTTATTGTGATGGTCTGGAACCAAATCCACAATGTCTCTGAGGTGTGCTTGTACTATAAAACTCTCAGTATAAATCTTCAACAGTTCCACTTGCTCTAGAATATTGTCAGCACTTGTCATTGTCTTTGCTTTTGAAGGGGAAAAAAAGCCATTCTAGTGGTTATGAATGGTATCTTATTGTGATTTTAATTTGCAAATCTGATGATCTGTTCATATGTTTGTAAGCCTGGATATCTTTTTATGAAATACCTGTTTAATCTTTGACTTTTTCTCCTGGACTATCTTTTTGGTTTGTAGGAGATCTTTTTATATTAAGAATATTGATATTTTGGGGGCGCCTGGGTGGCTCAGATGGTTAAGTGTCTGCTTTTGGCTCAAATCATGATCTCAGGGTTCTGGGATCAAGCCCTGCATGGGGAAAAAAAAATCCCTGCTCAGCAGGGAGTCTGCTTCTCCCTCTGCCCCTCCCCCTGCTCATGCTCTCTCCCTCTCCCGCACAAAAATAGATAAATAATATCTTTTTTTAAAGATTTTTATTTATTTATTTTGAGAGAGAGAGAGAGACAAAGTGAGAGAGAGCATGAGAGGGGAGGTCAGAGGGTGAAGCAGACTCCCCATGGAGCTGGGAGCCCGATATGGGACTCGATCCCAGGACTCTGGGACCATGACCTTAGCCGAAGGCAGTTGCTTAACCAACTGAGCCACCCAGGTGCCCCCAATAAATAATATCTTTAAAAAAAAAGAATGTTGATATTTTGTTAGATATGTTTATTACAAATCTCAGTTCCTTGCATTCTCAGTTTTTTAATGGCGTCCTTTGATGAACTGAATATCTCAATTTTAATATTGTTCAGTTTCATAGTTTTTCCCCTTTATGGCTAGCCTTGTTTTGTTAGTCTTTGCATTTCTCAAAGTCCTGAAGACATTTTTCTGTGTTGCGCTATTGTTTAATCATTCATTTGTATTCACAATTTATTTGAATTGATTTTGTGTATGATTTCAGTATGAGTAAAGCCACCCCCTTTTTGTATGTCAAAATGGACATTTAGGGGCACCTGGGTAGCTCAGTCGCTTTAAGCGTCACGATTCCAGGTCAGGTAATGATCCCAGGGTCCTGGGATCTACCCCACATCAGGCTCCCTGCTCAGCCGGAAGTTTGCTTCTCCCTCTCCTTCTGTCCCTCCCCCGCTCATGTTTGCTCTCGCTCTCTTAAATAAATAAATAAACCTTTAAAAAAAAAGAAATGGACATTCAGTCAACCCATTATCACTTATTGAAAAGATCATTGTTTCCCTTGTATAGAGTCGTGTTTTTCATAAATCAAATGACTAGATTATATATGTGGGTTTGTTTCTGAATTCCTTTTTGTTTGGTTTATTTCTCTATTCTTGTATAAGTACCACTCTTATAATGTCATTTTATAATATATCTTACATATAGTCATTTAGTCCTACAGTTTTGTTCTCTTTCTTCAATAATGCCTAGTTATTCTTGGTCTTTTGCATTTCCATATGTATTTTAGAATCAGCTTGTCAGTTTTCACAAAAATGCTTTTTGACCTTTTGATTGAGATACCACTTAATAGATCAGTTTGAGGAGTGTGGATCATGGCACTTTACCCCTAAATATCTTATTGTTCATCTCTGAATATTACAGATGTTTTGTAAATAATTTAATTACCATTATGTTACCAAGAAAAATTAAGAATAATTTCCTAATACCATCTAATACCTAACCATTTTCAAATTCTTTTTTTCCCCAATTAGCCTTTTATAGCTGTATTTCTTGTTTTTTAAAAAAGAAGACAAGTCGTATTTACTAGGCGTCTATTTTTCATCAGGAAATACATGCATTTCTAATCAAAACAAAAAAAGACTAAAGATATACATATTCTTCCATTTTATATGAAAGGAAAGGAATTATACTTGGTTAAGAATTTTTTTTAATACTTGGTTAAGAAATTTAATCATAAAGCTTAAAGGCTGTTTTTTTTTATAAAGATTTTTATTTATTTATTTGACAGAGAGAGATCACAAGTAGGCAGAGAGGCAGACAGAGAGAGGAAGGGAAGCAGGCTCCCTGCTGAGCAGAGAGCCCGATGCAGGGCTCGATCCCAGGGGCTCGATCCCAGGACCCTGAGATCATGACCTGAGCTGAAGGCAGAGGCTTTATCCCACTGAGCCACCCAGGCGCCCCAAAGGCTGTTTTTTGTTTTATGTTTTTAATTTAATTTTATTTTTTCAGTGTTCCAAGATTCATTGTTTATGTACCACTCCCAGTGCTCCATGGAATATGTGCCCTCCTTAATACCCACCTCCAGGCTTTTCCAATCCCCCCGCAAAACCCTCAGTTTGTTTCTCAGAGTCCACAGTCTTTTCATGGTTCATCTCCCCTCCAATTTCCCCCAATTCACTTCTCTTTTCCTCCTCCTAATGTCCTCCATGTTATTCCTTATGCTCCACAAGTAAGTGAAACCATATGATAATTGACTCTCTCTGCTTGACTTATTTCACTCAGCATAATCTCCTCCAGTCCCGTCCCTGTTGATATAAAAGTTGGGTATTCATCCTTTCTGATGGAGGCATAATATTTCATTTTATATATATGGACTGTGTCTTCTTTAACCATTTTCTGTTGAAGGGCATCTTGGTTCCCTCCACAGTTTGACGATTGTGGTCATTGCTGCTATGAACATTGGGATACATATGGCCCTTCTTTTCACTACATCTGTACCTTTGGGGTAAATACCCAGTAGTGCAATTGCAGGGTCATTGGGTAGCTCCATTTTTTTAAAGATTTTATTTATTTATTTGACAGAGAAAGATCACAAGTAGGCAGAGAGAGAGAGAGGGAAACAGGCTCCCCGCTGAGCGGAGAGCCCGATGCGGGACTCAATCCCAGGACCCTGAGATCATGACCAGGCAGCGGCTTAACCCACTGAGCCACCCAGGTGCCCCGGGTATACCCATTTTTAATTCCTTAAGGAATCTCCATCAAAGGGTGTTCATATTCAAATGCATAGTTCTGTAATATGAAATCCCATGCTCTTATCACTGAAGATGTGTATGATATCATACACAAAAGAATAAAGTCCATAGCACAATAAAAAAAAGAATAAAGGTAAATATCAAATAATAAAGAGGAAGAAATCCTGGTGAGGAAACTGTTAATTATAAAATGTGAAATATAGGTTTTACAGCTGGTTTTTAAAACCATTACCCAACCTAAATTAAAGTATACTTATATTTTTTGAGATGTCTTTGTCGTCCTTTTCTCTATTTTGCTGAACTTGTGGCTATTTATATATTTAGTACTTTTCAATCCATTACAGTCATCATTTATTCTGTTGCTCAAACTGTCCAGTTTGGAAGGAGGCAGTTGCAACCCCTGACATTGGCTTCTTTTTTCATTTATTACTGAAATTTTCAAATATATTTAAAGTAGAGGATAGTAAAATAAACCAGAATGTATCCATTTCTCATCTTCAACAATTAATATCATTTGGCCAGTTACCTTTGATTTTTTTTCCTCACCTGCTTTTTTTCACTGGGTATTTTAAAGCAATCCCAGATGTTATAGCATTACATGGGTAAATAACTCACTATCCATCTCTAGCTTTTTTTTTAAAAGATCTTATTTGTTTATTGAGAGGGAGAGAATGAGAGAGCAAGCAAGAACGGGGTGGGGGGGAGAAGCAGACTTCCCCTACTAAGCAGGAAGCTTGACATTGGGGTTGGTCCCAGCTGCTGGGATCATAACTAAACCCAAAGCAGACACTTAACCATCTGAACCACCCCACATCTCTAACTCTTAAGTGTATTCTATTAAGTAACCACAAGACCATTATACTTAATAAGGTTAACAGTAATTCCTTATATTATCTAATGCCCAGTCCATATTCAAATTTCCATGACTGTCTTAAAGATGTCTTTTTAGGGGCACCTGAGTGGCTTAGTCAGTTAAGCGTCTGACTCTTGATTTCAGCTCAGGTCATGATCTCAGGGGATGATATCATGCCTGGTTCCCTGTGTGGGGCCCAGCATTCTTTCTCTCCCTCTTCCTTAGTCCCTCCACCCTTACACGTACATGCGTGCTGTCTCTCTCTCTCTCTCTCTCTCTCTGAAATAAATAAATAAATTTTTAAAAAAGTATTAATAAAAAGATGTATTTTTATAGTTGGCTTTGTTAAATATATATCTAACCAAGGGCTACTGTTTACTGACATTAGATATTTTTTCTTTTAAGTATTTTTTTTCCTATCTGTAGTCACCCCCTACATTTTAAAGACCATTGGTTTATTAGAGAAACTAAGTCATTTATCCTATCAACAAATGGATTTAGATGATTGCTTCCTTGAGGTATTCATTTTGTTTTCCCATCTGCATGTTTCTGTTCATTGGCATTTAGAACTAGAGGCTTGATTAGATTCAGTTTCAATTAATTTTTAAAGATTTTATTTATTTATTTGTTAGAGAGAGAGCACAGCAGGGGGAGTGAGAGATAGAGGGAGAAGCAAGCTCCCACCTGAGCAAGGAACCTGCGTGGGACTTGGATCCCAGGATGCTGGGATCATGACCTGAGCCAAAGGCAGATACTTAATCAACTGAGCCACCCAGGCATCCCTTCAATTATTTTTTAAGGGAAAAAAATCATTGGAGGTAGTGATATGCACTTTCTATTGTATTTCATCATATCTGGTTTATCTTTTTAACTGATTCTGGGGTTGATTTGTGTTTTCAGGTTTTGTCAGACTGATCTCTCCATTGTAGTATCTCCTACCAACCTTTCTCCTGTTGATTTTAGCAGCCATTATCTTCAATGGC
Source organism: Neogale vison (assembly GCF_020171115.1). Classification (NCBI taxonomy): domain Eukaryota; kingdom Metazoa; phylum Chordata; class Mammalia; order Carnivora; family Mustelidae; genus Neogale; species Neogale vison. Next base: position 86,730,615 of record NC_058105.1, on the reverse strand, counting down.
TGCTAAATGACTCCACCAGCATTCCATTCATTTTTATGTAGTCATTCATTCAGTAAAAATTTATATACCACACTACCTTGTATCTGATCTTAGGCTGGGTACAGAGGATGTAAAAGTAAAACTGACTTGTTTCTTGTTCTTAAATTCATAATTTCAGTAGTAGTTGAAAGAATGTGGTCTAATTTAATCAATCCTTCTGTGTTTATTAGCTGAAATTATTATATAAAAAGACTTTTTTTTATCAACTCTTTTTTTTGTTCCAAAATATAACTTATAAAAAGAAAGTCAAGGTGAATGCTTTTTTTCCCCTTTTTTTTTTTTACTTATCAGAGTAAGGGGTTGGTTTCCTAGAGACTTTCATTGTTTTCTTTAATATTATTAGGAATTCATGGATTTTTATGTGTTTTATTGTATTTATCCACTGTGATTGATTTTTGATACTCAAACTGTCATTTTAGAAATTAAACTTTTCTGTTTGGCTCCTGTATCCTCTACATGATCTCATTAGCTCTTGACTTCCTTGCCTTTATTTAAGCTTAAATTTTAGTTAGTTAACGTACAGTGCAATATTGGTTTCTGGAGTAGAATTCAGTGATTTAACACTTAACATACAACATTCAGTGCTCATCACATCACAACAAGTCCCCTCTTTAATACTCTTCACCCACTTAGCCCTTCCTTGCTTTCTGACACAATTTATTTTAGGCTCATTATGTACATTCTCTGCCGCAGTCCTAGAATCAGCCACTTTGCAAGGAGGCATGTATTCCTTCAGTAGGGATTGGTGCTTAGAAAGCAAGATGTGAGTGCTCAAAGGATTATTACTATTTTCCTAGTTATCCTACTTGACCTTTTGTTGTGCCTTTTTCCTCACTATTTTGAATACAAGTGAATGACTCCACCAGCATTCCATTCATTTTTATGTATTCATTCATTCAGTAAAAATTTATATACCACACTACCTTGTATCTGATCTTAGGCTGGTACAGAGGATGTAAAAGTAAAACTGACTGGTTTCTTGTTCTTAATGAAGATACTTATAATGGGGTATGAGTAAATGAACAGACAGTGTCTAAAGAGTATGATGAGTACTATGGTGAGTATAGGCAAGTGGGGCAAGTGATAGGCTGTGGGGGAACACAGAAAGGGCATCTGCAATGGCTTTGGAAAGAAAGATAATGTTTGATATTGGATGAATAGAGAAAATATGAAGGTTTAAGAGCTATGAAGGGTGTTCCAGTCAGAGGAAACTGGAAGAATTGTGAAGGAGTGATCTTGATATATTCAAAGAAAGACATACATGTAGTTGGTTATAACTGGCACATAAGTTTTATGTAGAGGAGGAGAACTGAAACTGGAGACTCAGGGGCTAGGAAGTTGAGAACCCCAAAAGTCAGGTGGGAGAACTAGGATTTCACTCTGAAGCCTGTGAGGAAGAAATAATGGAATTGTCCTAAGTGGATGAGATACACAGTTCTCTTTGTGATGTACTGTTGATACACTGGGTGGGCTCATGGGAGTGGGACAGTAGGAGGCAGATGAGGAGAGAGTGTAATGGTCTGGGAGAGAGAGAGAATGTCATGTTACACTGCAGCCTGTGTGGGTGGGAGAGTCATGTTTTTGTATTACATCTGTTATAATTTATTATAATACATAATAGATATTATATTTGGTGCAGTGTAACATGACATTTTATATATATGTATAATATATATATGTGGTATAATATGTATATAAGATAGATATGTGCATACACATGTACATAGTATTGCAAGGTTATAATTCTTTATGTGCGTATATATGCAGGGGCAGTCTCATTGCAACAGGTCTAAAATAGAGAATATTTGAGTGAAGAAACATTGCCCAAGGACAGCTGAAAAGTGGAAAAAGGGCTAACAAACACTCCCACCTTGACCAAATGTGAGTCATTCTCCTTGGAGCCCTCTTTTTCAACTAGATACCATCTTTGGACATTGTCTTTGGCCTCTTTGGTCCAGGTTTTGAAAGAATCCTTGCTGAATCAACTTAATGAGATTCCCTCCCCACCCCCTTCCCACCCACCCTCCCACTCCCCTCCCCATGATATGTGATCATCCAGGTCTGCCTTCAACAAGAATTCTAAGTCTGTTTAACAAGAATTCCCCTCTTCTTGATGTTTTAATCAAGAATCTTGATGTTTTTTTTTAAAGATTTTATTTATTTATTTGAGAGAGAGTGTGAGAGAGAGCATGAGCGAGGAGAAGGTCAGAGAGTGAAGCAGACTCCCCATGGAGCTGGGAGCCTGATGTGGGACTCGATCCCGGGGCTCCAGGATCACGCCCTGAGCCGAAGGCAGTCGTCCAACCAACTGCGCCACCCAGTCGTCCCAAGAATCTTGATGTTTTAAGCCCCGCCCCCACCATCCCCACCCAAATCTACTCCTTGGCTGTAGACTCCCAGCTGTCTTTACTGTATTCAGAGTGGAATCCATTTTCTTTTCCCTATTGCAATTGTCTTGACACCTGTCTCAATAATCCTTTTAAACTTACCATTTTAACAAGTGTCAGGATAATTTTTCTTTAACAGACCCCATGAGAACTTTTATTTATTGTGTACTTTTGCCTCAAAGCTCTACTAGTTGGCACTGAAGCCCAGTTGTGTATCCTTGAGTAATCTGAGAATTCCTCTAATTCATGGGATTTAAGGATATGATAAGGAGTGAGATGATTGCTCAGATTCTCCCGGAGGTTGGAATGTAGCCTTAGCAGTTATGTCTGGGAGAATGGAATGATAATTGAAGATACTTATCTTTTTTTGTGTGTTTGTGTGTGCCAGGCACTGTTGTATACTAATGAACATGTATTGTGTTTGTTTTTTAAGACTACTGTCTTAAACTTTTTTGTTTTAAACTTTTTTGAAATATAAAAGTGAAATTCCTGTACATGGTTATATAAGATGTAGACTAAGAGGGTCCTGTTACATTAGAGATTTAGAGGAAACAAGAGTAGTGAATATGTATGGATCAGTGTTAGTGAAGACTAATGTGCAGAGGACTAATAATATAATTGGTGAAAGTGTTCATGGAATGAGTGTAGACTTTCATGTCAAAGATCTTGTCTGTGAAAAGTGAAATAGATAATGGGTGGTACATGTATATTTTTAGGATGAGTGATGTGAACATGTTTATGTGTTCTGCAGTAGAGGAGCTGATAAAAACAGAGGCTGAAAATAATAGAGAAAGGGGATAACTGGTGAAGCAAAATGTGGAAAAGATGTGTAGAGAACGTATGAAGTACTGACCAGGAACAAGAGAAAGGGCATCACTTCTGACACTGGTGTTAAGGAGAGTCAGAAAGGGATGTTTTTAATTTTTATGGTTTTGGAAAAGCAATAAATAGGGAGAGTTTCTTTCTTTGTGCCCCTATATTCTATATGAATAAGGTAGTAAGGCCATTCTGTAAGAGGAGATGGCCAGGGGCTAGAGGAAAGAAGAGGAAACTTTGCATTCTTCTAGGGAGTGAAAGAAGATTGATGGGCAGTAATGAACACCTATCTAGGTTGGGAATGAAGTGTTTGTAGTTTTGTCTTTTTTTTCTGTTCAGCTGCCAAGAAGTAGGAGTAAAGAAGGCAAACATTGGGTTTGATTTTAGACTGTGAATGTGGTCATGATGATTGTGGGGGGTGGGAGGTTTGAGGGGCTACTAAATTGTTGAGATTACTGATGAGATTTGTTCAGGTTCTAGTCTCATCAGGGAAAAGTATATTCTCAGGAAGATTCTGTGGATCCAGAGAAAGAGAAGCTGTGTGAATATATGTGTGGGTGTGGGAGAAGTTGTATAGAAATTCCAAAGGTTAAAAAGTAGAAGTAAAAAGGTGATACGGCAGAAAAGAAATTGTGGAGTAGATTATAGGAGTTTAACATTTCCGAAGATAAGTAGTTCTGGATGATCAGTGAGTTGTTGGAGTAGAGGAGGTCAGAGGACAGTGAAGCTGGGGTGATGGTCAAGTTAGCCATGGCATCCAGCATTACCCTGATCCCCAAACCAGGCAAAGACCCTACCAAAAAGGAGAATTGTAGACCAATAACACTGATGAATATGGATGCTAAGATTCTCAACAAGATCCTAGCCAACAGGATCCAACAGCATATTAAAAAGATTATCTGCCATGATCAGGTGGGATTCATCCCTGGGCTACAAGGATGGTTCAACATTCGCAAATCAATCAATGTGATACAACAAATTAATATGAGAAGAGAGAAGAACCACATGGTACTCTCAATCGATGCAGAAAAAGCATTTGATAAAATCCAGATCCGTTCCTGATTAAAACGCTTCAAAGTATAGGGATAGAGGGAACATTCCTGAACCTCATCAAATCTATCTATGAAAGACCCACAGCAAATATCATCCTCAATGGGAAAAAGCTTGCAGCATTCCCGTTAAGATCAGGACCACGACAAGGATGCCCACTCTCACCACTCTTGTTCAACATAGTATTAGAGGTCCTAGCAACAGCAATCAGACAACAAAGAGAAATAAAAGTTATCCAAATTGGCAATGAAGAAGTCAAACTCTCTCTCTTCGCAGATGACATGATTCTTTATATGGAAAACCCAAAAGACTCCACCCCCAAACTACTAGACCTCATACAGCAATTCAGCAACGTGGCAGGATACAAAGTCAATGTACAGAAATCAGTGGCTTTCTTATACACTAACAATGAAAATACAGAAAGGGAAATTAGAGAATCGAATCCATTTACTATAGCACGAAGAACCATAAGATACCTGGGAATAAACCTAACCAAAGAGGTAAAGGATCTGTACTCGAGGAATTACAGAACACTCATGAAAGAAATTGAAGAGGACACAAATAGATGGAAGACCATTCCATGCTCTTGGATCATAAGAATAAACATTGTTAAAATGTCTATACTGCCTAGAGCAATCTATACTTCTAATGCCATTCCGATCAAAATTCCACTGGTATTCGTCAAAGAGCTGGAGCAAATAATCCAAAAATTTGTATGGAATCAGAAGAGACCCTGAATCGCTAAGGAAATGTTGAAAAACAAAAATAAAGCTGGGGGCATCACGTTACCTGACTTCAAGCTTTATTACAAAGCTGTGATCACCAAGACAGCATGGTACTGGCATAAAAACAGACACATACACTAGTGGAACAGTAGAGAGCCCAGATATGGACCCTCAACTCTATGGTCAATTAATCTTCGACAAAACAGGAAAAAATATACAGTGGAAAAGACAGTCTCTTCAATAAATGGCGGTGGGAAAACTGGACAGCTATATGTAGAAGAATGAAACTCGACCATTCTCTTACACCGTACACAAAGATAAACTCAAAATGGATAAAAGACCTCAACGTGAGACAGGAATCCATCAGACTTCTAGAGGAGAACATAGGCAGTAATCAGCCACAGCAACTTCTTTCAAGATATGTCTCCAAAGGCAAAGGAAACAAAAGCAAAAATAAACTTTTGGGACTTCATCAAAATCAAAAGCTTCTGCACAGCAACGGAAACAGTTAAAAAAACAAAGAGGCAACCCACGGAATGGGAGAAGATATTATATTTGCAAATGACAGTACAGACAAAAGGTTGATATCCAGGATCTATAATGAACTCCTCAAACTCAACACACACGAAACAGGCAAACATATCAAAATATGGGAAGAAGATATGAACAGACACTTCTCCAATGAAGACATACAAATGGCTATCAGACACATGAAAAAATGTTCATCATCACCAGCCCTCAGGGAGATTCAAATTAAAACCACATTGAGATATCACCTTACCAGTTAGAATGGCCAAAATTAACAAAACAGGAAACAACATGTGTTGGAGAGGATGTGGAGAAAGGGGAACCCTCTTCCACTGTTGGTGGGAATGCAAGTTGGTGCAGCCTCTTTGGAGAACAGTGTGGAGATTCCTCAAGAAATTAAAAATAGAACTTCCCTATGACCCTGCCATTGCACTCCTGGGTATTTACCCCAGAGATACAGATGTCGTGAAAAGAAGGGCCATCTGTACCCCAATGTTTATAGCAGCAATGGCCACGGTCGCCAAACTATGGAAAGAACCAAGATGCCCTTCAACGGACGAATGGATAAGGAAGATGTGGTCCATATACACTATGGAGTATTATGCCTCCATCAGAAAGGATGAATACCCAACTTTTGTAGCAACATGGACGGGACTGGAAGAGATTATGCTGAGTGAAATAAGTCAAGCAGAGAGAGTCAGTTATCATATGGTTTCACGTATTTGTGGAGCATAACAAATAGCATGGAGGGCAAGGGGTGTTAGAGAGGAGAAGGGAGTTGGGGTAAATTGGAAGGGGAGGTGAATCATGAGAGACTATGGACTCTGAAAAACAATCTGAGGGGTTTGAAGTGGCGGGGGGGAGGGAGGTTGGGGTACCAGGTGGTGGGTATTATAGAGGGCACAGCTTGCATGGAGCACTGGGTGTGGTGAAAAAATAATGAATACTGTTTTTCTGAAAATAAATAAATTTAAAAAATTAGCCATGGCATCATCAAAGATACTGCTGCAGATTAAAGGCGATAAAAAGAGTGGAGAGGAAGATGAGGAAGATGTTGTATTTTGTGGAAGGAGTGAGTATAGCTGTGAGACAGATGGCACTGAAATTCAAAGGAGCAGAGATTTTCACAGCAGGGAGATGATTTAGGGAATGAAAGCAGCAAGGCTGACATGAGTTCTTGCCCTTAACCAGTTCAGCAGCAGATTTCCTTGGATGGCCCTGGCTTTGTTTGTCTCAGTTTTGTCTTTGTCTCTGTCTTTGCCCTTTTTTGGGGGGCGGGGGCAATAACCAGGGTTAGGGCCGAGAAAGGACTTGTGGTAAAATCTTGAATGTCAGGGAGCTAAGATAGCATTCTATATTGATTTCTATCTTTGGAGGGACTTACACAACTGCCCTTAGAAACTTCAAGGGAAATGGTACTGCTGGTAGGACCCTGGCTTGCCCATGTGTGTGTTTCCAGAAGTCCTACTGCAGATGGATATGTTAGCCACTCCCCTGTAGCTTCTATAGAGAGAAGTAGATGCTTTTTATATAGTATTATTCATCATCTCAGAAAGATTGAGAACACATGCTTTAAGGGAATTCCATAGGAAGGCCCTGGTTTCTTCCTTTTTTAAAAAAGTATTTTTAAATTGTGCAATATAACAAAAATACCGAAAGTTGCGGAAAATGTAAATATACTAAAGTGAATGATTATAAAGTAAATGCCCATAAAAGAACCTTCCAGAACCAAACATAGAACATTGGAAGTTATTTGGAAGCCTCCACTCGTAATCCTCTCTCTCTTCCAGATGTAACCATTTATCCTGACTTGACTTTTATGGTAATTACTTCTGTGCCTGTGTGTCTAGACACATGTGCACATATACATTTATACATTTTACTGTTAATGGATATTTGGATTGCCTTCTGGTTTTGGCTGTTGTGAGTAGTGCTGCTAAGAACATTCTTGTACACCTGTTGGGTATGTGCATGAGTTTCTCTAAGATGTATAACTGACAGAGGGATTTACTTGGTAATAGTATGTGCATCTTTTCAACTTTATTAGATAATGGAAACCTGATCACCACAAGGATTGTACCAGTTTTGACTATAAAATATATGTGGATTTGTACCTTGACTTTTTTCCCTCCTCCACAGTTTTGAGGACAGAGATCTATGGCTTGGAGATGATCCAGAGTATCCAAGACCTGTGATTTGCTGTGGATATGGGGGACTTGGTTACTATTTCACATTTCTCCTGGAAGGCAGCTATGCTCACCACTATAGCACCAACGCTATTTCACATTTCTCCTGAAACAATTGCATTTAGCTGCTTCAGAAGGATTCCACAGGAGAACCTTTATTTGATCCTTTCTTCCCCAGAAGTTTAAGGCCCAAGAATTGTCCCAGCCTCTGAGGCCATTTGAGCATGAAAGAGGCTCCATCATTATCCTTCAATGCAAACAGTTGATTTTAGCAATTAGCCAAGAGTTCTTTAGGGGGCGCTCTGAGTCAGTTTTGTCTTTTTCAGACTCAAGTGTGAACAATCAGAACCAGGAAGTTAATAATCAGCATCTGTGGATGGCAGAGTATAAAGACTAGTATAGTGGCTTAGATGATCCTGTGTCTTTGGAGGGTCCTTGAACAACTATCTTTATCCAGCTCCCTCCTTGTTCCTTTCTTTCCCAGAGTTTGTCCTTTAGGGAGTATTTGCACAGGGCCAGGAGGGTCCTGGCTTGTTTATTTCTTTCCCAGAGTTTCAAGGTTTTATAGAAGTACACTTGTAGTGATTAAAAAATTAGGACTTTATTAACTTTCAGAAAATTGACAAAATGTTCTATATGAAGATACAAAATATCATACATATATATATTTTTTACTTTAAAACAAATAATGGAATAATAAATAATTCCAAACTTGAATTACAATCAGTATTTAATGTACCTTTTGGACCTGACTATATTTTTTAGTTATTTCACAAAAATTAATATATTATCATAGAAGATGCTTAGTTCATGTTTTAGTTCACTGTTTTTTTTTACTTTTTGCTACTATTATTATTTTTGCTTTCTCTATACATGTTGAGAATTTGCATTTTCAAGATATGTCATTGGAGACAGTGGCATGTTTATTGTAGCTCTTCACTTGACATCCTTACATCCTTTGGCTGTTGTTTGTGTCAAGCTGTTTAATGCCTTGACTACAGCCCCTCACATACTTGCAAGGCAAAGATATTCTAGAAAACATGCCATCTTTTTTTATTATTGGTTGGCTACTGCATCAACCCTGCTAGCTTTTACATGTTGTGCTCTGCTCTGTATTACATGGCAACCCACCTGAAGATGTCCATCTCACAGATATTGCTTGAATGGTATGTTACGCACAGGTTTGGCATACCAGCGTGCTGTGTTTTACTAGTTGGGAATGTTAGGACCAGGAGTGTGGAAGAATCAGCAGGCTTATGAGAAAACTATCTCATCTATGGCTAGATGAAGGAGTTTTCTAAAAATAACTGAAGGGTATAGATAAGCTTATTTTTCAAGGAGGGGGAATCTAGAGGAATTCTTATTTACCTTGATTTCATAAATGTATTCTACTATATTCCTCTGTAAAATTTTTGTAAATTTCTTTTCATGATTAGTTTCCAGTTGTAATTTATTTTTGTGTATTGTATGATGTAAAAAACTTACATTTTTTTCTGAATGATTTATCAGTTGTTCCAGGACTATTTACTGAATAGTCTGTTCTTTCTCTACAGATTTATAATGTTGTCTCTATCATATACCAAGTTGTAATAGATGTAAATGTCTGCTTTTAGGCTTTCTATTCTGTTCCATTGGTCTATTTGTACCTCTTACTAGTCCTGCATTGTTAATTACTATAAATTTGCAATGCATCTTTACTAGGGAAAGACAGCTTCCTTATTACTCTTCCTCAAAAATACATTTTTTCCCTTACTTTTCCATGTGAATTTTAAGGTAGGCTTAACATGGTCTGTAAGAAACATTGAAATTTTGATTAGAACTTGTTCCTTTTCTCCATAAAGTGTCTCATGCATATTTTGTTAGACATATTTCTGTGTACCTGATAAGTTTTTGTTTTTCTTGCTGATACTTTTAAATTATATTTTGTAACTGATTGTGACTGGTGTATGGGACTGCTTGATTCTGGTGCATTGTTTTTAGATCTGTTCACTTTGCTTATCTCTTTCTCTAGGTCCAATTGTGGTTTATAGGTTTTGTTGAGTTTTTATATAAACTTTAAAACATATTTAAAAGTACGTAAATCAGAACTATACCACTCATTGAATTATCACAAAGTGTTTTTAGCGTGTTAGTGTAATTTGTGAATAATTCTAATTTTCCCCTTTCAGTCCTTGTACCTCCAAATATTGATATCATTCTGTGTAAAATAAAATAGAATTTCTTTTCTGAGGCTTCATGCTCTAACTAGTGGTGTTTGATATGTAAATATATCTCAAGTTATATCTGAAAGGAAATTACCTTTACTTGGAAATTCCAACAACTTAATAAAAGAGCCTGTAGGGTAGTGGTATTTCAGTTAATTGACTGCAGTCCAGGATTTGGTGTTCAGCATTTCACAAATGCTGATATGAAACTTGGGTGATAAACAAATATATACAAATTAATGTACTGAGACTAAGATAGATAAAGAAAGAAAAACACACCTACCCTACATGAATACATACTTTCTAGTGGCCAGAACACTCAAGTTCTCTTTCCAGAGCATGTCAGTTGCCATATTGGGATACTTAGGAAATCAAACTAAGAAAACAGCTTGTTGCTTACTTTGGGCATGGAATTAAAGCAAAGAAGGCAGAGAATCTCATGGCTCTTTTTTTTCCAATTTATTTATTTTCAGAAATCTCATGGCTCTTTTGTGCAGTTGTTGATAATTTGAGGAATTGAAGTGCTGAAATGTATTTAAAATGCTCTACACTCTCTTTATCATACTTCAAGCAGTTTGAGGGACAGCAAAATGTAGTGGAAAAATATTGGACTTTGTTGACAGTCGAAGGGACTTGAATCCTAGCCTTTTTTTCTTTTTATCTTAGGCAAGTTACTTGTCAGAATTTCAATTTTCTCACTGGTGATAAAGAATCATGACACTGTTAATTTAAAAGAAATACAGTCTTTCAAATTATTTGTTATGTAGTGTTTCCTACAGAATTGTAGGTTTATATTTGTTTATCCATGCGTGTAGGTGAAGAGGAAAGTGCCAATGATTCCTTCTGATTTGTCAGAATGATCTTAGAAGTATTAGTCTGTTTCCAAATATAGAGATTGTCATTACGACTTGATCGCTAGGTTGTATTAGCTTCCTGTTGCTGTAATAAATTATGACAAATGTAAATAATAAATACATTTATTATTTCATGATCCTGGAGGTCAGCAGTCCTAAAAATCAGGGTGTTGGCAGGCTTGAGCTCCCTTCAGAGGCTCTAAGGGAGAATATTTTCCCTTTCTTTTTTCAGCTTCTAGAGATCACCTGCCATCCTTTGTTCATGGTCCTTTTTTCTCTCTACAGGTCCAGCAGTATAGCATCTTCACCACCTCTGACTCTGACATTCTACTTCCATTGTTATATCTCCATCCTTTGATCCTTCTCTTTTTTTTATAAGGATTCTTGTGATTACATGGAGCCCACCAGGGTAATCCAGGATAACTTCTTCATTTTAAGATACTTGATCACTTATGCAAAGTCCCATTTGCTATATAAAGTAACATATTCACAGGATCAGGACATCTTTGGAAGGCTATTATTCTTTCTACTACATCAGGTTAATGAGTTAACAAGCAAGATACCTAGTTAGAATTACACATTTCTTTTGTAGGTTATTTTCATAGAACAAAACATCAGTTTCTAAAGTTGTGGGAGTCCTACAAAATGTCTTTCTTTAAATAGTACTTCCAAGGAAGGATTTGTATTAATAGAGAATAGAGTTATTTGGTAGCAGTTATGATTATTCATAAGTCTCCATACTGTAAAAGGGAACTACATTGACATTCTTGTTAAAATTTCTCAATTTAACATCTTTTAAATTTAGACTATTTGAAATAAGTATGAAGCAAGATGGTTTCTACCCCTCCACAGCTTGAAGGAAGGGAGTACAAAGCCTCCATCTTTCTTTGAGTTTCCTTTTGTTGATGGTCAAGATTTGTATTTGTAAAGTTAGGCTCTGGAATTCCAGTCACTAATTTTAAGTAAAAAGCACATCTGGAGCCCAGTTTTGCTTGTGGAAATGGGCAAAGGGCTGAAAAGAATTTTATTATCAATGAAATTCTGTATTTTGTGCCTTCTAAAGTAGTTGTTAATACTCGCTGTGATCACTTTACAAGGCCCTGTTTAGTGAGTGAAAGGAACTTTAATACTCTCTTCTGTACTTTTCACCTTTTTGTCTCCTTGTCCTTTACTGTAATAGTTTTAACAAATTATTTTCTTAATTTGTTGATTAATGCAGTACCTTGGATTTTTCATTTGAGGCTCTATTTTATTCTTCCAAAAGTTTGATGAGATTTAATTGTGATATACACCATGTATTAAAGTTTCCTGTTGCTTGGAAATACTTTCAAGTTTGCTATTTACTTCTTTATCTTTAGTAAAATATTGATCTTATAGTTTGTGTTTGCTAACCTCAGTGTTCCGTCTTTTCTGTTATTAGCTGATCCTGCTGTTTTGCTCCTTTATCTAATTCAAGGCTCAAGGATCTCTAGGGCAAGTCATGTAACTCAGCCAGAGCTGCAAAATGACCTGCTTCCATTCGTCAGCCCCCTCAGAGGGTAGACTTTTGGGGTCCCTGATTATTGTGGGGAGAGTCTCCTATTAGTTTTCCTACTCTGTATAGTTCTGGACTTTAATCTGTCTCTTTTGCCTTCAAAACAACCAAAATGAAAGTTAAAATTTTTTTTGGAATGGTCAAATGCCCTCAGGGCAGAAAATGTCTCCCTGCTTATCTGTTTCTCTAGATTCCCATTTTCCCCAGCTGTTTCCCTGATGCTTCCATTTTTTTTTATTGCCCTGTATTTTTATTTTTAAGAAGATGTTATTTCTTTTTCATCAAGATTTTGTTTTGTTTTGTTTTGTTTTGTTTTCAGCATGAGGGTTTGTTCAAACAACCTTGTGGGGAATAACCAGAAGTAGGAAAATTTGCTATAGCTCTTTCCTACATTTTCTTTGAGATTAGGTTTAGGCTCAGAACTTCTCATTACCTTGTGGGTTTTCTTTTCTTTATTTTGTAGACAAAACATACAGTGCTCAGAAGAGTAGGTACTTGCCCAGGGTCACCTAGCAAGTAAATAGTAATAGTAATATTATAAAAAATAATAGTTTTTTTAAAAGATTTTATCTGTTTGACAGAGGGAAAGAGATCACAAGTATGCAGAGCAGCAGGCAGAGAGAGAGGGGGAAGCAGGCTCCCTACTGAGCAGAGAGCCCTCAGGGGCTCCACCCCAGGTCTCTGAGATCAGGAACTGGGCTGAAGGCAGAGGCTTAACCCACTGAGCCACCCAGGCGCCCCAGTAATACTGGTTTTGAGCACAGCATTGTCCAGTCCTGAAGCCTGTGTGCTTAACCAGTCCAATGCACTGCATCCTTTGGATTCTGTTGTTTTTTGTTCCTGGAATATGGGACAGCTTTCTTCTAGGAGGAGGGTAAATGTTACGTTGTGTTTCTCTTACCAAGTTTTTATCCTTCAAGGTCTGCACCCTCTGAGGAACACATGTATTTCTGTGCCTCTTTCAGAAGACTGATGCCTGTTTCCAAGACATCCTAATAAATACGAGTCCCTCTTCTACCACCTATCCTTGGCCTTTCAGAATTTCCTATAGCTCCTTCCTAAAATTGAATTTAGGGACAGTCGGTATCCCAGATTTAACCACAAAGTTTTATTTTCTTTTTAACTGCAGGATAGTCCACTCAAAAGACCAAAATGCACTCCCAGCTGAATTTAGAAAGAGCTAAGGACAAAGGGATCCAGGAAGAAATTCTCTTAGGTGAGCGAAGACGGGAGAATGAGACAGGTAGGAGCTTGAGAATTTATAGTTTTGTTAAATAGTGTTCAGAAAATTTTGGAATTTTGGTTGGTGAATGCCTGCAGGGCACCTTGACATGGTGAAAAACAGGAGCTTTCGAGCCAGACACACTTGAATTGACACTCAGTTGCCTTACTTATTAACTCTAAAATATTGGGTGAATCATTTCTCCACTCTGGCTTCAGTTTCTTCATCTATATTATTGGAATAATAATACCTATCTCTCAAGGTTTTCATGTGAAATATAGGTAATATACTTTGGTGAAGTGTTTGTGCTTGGTACAGGCTTACTAAATAATTACAGTAGTGTTAACATTCTTGATGCAGCTGTAGGGGCAGAAAAATGTTCACTTTTTTTTTCTAGGTGGACTATTTCATGTATTTATTATCTGTTTGCATTTCTTTTTTGTGAATGGTTCACTCATGTTCTTTGCCTGTTTCTGTATTTGGGTCTGTCATTTAGTTGATAAGATTTTGACTGAGAATAGTATCTACTTCAAAGAGGGAAATTTCAGAAAAAGTCAGAGTTCTAAAGAATGCTAGAGATCCAGAATCCAGGGCCAATTCATCATAGTCTCTGCTGTGGAGAAGACTTGTCATGTGATGACATAGGCTGCAAGAAAGCTTGGCAGGGAAGGACCTAACATACTCCCTTCTCTGCAAAAATCTGTTGTATGTACAATACTGCCACTTATAATATATAATCCTACCAAAGAGACAGACTGTAAGTACATTGAGGAAAGACCAAGCTAGATGTTTTTGTATGAGGAAAACCTTTAGGAGAAAGAGCAGAGAGATATGGTGGTTTATTTATTTTTAAATTATTTTTTTATTTAAGTTCAATTAATTAACATATAATGTATTATTAGTTTCAGAGGTAGAGTTTAGTGATTCATAAGTCTTTTTTTTCAATTTATTTATTTTTAGAAAAACAGTATTCATTATTTTTTCACCACACCCAGTGCTCCATGCAATCCGTGCCCTCTATAATACCGACCACCTGGTACACCAACCTCCCTCCCCCCCGCCACTTCAAACCCCTCAGATTGTTTTTCAGAGTCCATAGTCTCTCGTGGTTCACCTCCCCTTCCAATTTACCCCAACTCCTTTCTCCTCTCTAACACCCCTTGTCCTCCATGCTATTTGTTATGCTCCACAAATAAGTGAAACCATATGATAATTCACTCTCTCTGCTTGACTTACTTCACTCAGCATAATCTCTTCCAGTCCCGTCCATGTTGCTACAAAAGTTGGGTATTCATCCTTTCTGATGGAGGCATAATACTCCATAGTGTATATGGACCACATCGTCCTTATCCATTCGTCCGTTGAAGAGCATCTTGGTTCTTTCCATAGTTTGGCGACCGTGGCCATTGCTGCTATAAACATTGGGGTACAGATGGCCCTTCTTTTCACGACATCTGTATCTTTGGGGTAAATACCCAGGAGTGCAATGGCAGGGTCATAGGGAAGTTCTATTTTTAATTTCTTGAGGAATCTCCACACTGTTCTCCAAAGAGGCTGTACCAACTTGCATTCCCACCAACAGTGGAAGAGGGTTCCCCTTTCTCCACATCCTCTCCAACACATGCTGTTTCCTGTTTTGTTAATTTTGGCCATTCTAACTGGTAAGGTGATATCTCAATGTGGTTTTAAATTGAATCTCCCTGAGGGCTGGTGATGATGAACATTTTTTCATGTGTCTGATAGCCATTTGTATGTCTTGATTGGAGAAGTGTCTGTTCATAACTTCTGCCCATATTTTGATATGTTTGCCTGTTTCGTGTGTGTTGAGTTTGAGGAGTTCATTATAGATCCTGGATATCAACCTTTTATCTGTACTGTCATTTGCAAATATCTTCTCCCATTCCGTGGGTTGCCTCTTTGTTTTTTTGACTGTTTCCTTTGCTGTGCAGAAGCTTTTGATTTTGATGAAGTCCCAAAAGTTTATTTTTGCTTTTGTTTCCTTTGCCTTTGGAGACGTATCTTGAAAGAAGTTGCTGTGGCTGATATCGAAGAGATTACTGCCTATGTTCTCCTCTAGGATTCTGATGGATTCCTGTCTCACGTTGAGGTCTTTTATCCATTTTGAGTTGATCTTTGTGTGCGGTATAAGAGAATAGTCGAGTTTCATTCTTATACATATAGCTGTCCAGGTTTCCCACCACCATTTATTGAAGAGACTGTCTTTTTTCCACTGTATATTTTTTCCTGTTTTGTCGAAGATTAATTGACCACAGAGTTGAGGGTCCATATCTGGGCTCTCTACTCTGTTCCACTTGTCTATGCGTCTGTTTTTATGCCAGTACCATGCTGTCTTGGTGATCACAGCTTTGTAATAAAGCTTGAGATCAGGTAATGTGTTGCCGCCAGCTTTATTTTTGTTTTTCAACATTTCCTTAGCGATTCGGGGTCTCTTCTGATTCCATACAAATTTTTGGATTATTTGCTCCAGCTCTTTGAAGAATGCCGGTGGAATTTTGATCGGAATGGCATTAAAAGTATAGATTGCTCTAGGCAGTATAGACATTTTAACAATGTTTATTCTTCCGATCCAAGAGCATGGAATGGTCTTCCATCTTTTTGTGTCTTCTTCAATTTCTTTCATGAGTGTTCTGTAGTTCCTCAAGTACAGATCCTTTACCTCTTTGGTTAGGTTTATTCCCAGGTATCTTATGGTTCTTCGTGCTATAGTAAATGGATTCGATTCTCTAATTTCCCTTTCTGTATTTTCATTGTTAGTGTATAAGAAAGCCACTGATTTCTGCACATTGACTTTGTATCCTGCCACGTTGCTGAATTGCTGTATGAGTTCTAGTAGTTTGGGGGTGGAGTCTTTTGGGTTTTCCATATAAAGAATCATGTCATCTGCGAAGAGAGAGAGTTTGACTTCTTCATTACCAATTTGGATACCTTTTATTTCTCTCTTTTGTCTGATTGCTGTTGCTAGGACTTCTAATACTATGTTGAACAAGAGTGGTGAAAGTGGGCATCCTTGTCTTGTTCCTGATCTCAACGGGAAGGCTGCAAGCTTTTTCCCATTGAGGATGATATTTGCTGTGGGTCTTTCATAGATAGATTTGATGAGGTTCAGGAATGTTCCCTCTATCCCTATACTTTGAAGCGTTTTAATCAGGAACGGATGCTGGATTTTGTCAAATGCTTTTTGTGCATCAATTGAGAGGGCCATGTGGTTCTTCTCTCTTCTCATATTAATTTGTTGTATCACATTGATTGATTTGCGAATGTTGAACCATCCTTGTAGCCCAGGGATGAATCCCACCTGATCATGGTGGATAATCTTTTTTAATGTGCTGTTGGATCCTGTTTGCTAGGATCTTGTGGAGAATCTTAGCATCCATATTCATCAGTGTTATTGGTCTACAATTCTCCTTTTTGGTAGGGTCTTTGCCTGGTTTGGGGATCAGGGTAATGCTGGCTTCATAGAAAGAGTCTGGAAGTTTTCCTTCTGCTTCAATTTTTTGAAACAGCTTCAGGAGAATAGGTATTCTTTCTTCTTTGAAAGTTTGTTAGAATTCCCCAGGGAATCCGTCAGGTACTGGGCTCTTGTTTTTTGGGACGTTTTTGATCAATGATTCAATCTCATTATTAGATATCGGTCTATTCAGGTTGTCGATTTCTTCCTGGTTCAATGTTGGTAGTTTATATTTTTCCAGGAATGCATCCATTTCATCTAGGTTGCTAAGCTTGTTGGTATATAACCGTTGATAATAACTTCTGATGATTGTTTCTACTTCCTTGGTGTTAGTTGTGATTTCTCCCTTTTCATTCATAATTTTATGAATTTGGGCTTTCTCTCTTTTCTTTTGGATTAGTGGGGCCAATGGTTTATCGATCTTATTGATTCTTTCAAAAAACCAGCTTCTAGTTTCATTGATACATTCAACTGTATCTCTGGTTTCCTCCTCATTGATCTCAGCTCTAATCTTGATGATTTCCCTTCTTATGTGTGGAGTTGGTTTGATTTGTTGTTGATTCTCCAGTTCTTTAAGGTGTAGAGACAACTGGTGTATTCTGGATTTTTCAATTTTTTTGAGGGAGGCTTCGATGGCTATATATTTTCCCCTTAGGACCGCCTTTGCCGCATCCCATAGGTTTTGGACCGAAGCGTCTTCATTCTCATTGGTTTCCATGAATTGTTTCAGTTCTTCTTTGATCTCCTGGTTGATCCAAGCATTCTTAAGCAAGGTGGTCTTTAGCTTCCAGGTGTTTGAGTACCTTCTGAACTTTTCCTTGTGATTGAGCTCAGTTTCAAAGCATTGTGATCTGAGAATATGCAGGGAATAATCTCATTCTTTTGGTATCGGTTGAGTCCTGATTTATGACCCAGTATGTGGTTTATTCTGGAGAAGGTTCCGTGTGCACCTGAGAAGAATGATTATTCTGTTGTTTTAGGGTGGAATGTTCTGTATATATCTATGAGGTCCATCTGGTCCAATGTGTCATTTAATGCTCTTGTTTCTTTATTAATTTTCTGCTTCGATGATCTATCTAATTCTGAAAGAGGCGTGTTAAGATCTCCTACGATTAGTGTATTCATATCAATATGACTCTTTATCTTGTTTAACAGTTTTCTTAAGTAATTGGCTGCTCCCATATTGGAGCATAGATATTTACAATTGTTAGGTCATCTTGGTAGATAGTCCCTTCAAGGATTATGTAGTGTCCTTCTGTATCTCTGACTACAGTCTTTAATTTGAAGTCCAATTTATCTGATATGAGAATTGCTACCCCAGCCTTCTTTTGAGTCCCATTGGCATGAAAGATGCTTCTCCATCCCTTCACTTTCAGTCTGCGTGTATCTTTAGGTTCCAAATGGGTCTCTTTTAGAGAACATATGGATGGGTCCTGTCGTTTTATCCAATCTGCAACCCTGTGCCGTTTTATGGGTGCATTTAGGCCATTTACATTGAGAGTGATTATTGATAAATACGTTTTTATTGCCATCAGTTACCTTTGAAGTTTTCCTTTCTGTAGACGCTCTCTTTATTTCTGTTCAATGCTATTCTTGGGATTTTTCCTCTTTTATAGAACCCCCCTTAATATTTCCTGCAGTGTCGGCTTGGTGGTTGCATAGTCTTTTAAGCCTTGCCAGTCTTGAAAACTCTTTATCTCTCCATCCATTTTGAATGTCAGTCTTGCTGGATAAAGTATTCTTGGCTGCATGTTCTTCTCATTTAGTGCCCTGAATATATCTTGCCAGCCGTTTCTGTCTTGCCAGGTGTCTGTGGACAGGTCTGACGTTATTCTGATGGGCTTCCCTCTGTAAGTAAGGAGCCTCTTTGCCCTGGCGGCTTTCAAGAGATTATACCTACAATTATAATTCCTCAATTTGACTATCAGGTGTCGTTATGTTTTTTTGGAATTTATAATCTTGGGTGGAGACCGTTCAGCCTCTAGTACGTGAACGCTGGTTTCATTCGCGAGATTCGGAAAATTTTCATGAAGGACTTGTTCCACTATATCTTCTAGACTTCTTTCTTTCTCCTCCCCTTCAGGGATTCCAAAAATTCTGACGTTGGAACGCTTCATGGCATCATTTATTTCCCTGATTCTGCTTTCGTGGGATCTAAGCTGTTTGTTCCAGGCTTCCTTCTGATCCTTTCTCTCTATCTGTTTGTCTTCCAGATCACTAATTCTATCTTCTGTCTCAGTTACCCTAGCTTTGAGAGAGTTTAGATTAGATTGGAACTCATTGAGAGCATTGTGAACCTCCTTCCTGGTAGCTTTAAGCTCCGCCCTAACATTGTGAACATCCAGTCTGGTTGCTTTCAGTTCGGCCCTAATCAATTCTGTTTGGTCATCCATGGCTTTCTCCAACCTAGCTATTGCCTGGATAATTGTTAGCCTGAATTCTCTCTTCGACATATTGTGTATGTTGATAGCCTTTAGCTCTGTTGCAGAAGGTCCATCCTCTGTATTTTTCTTCTGTTGGGCATCCCTCCTCCTAGTCATTTTGGTGGGAGATGCCTGAACAGATGTAGCCGGATGTATCAACTCTAGTGCAGTCAAGGTGCTCCCTGGAACACTTCTGAGCAATCAGGATTCTCCACCCAAACAAGAGACAAATGGAAAGAAAAAGTAAAAGAAAAAAAAAGAAAAGAAGAAAAAGAAAAAGAAAAAAGGAGAGAGAGAGAGAGAGACAGGAAAGAAAGGGAAGATGAAAAAAAGAAAGTTCTGCCCAGATGGACCCCAAGGCAAGATTTATGAAGTAGACAAAGAAAAAGAGATAAAATGACTGATACAAGTATATGAGAAGAGAAAAAAATATATATATGCATATAAAGAAAGTACCTCGTTAAAAAGAACCACAAGTGTAAAATTTATATGCTGTCAGGACACAAAAAATACAGAAACAGTGGTGGAAGAAGATGGGAGAGTTCTTATAAATTCTCAGTGTGTGCGAGGAAGGTTGTTTTGATTCTTCCTGGATGTATCTTGATATCTTTGTTAAAGGACTCAACTTTCCTAAGATAAAGGGGATTAAAAATTGGTTTACCTATAGGAGTAGTATTGATTGGGGAAAGGGGATTACTTTGAAGTTTAACTCTATATGAATATCAAAGGATAAAAATAAAAAGTAATAAACTAGACTAAACTAAACTAAAATTTTAAAAAAGGAATTCAAAAAATAAAAATGCAAAAGAAAAACATAGGTATATGTATCAAAAAGTTCAGGTTAGAAAGGTATTATGGGATTTGATGTACTGTACAACTCGTTGTGATGGTAAATATGTTTAAAAAAATTACCTATGTCTAAAAAATATATATATATATGAACCGGAATAGTGGGAACAAGTGAACAATACAGGTTTTCCTATGAAGTAGTGGTTGTTCTCTTGTAGTCCTTTTTTTTTTTTTTTTCCTTTCTTGGTTTGTTTTCTGGGGGAGGGCCTGCCATGTGGGTTGTCAGTCAATGATGTTTCCTGAGTTAAGCCCTCCTGCCCCCCTCAAGGGGGTGGGCTCTGAGGAAACTGGCTTTTTTTCAGGCTTTTGTTCTCTGGCGGTTTTTATGCTTTTTCACTTTTTTTTCTCTCACCTTGACCGCCTTTGATGGTTTTTGTAGTATTAGAGGAAATCAAACCGCACCCTGATCTCCGTCTCAGAGAGAAGCCTCAGTCTTGGTGCAGAAGCTGAATAAGTTCCCCCTTGGCCGCTGGCAGAGCAGGTTCCAAGTTGCAGGCCCTGGGGGCGCAGGATCTTTTGCTTGTACCCAAAGCCAAGGCAGTGGTGGCTATCTGGGAGCTCCTGACGGCCAGAGAGGTTCCAAGCAGCAATCGCACACTGAGATTTTGCCCCTGGCCGGGGCAGGGAGTGCCCGGCTTGCGCGCACCTCTTTTCAGAGGGGGCTATGAGTCGGGCGCGCGTCTCAGGCCCTGAGAACGGGGCGCTGGTCCGTAGCCCCCGGCTGGGCTTTTGCGCACCTCTGTCAGGGGAAGAGTTTCGGGAGCGCAGCTTAGGCTTTGAAACAATGGCGCGGGTCAAAGTGCGCCGGCCGGGCCTTTGTAACTCAGGGGAGCATGAGGGACATGCGCGCGTATCTCAAGTTTTGTGGTAGGGCTGAGGTAGAGTTTAGTGATTTATAAGTCTTATATAGTACCCATGCTCATTGCATCACATGCCCTCCTTAATGTCCATTGCCCAGGGATGGAGTAACTGGGTAACAGAGGTATGGTTTATAGGACCATAACTCTGCGAAGGTTTTAGAATTTGTGAGACACTAGAAAATTTCCAGTGGGGAGAAACCCTACATGTATGATTAATGTCTAAAAGCCTTTTGTTGGTGTTCAAGGTTGATGCCTCAGAGTACTCATAGTAGAGAGAAACCGTGTGAAGGTAATGAATATAGAAATTTTTTGTCATGATGCTGAGTTTATTTGACATCTGAGGATTCACACCTGAGAATTTATTAATTCATATGGCTATGAAAACATGAGGAGTCCTCAGGCCGAATTTAATTCTCTTTCAACACCGGAGATTTCATAGGGTAGGAAAACTTTCCCAGTGTGAGAGAAATTACAGTGGGTAATCAAGCTTTTTCAATCATATGAAAATGCAGGGAGAAACTCTTTGAATGTATTGACTATGGGAAAGACTTGACGACAAGCTCAGACTTAAAAAACTTTTTTTTTAATTTTTACTTTTTAAAAAAGATTTTATTTATTTATTTGACAGAGATGCGGTGGAGTGGGGGTGAGAGAACAAGCAGGGGGAGCAGCAAAAGGAGAGAGAGAAGCAGGCTCTCTGCTGAGCAGGGAGCCTGATGCAGGGCTTGATCCTAGTACCCTAGGATCGTGACCTGAGTTGAAGGCAGACATTTAACCAACTGAACCACCCAGGCAATCCCAGACTTTTCTTTTAATGTAAGAGGGCTCATAGGGGAGGAGAGCTCTATGTTTGCAATGCCTTTGGGAAGACTTGCAGATCCAGCTCAAACCTTGCTAAGTATGAAAGAATTGACAGTGCAGAGAAACCTTATGGTGTGTACTAAATGTGGGGAAGGGATTTTGGTGATAATCAGTCCTTATGGAACATCAGAAAACTTAAAATGGAGATAGACGAAGATCCTTGTTTATCATCTGTCAATTCATTGTGGAGGAAACTGTACCTGTAATGAATAAGCCTTCATTTAGAGGCTGTTTTATCTATCGTCAAGTAATTCATAAGGACGGGATCTTCTGTGTTTATAAAAAATGTGAGTATGCTTTCAGCAGGATTTAGTTTTTGGTGGGTCCATAGTGGAGAACAATCTTTCAGGTATAGTGAATGTAGAAAGGCCTTCAGTTTTATTTGAAAGATTTTATTTATTTATTGGAGAGAGAATGAGAATA
Source organism: Neogale vison (assembly GCF_020171115.1). NCBI lineage: Eukaryota > Metazoa > Chordata > Mammalia > Carnivora > Mustelidae > Neogale > Neogale vison. The sequence continues at coordinate 86,708,185 of NC_058105.1, read as the reverse complement.
CAGACAGGGGGAGAGGCAGAGAGAGAAGCAGAATCCCCATTGAGCAGATAGCCTGATGCAGGGCTCCATCTCTGGACGCTGCTGCGATCATGACTTGAGCCACCCATGCATTCTGAAATGGCCTTCAGTTTGAAGTATAATTGTATTCAGCATTAGACAGTACAGGTATCTTACTGATGTAATGATGTGGGAAGGTCTTTGTTAGAAAATCAGATTGTGGTAGAAATGAAAAAAAAAGATTCATAATAAAAGTTGATTAAAATACACTCGTTCCATATAATTATACACCTACCATGTGCCAAGCAGTGTAAGAACGTTATGTAGTTTGTTTAATCATTTAGCTCTTCCAACAAGCATTTGATATAGGAATTCTTATTCTTGTTTTACATGTGAAGAAACTGAAGAAATGAGATGGAAGAATTTTCCTAAGGTCACATAGCTATCACTGGAAGAGCCAGGATTTGAATCCTACATAATTTAATTGTTAGGGGTTTGTAATGGCGATGTGTATATTTTCAGAGATGTGTTAGCCTTTATTCATCATTAAGGGATTAATTCTGGAAATTGGAATTCACTCTTTAGTGCAGTGAGTTTTGGAAGCCCTTAAGTCAGTTTTAGAATCTGGTAGATGGTCCCAGAAATTCCACATTGGGCTCCATAAAATGGACTAAGAGTTCCCTAACTCCCTTTGAATAGGGATTACCTCTAATTTTAGAGGATTTCACTCATAACAAAATTCGGTTCTCATATGTCCATCCTGTAACCACTTCTCATGGTTTACGCAATTTGGCGTAGTGTAGAGAGCACAGACTCTGAGATTAACTAGGACAGCTTCATCATCAGGAAGTAAGGGAGAGCTGTCCAATTCTAAGAAAGACTGAGTAGGAATGGAAGACAGACAGATGTACCAGGAGCTTTAGAAACAGAGCCAGGTCATTTTAAGAATTATAACTAGATGAGCCAAAATAAACAGAATCTAGTCCATAAGAAATAAGGAAACTAGGGTATATGCTATGATTTTCTTGAGTGGGTATAGATAAAGGTTGCTTGTTTGTTACCCAGTATTCAGAGGAACCACTACTTGAAATTGCCATAGGAATATTCAATTTTCTAGCGCTCAAAAATCAGTGTGAGTGATATTAGAGTGAGATTTTTGGGATTTGGAAAAAATGCTCCAGTAGGTTGTTTTTCACTTGAGAAAAAGGTTTTTTTAGTCTTTACTGTTCTTTTCCAGGGGGTCTGGATGCAGAAGAAATGAAGGTGATAAATTGATCCATTGTTTCTCCAAGTGTGATAGGCCTGTTACCTGGTCTTTCAGGTATAGCACTTTGCTTGTTACCAGATTTCTGATCCTTAGAGATGAATATTTTCTGAATGAATTGACAAAACTGAAGTATAAATCAGAATGTCAATATATGGGATTTTGTCTTCTCTGATAACAAGATGTCTCTCCAATGGGCAGTGCTGGATGCACATGAACAGAATTTACCTCACAATGCTGATTTTTGTTACAACATTCCTTTGTTACATGTGCCATTGCTGTAGTCTTACTGTTGCAAATGTTGTTCAGGAGATACTCTGCCTAATCCCATATTAATTCTCTTAGATCAACTCTGATAATTATTGAGGCACATCATTGTGGCAGCCCATGCTCTAGGAGAAGAAATAAATTGTATATGTCATGCCAATTCCAACTGATTGAAATAGGTTTTCATAGTATGCTGTCTTGAGAACGAGTCTGAGGTCCAGGGAAACAATATTGGGGATGATTACTAATGTCTGCCATAGATGTGAGTTTGGTGTCAGACTGGCCTCATATATTATATCCTCATGATGATTCTTAGTCATTCAGAAACATTTGTTAAACATCTTCTCTATACCAGGCACTGTGATAGATACTTTGAGTAGAGATGTAAGACACGCTTCTCTGCTCCCAAAGGAGCTAATACTAGTAGAAGAGACATGTAAACAAATATACACAGCAGACTCTTACACATGTTTGACAAAAAAAAAATACATATAGAGTACATTAGAGACACAAAGGTGAAAATAGTTAATTTCAGTGAGTGGGAGAGGGTTACAGAAAGAAATTAATGCTTAAGTTAAATAATGAAGGTGTGTAGATGTTACCAGTGTTAACTGCTGGGGCTAAGGAATAACAGAGGGTCAGTCATTCCAAGCAGTGGTGGTATGAGCAAAGATACATCATTTGAAATAACTCTGTGTTTACAGTATGTTTATGGTATATTTAAGAAGCTAAGTGTAGTTGGAACATAGAGAGTGAGAGAGGGTGTGATGAAAAGGAGACTGGTTAGATCAGGGAGAGCCTTGAGTGCTAAACAAATAACAGTGGGGAGATATTTGGAGATTTTAATCACAGGATTAACAGGATCAGATTTGCATTTTAGAACTATCTAGTCAATGAGAGTATAATGGATAGACTGGAAAAGCAGAATGGGGTACAGGAAGACCAATTCAGAGGCTATTACAGAAGAGTAGAGTTGTTAAAACCCGAGTTAAGGCAGTGGGAAGGAAATGAGAATACATACATGTGAGAAATTAAGAACTCAGTCACTGACTGAATATGGGGCAGAGGGTGAGAGCCAGTGGAGAAGAACAAATCTAGTGTGGTCCTCCATTTTCTTTATGCCATAGGTGGTTGAGATGTAAAAGCCATCCCATGGGGCAGGGGGGTGTCTGGGTGGCTCTGTCCGTTAATCATCTGCCTTCCGTTCAGGTCATGATCCCAGGTTTCTGGGATTGAGCCCTGCATTGGGCTACCTGACCATGGGGAGTCTGCTTCTCCCTCTCCCTCTGCCCCTCCTTCTCCCACTACTGTGTTCACTCTCTCTCTCAAATAAATCCTTAAAAAAAAAAAAAAAGCGCCATTCCATGAGCTGCATGGCTTAGAATGGAGAGTGGATTTGGCGGGGGGGTGGGGGGTGTGTGGCGGGAGGATGATGAGTTCAGTATTGAACATGCAAAGTCTCAAGCACCTTCAGATGTCCAAGAGGAATTATCCAGTAGGTAGTCAGGAATTGATTAAGCTGCCATTAAGGAAGTAAGATTATAGATTGATTTGGAAGTTATTAAGCATAGAGGTGGTGGTTTTAAGGTATGAATGGGACTGCTCCAGGGGAGTGTATGGAGTGAGGGAATAAAAGGTGAGCACAGGGGCGCCTGGGTGGCTCAGTGGGTTAAGCCGCTGCCTTCGGCTCGGGTCATGATCTCAGGGTCCTGGGATCGAGTCCCGCATCGGGCTCTCTGCTCAGCGGGGAGCCTGCTTCCTCCTCTCTCTCTCTCTGCCTGCCTCTCTGCCTACTTGTGGTCTCTCTCTGTCAAATAGATAGGTAAATAATCTTAAAAAACAAAAAAGGCGCGCGCAGGAGAGCAGGGCAGAATCCCTGAAACAAGCATTTTAAGGGAGGGCAAAAGCAAGCTGAGAAAGAGATGCAGGAAAAGTAGGAGGGGGACCAGAGGAACTATTACATTCTAGTTGTGCCCTCTTGTGGTGGTCCAAGCTTCTTTCCCAGAATAAATCTTCCCTTTCCTGTTTTTAGTCTCTAGGTTCCCTGGTTCCTGACTGATTTGGACCCCAAATTCCCAGTCACACGCTACCTGTAAGACTGGGGCTACCAAGCCCTCTGGCAGTCACTTCTCAAGTGTAAAACTTCTCTTTAACAATTTAAGAGCAATTTGGAGCACCTCCTTATGAAAGAGTTGCAAAAGAATAAAAAGCAAACATTGGGGGCCCCTCAGTTTCTACATTTACGTGTACCCTACCTCTTTTGATCTATTCTGTTGGCCATATTAATTTCAGCAATTCCCAGGTCTCATCACATCTCTTTCCTTTATAATTAAATGGCTCCAGTCGTAACTAAAACATTTTATTTTGTATTTTTATTATATATATATATATATATATATTATAATAACATAATATATATTATTTATTATAGTAAGACCTATATATGGCTTAAAAACCAAATAGTAACAAAAAATAGTATTGTTTACCTTCACCTTTACCACCCACCAGGCTCAAATACCTGAAGTAGCCTGCTTTGAAATACATTGGCCATTTCTTTTGGTTTTTATCTCAGTAATGCTGAATAATATGGCTATACTGGCATAGCTTGGAGATACTCTGGGTTCAGTTCCAGACAACTGCAATAGTGAATATTGCAATAAAGTAAGTCAAATGAATTTTTTTGGTTTTGCATATAAAATTTGTGTTTACACTATACTGTAGTCCCTTAAGTGTACAGTAACATTATGTCTAAAAAAGCAACATACAGCCCTTAATTGAAAAATACTTTATTGCTAAAAAATGATGACCATCATATCATCTGAGCTTTCAGTGAGTTGTAATCACTGATCACAGATCACCATAACAAATATAATACTAAAAAAATATAAAATACTGTGAGAATTACCAAAATGTAGCACAGAGACACAAAATGAGCAAATGCTGTTGGAAAATTGGTACCAATAGATTTGCTCAATGCAGAGCTGCCACAAATCTTCAATTTGTTAAAAAAAAAAAAAAAAAAGGTGCAACAATCTGGGGCACCTGGATGGCTCAGTTGGTTAAGTGGTTTTTTTGGCTCAGGTCATGATCTCAGAGTCCAGGGATTCAGCCCCACGTTGGGCTCCCTGCTGACTGGAGAGCCTGCTTCTCCTTCTCCCTCTGCCCCTCTTGCCCCTCTCCCCGTTCTCTCTCTCTCTCTCTCGCTCACTTGCTCTTGCTATCTCTATCCCAAATAAATAAATAAAATCTTTTTTAAAAATGTAGCTATCTATGAAGCTTTATAAAGTGAAGTAAAATAAAACAAAATATGCCTGTATATTGCATTATTTCAGGTATTAGCTGCTGATTGCCCATTTATAGTAGATAAAAATTAAACTCTCTACCATTTTTCTTCTCCATCCCTTTAATATAATTATAGCATATATTTTGCTTAATGATAATGTTTATTAACATTGGGCAAACTACTAAAGAGATGAGTAGTTAATTGTGGTTACATTTCTCTTGTATACCTTTTTGTCATTTCTAGAGATAATAATTGCTTTTACCCTCCATTTTTTTTTGTTTTGTTTTTTTTTTGCTTTTTATTTTATTTATTTTATTTTATTTTTTTCCCAATTTATTTATTTTCAGAAAAACAGTATTCGTTATTTTTTCACCACACCCAGTGCTCCATGCAAGCTGTGCCCTCTATAATACCCACCACCTGGTACCCCAACCTCCCACCCCCCCGCCACTTCAAACCCCTCAGACTGTTTTTAAGAGTCCATAGTCTCTCATGGTTCACTTCCCCTTCCAATTTACCCAAATTCCCTACTACTCTCTAACGCCCCTTGTCCTCCATGCTATTGGTTATGCTCCACAAATGAGTGAAACCATATGATAATTGACTCTCTCTGCTTGACTTATTTCACTCAGCATAATCTCTTCCAGTCCCGTCCATGTTGCTACAAAAGTTGGATATTCGTCCTTTCTGATGGAGGCATAATACTCCATAGTGTATATGGACCACATCTTCCTTATCCATTCATCCGTTGAAGGGCATCTTGGTTCTTTCCATAGTTTGGCGACTGTGGCCATTGCTGCTATAAACATTGGGGTACAGATGGCCCTTCTTTTCACGACATCTGTGTCTTTGGGGTAAATACCCAGGAGTGCAATTGCAGGGTCGTAGGGAAGCTCTATTTTTAATTTCTTGAGGAATCTCCACACTGTTCTCCAAAGAGGCTGCACCAACTTGCATTCCCACCAACAGTGTAAGAGGGTTCCCCTTTCTCCACATCCTCTCCAACACATGTTGTTTCCTGTTTTGTTAATTTTGGCCATTCTAAATGGTGTAAGGTGATATCTCAATGTGGTTTTAATTTGAATCTCCCTGAGGGCTAATGATGATGAGCATTTTTTCATGTGTCTGATAGCCATTTGTATTTCTTGATTGGAGAAGTGTCTGTTCATATCTTCTGCCCATTTTTTGATGTGTTTGTCTGTTTCGTGTGGGTTGAGTTTGAGGAGTTCATTATAGATCCTGGATATCAACCTTTTGTCTGTACTGTCATTTGCAAATATCTTCTCCCATTCCGTGGGTTGCCTCTTTGTTTTTTTGACTGTTTCCTTTGCTGTGCAGAAGCTTTTGATTTTGATGAAGTCCCAGAAGTTTATTTTCGCTTTTGTTTCCTTTGCCTTTGGAGACGTATCTTGAAAGAAGTTGCTGTGGCTGATATCGAAGAGATTACTGCCTATGTTCTCCTCTAAGATTCTGATAGATTCCTGTCTCACGTTGAGGTCTTTTATCCATTTTGAGTTGATCTTTGTGTACGGTGTAAGAGAATGGTCGAGTTACATTCTTCTACATATAGCTGTCCAGTTTTCCCAGCGCCATTTATTGAAGAGACTGTCTTTTTTCCACTGTATATTTTTTCCTGTTTTGTCGAAGATTAATTGACCATAGAGTTGAGGGTCCATATCAGGGCTCTCTACTCTGTTCCACTGGTCTATGTGTCTGTTTTTATGCCAGTACCATGCTGTCTTGGTGATCACAGCTTTGTAATAAAGCTTGAAATCAGGTAAGGTGATGCCGCCAGCTTTATTTTTGTTTTTCAACATTTCCTTAGCGATTCGGGGTCTCTTCTGATTCCATACAAATTTTAGGATTATTTGCTCCAGCTCTTTGAAGAATGCCGGTGGAATTTTGATCGGAATGGCATTAAAAGTATAGATTGCTCTAGGCAGTATAGACATTTTAACAATGTTTATTCTTCCGATCCAAGAGCATGGAATGGTCTTCCATCTATTTGTGTCTTCTTCAATTTCTTTCATGAGTGTTCTATAGTTCCTCAAGTACAGATCCTTTACCTCTTTAGTTAGGTTTATTCCCAGGTATCTTATGGTTCTTGGTGCTATAGTAAATGGAATCGATTCTCTAATTTCCCTTTCTGTATTTTCATTGTTAGTGTATAAGAAAGCCACTGATTTCTGCACATTGACTTTGTATCCTGCCACGCTGCTGAATTGCTGTATGAGTTCTAGTAGTTTGGGGGTGGAGTCTTTTGGGTTTTCCATATAAAGAATCATGTCATCTGCGAAGAGAGAGAGTTTGACTTCTTCATTACCAATTTGGATACCTTTTATTTCTCTCTGTTGTCTGATTGCTGTTGCTAGGACTTCTAATACTATGTTGAACAAGAGTGGTGAAAGTGGGCATCCTTGTCTTGTTCCTGATCTCAACGGGAAGGCTGCAAGCTTTTTCCCATTGAGGATGATATTTGCTGTGGGTCTTTCATAGATAGATTTGATGAGGTTCAGGAATGTTCCCTCTATCCCTATACTTTGAAGCGTTTTAATCAGGAACGGATGTTGGATTTTGTCAAATGCTTTTTCTGCATCAATTGAGAGGACCATGTGGTTCTTCTCTCTTCTCATATTAATTTGTTGTATCACATTGATTGATTTGCGAATGTTGAACCATCCTTGTAGCCCAGGGATGAATCCCACCTGATCATGGTGGATAATCTTTTTAACGTGTTGTTGGATCCTGTTGGCTAGGATCTTGTTGAGAATCTTAGCATCCATATTCATCAGTGATATTGGTCTGAAATTCTCCTTTTTGGTATGGTCCTTGCCTGGTTTGGGGATCAGGGTAATGCTGGCTTCATAGAAAGAGTCTGGAAGTTTTCCTTCTGCTTCAATTTTTTGAAACAGCTTCAGGAGAATAGGTGTTATTTCTTCTTGGAAGGTTTGGTAGAATTCCCCAGGGAATCCGTCAGGTCCTGGGCTCTTGTTTTTTTGGGAGATTTTTGATCACTGCTTCAATCTCGTTATTAGATATCGGTCTATTCAGGTTGTCGATTTCTTCCTGGTTCAATTTTGGTAGTTTATATTTTTCCAGGAATGCATCCATTTCATCTAGGTTGCTAAGCTTATTGGCATATAACTGTCCGTAATAACTTCTGATGATTGTTTCTACTTCCTTGGTGTTAGTTGTGATCTCTCCCTTTTCATTCATAATTTTATGAATTTGGGATTTCTCTCTTTTCTTTTGGATTAGTGTAGCCAGTGGCTTATCGATCTTATTGATTCTTTCAAAAAACCAGCTTCTAGTTTCATTGATACGTTCTACTGTATCTCTGGTTTCTCCCTCATTGATCTCAGCTCTAATCTTGATGATTTCCCTTCTTATGTGTGGAGTTGGTTTGATTTGTTGTTGATCCTCCAGTTCTTTAAGGTGTAGAGACAGCTGGTGTGTTCTGGATTTTTCAATATTTTTGAGCAAGGCTTGGATGGCTATATATTTTCCCCTTAGGACCGCCTTTGCTGTATCCCATATGTTTTGGACCGAAGTGTCTTCATTCTCATTGGTTTCCATGAATTGTTTCAGTTCTTCTTTGATCTCCTGGTTGATCCAAGCATTCTTAAGCAAGATGGTCTTCAGGTGTTTGAGTTCCTTCTGAACTTTTCCTTGTGATTGAGCTCCAGTTTCAAAGCATTGTGATCTGAGAATATGCAGGGAATAATCTCAGTCTTTTGGTATCGGCTGAGTCCTGATTTGTGACCCAGTATGTGGTCTATTCTGGAGAAGGTTCCGTGTGCACTTGAGAAGAATGAGTATTCTGCTGTTTTAGGGTGGAATGTTCTGTATATATCTATGAGGTCCATCTGGTCCAATGCGTCGTTCAATGCTCTTGTTTCTTTATTGATTTTCTGTTTCGATGATCTGTCTAATTCTGAAAGAGGCGTGTTAAGATCACCTACGATTAGTGTATTCATATCAATATGACTCTTTATCTTGATTAACAGTTTTCTTAAGTAATTGGCTGCTCCCATATTGGGAGCATAGATATTTACAATTGTTAGATCATCTTGGTGGATAGTCCCTTTAAGGATTATGTAGTGTCCTTCTGTATCTCTGACTACAGTCTTTAGTTTGAAGTCTATTTTATCTGATATGAGAATCGCTACCCCAGCCTTCTTTTGAGTCCCATTGGCATGAAAGATGCTTCTCCACCCCTTCACTTTCAGTCTGCGTGTATCTTTAGGTTCAAAATGGGTCTCTTGTAGACAGCATATGGATGGGTCCTGTCGTTTTATCCGATCTGCAACCCTGTGCCGTTTTATGGATGCATTTAGGCCATTCACATTGAGAGTGATTATTGATAGATACGTTTTTATTGACATCGAGTTACCTTTGAAGTCTTTCTTTCTGTAGACTGTCTCTATATTTCTGTTCAATGCTATTCTTGGGATTTTTCCTCTTTTATAGAACCCCCCTTAATATTTCCTGCAGTATCGGCTTGGTGGTTGCATAGTCTTTTAAGTCTTGCCGGTCTTGGAAACTCTTTATCTCTCCATCCATTTTGAATGTCAGTCTTGCTGGATAAAGTATTCTTGGCTGCATATTCTTCTCATTTAGTGCCCTGAATATATCTTGCCAGCCTCTTCTGGCTTGCCAGGTCTCCGTGGACAGGTCTGACGTTATTCTGATGGGCTTCCCTCTGTAAGTAAGGAGCCTCTTTGCCCTGGCAGCTTTCAAGAGATTATACCTACAATTATAATTTCTCACTTTGACTATCAGGTGTCGTGATGTTTTTTTGGAGTGTATAATCTTGGGTGGAGACCGTTCAGCCTCTAGTACATGAACGCTGGTTTCATTCGCGAGATTCGGAAAGTTTTCATGAAGGACTTGTTCCATGACATCTTCTAGACTTCTTTCTTTCTCCTCGCCTTCAGGAATTCGAATAATTCTGACGTTGGAACGCTTCATGGCATCACTTATTTCCCTAATTCTGCTTTCGTGGGATCTAAGCTGTTTGTTCCAGGCTTCCTCCTGATCCTTTCTCTCTATCTGTTTGTCTTCCAGATCACTAATTCTATCTTCGGTCTCAGTTACCCTAGCTTTGAGAGAGTTTAGATTGGATTGGAACTCATTGAGAGCATTGTGGACCTCCTCCCTGGTAGCTTTAAGCTCCGCCCTAACATTGTGAACATCCTGTCTGGTCGCTTTCAGTTCGGCCCTAATCAATTCTGTTTGGTCATCCATGGCTTTCTCCAACCTAGCTATTGCCTGGATAATTGTTAGCCTGAATTCTCTTTCCGACATATTGTCTATGTTGATAGCCGTTAGCTCTATTGCGGAAGGTCCATCCTCTGTATTTTTCTTCTGTTGGGCATTCCTCCTCCTAGTCATTTTGGTGGGAGAAGACTGAACAGATGTAGCTGGATGTATCAACTCTGGTGTAGTCAAGGTGCACCCTGGAACACTTCCTGATCTCCGTCTCAGAGAGAAGCCTCAGTCTGGGTGCAGAAGCTGAATAAATTCCCCCTTGGACGCTGGCAGTGCAGGTTCCAAGTTAAAGACCCTGGGGGCGCAGGATCTTTCGCTCGTCCCCAAAGCCAAGGCAGTGGTGGCTGTCTGGGAGCTCCTGACCGCCAGAGAGGTTCCAAGCAGCGATCGCACACTGAGAATTTGCTGCCGGCCCGGGCTGAGAGTGCCCGGCTTGCGCGCACCTCTTTTCAGAGGCGGCTGTGTGTCGGGCGCGCGTCTGGGGCACTGAGAACGGGGCGCTGGTCCGTAAGCCGCAGGCTGGGCTTTTGAGCGCCTCTGTCCGGGGAAGAGTTTCGCGCGCGAGGCTTAGACTTTGAAACAATGGCCTGGGTCAAGAAGTGCCCCCGGGCCTTAGAAACCTAGGAGAGCTGGAGCGACGTGTGTGCGCATCTCAAGCTTTGTGGTAGGGCTAGCACGCGTTCTGCAGACCGGCACAGCTCCCATCCCCTCACAGGAGCCGGAACCCACGCGCTCTGGGGCGCGCTGGCGGCTTAGGGACCAGGAGCCGGTTTCTCAGCCGCACTCTCTCTGCCTCCTCGCCGGGGAGGCCGTCTGGGACCGGGGACTTAAGCCCCTGTCCCTAGCCGCCCCGATTCCCACAATTTGCCCCCACGATCATTTGCTCTTTTGGAGTGCTTTCAACCAGTCTCCGAGTTAATGCTGGTCCCCAGACGCAGGGCACTCTCGCTCGTATCGGGGTATTGCTTTCGCACCGGTCGCCTCTGGTGGCTCCCTCCCCCTTTTGTTTATCTTCCTTTATCAGTCCGCTGTTCCCATTCCGCTTTACCTGCTCACTGGCGTCTTCTGCCCCTGTAGAGATCCAGACGTGTATAATTCTGATCTCAGGCTGATTTCATGGGTGATCAGAGTTCTTTGGTAGGTAATCAGCTCACTTTGGGGTACCAGCTGAAAAGACGCCTCTTCCTAGTACCCCGCCATCTTGTCCCCCCCTCTACCCTCCATTTTTTAATATATTCCTATCCTTTCCATCAGATCTTTCAATTCTTATTTTTTTCTACATGTTCCCAAGTAAGTCAGAGTATCCAGAAATTTTTTTTTTTCTGGAAATCCCCTTCCTAGGGCCTTTTCTTCTGCTTCAGTCTGAATTATTTCTATTCCTGATTCCTGGAAGCTTTTAGGATTTCCACTTTATCACTGATTTCCGAAATTTCGTGATGATGTGTGACTATGGCATCTGTTGTGCTGGACACTTGGTAGACTCCTTCAGTTCATATTTAGGCTCTAGAAATTTTTATTATTTCTTTTTATAATTTGCAAGCTCCATAAGGACAGTGATTTTTATCTAATTTCTGTGTCCCCATTGCCTGAGGAATAATTATGCCTGGTACATGATAAGCACTTATTATTTGTTAAATGAATTGCTATTTACATTTAAAATAATATAAATAAAATAATATCAGTAAACCCACTAACCAGGACAAGTAAGAACATTGGTGGTACCTTAGTGCCCACCCTCACCATGTGCCCTTCTGGTCACACTCCTGTCTGTCTCCACCTAGAGATAGCACTACACTGGCTATTGTATTAATAATCCCCCTGGTTTTCTTATAGTTTTATCACCTGTACATTACAGGTGATACTGCAAACAACATTCTGTTTAATTTTGAAAAGAAAATGAAAAGCAAGCACAAATCTTGTTGCATGAGGAATGGGTGATTTGCCCTTGTTAGTCTGAAAACGGGTTCTGGGCGGAAGACTGACTTCACCTTCCCTGAAAATTTAATAAAGCCATTTCTGGGAAAATTAGCAAATGATATCATGAAGTTTGGTGTTAGGACGAAAGTCCTATGTCTACCTAATTTATTTTTTCTATTGTAGGTAATTTTTTCTTTATCTTTAAGCTTATAGGATATTTTCTTTATTATTTGAATTCAGAAATTTTGATCAGGGTATGCTTAAGTGTATCTTAAAATGGAAGCTCCATGAAGGCAGGGATTTTTGTCTGTTTTGTTCACTGATGTATCTTAAGTCCCTAGAAAAGTGCCAGATACATAATAGATCCTTATTAAATGTATTGGTTAAATGACTTGTATAAGCATACATTAATAAATGGATGGGTGAACGGATAGGTAAGTCAGTCTTGTCTGGAGTTCAGAGGGCCCTGAAAACTTCTGTCATTTATTTAATGTGGCCTCTCTTGCCCATGTCTCTTTTCTCCTTTAACTCCCCTATCTACCCATCCATATTCACGTGGTATGTTCCTAAGTATCTTGTCCTTCATTGACTCTATTACTTTATAATAATAGTAATTATTATTAAAGTGCTGTGTATAAATTTCTATAAATTTCTAGTCCGGTAACTCAAAGCTTATTGGTGACCCATCATTTTTCATTTTATTATTTAATTGGAACGTTTTAAAGCTTTGAACTTCCAGAAAATTTTTGATAAGTATGTGCTGAGCTTGACTTTTCTTACTTGTGCTTATTACTCTTTGGTCAAGTTTTCACATAATTTTATCCAACAGTTTTATTTTATTTCTCTTTGACTGCTGAGATATAATTTTGTTTGTTATTAGCTTCAATGTAGATTGGAAAAGGCACATTTGAGTCAGTACCTCTAGAATACCAACTATGTGTAAGTATGAAAAGTGTTCCTCTGCAAAAGTGGTCACATATGAATTCTAATCCTTACACTGATGTATTTCCAGAGAACAGTTGGCATTCCTTCACAACACTGATTGTTCCAGGGTAGAACTGAAAATTTCAATATTTGGGTCTAGTCACCTTGGACACAAATTGTTCTCTGAAATGGTGGTCTTTCAGTGAGAGCAGACAAACACAGTATTTAAGTTTGTATGCAGGGGCTCCAAAGCTGGCATGAAGCTAACTAGCAAAAAGAATGAGAACTAAAATGACTGTTGGATCCAAATTTTAGAGAGTTTTTAACAAGAGCATCCTATCAGACTAAATTCTAGTTTTTTATTAAAAGGTTTTTTACCCTATAAGGAATGGTTCACACTGATCTTCCTTTAATAAGGCTTCCGTAAATCTGGATGAATGGCCGAACCCCTTTCTAATATTCCATATAAAGGTTTGCCACCCCATTCCATGACAGAGCTCTTTTGGTTTTGCCATCCTAAGACTTAACAGTATAGCCAAGGAAGATCAATCCGGTTGGTGTCTACTCCCCACTACCCTGTTTAAGTAGTACTTATTACTGTATAATGGTAACTCTACTCCTTCAGATTCTGGACTCCCTAATCTAGAGGAATTGGGAGTTTAGGGGTGGTGACATACAGTTTCCTTGTTTAGACTTATTCTTAGTTGCTGCCAAGTGTTTGTCTTAAGTTCTAATCAAAATCAAATCTCACTTAAAAACTTACTTGTGTTCAAACAATAAAGCCAGTAAAGAATTGTCATGATTTCAATGGTGTGGTAATTTTAAGAGACTAATAAATAACACTTTGTCTTCCCTGCTTAGGTTCAGACCAGTTGAAATATAAATTCAGGAATCAGATAGATGGAGATCAAAATATCATCTTCATTACTGATACAGATGGTTGGAGAAGGCAGTTTTAGTGTGAACTTCCTAATGCTGGACCCCAGCTGAAAAACCAAGAGACTCCAGGCCAAAAGTGGGCCCCTTATTGAATAGCAAGGAGCTAGTCAGAATGCATGTTCTCCATAGGCATACAAACCCCTGGGAGAAAAGCAGAGAGCAAGGGCATGAGCCAAGCACATACAGATATGTCTTTCAAACATACTAGTCTTATAACTCATTCATTCTTCCGTGGTCAGAAAAGCAAGAGTGTTAGTCTACTTGAAGTCCTTCCACATGGAAATATGAGAAGTAAAGATTAAGTGTTCCGTCTAACACAGCTCAGTGATATATTCAGTATTGCTGCCATTTGCTTGAAGCTGTCTGTCTCTGCAGGACCAAAAATACCACAGTTTTGCTGTAACAAGAAAAGCTATTAGGATGTTTTGGGAAGTCTTTAAGTATAGTGCAAAGAGCTTAACTGCATAGACCATAATTAAAAATGGACACATCAGTGAAGTATTTAAAAACCTCATCTAAATGCTGTACTAAAACATGAAGAAATGCTTCTTAAAGGCAGATATACCAAAAGGAATCCATTCACAACTATTTACCAAATGGGAACATTAAGTATTGTACCTTTATACCTTCTGAGCATGATATGTTTCTCTACTTACTAGAGCTTTGAAATGAAGCTTCAGGTGAGAAATTTCTCTGTATTATCTGGGTGCATGTAATATCTTCATATTGGGGAAGTGTGTGGGTATGGGTGCGGAGAAGAGAAGGAAAGGGAAAAAAGAAAATGGGATTTCAGGGGATGGGCACCGTGTGTAAAATTGGATGATCTGGGCCATGTGTTTGATGCAGAGGTGGGAGAGTATTGAGTGACAGTAGGATAGTGGGAGTGATATGAACAAGCAAGGTATGTGATAATCATGACATTGGGGACAGTGAATAATGGGGGAGAATGGTCTGAAATCACTGAAAATGAAGGAGGTTCAGTGTGAATGATAGTGATAGGACAAGATCAGAATATATGTGATAATGGTAGTTATAGACATGATGTATGTCATACTGTGGAAGATGAGAATTGTGTGTGTGTGTGTGTGTGTGTGTGTGTGTGTGGTTATGTGCGAAAGTGAGGAGGGAGAGATAATGGTAAAGGACACAATGAAACAGTGGTATTATTATGTGTAAAAATGTGGATGGGTATTTCAAGTAATCATAGGAGGAAGTAGACAGTAGGTGGAATGAGGAAAGTTTAAGCTATAGTAGAAGATAGATTCGTAGTAGAAGTGATAGGGTTAGTGTTTGTATGTATATGGAATGCCGGGGGATATGAGAAGCATATCCACTTTTAGGAGCAGAGAGACGTGGTATGTGTGATAAGGGGGAGTAGAAAGTGTTATGATAATTTGGAGTGTGGATATCACAAATGTCTGAGTGAGGTTGTTGAATAAAGCATATGATGGGAAAATTGCAGTTTTGAATGTCATTGAGGAGTGGGAAAAGTATGTGGGTGGCAAATCTGAAAATGAGTTGTTTAAAATGATTAGGAGATATTGTTATTTATCTAAAATCCAGTGGGTTGAAGTCCCCCAGGATTTCTTCAGTGTGAAGTCCCCTATGCCTTCTTCAGTGAAAATGAGTTGTTTAAAAATGATTAGGAGATATCTTTATTTATCTAAAATTTAGTGGGTTGAAGTCCCCCATGATTTCTTCAGTGTCTCAGAGCCCAGACATATATATATATTTTGTTTCATTACCGTTAGCATGCGGCTCCCATCTTTCAGGTGCCTCATGGTTGCAGGATGCCCTATACAATTTTATTCATCATGTCTGCTTCGGGTAGGAAGATAAGGAAGAGGAGAGGACAAAATACCTTGTCAGTAGAATTAGTTTGCTTTATACAGCACTTTCCCAAAAATCTTACCCAACAATTTCCACTTACATCCAGAGGACAGAACTGACACATGGCCATCACTATCTACAAGGATGTCTGGGAAATGTAAGTTTACAGCTAAGAATGTTGTCACCTATAATAAAAGTCAAAGTTTATTTAGTAAGAAAGAAGGGATGTTAGGTAGGATATAGCTAAGGAGAAGGAGAATGGTTGTGGATATGGAAGAGAGGGTACCTGTACCCCTGAAGTAAATAATACATTATATGTTCATAATAAATAAATAAATAAATAAATAAGGTGTGCAATGTAAAAAGAAAAAAAAATCCCAGAGGTAACAGATACAGGTAGGATTCCATGTACAAGGGGCACTATAAGACTGGCATAGTTTGAGATTCTGGAGATAAAAACAGACATGTTTTCTCTGCCCTCATGGAGCTTACTGTCTTGCAATTAAAGACAGACATTGATCACAGACCCAAATATTTGTGAGGTTGACACTGTAATAAGTGTTGTGGAAGCTAAGTGCATGGTTCTGCAAATAGATTTAAAGAGGGTTTGACCTACTCTGGAAGACCAACAAAGGACGGAAGTGACAATTGAATTGAGACCAGAAGGCAGATTCTGAATTAATTGATTGAAGGATGGATGGATGGTTGGGATGGGGGAAGAGTGTTCCCAGAAGAGGAAATGGCATGATCAAAGGCACTCCTATGCTCTTTTTATTTTTAAAATGTATTTTATTTTTATTTTGTTTAGAATATTTGTTTCTGTTGTGTCTTCAAGTTCATTAATCTATTCACTAATTAATTCCATCCAGTGAATAATTCATTTCAAATATTATAGTTTTTATTACTAGACATGACTTGTACCTTATTAAAAATGTCTCATTTCTCTACTTAACATGACTTTTTCTAGCTTTTTGCACATAAGGAACATAGTTATAGTACTTTTTTTAGAGAGAGAGACAGAGAACGCTCTTGGGGGTGGAGGGAGGGGCAGAGGGAGAAGAGAGTATCTTAAGCAGGTACTGGAGCCTGAGGTGGGGCTCATTCTCACCACCCTGAGATCATGACCTGAACTAAAATCAAGAGTCAGATGCTTAAATCAGCTGAGCCACCCAGACACCCCAATTATAGTAACTTTTAAAATTAGCTTGTCTGCTAAATATAACATCTTTGTAAGTTGTGGGTCAATTTGGATTGATTGATTTCTTTTGCCCTCACATTTTTCTGCTTCCTTGCATGCCTGGTTTTGTTTTTTGTTTGTATTTTGAATGCTAGGCATTATGAACTTTATCTTTGAACTTTACATTTTTGTGAAATTTTGGTAAATTTTTTGCCTGTTTGTGCTCGATATTTTTTGTATTATACATTCTTGAGGTTTTTATGGGATGCAGTTATTTCGAAGGAGTTAAATCTTTCTTGAGTCTTGCTTTTAAGATTTTAGGCAGGACAACAGCAGTGTTTTGCATAAAGCTAATTATCCAGACTAGTGAAGCGAGGCCCATCTGAACACCCCATGCCTCATGAATTATGAGTTTTTCTGCTCTGGATGGTAGTAATAGGTGGGAACAGGCATTATCCCCAGACCTGTGTGAGCTTTTGACATTTGTACCCTCTAATCTTTTCAGGTGGTTCTTTCCCCAGCTTTGGGTAATTTACTTACATGCATTAACTGATCAATATTCTACTGGATAGTTTATGACAATCTTCCAAAATTCTTCAGAATTCTCCTTAAGTGCAGCTCTCTACTTTTTGGTATTCTTGTTCTCTGAACTCTAATCACCTTGTTCTTTCTGATCTCATCTCTGTTAACTCAGCGAAGGAAATCCTCTGGGCTCCGACTGCATTCTCCTTCATTGCACCATGAACTAGAAACTATTCCAGATTGTAGAGGCTCACCTCATTCCCCATCGCTGCCACCATGACCATCTCTCAGGGATCACTATTTTTTCACTGCCTGATGCCTGATGTCTTAGAAATAGTGATTTCATATGTTTGTCCCCCCCACCTTTTTTAGTGTTTCTGCCAGGTTGGAGGGTAAATCCAGTCCCTGACTTGCCTTATAGGAAGCTGTATGGTGGAGACTTGTTAGACAGTCCTTTCCTTTTCCTTTTCCTTTTTCTTTTCCTTTGCTTCTTCCTTTTCTCTTCTTTGAGCTTGTTTCCTCAGTACTGCCAAGTATCAGATATAAGTGACAGTTGTACTTCTAAAATTTTTATTATCAAGGTGAGAAGGAGGAGTCTGAACAAAACCAGAAACATACTCAAAATCAGGGGTTTAAAGAAGATCTTTAGATCACAGAGAATATGACCACATATTCTAAGAATATATCTTCATGACTTCAAACTTAAGAAAGTTAGGAGTATAAAGTCAAGTTAAAGAGGCAGATTTACTTCCCTTCAAAGGATAGATGTTTAAGGCTTGGGATAGATACAGGATTGGAAATAAGACTACAGTAAATGTTAGAATAATTGTGCTCTAATCTCAGACACTGTTGTTCATGAGGATGAACCCATACATAGGCAGGCAGCCCATGGTGTGGGTCATAGGATCTTTGCTTTCTTTATCCAATTTCAATTTCAGACATTATAGGTCACCAAAAAAGTTATGATAATGAGAAAACATGTATAAAGCACATTAAAGAGCTTTTAGCCGGGCTTCAGATTTTGTTAACATCAGAAAATTCATCAGTAGAGATAAACCCTATAAATGTAGTGATCATGGGTCTTTCAGCCAGAGTTCAAATGTTAGTTCAATATAGTTGAATACATAGTGAAGTGAAGCTGTAGGAATGTAGTCAATTAGAAAAGCCTTTAGGAGCGACAAACCTGAGTAGTCATCAGAAATTTGAATCTAGGGAGAAACTATTAAATATCTAAAGTGTGATAAAATACGTCCCTCTGTTCTTATCCCATGCAGGCTCCCCGGTCTCTATAAGTGATTCTTTGGATTGCTGCTCCCATGGCTTTGACAAAGGAGGGAAAACACTCTTTCCCAAACCAAGACTTGCAACACTGAATTTTTCTAGTCTCTAAGTACATTTGGTCAGTGAAGGAATAGAATAAGTATCAGTAGGGTGACTACTCTGCTATTCTGCTTAAGTCCCGTAGGAATGTGTTCAGAACTCCTTGGTGGCTCCCTTTAGAATAGGGAGATACTTGGTATCTTTTTTTTTTAAGCTATGTGGCTTTAACTAAAATTCTGAGGCAACTTTAAAAGTCACATTCAATAGCCTGCTAAATTGGTATTATGTTTTCTTCATGCTGTAATAAAAATAGGCTTCTGTTGTTGTTTAAACATCAGAATAATTTAGATTTGTATAATTTTTCCCTAAGAACAAAGTCTTAATAAATAAATTACTAAGAAGGTATGGATTATTTTAGGTGCCTAAGTATGCATTTCTGAATTACTTTCCTTAAAAATGAGTATTTACGGGGCACTTGGGTGGCTTAGTGGGTTAAAGCTTCTGCCTTCGGCTCAGGTCATGAGCCCAGGGTCCTGGGATTGAGCCCCGCATCGGGCTCTCTGCTCAGTGCAGAGCCTGCTTCTCTCTCTCTCTCTCTCTCTGCCTGCCTCTCTGCCTACTTGTGTTCTCTGTCTGTCAAATAAATAAATAAATAAAATCTTTTAAAAAATGAGTATTTACTTGGCTTTTGAATGGGTAAGGACACCCATAGTATTTTTTTTTAATGGAGGAAATGATGGTAGAAAAGAAAGTAATAATTTGCGTGTTTTCCTAGATCAAGAAATCAGAAACAAAATTAAATGACTAAAAAACACTGAAAAGTGTGTTCTCAATTAATTATTTAGTTAATTATATATTAACTATTTAATTAATTTAATTAAGTGCTGTCTTCATTAATCATAAATATAATGTAAATCAATCAAATATAATGTCTATCAAACCAGAAAAGATATTTTTAAAGCAAATACTGAATATGATCAAGGGCACATGAGGACTCTTCTGCATTGCTAGTGTTGATAAAACTTTCTGGAAAGCATTTGGATATTGAATAACAGCCTTAAAATAGTTCATGCCTCTTTGGCCTAGTAATTCCATTTCTAATAATATACCCTAAGGAAATAATTGGACATATACAGAGAGCTTTGTGTGGAAAAATCACCGCAATGATAATCTAATGGACAAAAATAAATGGAAACAACTCCCTTTGTTAATTAGTTGAGTAGGTACATTTATATAATGGGATAGTATATAATTATAAAGAAGTTTACAAAGGCTTTTTAATATCTTGGCAAATGTTATAATATCAGAATAATTGTTAAGTAACATTATGTTCTAAAACATTTACAGATGCAGTATATTATCATTGTGCATGGGGGGGTGTGTGATAATGGAGTTGTTATGGACCATTTTTCCAGTGTTTTTCACATGATACTTGTTTTATAAAATGAAACCAGAACATGCCATAAGCTGAAGAATGTGATGACTTAACAACTGTAATGGATACAGAGCTGAAGTTAATGCTTCATGATTCTCAAATTAGGAATAAGTTTTATACTGATGGTGAACATTGAGGACACCTTTGGAGCTAAATCTTATCCCAGGTATCTAAGAACATTCAGATACACTTGTGAATTTTCCAGTCCAAATGACAGAGGGTCTCTAAGCCACAAGATAACAAAAGCCCATATGGTAAGATTATCTGATGAGATATCAAACAAACACCCTCAGACTGCATGAGGTTCTCCTTGCAGGTTTACTCTTGTCTCTTCTGATAATCTTCTCCTTATTAATGGAATATTAATTGCTGTGGAGATGGGAGTGAGGAATTAATTGGAAGGGAATAGGGAATTGGTCAGTGTGAAGGAAGATGCAACCTATTTAAGTTTATGCCAAGATCATTTGAAATGTCGTTTTGCCGCTCTCATGCTAAAAATTGGCATCAAAAACTCCATAAAGTATCTCAAAATTCTGCAAGTCTAACTGGACTTAGTTCTGTTTACATTTGACTGAGTTGCAGTAGTCCTTGAAAAGAGGTAATACATGTGTTTTTGCTCCTTATTGTTTCCCCAGCACTTACCACAGTGCATAGCATCTAGCAGGCATACTTAAATTTCTTTAAAAATTCTTACACAGATAGAAATACAGGAGGTAAAATCAAGTTAGCTTCCATCTAAAAACATGGAAGGATTTTAAGAATTCTGTAGTGCTCATTTTGAGGCACTATAATTTTTTTATTTCTTACTTTTTAAATTCCCAGTATAGTTAACATACAGTATAATATTAGTTTCAGATATACAATATAATGATTCAACAATTCTATTCATTACTCGGTGCTCATCGTGATGCCTGTGTTCTTTAATCCTCATCATCTATTTCACCCATCCCCCCACCCACCTCCTCTCTGGTAACCATCAGTTTGCTCTCTGTAGTTGAGTCTGTTTCTTGGTTTGTTTTTCTCTCTCTCTCTTTTCCCTTTACTTGTTGGGTTTGTTTCTTAAATTACACATAGGAGTGAATTCATAGGGTATTACCTTCCTCTGACTGACTTTACTTAGCCTTATACTCTTTAGCTCCATTCATTCTTGTTATGGGTGAATAATATTCCATTGTATATATACACCACATCTTTTTTATCCATTCCTCTATCAAGGGGCACCTGGGCTGCTTCCATAATTTGACTTCTGTAAATACTGTTGTAATAAGCATAGGGATGCATATATCTCTTTGAATTAGTGTTTTTGTATTTTGGGGGTACATATCCAGTAGGAAGCATCCTAATATTTTATGTTTGGGTCTCAATGTATAGCATCTATGTAGAAGTTTCAAAAAGGACCCATTATTTCATATGCTTATTCTATCATTCACTCCACTACGATTTTGGTTTTATTTCTTCTTGCATATCTGTTAAATTATGATTTTTATATTATACAGTGAACTTTTCATCTAAAATAATGTTTTACCTTAAAGTACTATGTCTGATATTAATATATCATTTGTTTATTGTGTGCCATAACTTATTCCATCCTTTTATTTTTATCCTGGATATATGTTTATGTTTGAAATGTTTCTCTTATGTATTGCATGCAATAATGGAGAAATGTTTTCCATAAATTTCCTTTGATTAAAGCATCCCAAAATATC
The DNA here is from genome assembly GCF_020171115.1 of Neogale vison. Lineage (NCBI taxonomy): Eukaryota > Metazoa > Chordata > Mammalia > Carnivora > Mustelidae > Neogale > Neogale vison. The sequence continues at coordinate 86,686,333 of NC_058105.1, read as the reverse complement.
TATAATTGCAGTTTTGATTTCCTCTTTAAAGGAAAACTTCATTTATTCCTTCTCCAATGATCCTGTCTTTATGTAGTTCCAAGTTTCTGCCCTATATTGTTTTCCTTCTCCAAGAAAATCTTTTAACATGTTCTTATAGGATAGAACTACTGGTGATGAATTCCTTCAGTTTTTGTTTGTCTGAGAAAGTGTTTCTTCTTCACTTTTATTTTTTTTAAAGATTTTATTTATTTGACACACAGAGAGAGATCACAAGTAGGCAGAGAGGCAGGCGGGGGGGTGGTGGAAACAGGCTCCCTCCTGAGCAGAGAGCCCAATGCAGGGGCTTCATCCCAGGACCCTAAGACCATGACCTGAGTTGAAGGCAGAGGCTTAACCCTCTGAGCCATCCAGGCGCCCCTCTCCTTCACTTTTAAAGGATACTTTACTAGATACAGAAATATAGGTCAGTGGGTTTTTTCTTTAATGTTTTAAATATTTTCCTCCACACTCTACTTGCTTGTGTGGTTTCTGATGAGAAGCCTTCAGTAGTTCTTATCCATATTCCATTATAAGTAAGATACTTTTTTCTTCTAGCTTCTTTCAGGATTTTCTCTTTGTCTTTGGTCTTCTACAGTTTGAAAAGTATGTGCCTCAGTGTAAATCTTTTAGTATTTCCCCGTTTGATGTTCTTTAAGCTTTCTGGATCTGTGATTTGTTGTCTTCATTAATTTTGGAAAATTCTTAGCCATTATTATTTGCAATATTTCTTCGCTTCATTCTCTCTCTGTGTTCCGGTAATGCATGTATTTCATCTTTTGAAATTGTCCCACAATTCTTAAATGTTCTGGGTTTTTTAAAAAGCTTTTATTTATTTATTTTTTTTATTTGTCAGAGAGAGAGAGCACAAGTGGCAGAGTGGCAGGTAGAGGCAGAGAGAGAAGCAGGCTCCCTGCTGAGCAAGGAGCCTGATTCAGGACTCAGTCCCAGAACCCTGGGATCATGACCTGAGTCAAAGGCAGCGGCTTAACCGACTGAGCCACCCAGGCATCCCAGTGTTCTGGTTTTTTTAAAATTATTTTTCCTATTTACTTTTCAGTTTGCTGTCTCTTAATCTACCTTCTAGTTTTCCTCAGCTGTGTCCAGTCTACTGATGAACCCACCAAAGGCATTCTTCAGTTGTTATGATTTTTTTCTAGCATTTCCTTTCGATCTTTTTCTTAGAATTTCCATCATTCTGCTTACTTTACCCCCATCTATTCTTTGTGTTTTGTTGGCTTTTTTCATTAGATCCTTTAATGTATTAATTACAGTGTGCTGAATTCCTTGTTTGATAAGTCCAACACTCTTTCATATTTGAGTCTTATGCTTCCTTTGTCTCTTCAGACTTTTTCTTTTTGCTTTTTGGTGCGCCTTCTAATTTTTTTTGAAAGCTGGACATGATGTATTAGGTAATAGGAAGTGAGATAGATTGGTCTCTAGTGTGAAGATATGTGTTAATCTTGTCAGGGATAGGCTTTGTTTAAAGTTTCCTTTAGTATTAGATGTCAGAAGCTCCATATTCTTCTAGCATCCTAGATATTGTTTCCTCTTTTGACTTTGGGCTTCCTTAAGTTCTCTTCCTTAGTCTGTCTTGCAGTTCATTCCATAACCCATTGTTAATATATTGGAGCCCTGCTGCTGGGGTGGTATGGTATGGGAGAAAAGGGAGTCTTTTGCAATATTCCAGTTAAATGTCAGAGTTTTAGTGCACCTGTTACCTTTGCATTTATTTCTTCTTGTGTAGTCCCCTTCTCTGTGTCCCTGCCTTAGGTGAGATAGGAAAACTAGAGGGAGTAGGAGTGAGCAGGATGTCCTTACACCATGGTTCTGGAACAAGGCTCTGGTAGTCTTTCCTCCTGAAGAGTAGGCTTTTGTTGTGGAGAAGGTTCTGGGCATATTTCATTAGGATATTCACAAGGACTCTTCCCCTCTTCCTGCCAGGGCTACAAGGGTGTCTTTCTTGGATCTGCACTCTGAGAACCTGGTGAGATTCCTGGAAGTAAAGCCCATGAAATTGTGTCTCCCCCCAAGACTACCACTCCTGGGAGTTTCTCACTTTCACTGTAGTCCACACTCAGCCTCCAGCAACTTGTCAAAATTATCGGTTAAGTGTTCCTACAAGTTTATAGCTTTAGTGGCTTCAGTTTTGGGTAAGTATATCTCATTTGTGATTCTGGATTTGCCTATTCTTCAAGATTTCAGGATGGTGGTTTGTTCTAAACCTCATTTCTCTGTCGAGTCCAAGAAAAGTCACTGATTTTTTGTTTGTTTAGCCTTTTGTTTTTAGCACTTCTTTTCAAGTCTGTACCTCCAGCTTCACACTGATTGTGTTGAGAAGAAAAGCAAACAAGAAGCAAAGAGTAGATGTTGTGGGTATCTGAAAACGAGAAACTTGGGCCCTGTATTTCAGGGATGGGAAGAAGCCCCAGATTGGTTTGTGAGATCCTCTAGCAATGTGACCTTGTGCCTCACTTCCGGGTTAGGCTAGGAGAGCTGAAGACTATAAAATAGAAATGGTTTTGTGGTGTCTATAAGGATTTTGAGCTTTAGGCCTCCTCACATAGTTTTTCTCAGCTCAGGGTTATCACAAAAGTATAAAAATATATTATCAAAGACAGGCTCACAGAGATGAACAGGCCCCATCATATGATAGGAGCAGCAGAATATTTCCCATGTATATGAGTGGTATATGATGCCCTCAGAGAGAGGCAACTATTTTCATTCATTCGTTCTCTGATCCCTGTTTTCTTCTTTCTTCTTTCCTTCTTCTACCTATTCGTCTTCTCCACCTTTTCAATTTTTCTTTCCCCATTTCTCCCTCTCTTCATGCTCCCTTCTAACAGTAAGATGATAGAATAGAATGCAGTTAAGATGTACTTAAAATTGTAGACTCAGCAGGAATAGGTGGTGGATTAGATTTGTGAATAAGGCATAGGGAATATTATGAATAAGTAAAATAGGAGAGAAACTACTAAATATGGTTTTTAAAACTACTTGTAAAAAAGCAACAAACATTCTAAGTGGTAAAATGGTAAAGTCATTTCAGGAAAAAGAAAAGGATGTTACTTATTGAGATTATTACCCAAAATTGTTCTTGATGTTTTAGCAAATCATCTAAAACAACAAAATAAGTGCTGTATATATTATAAGAGATCAAATTATTTTTCTTATAATATGGCCATACATTAGAAATTCCAATAGTTTTACATTTTTAAAAAGCATCAGAATTGAGGATTTCTGCTTCCAGCAGGAAGAGGTAAATGGTGTAATACACTTCCCTTTTGATCCCTGGGCATTGTATATAAACCAAACGTGAGAAGACCTTGAAAGTTAGAGATAAGATTACACACCTTCTAGGGAACTTGGATCCCAAGGAATGACATGGTGGTGAGTTCCCTGGGTTTTCTTTTAGCCTTATATATCCCAGACCAGATGCTGGAGAAGCTTACAAACTGGAAACACCAAAGGACATAGACCAAAAAATAAAAAGCCCCAACATAACTTTGTTCTTTCCATATCTAAAAGACAAAGACAGCATTGCAAGACAAATTTATTTTTTAGACAATAACTGCCCTAGTCTAGCTAAATGCCAGAGGAGAGACTGTGGCCCTACACCTACCAGAAAAAGCTAGCTAGAGACCCTGCACTTCCACCCTTGACAGGCTGTAATGAGGTCGTTAATCTCCTGACAGAGTGTCAGGGAAGGGCAAATGGGGAGTGGGAATAGCCCAGTCCCCACAATGTCAGAAGGCATGTGGGGAGCCTGGATCTCCATCCCTAAAGATGAAAATGAGATGCATCTCCTCTAACCAATGAAGTCATGTCAAAGGAAGGTGTAGTGGACAAGTGGGATTTTTATCACCACCCAGCTCTAAAAATGATAACACATTTACTGTGTAATTAGGTACCCAGGTCCCTCCCAGTCAGGCTGATACCAGTAAAATCTTAATATGGAGCTGGAACTCTCACTTAGCCCTCAATAAAAAGGAGCCCCTCTCTGTCAGGTGTCACTGAAGGCTGAGTGGGCATGTGGACTCACCCACATGTAATAAAACAGAAGATTTAAATAAGATTCACATCCTCATAATATACTATGTAAAATATCTAGGATTCAGTTGAAAATAACTGGTTATATCAAGAACTATATTAATTACAACTTGAATGAGAAAAGATAGTTAACACACACCAACACCAAGATGACACAGATATTAGAATCATCTAACACCAATTTTTAAATGGACATCATAAGAATGTTTCAAAGAGCAGTTGTGAGCATTCTTAGAAAAAATGGAAAGGGGCGCGTGGGTGGCTCAAATGGTTAAGCATCTGCCTTTGGCTCAGGTCATGATCCCAGGATCTTGGGCTCGAGCCTCAGAGCAGGTCTCTGCTTGGCAGGGAACCTGCTTCTCCCTTTCCCTCTACTGTTCCCCTTGTTTGTGCTCTCTCACTCTCTTTGTCAAATAAATAAAATCTTTAAAAAAAAGAACAAATGGAAAAATAGAAAGTCTCAAAAAGGAAACAAAATCTTCCAAAGAGGGGTGCCTGGGTGGCTTAGTCGGTTAAGCGTCTGCCTTCAGCTCAGGTCATGATCCCAGTGTGCTAGGATCGAGTCCGCATTGGGCTCCCTGGCCAGTGAGGAGTCTGCTTTTCTGTCTCCCTCTGCCCTGCTCATGTTCTTTTTATCAGTCTCTCTCGCTCTCATTCTTTCTCTGACAAATAAATAAAATCTTTAAAAAAAAAAAAAAGAAAATCTCTCAAAGAAATAGAAAGAAGAATTAAAAGGAAATTGAAAACTGAAAACTAATAAATGAACTTAAAAAAAACTCAATAGATGACTTCAACAGGAGAATAATGGCAGAAGAATAAATCCATGAACTCTAAGATGGAACAATAGAAATTATCCAGTCAGACCAACAGAGAAAAAAATAGAGTGTGAAACAAAAACAGAGCCTCAGGCCCTTGTTGGACGGTTACAAAATAACATAGGTGTCCTCACAGTCACAGAAGAAGAGAGAAAAAAGGATTAGAAAAGTAGCTGAAAATTTCCCAAATTTGGAAAAAAGCGTAATCCCACAAAATCAAGAAGCTGAGTAAACTCCAAAAAAGATACTGCCAAATAAATTCATATCAAGGCACATCCTTTTCAAACTTGTGAAAGCTAAAGACAGAAATTAAAAATCTTGAAAGCCAGCAGAGAGAGAATGATACTTTGCCTGTAGGAGAACACCAAATTGATGACAGTAGTTATCTCATTTGAAAGCATGGAGGCTGCAGTATTTTTCAAGGGCTCTGAGAATGAAACTGTCAACCAAAAATTAATTATACACTCAATGAAAATATCCTTTAGCAATATATAGACGAAATTGAGACATTTTCAAGACAAGGGAAACTAAGAGAATTGTTAACAGCCTTCTTATCCTAAAAGAATGCCTGGAGAAAGTTCTTGAAAAAGAAAGGAAATGATAAAGGGTTTTGGACCATCAATAAGGAAGAAAGGGCAACAAAAAGAATAAAATATGGGTAAACATAATATACTTTCCTTTTCCTCTTGAGTTCTTTAAATTATGCTTGATGATTGAAGCCATAATTAGAACAGTGTCTGTAGTTCTCAATGTATGAAGAGGAGATATTTAAGATAAATGTAATATAAATAATGGTAAAAGCATGTAAACAGAGGTAAAGTTTCTGTATTTCACTAAACTGACAAAATGTTAAATGAATGGTGTGTTGATCTTAGACTTCTCAGCCTCCAGCATTGCAAGAAATAAATTTAATAAATAAATACGCAGTTAGGCACCCAGATTTCTTCCAGTCAGGCCAAGATCAGTAAAACCTTAAAATATATGTATGTCAGGATACCTGGGTGGTTCAATTAGCTGGGTGGCTCAATCAGTTAAGTGCCTGCCTTTGTCTCAGGTTATGATCCCAGGGTCCTGGGACTGAGTCCCACATCAGGTTCCATGCTGGGGGAGCGGGAGCCTGCTTCTCCCTCTTCCTGCTGCTCCCCCTGCTTGTGCTCTTTCTCTCTCTCTCAGTCTCTCTCTGACAAATAAATAAAATCATTAAAAACAAAAATAAAACATGTGTGTGTATACACGCACATATATATACACATATATACATATATGATTTGATAATATGTAATATAATATATATAACGTGATACCTATAGCAATCACTATAAAACTCTGTTTAAAGTTATATGCTCAAAAACATTATAGATAAAATAGACTTTATCTTAGTCCATTTGGGCTCCTGTAATGAAATTCCACAGACTAGGTAGCTTATAAACAACAGAAATTTATTTATTACAGTACTCAAGGCTGAGAAGCCAAAGATCAGGGCACCAGCATGGTTACATTTGGTGAGGACTCTATTCATAGCCCTCTTTTCCTGGCCTCTTCTCGCTGTGTCCTCACATGGTGGGAGGGATTAAAAAACGATCTCTGGAGCCTCTAAGGCACTAATCCCTTTCATGAGAACTCTACCCTCACAACCTCAATACCTCCCAAAGGCCCACCTCCTAATACTATCACCTATGGGGAGGTTAGGATTTCAACATATGAATTTTAGAGGGATACAAACAGAATAGTGGAGTTCTAGAAACAAGTTTAGCTTATTGGAAGGCAAGAAAGAGAAATGACAAAGAGAAAAAGAAACCAATTAGAAAATGGGCAAAAGATACGAAGAAACATTTTACCAAAGAGGATATATGGATGGCAAATAAGTACATGTTAAAAATGTTCAACATCATTAGGTATTAGGGAAATGCAAATGTTATTAGTTCATATTTATGAGAGTGGCTAAAAAAGTACAACAGGTTGCTGGCAAGGATTTGGAGAAAATGGACCACTCATGCATTGCTGGTGCAAATGTAAAATGATACAACCACTCTGGGAAAGTTTGGCAGTTTCTTATAAAACTAACATATTCTTATTATACTACCTAGCAATTGCAGTCCTGGGCATTTATCCCAGAGAAATGAGAACTTATGGTCACAGAAAAAAGAAAAACTGTACACAAATATTTATAGCAGCATTTTTCATAATAGCCCCAAACCGAAAACTACCCAGATGTCCTTCAGTGGGTGAATTGTTAAGCTAACTGTGGCACAATTAGATCATGGAATAGTACTAAGCAATGAAAAGGAACAAACCATTAATACATACACGTAACAAATTGGGTGTATTTCACGGGTATTATGCTGAGTGAAAAAAAAAGTCACAATGTGACATAGGATTCCATTTTATAACCTTTTGAAGTGTTGAAGTTTTGAAGTTGGAAAACACATTAATGGCTGCTAAGGGTTAGGGATAGCGGAGGGAAGGATGATGAATTTGAGTGTACAGGGAAATCTGTGGGGATGTTATAATTCTGTATATTGGTTGCTATGGTGATTACTATAGAAACCTCTACATGTGGTAGAACTATACACATATATCATACCACTGTCAGTTTCTTGATTTTGATATTGCATTTTAGTTTCATAACTGTGCCCATTGGGGGAAGTGGCTGAAGAGGTACATAGGATTTCTCTGTACTAGCTTTGCAATTGCCTATGTATCTATAGTTATTTAAGAATAAAAAGTTAAACATTTTTAAAGTAGAATTAATAAAATTTGTTTTTTCAAAAATCATGCTGGTTGTGTTAGCTAAGTGTTAGCTGGCTGGCTACCATTACTGCCACCAATGAACACTGGATACTACATGCTGCCATTAGTCCTGCTACCAAAACTGCTCCTAGAAACGGATTGTAGTAGAATTGACTCCACAGATGTGTGGGGTCTATAAACCCTACGATTTCAAAAAAAAGAAAAAGAAAAAAGTCTGTATATTCCAAAGATAGGTCTGATTCTTAATAAGCTCCTGCGGGATAATCTCTAAGCCCTTGGAATATTCAGCCTGAGTTAGAGTGTCTTTTTGTTTACTTGGAACTTTGGGCCATGCTAGATAGTTTATGTTAACCGTGTGATTTATAGTAGGCCTTGGCCCTTTTGGTATTATATATTACATATACAGTGGGCCTGTGGCCTTGTGGTACCTCTGCACAGGCTGGAGGCTAAGTAACTAAGGTCAGCCACACAAATTTCCAGTGCCTACCTGACTGACCCTCAGTAAAATCCCAGCCAAGGCAAACCTCCCACGTTGCCACCTAACTTGCTGGGAGATTTAAGCACCAGCCATACAACTACACTGAGAGAAGACAACCAGAAGCATATGCCTAGTTTCCCCTGGAGTCTTTCCTCTGCATCTTTTGGTTTTGTTGATTTAAAATCAGTATGCTTTTGCTGTAATAAAAAATAACCATGACTTAACACCTTTTCTGAGTTCTGTGAGTCCTTCTAATGAATCATTGGACCTCAGGGTAGTTTTCAGGACCTTGCCACACTGGTAGATCCTAGATCACATTCTCTTGGCTGCTAAGGGAATGTGAAAAAGTAAACATCTGGTCTTCATAAAGGCTTTTGCAGCTTGAACTGTTATGTAGTATACAGTATGTAACACAGTATTCCCTTACTAAAACATAAAAAAAATAATTGAAGTATATCTAACCCCAAGGGTTTTCAATAAGCACCTGTAGGACTGTAGAAAGAATCCTAAAAATAAGACAAAGAGATAAAAAGACTTGCACAATTACTTTACAAAAAATTCTAATAGATCCATTAATACATGAATGTGTGTTTCACTACATGCATCAGAAATGTAAATTAAAACCACAGGAGAGATACCAATAAAATACATGTCACATTGACACAAAGTTTGGAAAAGTTTTTATATTACCAAGCACTGTAGAGTATGTCAGTCTGATTCCTGGGCATTTGGTGTCACAGGAATGAAAAACATTAAGCATTAAATACAAGGATATAATGCTTAATGTTTTTCATTCCTGTGACACCAAATGCCCAGGAATCAGACTGACATACTCTACCCGCTGCCTTCGGCTCGGGTCGTGATCTCGGGATCCTGGGGTCGAGTCCCGCGTCGGGCTCTCTGCTCAGTGGGGAGCCTGCTTCCTCCTCTCTCTCTCTCTCTGCCTGCCTCTCTGCCTACTTGCGATCTCTCTCTGTCAAATAATAAATAAATAAAATCTTTAAAAAAATACAAGGATATATGTACAAGTATTATATTGCAGTGTTGTGTGCATGTATTTGCTCCCCATCACATTGAAGCTAGATGACTGTCATTGGGGAAATTACTGACTACATTGCAGTACATACCTATCATAGAATATTATGCAACAGTGTTAAAAAATGAGTCAGAGGTAGATTAGTGTTAACTAAAATAAATCTGTTGAATTAAAGTGTATATGACCTTAATTTTTGTGAAATAGTATAAAATAAGAGGACTTTATAAACATGGAAAGATACAAAAATGGTTGTTAAAATGCATGTTTGGCAGATGAGGGTTGAAGTGGAGGAAAGGAGTGGGAGGCAGTTAAGTGAAAGAATGCAGTTTAAAATACAGCATATATATAATCCCATTTTTGTAAGCATATGTATGCACAAAGTATTACATGAAAAGGTAGCATCAAAATCTGATTATCAGTTATCTCAGGTTGGTATGATGCCATTTGGAGTGATGTTTACTCAGTTTCTAAAATACTTAATGTTATTATTTAAATTCTTTCTATTTTCATATTTTAAAGATATTATTTAGTTATTTAGTGTGTGTGTGAGAGTGGGGGTAGGGACAGAGGAAGAAAAAGAGAATCTCAAACAGACTCCACACTGAGCATAGAGCCTGACGCAGGGCTCGATCTCACAACCCTGAGATCATGACCTTAGCTGAAATCAAGAGTCAGGTGTTCAACCAACTGAGCCACCCAGGTGCCGCAATGTTTAAATTTTTAATGACAAATATGCATTGTTTGTATAAGGAAACACAGGAAAAAAGAATACCTCTCAGGTTTCTGGCTTGAGCAAGAGGGTGGATGGTGTGATTCATTCATTCATTAACATTTTTGAGCATATAAAATATGCCAGGTGTCATTGTAGATAAAGGGTATACAGCAATGAATAAAACAAAATGAAAATCCATTTCCCTAAAAGGCTTTTTATTCTAAGGGGGAGAGAGTGGCATGACTAAGGGAGAAACACAGTGTCCGTGAGGAAGAGGATATGTACAAAGGAATCAGTTTGAGACCTATTAAATTTGAAAATATTGAGGAATATCCAGTTGCAGAAGTGAGGCACGCAGTTGGATTATGGATCTAGAATTCATAGGCCAAAGCAAGACTGGAGATACAGATAGAGAAGCAGATAGCATATAAAATGATGTTTCAGACCTCCTTTCCTGAGTCTGATCACGTCCCACTGCAGACACTTTACAGAGGAAGTGCTGAGGAAAAACAGGCAGCTGACAGGGGAGGTTGCTATGCAACAGATGAGGAAAGTCATCCAGCCAGGCAGAATTGATGTTGGCCCTTGGGGACCAAATGCTGCCATCTTCCTAGCTTTAGCTTTCTTTCATATGCAGACTCCTGGCAGGAAGTGATGCCAGAACAAATGTGAAATGTACCAAGGTCTGCCTTGTATTTTTGGAAAGTATCAGTTAATTTGAGTCATTTCACATCTGTATATGATTTTCTGTCTGAGTCTCTAGTCATCTGGAAGCAGATCAGCATGTGTGTCCTTGGGTCGGACACCAGTCAGTGCTATTTGTGCTTCCCATTTTGTATGTTGAGAATTCTGGCTTGAGCAAGAGGGTGGATGGTGTGGAATCAGTGGAATGACCTGAGCCAGCTCACACAGCTAGTAGAATATCCCAGCCATTCATCCCAGGAGTTGAGGCCCAAGCCCTGGAAGGAACCAGGATAAACATTTTACACTAAATCCAGGCTTGCCGTGGTTCAGGCACATAAGAGCCTGATTGTCCTGGCTTCTCAAGTGGGCACCAGGAAGGCCTTAGGGGCACCGGTGTTTGTGCCACTCATAGGGAGAAAACTGACAATGGGAGCAGGGAGTGGACCCTCCAGGAACAATTCCCATACCTGGATGGACCCACATAGAGGGGGTGGGGACTAGGGGTCTCTGTTCTCCCACATGCGCTTAATTCCCGGGGAATACAGACCTTGCTTGTTTAGAATAGGTGTTGACAGGGCACAGGAGGTGTATGTGTGGGATCTGTCGCTCAGAACTGAAGAGGGTAGGGTGCCTTAGTTCCCAGGCCAGCACTAGTGGAACAAGGATTTTGGAGTCATAAGGACCCAAGGCCCACATTTTGCATTTTCTCTTGACTGGTTCTATGGCCTTGTCTAGGTCATTCAGTGTGTCTGTGCTTTAGCTTTCTGACCTGTAAAATGGGGTTGCTGACATTCACCTCCCAGGGCTGCCTGAGAGAAAGACAACCCCCAGCACAGATTGCGCTGTGATGTTCAAGCTGTTCCCTTCCCTCCCCTCCTCACCTGTGCACGAAATATGCGCATATCTGGAGCTGCACAAAGGGCAGGAAAGAAACTAATGTTTATGAGTCTGGGATCTGTTGAGAGGGATCATACGAATTCTTGTGACAGGTGCAGACTTTCTATCTCCAACAGTCCGGCCATTCCTTTCCCTGGGTCCCAAAGTAGGTGAGATTAGCAGGAGCCTAGCACTTGTTGCAGTAGAGACCCCACACGGACACCTCCTTAATAGTGACCTAAGTGGTGCTAGGCGCGGGTGTGTGTGTGTGGAGGTGCCTGCCGACTGGACAGGAGGGGCCACAAGAGGGGAGGGATAGACCAGAGACGCATTGCGGAAAAGGTAGGGGGCCGGCTTGTGGGGCAAGGGGTGGGATCTAAAGGCACAGCGCATCTGTTTGGGGGAGGGGATATTAATGAAGGAGGTGGGACCGTGGTATACTGTCGACCTGGTTGGTGGTGGGATGGTGTGTTGGCAAAGGGGCGGGATTGCCTCCCACTGCACATGCGCACCGTGGTGTTCAGGACGAAGCTTTTGTTGGGGAAGCGGGAGGGACTTTTATTTGGTCGGTCAGGTTTTGCGCATGCGCACAACTATCTGAGGCGGTGGGTGGTATATTAGGCGGAGAGGCGGGGTCGTCCTAGCTGCCGCGCTGGCATTTTCTCCTGGACAAGGAGAGGGTGCGGCTGCTGAGAGCCGAGCACTGCAATCCCGATCCTCTGAGTCGTGAAGAAGGGAGGCAACGAGGGGGTTGGGGTTGGGGCCTGAGGCAAGGTGAGATTTAGCCCCCAGACAGGGCATCTGCCCCCTGGTGCGGGCCTCCCATTTTTCATTTCGATCCCTTTACCCCGGATTCTGATCCCCCTTCCATCCCCCGAACCCCCATTCACGCCCCTTACCCGATCCTCCCTTACTCAGAACCCCTGTTCGTTCTCCGAACCCCTCCCATCGTTAAAAATCTCCACAGATTTCTCGACCTCAATCTCTACTGTCATACGATTCCTCCTGATTCGAAACCTCCATTCAATTTACCATATGCGAGTCCCAACCCACTCCCCCTGGATTCAGAACTGTTACTGGCTTTCCAAACCCCGATTTGAAGCTTCTCCCCGTCAGTAGCTTCTCGGGATTCAGAGCCTCCATCCTGACACCCATTCACTTTTACCACACTGATCCAGCCGGTTCCCTTCACATTCAGCGCCTCATTCTCCCCCACAGTCAAACCCGACCCCCCCCCCCCCTTCGGCCCTTCCTATTTGCCCTCTGTAGTATAACGCCCAGCTCCTCCCCCACATCCCCCAGGCTCTGCTCTTGCCAGAGGGACAGGAGCCATGGCTCAGAAAATGGACTGTGGTGCGGGCCTCCTCGGCTTCCAGGTGAGATCTCCACCCCCCACCCCACCATTTCCCTAGCCGACAGTTCCCTGGGGCCCCTTTGGCCGCCCAAAAGCCTGGATCTGATTTTGCCTTATTCGTGCCTAGGCTCCATCGTCTTTCAAATTCCCATGGTTTATTGGGGGGGGGGGGAGGGGCGTCCCTTTTCAGCCATCAGTCCCTGCTTAGAGATAGGGGAGACCCTGTTAGTACTCAGGGCAATCTGCCCAGAGAATGCGGGTTGGGTAAGGAACCATTTTCTTCCACAGCCCTGACGCTTGTAGAGCAGTCTGCCACTCCCTCCCCCAACCTCCCGTCGCCACCCTCCCTCTCCCCTGCATTCCCCACGCCTGCAATGCACCCCCCCCCACCCCGCCCCACTATTCCCCTCAACTCCTCGAGGCGGCAGCCTTGCTCTGGCTCGCCTCGCATCCATAGCTTCTGCCGCACACCGCAATTCTCTGCTCTAACCTCCTCCATCATCCCCCACCGCCCCCTTCATTCTACTTCGTCCCGCTCCTCATTCCGCCCCACCCCTCATTTAGTCCTGCCCGACTCCATCACTACCACACGTTTTGTTACCATTCCGCTTCCCATCACCCCTTGCTGGTCTTCTAGATCTGCGCCTCAGCCTTTTTGCACCATCCGCCTGCCTGTACTTCCCCTGCACTGCTCCCCCAACCCTCCTGCTTCCACTTTGGAGGCCCAGAAATTTCATTTTCTCCCCCTGTATTTGCAGGCTGAGGCCTCCGTAGAAGACAGCACCTTGCTTATGCAGACCCTGATGGAGGCCATCCAGATTTCGGAGGCTCCACCTACCAACCAGGCTACAGCAGCTGGGCCGAATGCTAGTCCCCAGAATTCACAGCCCCCAACAGCCAGTGAGATGGCTGATATTCAGGTTTTAGCAGCTGCCACTAGGCCCAAAACAGCCTTTAAGGCTCAGAATGCCCCCACAAAAGGCCCAAATGGTGCCTATGATTTCTCTCAGGCTCTGAATGCCAAGGAGATGCCCAATGCGCCACCTAAGGCAGCCTTTAAGTCCCAGAATCCCACCCCAAAGGGCCCAAATGCTGCCTATGATTTTTCCCAGGCAGCAACCACCAGTGAGTTAACTGCTAACAAGTCTGAGACAGCCTTTAAGGCCCAGAATGCCACTACTAAGGTGGGCCCAAATACCACCTACAATTTCTCTCAGTCTCTCAGTGCCAGTGAGATGGCCAACACTCAGCCTAAGACAGCCTTTAAGGCTTGGAATGACGCCACTAAGACCCCAACAGTTGATACGCAGACCCAGAATATTAACCAAGCCAAGATGGCCACTAACCAGCCTGAGGTAGAGACCAACCCAGGTATCCCTGAATCTGATGGTGCAGCTGCACAGACATCAGCAGATGGTTCCCAGGCTCAGAATCTGGAGTCCAGGACTATAATTCGGGGCAAGAGGACCCGCAAGGTGAGATCCCTGCTAGCTCCACTTTGCTTTGGGCCCTCTCCTTTCTTCTCTGAGGTTCATTTGTTCTAAATAACACACAAAAAATATGTTTATAATGGCCTGTATTCAGTTAGGTTGTAGGGGATGATGAAGTGAATGTGATAATTTCTGCCCTCTGAATATCCACAGATATCCATGAGACATGGACACATAATATATACACTGTGTACGTAATTCAGTTTACATTTTCATAATAGCCACTGTGTATTAGGTCTTGAGCTAGGCACATTCACACAGGTTATCTAAATCTTTAAGATGTTACCAGCTAGGGTTTATAGTCTCAGTTTCACAGAGAAGGAAACTAAGTTCTAGAGAGGTGAAGTGACTTGAGTGATTTGTCCAGGGTGGTACAAGCAGAGCCAGTGTTGGACATAGGAAGAGGAAAAGCTTCAGGCCCCACACTTGGGTTGCTCCTGTCCTGATGCAGAGATGAAACTCCTGCTTTGAAGACAGTGAAAGACAAGCCCAGGACTCAGGGTGACCATTGGCTAGTGGGTCAGGCTGTCACTACAGGTGAGGGTTTTAGGGGACCTTCCTGTAATAGGGTGAGGAAACAAACATCTGGTGACCTTGGACCTTCCTTCTCTCTAATGATGCAGATTAATAACTTGAATGTGGACGAGAACAGCAGTGGAGATCAGAGGCGGGCCCCATTGGCTACAGGGACGTGGAGGTCTGCACCGGTTCCAGTTACCACTCAGAACCCACCTGGCGCACCCCCCAATGTGCTCTGGCAGACCCCATTGGCCTGGCAGAACCCGTCAGGCTGGCAAAACCAGCCAGCCAGGCAGACCCCACCAGCACGTCAGAACCCCCCAGCTAGGCAGACCCCACCAGCCTGGCAAAACCCAGTTGCTTGGCAGAACCCAGTGATCTGGCCAAACCCAGTGATCTGGCAGAATCCAGTGATCTGGCCGAACCCCATCGTCTGGCCTGGTCCAGTTGTCTGGCCGAACCCACTGGCTTGGCAAAATCCACCTGGATGGCAGACCCCACCTGGATGGCAGAACCCACCAGGCTGGCAGGGTCCTCCAGATTGGCAAGGCCCTCCTGACTGGCCCCTACCACCTGACTGGCCTCTACCACCTGACTGGCCAATTCCCACTGACTGGCCGCTCCCACCTGACTGGATCCCCACTGACTGGCCAGTTCCACCTGACTGGCAGAACCTGCGACCTTCACCAAACCTGCGCCCCTCTCCCAATTCGCGTGCCTCACAGAACCTGGGTGCCTCACAGCCCCGAGATGTGGCCCTTCTTCAGGAAAGAGTAAGAACTGTTATTCCTAGTCACTTTTCCCTCTCTTACTCCTTTCTTTGTTGTCCTTCTAGCTTCTATTCATTTAATTTTCCTGTAACTATTTTAATAACTTTAATGATTTCCTTTTTTTCCCTCATAGGCAAATAAGTTGGTCAAGTACCTGATGCTTAAAGATTATACCAAGGTGCCCATCAAGCGCTCAGGTAGGCACCCAGTGCTCTCCTCCAACACTCTGCCCTTCCCCTCACCCCATGCTCTATGGACATCCCTTTGCTTATATGTCCCCTCCCCTTTAGTCCCCTTTCTGTGGCTGATTCTTCATTTTTCATTCTTGAGGGCCCTGACTCTGTTCCCTTTAGCAGGACTGGCAAAGGGGTTGTAGTTCCATGGCCCCTACTCAGTTAAGGTACCCTGTTCTCTCTCCTGCAGAAATGCTGAGGGATATCATCCGTGAATACACTGATGTTTATCCAGAAATCATTGAACGTGCATGCTTTGTCCTGGAGAAGGTGAGAAGGCAGCCCTGAGGAACAGGGATAATGAGGGAAGGTTTTGATGACAAAGATTCATGGGATTCCTACTGGGAGTTTAGAGCTAAAGTCTCAAAGGGAGGTGAGCAACTGAATATGGGTAGCCAGTGCTAGATGCTGTAATTTCACAGTCTATTTTTTTGTCCCTGTAGAAATTTGGGATTCAGCTGAAGGAGATTGACAAAGAAGAACACCTGTATATTCTCATCAGTACCCCCGAATCCCTGGCTGGCATATTGGGAACGTAAGATGGGAAAAGAGGTGGAACATTGCCTTTCTCAGTGGTGCTTTTTTCTGGGAGTGTCAAGTAGGTCATGGTCTAAGATTCAGGATCACATACCAGCTCATGGTCAGAAATGGAATACTGGGGAAGCTAGATGGGTAAGCTGCCCCGGGTGTCTAATACAAATGACTACTGAAAACATATTTTTTGTACCCCTTTAGGACCAAAGACACACCCAAGCTGGGTCTCCTCTTAGTGATATTGGGCGTCATCTTCATGAATGGCAACCGTGCCAGTGAAGGTGAGTGGCTGGACCTGCAGCTGGGGGTTGGCTACAGCCTGATCTCCGTGCTCATTTTCCGTGCATTGTCTCCCCTTGCCTCCCATTGCAGCTGTCCTCTGGGAGGCACTACGCAAGATGGGACTGCGTCCTGGGTATGACTGGGCTCTTTCATCTCTTGCCTGTTTATATCATCCTTTGGCAACAGAGGATGGTCCCAGGATTGCATCAGCCTGGTGGTCTAGGGGAATTGGTTTGGGGAGGTACAGAGCCCAAGGATGTACCCTGGGTGGATGGGCAAATAGTTCTGAACTCTGTCTCTTCTTTCATCTCTGACCTCTGTGCTAGGAAGCTCTTTTCTTTTCTTTGGACAGTGTCATAGTCTCTGATTATGGGTTTGTTTTTTTATACTATCAGGGTGAGACATCCTCTTCTTGGAGATCTGAGGAAACTTCTCACTTACGAGTTTGTAAAGCAAAAGTAAGTGCTATGTAAGGGATTTGTCTGGTCCTCATGAGTTCTTTGTGCTGCTCAGCCTCAGACAATCCTTTCTGTGCTCATTTCTTACTATACGTATGCATTCACATAGAAAAACACATACATACTTGGAAGTGTTTATCAACTTGTGGTTGGATTTTTCTGCAGTATAGTTATCTTGCAAGTAAAGCCTGTCCACTATACCCACACTTGACATTTCCAAGGCTGAGGTGTACAGTAATCATTGCAGTGGGCCAACTGTGTCTCAAATAACAAGATTACAAGAATGTGGAGTTAGAGCTGGGACACAAGGGGTGAGATTAAGCATTGTCCTTTCTATGACCGTACATAAGCCACCCTGCAGTTCTAGGTGGCTGCTTAATGTAGAAGCACTGGTACAGGAGTTTGAAGACCTGGCTCTTAGAATATAATTAAGCTAGGTTTACGGGGTGCCCGGGTGGCTCAGTTGGTTAAGCGTCTGACTCTTGATCTCAGCTCAGGTGTCGATCTGAGGGTCGTGAGTTCAAGTCCAGCATTGGGCTTCACACCGGACATGGAGCCAATTTAAAATAAAAATAAAAATAAATTTGAAAAAAAATAGAATTAAGCTAGGTTATGAATGAATCTGGGGGGAGGGGTTGCTACCTAAAATTGAGGGTTTCAAATATAGTATGATGCATTGTTGGACTACCATTCTTGCCTGGGTAGAAACAAACACCTTTCTGCTCTATAAGGTACCTGGATTACAGACGAGTGCCCAACAGCAACCCTCCTGAGTATGAGTTCCTCTGGGGCCTCCGTTCCTACCATGAAACTAGCAAGATGAAAGTGCTGAGATTCATTGCAGAGGTAATAGGGGAACTGTAGGGGATGATGTATGACTGGCTGGGAAAGGCCCAGAGCAGGAAAAAGACCTCAGATATTGCACATGGTAGGTCCTGCATTATTTGTGGTATTTATTGTTGCTGTTATGTAAACAGTAGCACAAAGTAGAGTGCTAAATATATAGCAGGTGTGTCGTAAATATTAACTCCTACTATTACGGGTTTTGTTTTACTTTCTATTCTTCATCTTAGGTTCAGAAAAGAGATCCTCGTGACTGGACTGCACAGTTCATGGAGGCTGCAGATGAGGCCTTGGATGCTCTGGATGCTGCTGCAGCTGAGGCTGAGGCCCGGGCTGAGGCGAGAACCCGCATGGGGATTGGAGATGAGGCCGTATCTGGGCCCTGGAGCTGGGATGACATTGAATTTGAGCTGCTGACCTGGGATGAAGAAGGAGATTTTGGCGATCCCTGGTCTAGAATCCCATTTACCTTCTGGGCCAGATACCACCAGAATGCCCGCTCCAGATTTCCTCAGACCTTCGCTGGCCCCATTATTGGCCCTGGTGGTACAGCCAGTGCCAACTTCGCTGCCAACTTTGGTGCCATTGGTTTCTTCTGGGTTGAGTAAGATGTTGGGTAGGTATATAACTTTGGTTTGGGCAGTTAGGGTCATTGGGAGATAGAGGGTATGTGGGAATGTATTTATATGCACGATCTGTGAGTCCTAGGAAACCCGTGGTGGGGAGATGAGGAAAGTACAGGGAAGCACTATTTGGTATTTATATTTCTTACTATTAGAAATATATCCTTGATTATTAATTTTTTCTTTCTTATGCCCACAGATATTGCTAATCAGTTGCAATAGTCTTTCCCCTGAGTGAGGCTGAAGCCTCAGATTCCTTCTAAACACAGCTATCTAGAGAGCCACATCCTGTTGACTGAAAGTGGCATGCAAGATAAATTTATTTGCTGTTCCTTGTCTGTTGCTTTTTTTCCCCCTTGTGTGCTGTCAAGTTTTGGTATCAGAAATAAACATTGAAACTGCAAAGTGAATTAGATGTGCTCTCTCGTTTTTCCATGTTGGGGAGAGATAAACTTGTTTATATGGGAAAGAGAGGGCCTCAGTTCTAGCCTAAGGGGCAAATTAGCTTTCAACTGGTAAAAATATGGGTAGATTCTGTTTAAGGGTTAGGAAACAAAGGAGGAAGTAATGAACACAAATGTTAATGAGGTCCAAGAACAAGTATGGTTTACTTTATAAATTCTGCTTAGGTGACTCATATGTAAGAGACATGCTGCTAGGTATCCTGGAGTGACATTAAAAGAGATGAAATAATGAGAGAGAGGGTGTAGGTGGTCAGATAGTTGCATTTAAGAAGACAGAGGAGGTAGAACTCCAGTTAATGACAAGGCCCAAAGAGTGGGTGGTTGAAGGAGAGGGAAAATAACTGTTCCTGGAGATGATATCCCTGGGATTCCAGGGTGTTGGTTGTATTATCCATGTGGAAAGTGAAATAACTCCAGGATCAGGGCCGGAGTAGGAACAGGGAACCCTATGATCCTGGTACTAGAATCTCGTGTGAGAAAAAAATCTCATCTCCTTAGCCACATTGTCCATAAAGAGATGGGCTCACAAGGCCCTCCCTTTTCATCTCTGGAAATGTTGCCCAGGAACCTGTCCCTCTAGAAAGCCCTCACAATCCCCCACCGCAATAGGACCAGGGCCTCATCACAGAGACAAGTTTTTATGGATAGTGAAGGAAACCTCACATGGGCCTCTTCTCCCACATGCAAGGAGAAAGAGTAATCTTTGTTGCTCAGAGAACAAGAATTGAGAAAGTAAGACAAGGCTTTGTATCAAGCTAGATTACCTTGTGACTGAACAAGGACCTGGTTTGAGCTACTGAGATCTTCACTGGAATTCTCACTGAGGCTGAAATTAGGCCTAAGCCATAACTTCCTCAGAGGCTTGGTGGTACCTAAGCATGTGGGCAAGGGCAGAAATGAGCTCTCAGGGTTAAAAAAAAAACAAACCAAAAAACAAGCGCAAAGTCAATTTAGCCTCCTAGGAATGGTGTCCAGGGCTTCCTCAGGTTCTGGAGTGATATCCACATTCTGTGGGGGAGGGAGAGGGAGCCCAGGATTAATAGGAAGGAGCCAGCACTGTGGAGCCCCAGCCCCTCCCCTGCCTCTTGTCCTCACTGCCAGGCTCCCCTCCAGCCAGGCCTGGATCCTGACCCTTTTCTTAGGCATGTCTCTGGGGAATCTCAATCTGAGGACTTTGGGGATATGGGTTGCTCTATCCCTGCATCTCTGTGGTACCTCAGGCCTGCGCCACGGTTCCTGCATTTCTGTGTGCTAGTTATTCTTGTTGGTATGAAACACCCATGTTCTGTGGGATTGGGGCGGCCTTTCTGTGCAAGTTGGTGCTTTCACCATGTGTTGGGTTAGGCCACAGAGTCCCTCACCTACCTCAGGTTTCTCCTGGTATATGTTTACGGCTCCCACATTCAGGTAGATGGACTCCACTTTGCAGTCTCAGAAAAGAACGACCTGCCCATCTATAAGCTCCCCAAGGTAAGTACAGGTCTTCCTTGAAGTGTCATTCACTCCCACACCCATCACCACCCACACCCCTAGCTCCATCCTGTGTGCAGATTGTGACTGTTCTGTAGGGAGGGAAATGTAGACCAGCTGTGTGATGTATGGGGAAGGCACCAAGTCTAAGAGAAGCCAATAGGATGTTCTACCAGCTGCCCCTAGGAGTCTTAGAGTTCTCTGAGCCTCAGTTGCTCAGCTGAGAATGGGAAGATGAGAATAGATAATCTCTGGCAACTCCCCCCAACTCTTGAGCTCGTAGGACAGTAACCTAATCTATATAATAGTGATGGATCCCTGTGGATCTTCTAAGCTGTGTTAGGTGCTGATGTGGTGGAAGAGTCTTGGAGCAATCAATCCCAAGTGAAGTTTATTTAAAGAAAAATGTGGTTATGGCAATACCAGAGGTGTGGAGGGTCACAAGGGAATTCTGGAAGCCTAAAGAGAAGGAAAGTTATTGGAGCCTGGGGATGGCAGAAAGACCCAATACCCATGGAAGCCCCTTTAACTCAATCTGTGGATTATATTCTACTCTGGGCTTCAGTGCAATGTCTGCCCTTTTCATATCCCAGAAGAGATTTGATTCTGTCCCTTCCTTGCTCACAAAAGTCTAGTGCAATTTGGACAGTTGGCAAAATCTACTGA
This sequence comes from Neogale vison, assembly GCF_020171115.1. Taxonomy (NCBI): domain Eukaryota; kingdom Metazoa; phylum Chordata; class Mammalia; order Carnivora; family Mustelidae; genus Neogale; species Neogale vison. The sequence goes on along the minus strand of NC_058105.1, from coordinate 86,665,207 downwards.
ATAAAGTCTTTAAATTAGATAATAGAATTATATCAATGTTAGTGATCTGATTTTGATTATCATACTGTTTTCTGTAAGAGAATGCCTTTGTAACTTACACTAAAAATATTTTAAAAGTTGTGTGCATGTGTGTGTGTGGAGAGAGAGAGAGAGAGGATAAAATAAATACAGTGAGTGTTAACATTGGGGAATCTGGGTTAAGTGTATATAGGAACTATTTTTACTATTACTTCAACTTTCTTTTTTTAAGATTTTACTTATTTGTCAGAGAAATAGCGAGAGAGAGAGAGAACAAGCAGGGGAAGTGGCAGGCAGTGGGAGAAGCAGGCTCCCTGCTGAGCAATGAGCCTGATTTGGGACTCCCATCTTAGAACACTGGGATCATGGTCTCCTGAGCGAAAGGCAAACGCTCAACCCACTGAGCCACCCAGGCATCCCTCTTGCAGCTTTTAATAAGTCTTGAGTTACATCAGAGTAACAAGAAATAAAAATTATTCTTATTTTAACAAATAATCACTAAAGTTTGTTTATCTATCTATACACACTTCTTGCCATTAAACCCTTTGGAAAAAGGACACTGTAACATGATGCAGTTATTCTTCATGCAAACAAAAGTGTCTTCGCTCCTCTCTAAATAGGAAAAAAAAAACCCTAAGTTTCATAAGTTGTTGCATCCAGATCTAAGTCCAGGGTTAATTGTTCATCCCAATTAGCAGAGATTTTGAATGAAGACATTTGGGGAAATGCACACAAAACAGATTTAGGGAAGTGATGTATGAATTTCTTGGGACTGGTCAGGAACATGAGACTATTATGTTAGATGTGAATGCTCACCAAAAGGCTTTCTCAGTAATTGGGTGGGCAATATGACCTACTGAGTAGTGGTCAGTAAGCCTCTTTATTCAGCTACTCCTGTGCTTGCTCGTTGGGCACCTGTACAAAGTGGTCACAGTAGCATGATCAGAGGTTATGTATGTATGGCCTCAGCAACATGGTTTCCCCTCACAGGGACTGATGTGACCACCCTCCTACCAATTGCTGAATGCCCAACTTGGCAATACTATTCTGAGTTCCTGATGTGTACCAGTCTCAAGGGGACCAGTCAGATATCTGGGAGTATGGTAATTAATTGGACCAATTATGTCATGAAGAAGTTACTTGACTTTATAATTTCTCTGGAATAAATGAGTATCTTCAGTATGGATTTACATTTTCTGCCTGCAGTACTTCTGTCAGCACCACTATCTGTGATCTTACAGAGGACGCCTCATCCACAGTTGTGAAATTTCATACAATGTTGCTTCTGATCAAGGAGTTCACTTTAAACCCCAAAGTTTGGTGATTGGCTTATACCCATGGAATTCACTGGTTGTGCACTGCACAACACAGAAAGAAGTTGTCCTTATACAATGGAATAATAACTCTTGAAGACAGCTATGGCACCAGTCAAGAGGCAACACTTAATGTGTTAGAGGTGTTGTCCTACAATATATAGTATATATTCTAGTCATCAATATATATAATGCCATCTAGTCAATAGCCGGGATTCCTAAGTCTAAGAACTAAATGATGAAAGTTAGAGTTGTTCCTAAAGACATATTCACAAAATGTTTTGTTAATGATCCCTGTAACTGTGTGCTCTACCAGGTTAGAATTTTTAGTATCCAAGCAAGTCATGTTTCTATCAGGTTACTGATAGAAATGATTTCATTGATTTGGAAGTTGAGATGTTCACCTGGCATTTTTGGAATCATCATGCAAATGGACAAAAAGGTAAAAATGGGGACTTTTGTACTGGCGAAGATGATTGATTTCAATTTTCATGAGGAAGTAGGGTTGCTGCTACATAATGGGGGTAGAAAGGAATGTGTCTGGAGGCTTGAAGATCTTCTAGGGTGCCTTTATCAAATCCCAAAGTGGTAAAAATCATTGGGCTACAGCAACCCCATACATGCAAGGCTACCAATGCCTCAGACTAAAAGCATGAATAAATATTTGAATCATTTTTCTAGGTAAAGAGCCCATCTGATTGAGATGGGGACTTGGTAGAAAGCATGATGTGGAAAGTAAAGGAAAAGAGTTTATACCAACTTTGACCTGGTAACCAGTTTTAGAAATTAAGACTACAGTAGTTACTCATATTTTTTATAGTATGTATATATTTACATATTTCAATGTGTCCCATTTAATTCTCTCTTTTACGTACCATTTTATGTATGGTGAATTGGTGACAGTTGAGTTTTTTAATTTATCTACCTTATTACAATATATCGCAGCATTCATTTGAACTAGAGGGTGAATGGATGTCATCTGAAGATCTTAAACTTGAACCTAGATGCTAGGTTTGATAAGATTTTATATTTATCTCCATCTTGCTTGTATGAAGAATAGTTACATGTTGTCCTTTTTCCAAAGTATGGGATAGCAAAAGTATGAGCAGATATTGAACAAACGTACTGTAATGATTACCTCTCTTGTTGGTATCCATTTATCTTCCCTGGTGGCACTCAATTTCCTTTTAAGCAATACAGTTCCCCCATTTTTGTGATAGATGAAACTGTGGTAGACAGAATTCAAGGATGGCCTACAAGATCCCCATCCCTTTTACCCATATACCGTTTAACCATTATTCAATGAAATGCTAATCTAAGTGCTGCTGTGAAGGGATTTTCCACATGTAATTAATGTCCCAAATCAGTTGAACTTAAAATACAGAATGCCACTTTCTGATGGCACACAGGAGAAGAATGACGCAAAAACAAGTCAGCTGCAAGAGAAAGGGAGCAGGGACAACAGTAGAAAAGACTATTTCCCTGAACAACTCCTCAGTCCCCTTTTTATTAGATATAGACATTAATCAACAAAGGAGCTGAAGAAGGCTACACATTAATCATATGCCTTGTAGATAAACAAGAAGGAAGGCAAAATATATCTATCTGGTCAAGCAGTATAAAGTTTATAGTTGAGCAAGCACATTTAAAGGGCTCATCTAATTAGCCACAGGTGCTCTTGGGGGAAGGGGAGATAATGAAAAAAATGAAGCAGGCCATATTCTGCTGTGAATGGACTGGGCGTTCCCAGCTGCTCAGCTTCAAGGACATATATCGTCCTCTCCCCCAGAGGCTTGTTGCCAGTATTTGCTTTTCTTAAGGCTATATCTAAACATGCTTGGTAACTAGTATAATTTCTCATGGGTTATATTTTAAGGAATACATTGTTCTGAGGGACAGTTTCAACAGAAATCATCTTAGGTGGGCCTGACTTAATCAGGTGAGAACTTAGAGGGGACTGTGCTCTTCCTGGCAAGAAATATTTGAAGAGAGGGATCAGATGCATGAAAATTCTCTATGCCTGGATTTGAAGGTGGAGAATATGTGGTAAAGAATATGGTTGACCCGTATGAACTAAGTGAGGCCTTTAGCAGATAACCAGCAAAGAAACGATATCAGACCTACAGATGCAAAGACAGGAGTTCTGCCAACAATCTGAATAGCTTGGAAGTGGATTCTTCCCCAGAGGCTCCAGAAATAAATGTAACCCTGCCAACCCCTTGATTCCAAGCTTGCCTGAACAGAGAAACCAGTCAAACCATGCCCAGATTTCTTTTTTTTTTAAATTTATTTATTTTCAGAAAAACATTATTCATTATTTTTTCACCACACCCAGTGCTCCATGCAAGCCGTGCCCTCTATAATACCCACCACCTGGTACCCCAGCCTCCCACCCCCCCGCCACTTCAAACCCCTCAGATTGTTTTTCAGAGTCCATAGTTTCTCATGGTTCACCTACCCTTCCAATTTACCCAAATTCCCTACTCCTCTCTAACACCCCTTGTCCTCCATGCTATTTGTTATGCTCCACAAATAAGTGAAACCATATGATAATTGACTCTCTCTGCTTGACTGATTTCACTCAGCATAATCTCTTTCAGTCCCGTCCATGTTGCTACGAAAGTTGGGTATTCATCCTTTCTGATGGAGGCATAATACTCCATAGTGTATATGGACCACATCTTCCTTATCCATTCATCCGTTGAAGGGCATCTTGGTTCTTTCCATAGTTTGGCGACCGTGGCCATTGCTGCTATAAACATTGGGGTACAGATGGCCCTTCTTTTCACGACATCTGTGTCTTTGGGGTAAATACCCAGGAGTGCAATTGCAGGGTCATAGGGAAGCTCTATTTTTAATTTCTTGAGGAATCTCCACACTGTTCTCCAAAGAGGCTGCACCAACTTGCATTCCCACCAACAGTGTAAGAGGGTTCCCCTTTCTCCACATCCTCTCCAACACATGTTGTTTCCTGTCTTGTTAATTTTGGCCATTCTAACTGGTGTAAGGTGATATCTCAATGTGGTTTTAATTTGAATCTCCCTGAGGGCTAATGATGATGAACATTTTTTCATGTGTCTGATAGCCATTTGTATGTCTTGATTGGAGAAGTGTCTGTTCATATCTTCTGCCCATTTTTTGATGTGTTTGCCTGTTTCGTGTGTGTTGAGTTTGAGGAGTTCATTATAGATCCTGGATATCAACCTTTTGTCTGTACTGTCATTTGCAAATATCTTCTCCCATTCCGTGGGTTGCCTCTTTGTTTTTTGACTGTTTCCTTTGCTGTGCAGAAGCTTTTGATCTTGATGAAGTCCCAAAAGTTTATTTTTGCTTTTGTTTCCTTTGCCTTTGGAGACATATCTTGAAAGAAGTTGCTGTGGCTGATATCGAAGAGATTACTGCCTATGTTCTCCTCTAAGATTCTGATGTATTCCTGTCTCACGTTGAGGTCTTTTATCCATTTTGAGTTTATCTTTGTGTACGGTGTAAGAGAATGGTCGAGTTTCATTCTTCTACATATAGCTGTCCAGTTTTCCCAGCACCATTTATTGAAGAGACTTTTTTCCACTGTATATTTTTTCCTGTTTTGTTGAAAATTAATTGACCATAGAGTTGAGGGTCCATATCTGGGCTACTCTGTTCCACTGGTCTATGTGTCTGTTTTTATGCCAGTACCATGCTGTCTTGATGATCACAGCTTTGTAATAAAGCTTGAAATCAGGTAAGGTGATGCCGCCAGCTTTATTTTTGTTTTTCAACATTTCCTTAGCGATTCGGGGTCTCTTCTGATTCCATACAAATTTTAGGATTATTTGCTCCAGCTCTTTGAAGAATGCTAGTGGAATTTTGATCGGAATGGCATTAAAAGTATAGATTGCTCTACATGCCCAGACTTCTGATCTACAATTACTATGAGATAATAAATGGATTTTGTTTTATCCACTCAAGTTGTGGTCATTTGTTGGGCATTAATAGAAAATTAATATGTAGCCTTTGTAAGATGACATGTCCCGATGCTTGCGTCCCCCTACTGAAATAGAGTAAGCCAGATACCCCCTTTCCTTGTTCTGGTATTGCCAAGGGGGCAGGCATGCAATCTACTCTTACTCAATCACGTTCTCTTTTGTTGGACTTTGAAACTTAAGTGATTGACACAGGAGTGAAAAAGAATGGTTTATGTGATTTTATCCCCAGAACAGAATCCCGATCAGATAATTTGTTTGTGCTTCCTATCCAATTCTCAAGTTACTTTCTTCAGTCACTCTTCAGTTCTGTGAGTCTCTGACATCTTTCTAGTAACATTGATTTGTTTACACTGGCAAGAAAAACTTCCTGTTGCTAATGACCAATGATGTGTTGGGGCTAGCTTGCACCAGTGTACACTTTGTCCCGCCTTTTTACATTCAGTGAAATTGGTAACTTGAAATTGACCATGACGGAATTATTTACTCCATGAAAAGTAGCAACGACTACCAATTAAGGATTTTTGGTTTTGTTTTGAGAACCAGTTGTTTATCATTTTACCAGCACACTATTGCTTACAATCAAAATGATAAACGATGGAACATGTGAGTGTGTGGAAAAGCCTGGTATACTGTGAGCTCTAGGAAGCCAGAGCCAATAGGGTGTTGAAGAAAGAATTTGGATTTTGCCATCAGAGAGCCCTGGCTTCTAATTCTGGATCCCCCAGTGAGTTACTTGGGGCAAGTATTTTCTCTTCTCTGTGCCTTGATTTATTCATCTATGAAAGTATATGAGGAAAATAAAGTACTTTAAGGGGGGTGAAACAACACTTAGTGTTTATGAAATTTATATGCATCATTCTCCTACATTTCTCAGCCACATTGCAGTTTTGTTAGGGTCTTATGTCTATTTCTAGCCAATGAAGAGTAATGATATATGCACTTCCAGGACAACACCTAAAAGCTCATATATCTTCAAACTATTGTGTGCCCAGAAGAATCCAAGGTAGGGGGGGCAGTTCTCTGTGTGGGTAGCCAGATGTTCTGTGGAGTTGAAACTGGTGGTAGTAGAATGAGAACAGGGAAAAACTGGAATGGCCTCTAAACATGGTCTGGCTTCTACATTCTATGTATCTGCCAGTGTACCCAGCTACAAAAGGGCTCATATGCAGAAGGAGTTGATTTTAGGATTTCTTTTAGAGTGGAGGGGGTAAGTGAAAGACAAACAGACTAGATTGGGAGACCTAGTCTAAAGGGGACCAGATGGACGAGTGTAGACTGGGGCAACGTTGAAGAAAAGCTTCAAAGATCAGACTGAGCAATTTCAACTTTCTTCTGGGGCATGAGCCATGCACTTGATGTCATTTTTTTTCACCCACTAGTTTTAGTATCCATTGATGATTCTTACCTCATTCAATTATTACCATGCTTATTGTCCAGGGATGATTTTCTATTTCCATCACTCTACTTTCTAAAGGTTGGATTTTCATGTTGGTTACATTTTGCTATAAAGAATTTCTTTATCTTCCCATGTAAGAATGCATATAATCATGTATGTGTATCAGTGTTGACTCACTGGTATTGTTCTATTCAATGTGTTATAATCCGATTAATTATTTAGATATGATAATTGTTACAGATTCGGTCAGTAAGAAATACTTCATGTTGACTCCTGAGTCCATTTGAAATATCCCCATCATTTTTTTAAAAAAAGTGTTTATTTATTTATTTGACAGACAGAGATCACAAGTAGGCAGAGAGGAGGAAGCAGGCTCCCTGCTGAGCAGAGAGCCTGATGTGGGGCTCAATCCCAGGACCCTGGGATCATGACCTGAGCCAAAGGCAGAGGCCTTAACCCACTGAGCCACTCAGGCGCACCCCGCCCCGTAAATTTTTTAAAGCATTTCTTAGATTGAGCACAACAAGATATTACAGATTCATCTTGAATGTTTTCTGCCCCAGCCATCATACATTTCATCTGGCTTTTACTGGTGGGTAGTAGTGCTTATAAACCAAAATCTGGGTGTTAAGTGTGCTCATTGCTCTTGAGGTATCATTGCTATTAGGCCCTTGCAGAGGACACATCTCTGAGATACATATGTATATGTGGGGGGGCATATTTTAATCTATTTTACATCCATATTACAAACCATGAGTTCATACACTCAAATTATAGTCCAATACAGGATTCTTTTCAAGTTTCTCCTTTCAATAATGGTAAACCCCTTCTCTGACAGTAAGAAACATAGTTCCCCTTATCTGACCATGTATATAATTTATTTATTTACTCAATGCTAGTCTACACAGAAATTAGTTTCAGAATTTCTAACCCATGATTCTTGAGGAAAAATCAAATCAACAGCAAAAACAACAATAAACTATTAGTTCAAATTTCTGTGTATTTTTATCTTAATTCTAGTATAGTTAATATACAGTGTTATATTAGCTTCAGATATACAATATAGAGATTCAATAATTCCTTACATCACCCATTGTTCATCATAAGTACACTCCTTAATCCTAATCACATATTTCACCCATCCCCCCATGCATCTCCCTCTGGTAACCATCAATTTGTTCTCTATAGTTGAGAGTCTGTTTCTTTCTTTTCTTAATATGTTAGTTAGCCACTGTGTAGTACATTAATTTTTGATGTAATGTTCAATGATTCATTAGTTAAATATAACACCCAGTGTCCATCACAGCCCTTGCCTCCTTAATACCCCAAATCCTGTTACTCGCACCTCCCAACCCCTCCCTCTGTAACCCTTAGTTTGTTTCCTGGGGTCCAGAATCTCTCATGGTTTCTCTCCCTCTCTGATTCCTTCCCATTCCATTTTCCCTCCCTTCCCATGTGGTCCTCTGCACTCTTCTTTATATTCCATATATGAGTGAAACCATATGATAATTGTCTTTCTCTGCTTGACTTATTTCACTTAGGATAATACCCTCCAGTCCATCCATGTTGATGCCAATGGTAAGAATTCATCCTTTCTGATGGCTGAGTAATATTCCATTGTATATATGAATCACATCTTTTTTTTATCTATTCATCTGTTGAAGGACATCTTGGCTCCTTTCACAGTTTGGCTATTGTGGACATTGCTGCTCTGAACATTGGGGTCCATGTACCCCTTCTTTTCACTACATCTGTATCTTTGTGGTAAATACCTAGTAGTGCAATTACTGGATTGTAGAGTGGCTCTATTCTTAACATCTTGAGGAACATCCATACTGTTTTCCAGAGTGACTCTACCACCTTGCATTCCCACCAACAGTGTAAGAGAGTTCTTTCTCCACATCCTCACTGACTTTTGTTGTTTCCTGTTTTGTTAATTTTTGCCATTCTAACTAGTGTAAGGTGGTATCTCATTGTGGTTTTGATTTGTAGATCCCTGATGGCTAGGGATGTTGAGCATTTTTTCATGGGTCTGTTTAGCCATTTGTATGTCTTCATTGGAGAAGTGTCTGTTCATGCCTTCTTCCCATTTATTCATAGGTATCTTTGGGCTTTTGGTGCAATTGTAAATGGGATTGACATCTTAATTTCTCTTTCTTCTGTCTCATTTTTAGTGTATAGAAATGCAACTGACTTCTGTGCATTGATTTTTTTTAGTTCTTTTCAGTGTAACAGTATACATTGTTTTTGCACCACACCCAGTGCTCCATGCAATCCGTGCCCTCAATAATACCCACCACCTGGCTCCCCCAACCTCCCACCCCCTGCCCCTTCAAAACCCTCAGGTTTTTTTTCAGAGTCCTTAGTCTCTCGTGGTTCACCTCCCCATCCAATTTCCCTCAACTCTCTTCTCCTCTCCATCTCCCCATATCCTCCATGTTATTTGTTATGCTCCACAAATAAGTGAAACCATATGATAATTGACTCTCTCTGCTTGACTTATTTCACTCAGCATAATCTTTTCCAGTCCCGTCCATGTTGCTACAAAAGTTGGGTACTGGGTATTTACCCCTGAGATACAGAGCTAGTGAAAAGAAGGGCCATCTGTACCCCAATGTTTATAGCAGCAATGGCCATGGTTGCCAAACTGTGGAAAGAACCAAGATGCCCTTCAACAGATGAATGGATAGGGAAGATGTGGTCCATATACACTATGGAGTATTATGCCTCCATCAGAAAGGATGAATACCCAACTGTGCATTGATTTTTATATGTTGCCCTGTTGCTGAATTCCTCTATAAATTTTAACAATTTTGGGGTGGTATCTTTTGGGTTTTCCACATAGAGTATCATGTCATCTACAGAGTGAGAGTTTGACTTATTTGTTGCCAACTTGAATGCCTTTTAATTCTTTTTGTTGTCTGATTGCTGAGGCTAGGACTTCTAGTAATTTGTAGAACAACAGCGGTGATAGTGAACATCCTGCTATGCTCCTGACCTTAGGGGAAAATCTTTCAGTTTTTACTCATTGAGGGTGGTATTTGCTGTGGGCTTTTCATAGGTGGTTTTTATGATACTGAGGTATGTTCCCTCTATCCCTACACTGTGAGAAGTTTTAATCAAGAAAAATGTTGTATTTTGTCCAAATACTTTTTGTGCATCTACTGAGAGGATCATATGGTTCTTGTCCTTTCTTTTATTAATGTAGCATATCACATTGATTGATTTGGGAATGTTGAACCACCCTTGCAGCCCAGGAATAAATCCCACTTGGTCATGGTGAATAATCCTTCTAATGTAATGTTGGATCCTATTGGCTAGTATCTTCATGAGAATTTCCACATCCATGTTCATCAGGGATATTGGTATGTAATTCTCCTTTTTGGTGGAGTCTTTGACTGACTTTGAGACCAAGGTAATGCTGGCCTCATAGAAAAAGTGATTGAGTTCAACTTTCAGAGCATTTTGGTCTGAAAATACCCATATACCTTTTCTGACCCACAATGCTATGAAAGTAGCAATCAAACAAAAGTAAAAATCTTGGAAGTTCACAAATACATGGAGGTTAAACAACATATCAGATATGTTAGATTAGATTAGATTTAAACTAATTATATTTTAAACTAAAGACTGTAGTCAGAGATACAGAAGGACACTACATCATTCTTAAAGGGACTATCCACCAAGATGATCTAACAATTGTAAATATCTATGCCCCCAATATGGGAGCAGCAAATTACATAAGAAAACTGTTAATCAAGATAAAGAGTCATATTGATAAAATACATTAATAGTAGGAGATCTTAACACGCCTCTCTCAGAAATAGACAGATCATCGAAGCAGAAATATCAATAAAGAAACAAGAGCATTGAATGACACATTGGACCAGATGGACCTCAGAGATATATACAGAACATTCCACCCTAAAACAACAGAATACTCATTCTTCTCAAGTGCACATGGAACCTTCTCCAGAATAGAACGCATACTAGGTCACAAATCAGGACTCAACCGATACCAAAAGACTGAGATTATTTCCTGCATATTCTCAGATCACAATGCTTTGAAACTGGAGCTCAATCACAAGGAAAAGTTCAGAAGGAACTCAAACACCTGGAAGCAAAAGACCACCTTGCTTAAGAATGCTTGGATCAGCCAGGAGATCAAAGAAGAACTGAAACAATTCATGGAAACCAATGAGAATGAAGACACTTCAGTCCAAAACCTATGGCATACAGCAAAAGCTGTCCTAAGGGGAAAATACATAGCCACCCAAGCCTCTCTCAAAAAATTGAAAAATCCAGAACACACCAGCTGTCTCTACACCGTAAAGAACTGGAGAATCAACAACAAATGAAATCAACTCCACACATAAGAAGGGAAAACATCAGGTTTAGAGCTGAGATCAATGAGGTAGAAACCAGAGATACAGTAGAACGTATCAATGAAACTAGAAGCTGTTTTTTTTGAGAGAATCAACAAGATCGATAAACCATTGGTCACACTAATCCAAAAGAAAAGAGAGAAAGCCCAAATACATAAAATTATGAATGAAAAGGGAGAGATCACAACTAACACCAAGGAAGTAGAAACAATCATCAGAAGTTATTATCAACTTATTATATGCCAATAAGCTAAGCAACCTAGATGAAATGGATGCATTCCTGGAAAAATAAACTCCCAAAATTGAACCAGGAAGAAATTGACAACTTGAATAGACTGATATCTAGTAACGAGATTGAAGTAGTGATCAAAAACCTCCCAAAAAACAAGAGCCTGACGGATACCCTTGGGAATACTACCAAACTTTCGAAGAAGAAATAACACCTATTCTCCTGAAGGTGTTTCAAAAAATTGAAGCAGAAGGAAAACTTCCAGACTCTTTCTATGAAGCCAGCATTACCCTGATCCCCAAACAGGCAAGGGACCTACCAAAAAGGAGAATTTCAGACCAATATCACTGATGAATATGGATGCTAAGATTCTCAACAAGATCCTAGCAAACAGGATCCAACAGCACATTAAAAAGATTATCCACCATGACCAGGTGGGATTTATCCCTGGGCTACAAGGATGGTTCAACATTCGCAAATCAATCAATGTGATACAACAAATTAATATGAGAAGAGAGAAGAACCACATGGTCCTCTCAATCGATGCAGAAAAAGCATTTGACAAAATCCAGCATCCGTTCCTGATTAAAACGCTTCAAAGTATAGGGATAGAGGAAATATTACTGAACTTCATGAAAGCTATCTATGAAATACCTACAGCCAATATCATCCTCAATGGGGAAAAAGCTTGCAGCCTTCCCATTGAGATCAGGAACAAGACAAGGATGCCCACTCTCACCACTCTTGTTCAACATAGTATTAGAAGTCCTAGCAAAAGCAATCAGACAACAAAGAGAAATAAAAGGTATCCAAGTTGGCAATGAAGAAATCAAACTCTCTCTCTTCGCTGAGGACAGGATTCTTTATATGGAAAACCCAAAAGACTCCACCCCCAAACTACTAGAACTCATACAGCAATTCAGCAACGTGGCAGGATACAAAGTCAATGTACAGAAATCAGTGGCTTTCTTATACACTAACAATGAAAATACAGAAAGGAAAATTAGAGAATCGATTCCATTTACTATAGCACCAAGAACCATAAGACACCTGGGAATAAACCTAACCAAAGAGGTAAAGGATCTGTATTCGAGGAACTACATAACACCCATGAAAAAAATTGAAGACACAAAAAGATGGAAGACCATTCCATGCTCTTGGATTGGAAGAATAAACATTGTTAAAGAATAAACATTGTTTAAATGTCTCTACTGCCTAGAGCAATCTATACTTTTAATGACATTTCGATCAAAATTCCACCGGTATTCTTCAAAGAGCTGGAGCAAATAATCCAAAAATTTGTATGGAATCAGAAGAGACCCTGAATCGCTAAGGAAATGTTGAAAAACAAAAATAAAATGGGGGGCATCACGCTACCTGATTTCAAGCTTTACTAAGATTCAAACTTTTTTGAATCTTAGTAAAGCTTTCAAGCTTTCAATCTTTTTAAAGATTTCCAACTTTTTACTAAGCTGTGATCACCAAGACAGTATGGTACTGGCATAAAAAACAGACACATAGACCAGTGGAACAGAGTAGAGAACCCAGATATGTACCCTCAACTCTACAGTCAAATAATCTTCAACCAAACGGGAAAAAGATACAGTGGAAAAAAGACAGTGTCTTCAATAAATGGTGCTGGGAAAACTGGACAGCTATATGTAGAAGAATGCAACTCAACCAATCTCTTACACTGTACACAAAGATAAACTCAAAATGGGTAAAAGACCTCAACATGAGACAGGAATCCATCAGAATCCTAGAGAAGAACATAGCTAGTAATCTCTTCGATATCAGCCACAGCAACTTCTTTCAAGATATGTCTCCAAAGAGCATAACAAATAGCAGGGAGAACATGGGGAGTTACTGAGGAGAAGGGAGTTGGGGGAAATTGGAAGGGGAGGTGAATCATGAGAGACTATGGACTCTGAAAAACAATCTGAGGGGTTTGAAGTGTCGGGGGGGTGGGAGGTTGGGGTACCAGGTGGTGGGTATTATTGAGGGCACGGATTGCATGGCGCACTGGTTGGGGTGAAAAAATAATGAATACTGTTATGGTGAAAATAAATAAATTTAATTAAAAAAAAGATATGTCTCCAAAGGCAAAGGAAACAAAAGCAAAAATAAACTTTTGGGACTTCATCAAGATCAAAAGCTTCTGCACAGCAACGGAAACAGTCAAGAAAACAAAGAGGCAACCCACGGAATGGGAGACGATATTGCAAATGACAGTACAGGCAAAAGGTTGATATCCAGGATCTATAAAGAACTCCTCAAACTCAACACACACAAAACAGACATTCACATTAAAAAGTGGGCAGAAGATATGAACAGACACTTCTCCAATCAAGACATACAAATGGCTATCAGACACATGAAAAAATGTTCATCATCACTAGCCATCAGGGAGTTTCAAATTAAAACCACACTGAGATATCACCTTACACCAGTTAGAATGGCCAAAATTAACAAGACAGGAAACAACATGTGTTGGAGAGGATGTGGAGAAAGGGGAACCCTCTTACACTGTTGGTGGGAATGCAAGTTGGTGCAGCCTCTTTGGAGAACAGTGTGGAGATTCTTCAAGAAATTAAAAACAGAGCTTCCCTACGACCCTGCAATTGCACTCCTGGGTATTTACCCCAAAGATACAGATGTCGTGAAAAGAAGGGCCATCTGTACCCCAATGTTTATAGCAGCAATGGCCACGGTCGCCAAACTATGGAAAGAACCAAGATGCCCTTCAACGGATGAATGGATAAGGAAGATGTGGTCCATATACACTATGGAGTATTATGCTTCCATCAGAAAGGACGAATACCCAACTTTTGTAGCAACATGGACGGGACTGGAAGAGATTATGCTGAGTGAAATCAGTCAAGCAGAGAGAGTCAATTTTCATATGGTTTCACTTATTTGTGGAGCATAACAAATAGCATGGAGGACATGGGGAGTTAGATAGGAGAAGGGAATTGGGGGAAATTGGAAGGGGAGGTGAGCCATGAGAGACTATGGACTCTGAAAACAATCTGACGGTTTTGATGGGGCGGGGGGTGGAAGGTTGGGGTACCAGGTGGTGGGAATTATAGAGGGCACAGATTGCATGGAGCACTAGGTGTGGTGCAAAAATAATGAATACTCTTATGCTGAAAATAAATAAAAAATAAATTAAAAAAAAAAACAAACAACATGCTACTAAACAATGAATGTGCCAACCAAGGAAATCATGGGAGAAATAAAAAATTCATGGAAACAAATGCAAATGAAAAAACAATGGCCCAAAACTTTTGGAATGTAGCAAACCAGTCCTAAGAGAGAAGTATATAGCAATACAGGACTACCTTAAAAAGTAAGAAAAACCTTGGGGTGCCTGGGTGGCTCAGTGGGTTAAGCCTCTGCCTTTGGCTCAGGTGACGATCTCAGGGTCCTGGAATTGAGCCCTGCATTGGGCTGTCTGCTCAGTGGGGAGCCTGCTTCACCCTCTCTCTCTGCCTGCCTCTCTTCCTACTTGTGATTTCTCTTTCTCTAATAAATACATAATAAATACATGATAAATACATAAATGTCAAATAAGTACATAAATCTTAAAAAACCATTTAAAAATTATAGAAATGAACCAACCCGAGATTTTAAATCAGAAAAACAGAATAGCTGAATTGAAAAGTTCACTAGAGGGGATCAATAGCAGATTTGATTAGGCAGAAAAATGAATCAGTGAAGACAGTCATTTGAAATCTTTGAGAAAGAAGAGCAAAAGAAAACAATTTTAAGTGAACACAGCCTAAAAAACACTCTCTGTGTTATTTCTTTCTGTGTAAGAAGGGAAAAAGAAAAAAAATATTAAGTGTATAAAAGCCTAAAAAGCATATTTAAAATCTAGTTAGTTAACATATAGTTTAATAGTGGTTTCAGGAGTAGAATTTAGTGATTCATTCCTTTTATACAACACCAGTGCTCATCAGAAGTGCCCTCTTTAATACCCATCACCCAGTTAACCATCCCTTCCATGCACCTCCCCTCCAGCAACTCTCAGTCTATTCTCTATAATTAAAGTTTCCTTTATGGTTTGCATCGCTCTCTTTTTTTTCTTCCTTCCCTATGTTCATCTAATTTGTTTCTTAAATTACACATATGAGTGAAATCATATAGTATTTGTTTTTCCCTGACTAACTTATTTCGCTTAGCATAATACATTGTAGTGTCATCCATGTTGTTGTAACTGATAAGATTTCATTCCTTTTGATGTCTGAATAACATTCCATTGTACATATATATATACAATACCTCTTTATCCATTTATCAATTGGTAGGCATTTGGGCTCATTCCATAATTGACTATTATTGAAAATACTGCTATAAACATTGGGGAGCATATGTTCCTTTGAATCAGAATTTTTGTATCCTTTGGGTGAATATCTAGTAGTGCAATTGCTGGATTAGAGAGTAATCCTATTTTTAGCTTTTTGAGGAACCTCCATACTGTTGTCCAAAGTAGAAACTGTTTATTAAACCAAAACACATTATCTGAGTCCCAGTGGGGGAAGAGAAAAAGGAAGGGGCTGAGAGGATTTTTAAAAATTTTTTAAATTTTTATTAACATATAATGTATTATTAGCCCAGGGTACAGGACTGTGAATTGCCAGGTTTACACACTTTACATCACTCACTATAGTACATAGCCTCCCCAGTGTCCATAACCCAACCACCCTTTACTTACCCCCTTCCTCCCGCAACCCTGTTTGTTTAGTGAGATTAAGAGTCTCCTATGGTTTGTCTCCCTCCCGATCCCATCTTTTTTCATTTTTCCCTTCCCTACACTCCAAACACACCATGTTGCCTCTCAAATTCTTCATATCAGGGAGATTATATGATAATTGTCTTTCTCTGGTTGATTATTTCACTAAGCACAATACCCTCTAGTTCCATCCATGGCATTGCAAATGGAACGATTTCATTTCTCTTTTTTTCCAATTTATTTATTTTCAGAAAAACAGTATTCATTATTTTTTCACCACACCCAGTGCTCCATGCAAGCCGTGCCCTCTATAATACCCACCACCTGGTACCCCAACCTCCCACCCCCCCGCCACTTCAAACCCCTCAGACTGTTTTACAGAGTCCATAGTCTCTCATGGTTCACCTCCCCTTCCAATTTACCCAAATTCCCTACTCCTCTCTAACGCCCCTTGTCCTCCATGCTATTTGTTATGCTCCACAAATAAGTGAAACCATGATAATTGACTCTCTCTGCTTGACTTATTTCACTCAGCATAATCTCTTCATTTCTTTTGATGACTGCATACTATCCCATTGCATATATATACCACATCTTCTTTATCCGTTCATCTGTTGGTGGACATCTAGGTTCTTTCCATTGTTTGGCTATTGTGGACATTGCTGCTATAAACATTCGGGTGCATGTGCCCCTTTGGATCACTACATTTGCATCTTTAGGGTAAATACCCAGTGGTGCGATTGCTGGGTCATAAGGTAGCTCTATTTTCAACTTTTTGAGGAACCTCCATGCTGTTTTCCAGAGTGGTTGCACTGGCGTACATTCCCACCAACAATGTAGGAGGGTTCCCCTTTCTTCACATCCTCACCAACATCTGTCATTTCCTATCTTGTTAATTTTAGCCATTCTGACAGGTGTGAGGTCATATCTCATTGTGGTTTTGATTTGTATTTCCTTGATGCCGAGTGATGTGGAGCACTTTTTCATGTGCCTGTTGGCCATTTGGATATCTTCTTTGCAGAAATGTCTGTTCACATCCTCTGCCCATTTCTTGATTGGATTATTTGTTCTTTGGGTGTTGAGTTTGATAAGTTCTTTATACATGTTGGATACTAGCCCTTTATTGGATATGTCATTTGTGAATATCTTCTCCCAGTCTGTCAGTTGTCTTTTGGTGTTGTTGACTATTTGCTTTGCTTTGTAAATGCTTTTAATCTTGATGAAGTCCCAATAGTTCATTTTCTGCCCTTGCTTCCCTTGCCTTTGGCGATGTTTCTAGGAAGAAGTTGCTGTGACTGAGGTTGAAGAGGTTGCTGCCTGTGTTCTCCTCAGGATTTGGAAGGAATCCTGTATCATATTGTGCTCCTTCATCCATTTTGAGTGTGGTGTAAGGAAATGGTCCAGTTTCTTTTTTCTGTATGTGGCTGTCCAATATTCCCAACACCATTTGTTGAAGAGACTGTCTTTTTTCCACTGGGCATTCTTTCCTGCTTTGTTGAAGATTAATTGACCATAGATCTGAGGGTCTATTTCTGGACTCTCTATTCTGTTCCATCGGTCTGTGTGTTTTTGTGTCACTACCATACTGTCTTGACGATGACAGCTTTGTAATAGAGCTTGAAGTCTGGAATTGTGATGCCACCAACTTTGGCTTTCTTTTTCAACATTCCTCTGGCTATTTGGGGTCTTTTCTGGTTCCATATAAATTTTGGGATTATTTGTTCCATTTCTTTGAAAAAAATGGATGATATTTTGATAGGGATTGCACTGAACGTGTAGATTGCTTTAGGTAGCATAGACATTTTCACAATATTTGTTCTTCCAATACATGAGCATGGAACATTTTTCCATTTCTTTGTGTCTTCCTCAATTTTTTTCATGAGTACTTCATAGTTTTCTGAGTACAGATTCTTTGCCTCTTGGGTTAGATTTATTCCTAGGATCTTATGGTTTTGGGTGCAATTATAAATGGAATCGACTCAATTTCTCATTCTTCTGTCTTGCTGTTGGTGTATAGAAAGGCAACTGACTTTTGAACATTGTTTTTATATCCTGACACATTACTGAATTCTTGTATGAGTTCAAGCACTTTTCCAGTGGTGTCTTTTGGGTTTTTCACATAAATTATCATATCAACTGCAAAGAGTGATAGTTTGATTCTTCTTTGCTGATTCTGGTGTCCTTTATTTCTTGTTGTTGTCTGATGGCTGAGGCTAGGACTTCTAGTACTGTGCTGAATAGCAGAGGTGATAGTGGACATCTCTGCCTTGTTCCTGACCTTAGGTGAAAAGCTCTCACTTTTTCTCCATTGAGAATGATACTTGCTGTGGATTTTTCATAGATGGATTTGATGGTATTGAGGTATGTACCCTCTATCCCTACACTTTGAAGAGTTTTGATCAAGAAAGGATCCTCTACTTTGTCAAATGCTCTTACAGCATCTATTGAGAATATCATATGGTTCTTGTTCTTTCTTTTATTAATGTATTGTATCACATTGATTTATTTGCAGTTGTTAAACCTACCTTGCAGGCCAGGAATATATCCCACTTGGTTGTGGTGAATAATCCTTTTAATGTACTGTTGGATCCTGTTGGTTTGTATTTTGGTGAGAATTTTCGCATGTGTGTTCATCAAAGACATTGGCCTGTAATTCTTTTTGATGGGGTCTTTGTCTGGGTTAGGGATCAAGGTAATGCTGGCCTCATAAAATGAGTTTGGAAGCTTTCCTTCTATTTATATTTTTTGTAACAGTTTCAGGAGAATAGGAATTAATTCTTCTTTAAATGTTTGGTAGAATTCCCCTGGGAAGCCGTCTGGCCCTGGGCTCTTGTTTGTTGGGAGATTTTTGATGACTGCTTCAGTCTGTTACTGGTTATGGGTCTGTCCAGGTTTTCTATTTCTTCCTGGCTCAGTTTTGGTAGTTTATAGGTCTCTTGGAAGGCATCCATTTCTTTCTGATTGACAAATTTGCTGGTGTACAGTTGCTCATAATATGTTCTTATAATTGTTTGTATTTCTTTGCTGTTGGTTGGGATCTCTCCCCTTTCATTCATGATCTTATTCATTTGGTTCCTTTCTCTTTTCTTTTTGATAAGTCTGACCAGGGGTTTATCAATCATATTAATTCTTTCAAAGAACCAACTCCTAGTTTTGTTGATTTGTTCTATTGTTTTTTTCATTTCTATTTCATTGATTTCTGCTCTGATCTTTATTATTTCTCTTCTCCTGCTGGGTTTAGGCCTTCTTTGCTGTTCTTTCTCCAGCTCCTTTAGGTGTAGGGTTAGGTGAGTATTAGAGACCTTTCTTGTGTCTTGAGAATGGCTTGTATCACTATATATTTTCCACTCAGGACTGCCTTTGCAACATCACAGTGACTTTGAACATTTGTGTTTTCACTTTTCGTTTCCATGAATTTTTTTCAATTCCTCTTTAATTTCCTGGTTGACTCATTCATTCTTTCATAGGATGTTCTTTAACCTCCACGTGTCTGAGTTCTTTCCAACTTTGCTCTTGTGATTGAGTTCCAGCTTCAGAGCATTGTGGTCTGAAAATATGCAGGGAATGATCCCAATCTTTTGGTACCAGTCGAGACCTGATTTGTGACTAGGATGTGATCAATTCTGGAGAATGCTTCATGTGCACTAGAGAAGAATGTGTATTCTGTTGCTTTGGAATGGGTTTTTCTGAATATATCTGTGATGTCCAACTGGTACAGTGTGTCATTTAAGGCCTTTATTTCTTTGTTGATGTTTTGCTGGGATAATCTGTCCATATCAGTCAAGGGGTGTTAAGGTCCCCTAGTATTATTGTGTTATTATCAATGTGTTTCTTTGATTTTGTTCTTAATTGGTTTATATAATTGGCTGCTCCCATGTTAGGGGCATAGATATTTGAAATTGTTAGATCATCTTGTCGGACAGATCTTTTGAGTATGATATACTGTCTTTCCTCATCACTTATTATAGTTTTTGGCTTAAAATCTAATTATCTGATATAGGGATTGACACCCCAGCTTTCGATGTCCATTAGCATTGTAAATTGTTTTCCACCCCCTCACTTTAAAATTGGAGGTGTCTTTGGGTCTAAAATAAGTTTCTTGTAGACAGCATATTAATGGGTTTTGTTGTTTTATCCACTCTGATACCCCATGTCTTTTGATTGGGGCAATTAGCCCATTTACATTCAGGGGCACTATTGAAATATATGAATACAGTACCATTGTATTGCCTATAAGGTGACCGTTATTGTATATTGTCTCTGTTTCTTTTTGGTCTACAACTTTTAGGCTCTCTCTGTGCTTACAGTACCCATTTCAATATTTCCTGTTGTGCTTATTTGATGTTTGCAAATTCTTTTAATTTTTGTTTGTCCCAGAAGATTTTTATCTCTCCTTCTATTTTCAATGACAGCCTAGCAGGATATAGTATTTTAGGCTGCATATTTTTCTCATTTAGTGCTCTGAATATATTATGCCAGTTTTTTCTGGCCTACCAGGTCTCTGTGGATAAGTCTTCTGCCAATCTAATATTTTTTGCATTGTATATTACAGACTTCTGTTCTGAGCTCCTTTCAGAAATTTCTCTTTGTCACTGAGACTTGTACATTTTACTATTAGATGATGGAGTGTGGACCTATTCTGATTGATTGTACATTTTACTATTTACTTATTTACTATTTTACTTATTTACTTGTACATTTCACTATTAGATGATGGAGTGTGGACCTATTCTTATTGATTTCGAGGGGGGTTCTCTGTGCCTTCTGGACTTCGATGCTTGTTCCTTTTGCCATATTAGGGAAATTTGTCACTATAATTTTCTCCAATATACCTTCTGCCCCCTCTTTCTTTCTTCTGGGATCCCAATTATTCTAATATTGTTTTGTCTTATGGTATCACTTATCTCTCAAATTCTCCCCTCATGGTGCAGTAGTGTTTGTCTCTCTTTTGCTCAGCTTCTTTATTCTCCATCATTTGTTCTTTTATATCACTAATTCTCTCTTCTGCCTCTTTTGTCCTAGGAGTAAGAGCCTCCATTTTTGATTGCACGTCATTAACAGCTTTTTAAATTTCAACTTGGTTAGACTTTAGTTCTTTTATTTCTCCAGAAAGGAGTTTTGTTTATCTGGAAAGGGTATCTCTAATATCTTTCATGTCTTCTTTGAGTCAAGCTAGTACCTTGATAATCATTCTGAACTCTAGTTCTGAGATATTTTAATGTCTGTATTGATTAGGTCCCTAGCCATCAGTATGCCTCTTGTTCTTTTTTACATGGTAAGTTTTTCCACCTTGTCATTTTATCCAGGTAAGAATGTATGAGTGAGAGAATAAAATACTAAAACTATGGCAAAGACCCTAGAAAAATGTAAGCTAACCAAATCAGAAGAGACCCAAAACCAAATGGAGAAGAAAGGGGGAAAATTATATATATATATATATATATATATATATATATATATATATATATATATATAAACAGTGGTGGCTAGAACAGAGCAACCCACTTGATTTTTGGTGTGTTCTGGTCTCTTAGAAAAAACTATCTCCTAAAATTTTAAAGAAAGAAAAACTTATGAATATACAAATTAAGGGTAAACATGATAACAGTATGGAATATGAGTGTATAGAAGAAAATTGAAAGAAATTCTAGAAAAGGAATTGATAAGATAAGGTGGTTGGAAATAGGGGGAAAAAAAGAGGAGAGAAAGTGATCAGGCTGGAGACTAGAACAAAGCCATGTGCTAAGTTTAGGGTATATTTTGATCTATTGGAAGAAATTGTATCCCAAATTTTTGAGGGAAAAAA
Source organism: Neogale vison (assembly GCF_020171115.1). NCBI lineage: Eukaryota > Metazoa > Chordata > Mammalia > Carnivora > Mustelidae > Neogale > Neogale vison. The sequence continues at coordinate 86,643,360 of NC_058105.1, read as the reverse complement.
ACTATAAATGTTCAAAAAATAAGGTTAAATAAAATGAAGGGATAAAATGTGACCATAACAGTGATGATTTTAAAATATTTTTAAGGGGGCGCCTGGGTGGCTCAGTGGGTTAAGCCACTGCCTTCGGCTCAGGTCATGATCTCAGGGTCCTGGGATCAAGTCCCGCATCAGGCTCTCTGCTCAGCAGGGAGTCTGCTTCCCTCTCTCTCTCTCTGCCTGCCTCTCCATCTACTTGTGATTTCTCTCTGTCAAATAAATAAATAAAATCTTTAAAAAAAATAAAATATTTTTAAGAAGTTATTGTTAAGGTAAACTAGTTAAAAATTAAGAGAAAAGAGGAAACGTTAAGAAAAGTGGAATAAGAAAAAATAATATTTAAAAAATTTAAGTTTTCAAGATTAAAGGATCATGGGGGAAAAAGCCATGAATTCTATTTATTGCTCTCCCCTAGCTCTGGAGTTCCACTGTTCTTGTTAATCGGTGAATTTAGCCTTGGCTGGATATTCTTGCTGATCTTCTGGGGGAGGGGCATGTTGCAGTGCGTCTCAAATGTCTTTGCCCAAGGAGGAATTGCACCACCCTTGCCAGGGGCCAAGCTGAGTAATCTGCTTGGGTTTGCTCTTGCTAGCTTTTGTTCCCTGAAAGCTTTCTGTAGAGCTCCAGAGGACAGGAATGAAAATGGCATTCTCCCAATCTCCAGCCAGGAGGAGCCGAAAGCTCAGGGCCCTACTTCTCAGTGTGACCTCAGAGAAAAGCAGTTAGTTGCTCCCATCTCCCTGGTCTTCAGCTGCACTCCGTGCTCATCTGGCCTGTGACTGAGCATTTCTGTATCTGGCACAAAGCACTGTTTGGAGTCTCTAATCCAGGAATCCAGCAGATTCCTGCCATGTGTTCTTCCACTGCTCCTCCTGGAGGAGCAAGGAGGGGGTCTTTCCAGATCTGCCACTTGTGGGGTCCCTGCTTGAAAAGCAGTGGCATGATGGAGCCTTGGATCACAGTTTAAGGTTACCCCCATCTGAGAGCTTACTCCTCAGCTCCACCTCTGTATTTGGCTTTCCTGCTCTGATACCTGGGAGCTCTGCCACACTCATATACCCGTGGTCTTTTTGTGACCCCATGGGACCTGAGACCACACTGTCCCTGCAATGACTCCATCCCCTCTTAGCCTCTGGAGATCACTCAGTGGAGCAGACTTCTAAAAGTTCTGATTTTGTGCTCTGCTGTTCCACTGCTTGCCAGGAGCTGACCCTTCCCCCACTCACAGTCTCTTTTCCTGTCTTTGTGGATTCTCTTCTCCACCTGTCCAATCTTTCAGAAAGTGGTTGATTTTCTGTTCCTAGAATTGCTTCTCTTTTTCTCTTCCATCTCCTGTTGAGGTTGTAGGTGTTTGGAATGGTTTGATAACTATCTAGCTGAACTCCTGGGACCTGATGTCATTTCAGTCTACTACTCCTCCTCCACCTTGCTTAGATCCCCCAAGCCTTTTTTTTTTCTATTGTATCCTTCTGCCCATAATCTCCAGCCCCTTGTTATATGTGGGTCTTCAGACTCCCTGAGACTCTATCACACCTACCACTACTCTCTGGGGTGTCCAAGCTGGTATCCAAACCATGTCTTTATACTCACTAGTGCCCTGAGTCAGAGGAGACAAACACCCATCCCTTGAGCATCCCTGATACAAGCTAGAATATTGCAAGCAAGTTCCATTCTTTTCTTTCTGTCCTGAGGGAGGAACTGGGAATTGGTAAGTTTCCTCCTGACCACTCTGTCATTTGCCAAGGGGCAGGTGGGCAAGAATAAACAAAATGTCATGAAATTTCCTACCATTGTGATTGTGGCTTTTCTTGCTTAGATGTTTGCTTGGGTGCTACTGCCTCTCATCTGGGTTCTAGAGTTTTCACAAGGCAATTTTGATTAATATATTTTGGTTTATGCAGTGTTTCTATGGAGGAATGAGTGCCAAATACTATTTTTTTAAAGATGGGAAAACATTTTTATTTACTTTTTTATTAAAAACTTTCCATGTTTTAAGTTTTATGTACTTATGTATTTATTTTAAAGATTTTTAATTTATTTATTTGACACAGAGAGAGATCACAAGTAGGCAGAGAGGCAGGCGGGGGGTGGGGGAAGCAGGCTCTCTGCTGAGCAGAGAGACTGGTGTGTGGCTTGAACCCAGGACCCTGAGATCATGACCTGAGCTGAAGGCAGAAGCTTAACCCACTGAGCCACCCAGGTGCCCCTTAAGTTTTTATTTAAATTCCAGTTAATACACAGTGTAATATTGGGTTTAGGTATACAATATAGTGACTCAACAATTCCATACAACACCCAATGCTCATCACAAGTGGACTTCATATTCCCCATCATCATCTGCATCCCCACTGGTAACCATCAGTTTGTTCTCTATAGTTCAGAGTCTGTTTCTTGAATTGTGTGATGGGTATTAAGGAAGTCACTTGATGTAATGAGCACTGGGTATTATATGCAACTGATGAATCATTTAATTCTAACTTGGAAACTAATAAGACACTATATGTTAACTACATTGAATTTAAATAAAAATTTAAAAAAGCATCTGTTTCTTGGCTTGTCTTCTCCCTTTTTTCCCTTTGCTTGTTTTGATTCTTAAATTCCACAGATAAAAGAAATCATATGGTATTTGTCTTTCTCTGACTTATTTCACTTAGCATAATACTATCTAGCTCCACCCGTGTTGCTGAAAATAGGAAGATTTCATTCTTTTTTAAGGCTGGGTAATATTCTATTATATATACATCACATACTTGTGTGTGTGTGTGTGTGTGTGTGTGTGTGTGTATGGATACATATATATATCTCACATCTTTATATTTCATCTTTATCACATCTATATATATCTCATATTTTTTTATGGCTGGGTAATATTCTATTATATATACATCACATACTTGTGTGTGTGTGTGTGTATGGATATTATATATATATATATATATATATATATATATATCTCACATCTTCTTTATCCATTCATCTATTGATGGACACTTGGGTTGCTCCCATATCTTGGCTATTGTAAATAATGTAAATAATGTTGTAATAAACATAAAGGTACATAAATCTTTTTGAATTAGTGTTTTCATTTTCCTTGGGTAAATACCCAGTAGTGGAATTACTGGGTCATATGGTAGCTCTATTTTTAACTTTATGGAACCTTCATTCTGTTTTCCAGAATGGCTGCACCAGATTGCATTCCCACCAACAGTGCATTAGGCTTCCTTCTTCTCCTCCTCCTTGCCAATATTTATTGTTTCTCGTGATTTGATTGTAGCCATTCTAACAGGTGTGAGGGAGATATCTCATTGTGGTTTTAATTGGCATTTCCCTGATGATGAGTGATGTTGTGTAATTTTTCACGTGTCTGTTGGCTATCTGTATATCTTTTTTGGAAAAAGTTCTGTTAATGTCCTCTGCCCATATTTAATCGTATTATTTGTTTTCTTGGTGTTGAGTTGTATAAGTTCTTTATATTTTGAATATCAACTCTTTGTCAGATATATCATTTGCAAATATCTTCTCCCATTTGGTGGGTTGCATTTTGCTTTGTTGGTGGTTTCCTTTGCTGTGGAAAAAGCTTTGATTTTGGTAGAGTCCCCAAAGTTTAATTTTGCTTTTATTTCCCTTGCCAAAGGAGACACATCTAGAAGAATGTTTGTAAGGCTTATCAAAGAGATTACTGCCTATTTTCTTCTAAGAGTTTTATTGTTTTAGGTCTCACATTTAGGTCTCTAATTCATTTTGAGTTTATTTTTGTGCATGGTTTAAGAAAGTGGTCCAGCTGTATTTTTTTTATGTAGCTGTCCAGTTTCCCCACACCATTTGTTAAAGAGACTGTCTTTTTCTCATTGCGTATTCTTGCTTCCTTGGTCATAGTTTAGTTGAACATATAAGCATGGACTTATTTCTGGGCTCTTTGTTCTGATCCATTAATCTATGTGTTGATTTTTGTGCCAGTACAATGTTGTTTTTCTTATTACAGTTTTGTAGTATGTCTTGAAATCTGGGATTGTGATACCTCATCTATTCTTTTTCAAGACTTCTTAGGCTATTCAGGGACTTTTGTGGTTCCATACAAATTTGAGGATTATTTGTTCTACTTCTGTGAAAAATCCTCCAACAGATCCAGATTTTAATAGAAAAGTCATTTTTTATGCCTAGTGTAATTTGTCTATGATCAGATCAGTTTCTTTCAAAACAGTAATGATATATGTTACTGGGTTGGGGAGGATTCTCCTACAACTGCTCCCTACCTCAGGGAAAGCTCCCTCTCCCAAGCCCTTTCCTCAGCCCTCCCTTAGAGGAAAGAGTCATGTGATGGGCCAGGTTCTGGAGCACTAAGCACAGTACCACTGCACACTGGGAGGTGACACCGATGCATGTAGGACATGCCCATGTTCTCTCTTACAATACTAAGTGGTAAGCTGAGCCAGTGTCCACCTTTGAAGGCTGAACACATCACTCTCTCTTCCTTTTGTCCCACTGGAGATTTGGGACTGAGTCCTCATTCTTGCATATTAGGGGTCAGTGGTGGTAAGATGCAGAATGAGTCAAAGTAATTCTGCTTCATTCTTGAGTCTAAGCTTGTGCTTCATTCAACCCAACTTGACCAGAATGCTGTACATTTTTTTTTGTCTCATTAACTGGCCATGTTCAGTTTCCTATCTACACATCATGTTCCCTTCTCTTGGAAGTTCCCCTTCTTTCACTACTTTTCTTGATTACTTCTACCCTCTTTGACCCCTCCTTTTCTAATTACCTCCCTCACTGATGTCTAAGAGACACAATTAGCACATCATTATATTCATATATTTATCTGTGCTGTACTTTACCAGATTTTCTTAGTGTTTAGTATATTGAAAGTTATTTTGTATTTATTGCTATTTTTTAATGCCATACACTATTTTATAATCCATTAGAAAATGTGATGAAAGCCTTACATTGAAGGGTACTGGGAACTGACATTACAGATTCCTCAGTGTATGTGTCCTTTAGAAAAAGCCCTAGGAGGAAGCAGAGTGGCAATTTAGGATAGAAGTAAGGCATTCTTGTGTCCTCTGGACAAATACTAGCTCCATATTGTCAGATTCTCACCAGGAACCTCACACTGTACTCTAGATGGTAAACATACCCAACCAAATGTCATCACCTACTTTGAAATGTCACAGGTACCCATTCAAAGGTCAACACTGGTGTTTGCAGATATGGTTGGTAGACTATATACATGAAAAGACAAGGTAAGTTTCTGCACTTCTTAGTTGTTCCAACCATTTTCAGGGTCATCATTCTCTCCCTGTTCTTCCTTCTGCTTCTTCCCTGTTAAATTCCCTAAAGGAGTCTATCTTACTTAGCCTTTTTGTCACCTGCTCTTATTTTCTGGATTCACATTAGGATATCATTGGTGCCCTTCTGCCTTCTTAGGACTCATTGTGGTGCAAAAACATGTCTACTGATAATACAAATAGGAGGACTGGTTGATGGGAGGACTGGTTAAGGCCTCCTAAATTCTGGTTCTTAATCTGTTCTCACAATAAGGCATCATTTTTTCTCTCAGTAGTTTGACCTTGACATTTAGATGGCCCAAACTGGCAAACATATCCCAGGCCTACTTACTGATTTTTGGTATTTCTCAGTTGTCTTAATTATAGTTGAATAGGACACATCAGTTTATCTTTAATAACTAATCACTCAGATGTAACTATTGTTTTTCCTTATACACAATATTATGCACAATTGCCTTAAAATGGATAATACATATTGATAAATGCCTTTTAACAATGACTGTTATATATTTTGAAGCATCACTATCACTTTCTGATATATATTTTTCCCTTGTATGAAAATCTCATACTTACAGGCTCATCTCTACTGCTAATATAAACATAGTCAAAATGGAATGAGATAAATTCTTCTTTGGTGATCAGATACCAAATATGCCTCCACAAGAGCAGGTGGAGTCCTCTCTATAGCCTCTGTAATCCATCCTAAACTCCCTGTTAACACAACAATTTTTCCACTGCTGGAAAATCAATTCTCTGTTCCCATGGGCTCTGGTAAAGTTGCATTCCTCTGCCATCCCAAAATAAACCCACTACTGAGATCACACCCATATCACATGGTGCCATCACTCAAATTGAGCCCTAGGGGAATGGTCATACCCAAAGTACTCCCTAATACATGCTCAAGAAAGGGCAATACAAGATTTTATGACAAAGCTAAGTTTGATGCAAGAAAGTGGTTACAGAATGGAAGGAAAATTTCCATTCTGAGTTCATGTGAGTACTGAATATCTTGGCTAAAAGTCTCCTTATCATCAGTGCTAACAATACTGGCCCATAGTGAATTATAACTCAACATATAACTTAAGAAATACAAACCATGAGAGACTATGGACTCTGAAAAACAATCTGAGGGGTTTGAAGTGGCTGGGGGGTGGGAGGTTGGGGTACCAGGTGGTGGGTATTATAGAGGGCACAGCTTGCATGGAGCACTGGGTGTGGTGAAAAAATAATGAATACTGATTTTCTGAAAATAAATAAATTGGAAAAAGAAAAGAAATACATAGCATCATCTTATAGCTTTGCACCAAGGTTACACTGGTGTTTAATTGTCAAAGTTAATAATATTTGTATGTATCAGAGAACTAAGAGGTTCATGGATCTTTTTTTTTAATTTTATTTTTTCAGTGTTCTAAGATTCATTTTTTATGCACCACACCCAGTGCTCCATGCAGTATGTGCCCTCCTTAATACCCACCACCAGGCTCATGGATCTGGAATGTAAGTTCCCTATTTAGTAGACTTGTTTTTGTCCTCAAAAGGATCAAGGAAATTTTATACTGAAATATTAAAAATATTCCCGAGTGTCATTTTACTAATGATAAATGAGGCAGTTTGTGTTATTCACTATGTGAGAGGGGAAGCATCCACTACTCTTGCCCATTCCCTGCAATTGATGCTAGCATGAGTTTTATAGAAATACATCCCGGTTAAAATTATTTCAGCTATTTTTCTAACTATTCTTTCTTTACAGAATAAAGAAAAAACTCCTTGGCATGTGATTTTTACTTATTTTTTACTTCTATTTTTATTGAAGTATTATTAACATACATAAAATGTTATATTAGTTTCAGGTATACAATATATTGATTCAACAATCCCATACATTATTCATGCTCACCATGATAAATGTAGTCACCATATGTCACCATATAATGTTATTACAATATCATTGACTATATATTTTATGCTGTGTTTTTCATCTCTGTGACTTATTTTATAACTGGAAGCCCTTACCTTTTGATTCCTTTTATCTATTTCACCCATTTCCCCACCCACTTCCCTCTGGCAACTACCAGTTTGTTCTCTGCATGTAACATTTAAAGGTTTTTAACGTTTTGATCAAACTGCCCTAGCAGACCTACCTCTCCTTATTCTCCTGAATAGCCACCCTCTCTTACTTGGCACTTACTGCAACATAGAACTCTCTGGTATTTCAAAAGTAACCGACGCATTTTTTCCCCTAAGGGATCTGGGCCATGTCTTATTTTTTGATAGTTCTGTCTCCCTTGCAGCTGCTACACTTTGGTGCTAGCTTGTGCCAAATTGCTGATACTCCTTGGTATTTTTATCCCCCAAACCCATGAGGAAGAGTGATATTATATTTGGGTGAGGAAGGAAAGACAGCCCTCTGACTAAGTAGTGGTTCTCTGGGAAGGGTGGGGTGCTAATCAATAGAACATTCCCTTACTTTACTGTATGGGCTTTATCTTCAGAAACATTATATCTTTGGCCTTAAATATTCTCACTTTGGGTAAACTTGATACATTGCAACACACTAATCATGAAAGACTTCATTAGGAACTTTCCAAGGTAAAAGTTTCCTAGTCGGATCCTTCTGTTCTAATGTGAATTTATTCTGGCCTTGCCCTGTTTCTAATCTGTGTGTTTCTGTAAGGTTCCTAAATTCTCTGTGAAAGGTGTTAGGAATAAAGGTGTAAAGGAGTAAACAAAAATATGTTAAGGCCCCAGGCAGCTGACATAAGTTCCCTGCAGAACAAGATGTGTAATAGATGAGGACTGAGTCCACTTCCTCATCCTTTTCCACTTTCATGCCCCTTGGCTCCTGGATAATCCCAGGTACTTTCTAATCTCACAATTGGATGACAGGAGAGGTGCCAAGGCTATCTCAGGATTACTGAAGTTTTTTGCTTTTGGTGACCTATTTTTCTGCATCTGGAAACCACTAATTCTTCAGTTTTTAATTCCAGCAAGACTATCTTTTATTTTTCCTTAATTATAAAAAACCTGTTTAAGGCAAAAAATATTATGAGGGGTATAATAAATGTTGAAATAAAATATATGACCACAGCCACACAATGGAGAGGGGTAAATGGAATCAAACTATTTTATATGTATTATGTTTATGTGAAGTAGCAAATATTAACTCTAACAGACTGTAATAAGTTAAAGATGCATATTGTAACACTTAACCAACTACTAAAAGTTATAGTTAAAAATAAAATACAGACATTAAAATAAAATACAAAAACACTTTCTAAAGACTTTATTTATTCACATGAGAGAGAGCACAAACAAGGGGAGAGGAGAAGGGAGAGGGAGAATCAGACTCCCTGCTGAGCAGAGAGTCCCACTGGGACTGAATCCCAGGACTTGGAGATCACAACCTGAGCCAAAGGCAGACCCTTAGCCATCTGAGCTACCCAGGTGTCCCAAAATACAAAAAGCTTTTATTATCCTTAATGAACTATGGATGTGAAATAGGGTAATAATAAACAAATAGGACAAGAAAACAAATAGCAAATGATAAACTCCATCATATACATAATTAAATTAAATAGAAATAAACAAAATACTCAAATAAAAAGGCAGAGATTATTAGGCAGGGTAAGATAGCAAGATCCAACTATTTGCTGACAAAAAGAGATGCACTTAAAAATACTCAAATAAGTTTAAAATAAAAAGATGTAAAGTGGTATATCATGCAAAATGTAGATCTATGAACACTATTTTGCATATATAAATACCAGACAAAGAGGACTTTAAGAAAAATAATATCACATGCAATGAAGTGAGATACTCCATGAAAGATAGCAGATTAATACATAATAATGTTAGCTATGTATGCACCTAATGACAGAGCTTCAAAATTCATGAGACAAATGCAGACAGCTCTAAAGAAAGAAACATAGCCACAGCCATAATTGATTATTTTTATCACTTTTCTCTCAGTAATTGATAGGATAACTGCACAATAAAATCAGTAAAGATTTAGAGGATTTCAATAATAGTGTCATCCAAATTAGTGTAACTGACATTTTATAAAACATTATATGTAATACCTAGAAAATTCATACATTTTTTTAAGATCTTATTTATTTGACAGAGAGAGACACAATGAGAGAGAGGACAGAAGCGGGGGAGTGGGAGAGGGAGAAGCATGCTTCCTGCTGAGTAGGGAGCCTGATGTGGGGCTCGATCCCAGGACCCTGAGATCATGACCTGAGCAGACGCTTAATGACTGAGCCACCTAGGCACCCCTTCATATTATTTTTAAGAACATATGAAAGGCTCTCAAAGGGAGGCTTTCTTATGGGCCATAAAATATCCATATATATATTTCATATAGATAGACAGATAGATAGATGTAGATAATAGATATAGATATAGATATATAGATAGATAGATATCCATATTTGTCCATAAATAACCAAAGTTTGAAATCTTAGAGTATGTTTTCTGGCTAAAACATAATTATTAGAAATCAATAACTATAAAATAGCTAAAAGATACCCAGAAATGTGGCCCAAATATTTATAAATAAAATGACACACTCCTAAGTAAACTATTAATCAGAGATTGAATCACAAGGAAAATTGTTTTGAATTGAATATTATGAAATCACAATACATCAAAATGTGTGAGATACAGCTAGAGCAGTGCATAAAGGAAAAATTATAATTTTAAATGTTTATATTAGAAAAGCAGAGTTTTAAAAATCAGTCATCTAAATTTCCATCTTTAAAAGCTGGCAAAAGAACAACAAATTAAATACAAAGTAAGTAGAAGGAAGAAAAAAATAAGAATATAGAAACAATTAGAATACAAAACAGACCAAAAATAGAGAAACTTAATAAAGTGAGAAGTTTGTTCTTTGAAAAGATTAATAAAATTTACAAATTCTTAGTGAGACTAATCAAGAAACAAAGAGAAAACTCAAAATACCAATATAAAGGATAAACGTGTATATCATTACAGATTTTATAATATTAAGAGTTTAATAAGAGAATGCACTCTGGCCAAACAAAATTAAATTAGAAATCAATATTATCAGTAATAATTGGGATTTATTCAAAGAATGGGAGACATATTTTCTTCCTTAGTTGTATGTCTGATTAGTTTATGTACTTATTGATCTGGTCCCGTGTTACCTGAGTAGTATGGAAGAGAATTAGGGAAATATGGCATCATGGGAATTTCCCAGCAGAAAGAATTTAGGACTGTCACAGTATTGGGGACTGAGAGAAGCTGAGACTGAGAACTATAGCCTTTCTAGTGCTGCCACAACATGTGAGTGGGCAGCCAAGAGGCACATATAATACAGAGGTGATACATGAAAACCATCAGTTGGAGGTCAATGGGAGTGGTGATCAAATTTCCTAAAGAACTTTCAATAATTTAGGGGGGCTGCACTGGAGTGAGCCCATCACCAATAAGGCATCTCATTAAGCTCTTGAAAAGAGTTATGTCTAGATGCACCTGGGTGGCCCAGTGGGTTAAAGCCTCTGCCTTCAGCTCAGGTCATGATTCCAGGGTCCTGGGATCGATCACCGCATCACGCTCTCTGCTCAGCAGGGAGCCTGCTTACCTTTCTCTCTCTCTGCCTGCCTCTCTGACTACTTGTGATCTCTGTCAAATAAATAAATAAAATCTTTTTTTTAAAAAAAGAGTTATGTCTAACCAAAGAGGCAAAGAATCTTTACTCAGAAAACTATGAAGTTCTCATGAAAGAAATTGAGGAAGACACAAAGAAATGGAAAAACATTCCATGTTCATGGATTGAAAGAAAAAATTATACACGTCTGGATCTCTACAGGGGCAGAAGACGCCAGTGGGAAGGTAAAGCGAATTGGAACAGCGGACTGATATCGGAAGATAAACAAAAGGGGGAGGGAGCCACCAGTGGCGACCAGTGGGAAAGTAATACCCCAATACGAGCTAGAGTGCCCTGTGTCTGGGGACCAGCATTAACTTGGAGACTGGTTGAAAGCACTCCAAAAGAGCAAAGAATTGCGGGGGGAAATTGTGGGAATCGGGGCGGCTAGGGACAGGGGCTTAAGTCCCCGGTCCCAGACAGCCTCCCCAGCGGTGAGGCAGAGAGAGTGCGGCGGAGAAACCAGCTCCTGGTCCCTAAGCCACCAGCATGCCCCAGAGCGCGTGGGTTCCGGCTCCTGTGAGGGGATGGGAGCCACGCCGGTCTGCAGAATGCGCGCTAGCCCTACCACAAAGCTCGAGATACGCGCGCACGTCCCTCAAGCTCCCCTGAGTTACAGAGGCCTGGCCGGCGGTCCTTGACCCGCGCCATTGTTTCAAAGCCTAAACCGCACGCGCGAAACACTTCCCCTGACAGAGGCGCGCAAAAGCCCAGCCTGGAGCTTACGGACCAGCGCCCCGTTCTCAGTGCCCCAGACGCGCGCCCGACCCATAGCTGCCTCTGAAAAGAGGTGCGCACAAGCCGGCCACTCCCAGCCCTGGCCGGTGGCAAAATCTCAGTGTGCGATCGCTGCTTGGAACCTCTCTGGCGGTCGGGAGCTCCCAGACAGCCGCCACTGCCTTGGCTTTGGGTACAAGCAAAAGATCCTGCGCTCCCAGGGTCTGCAACTTGGAAACTGCGCTGCCAGTGGCCAAGGGGGAATTTATTCAGCTTCTGCACCCAGACTGAGGCTTCTCTCTGAGAGGGAGATCAGGGTGCGGTTTGATTTCTTCTAATACTACAAAAACCATCAAAGGCGGTCAAGGTGAGAGGGAAAAAAGTGAACAAGCAAAAAAACCGCCAGAGAACAAAAGCCTGAGAAAAACCAGTTTCCCCAGAGCCCACCCCCTTGAGGGGGGTGGGGGGACTCAACTCAGGAAACATCATTGACTGACAACCCACGTGGCAGGCCCCTCCCCCAGAAAACAAACCAAGAAAGAAAAAAAAAAGGACTACAAGAGAACCACCACTACTTCATAGGAAAACTTGTATTGTTCACTCGTTTCCACTATTCCGGTTCATATTTTTTTTTTTACACACAGGTAATTTTTTAACCTATTTACCATCACAGCGAGCTGTACAGTACATCAAATTCCATAATACCTTTCTAACCTGAACTTTTTGATACATACACCTATGTTTTTCTTTTCCATTTTTATTTTTTGAATTCCTTTTTTTAAAATTTTAGTTCAGTTTAGTCTAGTATATTCCTTTTTGTTTTTATCCTCTAATATTCATATAGAGTTAACTTCAAAGTAATCCCCTTTCCCCAATCAATACTACCCCTATAGGTAAACCAATATTTAATCCCCTTTATCTTAGGAAAGTTGAGTCCTTTAACAAAGATATCAAGATACATCCAGGAAGAATCAAAACAACCTTCCTCGCACACACTGAGAATTTATAAGAACTCTCCCATCTTCTTCCACCAGTGTTTCTGTGTTTTTTGTGTTTGTCCTGATAGCATATAAATTTTACACTTGTGGTTCTTTTTGACGAGGTTCTTTCTTTATTTGCATACATATATATATATATATTTTCTTTCTCTTGCCATATAATTGTATCCATCTTTTTATCTCTTTTTGTTTGTCTACTTCATAAATCTTACCTTGGGGCCCATCTGGGCTGAACCTTCTCTTTCATCTTCCCTTTCTTTCCTGTCTCTCTCTCTCTCTTTTTTTCTTTTTCTTTTTCTTCTTTTCCTTTTTTTTTCTTTTTCTTTTTCTTTACTTTTGTCTCTCGTTTGAGTGGGGAATCCTGATTGCTCAGAAGTGTTCCAGGGTGCACCTTGACTGCACCAGAGTTGATACATCCAGCTACATCTGTTCAGTCTTCTCCCACCAAAATGACTAGGAGGAGGAATGCCCAACAGAAGAAAAATACAGAGGATGGACCTTCTGCAACAGAGCTAACGGCTATCAACATAGACAATATGTCAGAAAGAGAATTCAGGCTAACAATTATCCAGGCAATAGCTAAGCTGGAGAAAGCCATGGATGACCAAACAGAATTGATTAGGGCCGAACTGAAAGCGACCAGACAGGATGTTCACAATGTTAGGGCGGAGCTTAAAGCTACCAGGGAGGAGGTCCACAATGCTCTCAATGAGTTCCAATCTAATCTAAACTCTCTCAAAGCTAGGGTAACTGAGACAGAAGATAGAATTAGTGATCTGGAAGACAAACAGATAGAGAGAAAGAATCAGGAGGAAGCCTGGAACAAACAGCTTAGATCCCACGAAAGCAGAATCAGGGAAATAAATGATGCCATGAAGCGTTCCAAAGTCAGAATTTTTGGAATCCCTGAAGGGGAGGAGAAAGAAAGAAGTCTAGAAGATATAGTGGAACAAGTCCTTCATGAAAATTTTCCGAATCTCGTGAATGAAACCAGCGTTCATGTACTAGAGGCTGAACGGTCTCCACCCAAGATTCACATTCCAAAAAAACATCACGACATCTGATAGTCAAATAGAGGAATTATAATTGTAGGTATAATCTCTTGAAAGCCGCCAGGGCAAAGAGGCTCCTTACGTACAGAGGGAAGCATCAGAATAACGTCAGACCTGTCCACAGAGACCTGGCAAGCCAGAAGAGGCTGGCAAGATATATTCAGGGCACTAAATGAGAAGAACATGCAGCCAAGAATACTTTATCCAGCAAGACTGACATTCAAAATGGATGGAGAGAGAAAGAGTTTCCAAGACTGGCAAGGCTTAAAAAACTATGCAACCACCAAGCCGACACTGCAGGAAATATTAAGGGGGGTTCTATAAAAGAGGAAAAATCCCAAGAATAGCATTGAACAGAAATATAGAGACAGCCTACAGAAAGAAAGACTTCAAAGGTAACTCGATGTCAATAAAAACATATCTATCAATAATCACTCTCAATGTGAATGGCCTAAATGCACCCATAAAATGGCACAGGGCTGCAGATTGGAGAAAACGACAGGACCCATCCATATTCTGTCTACAAGAGACCCATTTTGAACCTAAAGATACACGCAGACTGAAAGTGAAGGGGTGGAGAAGCATCTTTCATGCCAATGGGACTCAAAAGAAGGCTGGGGTAGCGATTCTCATATCACATAAATTAGACTTCAAACTAAAGACTGTAGTCAGAGATACAGAAGGACACTACATAATCCTTAAAGGGACTATCCACCAAGATGATCTAACAATTGTAAATATCTATGCTCCCAATATGGGAGCAGCCAATTACTTAAGAAAACTGTTGATCAACATACTACTGAAAGTCCTAGCCAGATAAATCAATCAAGAAAGAGGAATAAAAGGCAACCAGACTGGTAAGGAAGAAGTATAACTTTCATCATTGGCAGAGGACATGATACATAACCCTAGAGTCTCCACCACAAAACTACCAGAACTGATAAATAAATTCAGTAAAGTCACAAGGTACAAAATCAATTTACAGATTTCTGATGCATTTCTATAAACTAATAATGAAGTAGCAGGAAGATAAATTAAGAAAACAATCCTATTTACAATTGCACCAAGACTATATGATAACCTAGGAATAAACCTAATCTAAGAGGTCAAAGACCTTTATGTTAAAAATTATAAAATATTGATGAAAGAAATTGAAGAGGACACAAAGAAATGGAAAGATATTCCATGCTCATGGACTGGAAGGACACATATTGTTAAAATGGCTGTACTACCCAAAGCATTTAATGCACATTTAATGCAATCCCTATCAAGATACCAACAGCCCTTTTCACAGAACTGGAATAAAAAAAAATCCTAAAATTTATATGGTACCACAAAAGACTCTGAAAAACCAAAGCAATCTTTAAAATAAAAGCAAAGCTGGAAGGATCACAATTCCAGACTTCAAATTATATTACAAAGCTGTAATGACCAAAACAATATGGTACTGGCACAAAAATAGACAAGTAGATCAATGGAGCAGAGTAGAAATTGCAGAAATGAACCCACAATTATATGGTCAATTATTAAAGCAAAAACTCACCAAAATACTAGCCAATAGGATTCAACAGTACATTAAAGCAAAAACGACACGGCAAAATGAAACTGGACTTCATTTTAACGCTACACACAAAAATAAACTCAAAATGGATTAAAGTCCTAAATGTGAGACCTGAAACCATAAAAATCCTGGAAGATAGCACAGGCAGTAATTTCTACAACATTATTTGTGGCAACGTCCTTCTAGATATGTCACCTGAGGCAAGAGAACAAAAGCAAAAATAAACCTTGGGACTACAACAAAATTAAAAGTTTCTGCACAGCAAAAGAATCAACCAACAAAATTATAAGAGATCCTACTGAATGGCAGAAGATACTTTCAAGTGGCATATCTAATAAAGAGTTAGTACCCAAAATATATAAAAAGCTTATGCAACTCAACATCCAATAATACAAATTAAATAATCAAATTAAAAGCCAAATAATCCAATTAAAAATAGAAAACATGAACAGATATTTGTCCAAAGACATCTGGATGGCCAACAGATACATGAATAGATACTCAACATCACTGATCATCAGGGAAATGAAAATCAAAACCACAAAATGATATCACATCACACCTGTCAGAAGGGCTAAAATCAAGAGCTCAAGAAACAAATGTTAGTGAGGATGTGGAGAAAAATGAACCCTCTTGCATGGCTGGGAGGAGTGCAAACTCTACACCCACTCTGGAAGACAGTACAGGTGATCCTCAAAAGGTTAAAAATAGAACTACATTACCCAGTAATTACATTATTGGATATTTACCTAAGGATACAAAAATGCTAGTTCAAAGGGATATATGCACTCCTATGTTTATTACAGAATCATTTATAATAGCCAAACTATGGAAACAGCTTAAGTATTCATCAATAAATGAATGGATAAAGAAGATGTAGTGTATAGGGGCACTTGGGTGGCTTAGTCAGTTAAACATCTGCCTTTGGCTCAGGTGGTAATCCCAGTGTCCTGGGATCGAGCAGAGAGTTGGGCTCCCTACTCAGCAGGAAGTCTGCTTCTCCCCCTCTCTGCCTCTCCCCTGGCTCATGCTCACTTTCTCACTCTCAAATAAATAAATAAAATCTTTTTTTAAAAATAAAATTTTACTCAGTCAAAAATATTGTGAATATTACTCAGTCACAAAAAAAGAATTAATTCTTGACATTTGCAACAATGTGGATGGAGCTAGAGAATATTATGCTAGGTGAAATAAGTCAGTCAGAGAGAGACAAATACCATATGATTTCACTCATATGTGGAATTTAAGAAACAAAACAAAGGAAAAAAGAGACAAGCCAAAAAACAGCCTATTAACCATAGAGAACAAACTGGTGGTTACCAGAGGGGAGGTGTGTGGGGGGATGGGTTAAATAGGTGATTTAGATTAAGGAGTGCACTTTTCTTCAAAAACACTGAGTAGTTTAGTGAACAGTTGGATCACTACGTTTTATATTTGAAACTAATATAGTACTATGTGTTAACTGCATTGGAATTAAAAAAAAAATCTCCTTCATTTCACATCTCCACAAAAACAGACAATAGCAGCAAAAACCCAACTCCTTGACCAAGTGGCTTCACTGGAGAATTATACAAATCATTTAAAGAAGAATTAAGGGGGGAGTTAAGATGACTGAGGAGTAGGGGGACCCTAAGTTTGTCTCATCCCTCAAATACAGTTAGGCAGTTATCAAATCATTCTGAACACCCAAGAAATCAATAGAAGTTCTAAGAAAACAAATACTGCAAGTCTACAAGTAGAAAAGCGACCACCTTCTGGAAGATAGGAGGTACAGACACTTGAATCCGAAGTAATATAGCTGTAGATACAGTAGAGGTGAAGGAACCTGCTTAAGGAGGTTACTGCAAAGTATTATAAGCAATAGAGCACAAAATCGGAACTTTTAGAAGTCTGCTATGGTGGGGACATTCCAGGCTTAAAGATGCTCAGGTGGCGAAGCAGGGCAGAATTCCAGAATTCAAGGTCTGAGGATCCCCTGGGTTGCAAGAAGAATGGGTGGCACCTAAATCCTGCACTGTTCCAGGTGAAGGAGCATGGAAGCAAGCTGAGAACAGTGAGTCTAAGTGCCAGTTTTCTGTTCTGTATGGCCATAAACTGTGAACCACTCTGTTGTCCTGCAACTGCTTTTCTGGGATGGGTTCATCAAAAGGCAGAAGCATGGCACCCCTCCTCCCAGGAGGAACAGTGAAGGTCCACACTAGAGGAGTCCCTAAAAGTCGGAGGTTTGGAACTCAGTCTCATGTCTGAGATGAAAAAGCCTGGACACAGGCAGGGTGAACACAAGGTTCTGACAGAAACCAGGGAGACAAGAGTGATTTATTGTTCTTTTGTGAGGGCCTACTGAGGAGTAGGTGGCTCAAATATTCAGCTCCAGGGTTTGAGAGCCTGACAGTGTCACGTTAATACTGTCCATCAGTGCTGAAAACCTTCAGGGAACAAAACAGCGCCACCTACCGGAGACCAAAGCCCCGTACATCAAGCCCTGCCTCCCTGCCCACTGGAGGCCCTTTTCCATTAGAGTGAGTCGCTCTGATAATCAGTGCAACAGGCCCCTCCCCCAGAAGACTAGCACAACCAACCTGCTCCAAGGCAGTTTACTGATCATAGAGGGGCGGCAAAGCTTCAGCTCTAGGGGAAATAGTATCTAACCTCCTTTGCGCTTTTATTCTTTTTTATTATTAGTTTTTCATTTATTTTCTTATTTTTTCAATTCTTTTTTTTTCAATTTATTTTCAGAAAAACAGTATTCATTATTTTTTCACCACACCCAGTGCTCCATGCAAGCCGTGCCCAGTATATTACCCACGACCTGGTACCCCAACCTCCCACTCCCAAGCCACTTCAAACCCCTCAGATTGTTTTTCAGATTCCATAGTCTCTCATGGTTCACCTCCCCTTCCAATTTACCCAAATTCCCTACTCCTCTCTAACACCCCTTGTCCTCCATGCTATTTGTTATGCCCCACAAATAAGTGAAACCATATGATAATTGACTCTCTCTGCTTGACTTATTTCACTCAGCATAATCTCTTCCAGTCCCGTCCATGTTGCTACAAAAGTTGGGTATTCATCCTTTCTGATGGAGGCATAATACTCCATAGTGTATATGGACCACATCTTCCTTATCCATTCATCCGTTGAAGGGCATCTTGGTTCTTTCCATATTTGGCGACCGTGGCCATTGCTGCTTTAAACATTGGAGGACAGATGGCCCTTCTTTTCACGACATCTGTGTCTTTGGGGTAAATACCCAGGAGTGCAATTGCAGGGTCATAGGGAAGCTCTATTTTTAATTTCTTGAGGAATCTCCACACTGTTCTCCAAAGTGGCTGCATCAACTAGCATTCCCACCAACAGTGTAAGAGGGTTCCCCTTTCTCCACATCCTCTCCAACACATGTTGTTTCCTGTTTTGTTAATTTTGGCCATTCTAACTGGTGTAAGGTGATATCTCAATGTGGTTTTAATTTGAATCTCCCTGAGGGCTAATGATGATGAGCATTTTTTCATGTGTCTGATAGCCATTTGTATTTCTTGATTGGAGAAGTGTCTGTTCATATCTTCTGCCCATTTTTTGATGTGTTTGTCTGTTTTGTGTGGGTTGAGTTTGAGGAGTTCATAATAGATCCTGGATATCAACCTTTTGTCTGTACTGTCATTTGCAAATATCTTCTCCCATTCCGTGGGTTGCCTCTTTGCTTTTTTGACTGTTTCTTTTGCTGTGCAGAAGCTTTTGATTTTGATGAAGTCCCAGAAGTTTATTTTCGCTTTTGTTTCCTTTGCCTTTGGAGACGTATCTTGAAAGAAGTTGCTGTGGCTGATATCAAAGAGATTACTGCCTATGTTCTCCTCTAAGATTCTGATGTATTCCTGTCTCACGTTGAGGTCTTTTATCCATTTTGAGTTGATCTTTGTGTATGGTGTAAGAGAATGGTCGAGTTTCATTCTTCTACATATAGCTGTCCAGTTTTCCCAGCACCATTTATTGAAGAGACTGTCTTTTTTCCACTGTATATTTTTTCCTGTTTTGTCGAAGATTAATTGACCATAGAGTTGAGGGTCCATATCTGGGCTCTCTACTCTGTTCCACTGGTCTATGTGTCTGTTTTTATGCCAGTACCATGCTGTCTTGATGATCACAGCTTTGTAATAAAGCTTGAAAACAGGTAAGGTGATGCCGCTAGCTTTATTTTTGTTTTTCAACAATTCCTTAGCGATTCGGGGTCTCTTCTGATTCCATACAAATTTTAGGATTATTTGCTCCAGCTCTTTGAAGAATGCCGGTGGAATTTTGATCGGAATGGCATTAAAAGTATAGATTGCTCTTGGCAGTATAGACATTTTAACAATGTTTATTCTTCCTATCCAAGAGCATGGAATGGTCTTCCATCTATTTTTGTCTTCTTCGATTTCTTTCATGAGTGTTCTGTAGTTCCTCAAGTACAGATCCTTTACCTCTTTGGTTATGTTTATTCCCAGGTGTCTTATGGTTCTTCGTGCTATAGTAAATGGATTCGATTCTCTAATTTCCCTTTCTGGATTTTCATTGTTATTGTATAAGAAAGCAACTGATTTCTGCACATTGACTTTGTATCCTGTCACGTTGCTGAATTCCTGTATGAGTTCTAGCAGTTTGGGGGTGGAGTCTTTTGGCTTTTCCATATAAAGAATCATGTCATCTGCGAAGAGAGAGAGTTTGACTTCTTCATTACCAATTTGGATAACTTTTATTTCTCTCTGTTGTCTGATTGCTGTTGCTAGGACTTCTAATACTATGTTGAACAAGAGTGGTGAAAGTGGGCATTCTTGTCTTGTTCCTGATCTCAATGGGAAGGCTGCAAGCTTTTTCCCATTGAGGATGATATTTGCTGTGGGTCTTTCATAGATAGATTTGATGAGGTTCAGGAATGTTCCCTCTATCCCTATCCTTTGAAGCATTTTAATCAGGAACGGATGCTGGATTTTGTCATGCTTTTTCTGCATCAATTGAGAGGACCATGTGGTTCTTCTCTCTTCTCATATTAATTTGTTGTATCACATTGATTGATTTGCGAATGTTGAACCATCCTTGTAGCCCAGGGATGAATCCCACCTGGTCATGGTGGATAATCTTTTTAATGTGCTGTTGGATCCTGTTGGCTAGGATCTTGTTGAGAATCTTAGCATCCATATTCATCAGTGATATTGGTCTGAAATTCTCCTTTTTGGTAGGGCCCTTGCCTGGTTTGGGAATCAGGGTAATGCTGGCTTCGTAGAAAGAGTATGGAAGTTTTCCTTCTGCTTCAATTTTTTGAAACAGCTTCAGGAGAATAGGTGTTATTTCTTATTTGAAGTTTTGGTAGAATTCCCCAGGGAATCCGTCAGGTCCTGGGCTCTTGTTTTTTGGGAGGTTTTTGATCACTGATTCAATCTCGTTATTAGATAACCGGCTATTCAGGTTGTCGATTTCTTCCTGGTTCAATTTTGGTAGTTTATATGTTTCCAGGAATGCATCCATTTCATCTAGGTTGCTAAGCTTATTGGCATATAACTGTTTGTAATAACTTCTGATGATTGTTTCTACTTCCTTGGTGTTAGTTGTGATCTCTCCCTTTTCATTCATAATTTTATGAATTTGGGCTTTCTTTCTTTTCTTTTGGATTAGTGTAGCCAGTGGCTTATTGATCTTATTGATTCTTTCAAAAAACCAGCTTCTAGTTTCATTGATACGTTCTACTGTATCTTTGGTTCTCCCTCATTGATCTCAGCTCTAATTTGATGATTTCCCTTCTTATGTGTGGAGTTGGTTTGATTTGTTGTTGATCCTCCAGTTCTTTAAGGTGTAGAGACAGCTGGTGTATTCTGGATTTTTCAATTTTTTTGAGCGAGGCTTGGATGGCTATATATTTTCCCCTTAGGACCGCCTTTGCTGTATCCTATAGGTTTTGGACCAAAGTGTCTTCATTCTCATTGGTTTCCATGAATTGTTTCAGTTCTTCTTTGATCTCCTGGTTGATCCAAGCATTCTTAAGCAAGGTGGTCTTTAGCTTCCAGGTGTTTGAGTTCCTTCTGAACTTTTCCTTGTGATTGAGCTCCAGTTTCAAAGCATTGTGATCTGAGAATATGTAGGGAATAATCTCAGTCTTTTGGTATCGGTTGAGTCCTGATTTGTGACCCAGTATGTGGTCTATTCTGGAGAAGGTTCCGTGTGCACTTGAGAAGAAAGAGTATTATTGTTTTAGGGTGGAATGTTCTGTATATATCTCTGAGGTCCATCTGGTCCAATGTGTCATTCAATGCTCTTGTTTCTTGAGAAGAAAGAGTATTATTGTTTTAGGGTGGAATGTTCTGTATATATCTCTGAGGTCCATCTGGTCCAATGTGTCATTCAATGCTCTTGTTTCTTTATTGATTTTCTGCTTCGATGATCTGTCTAATTCTGAAAGAGGCGTGTTAAGATCTCCTACGATTAGTGTATTCATATCAATATGACTCTTTATCTTGATTAACAGTTTTCTTAAGTAATTGGCTGCTCCCATATTGGGAGCATAGATATTTACAATTGTTAGATCATGTTGGTGGATAGTCCCTTTAAGGATTATGTAGTGTCCTTCTGTATCTCTGACTACAGTCTTTAGTTTGAAGTCTAATTTATGTGATATGAGAATCGCTATCCCAGCCTTCTTTTGAGTCCCATTGGCATGAAAGATGCTTCTCCACCCCTTCACTTTCAGTCTGCGTGTATCTTTAGGTTCAAAATGGGTCTCTTGTAGACAGCATATGGATGGGTCCTGTCGTTTTATCCAATCTGCAACCCTGTGCCGTTTTATGGGTGCATTTAGGCCATTCACATTGAGAGTGATTATTGATAGATACGTTTTTATTGACATAGAGTTACCTTTGAAGTCTTTCTTTCTGTAGACTGTCTCTATATTTCTGTTCAATGCTATTCTTGGGATTTTTCCTCTTTTATAGAATCCCCCTTAATATTTCCTGCAGTGTCGGCTTGGTGGTTGCATAATCTTTTAAGCCTTGCCGGTCTTGGAAACTCGTTATCTCTCCATCCATTTTGAATGTCAGTCTTGCTGGTACAGTATTCTTGGCTGCATGTTCATCTCATTTAGTGCCCTAAATATATCTTGCCAGCCTCTTTGGCTTGCCAGGTCTCTGTGGACAGGTCTGACGTTAATCTGATGGGCTTCACTCTGTAAGTAAGGAGCCCCTTTGCCCTGGCGGCTTTCAAGAGATTATACCTACAATTATAATTCCTCAATTTGACTATCAGGTGTCGTTATGTTTTTTTGGAATGTAGAATCTTGGGTGGAGCCCGTTCAGCCTCTAGTACATGAACGCTGGTTTCATTCACGAGATTCGGAAAATTTTCATGAAGGACTTGTTCCACTATATCTTCTAGACTTCTTTCTTTCTCCTCCCCTTCAGGGATTCCAATAATTCTGAGGTTGGAACGTTTCATGGCATAATTTATTTCCCTGATTCTGCTTTTGTGGCATCTAAGCTGTTTGTTCCAGGCTTCCTCCTGATCCTTTCTCTCTATCTGTTTGTTTTCCAGATCACTAATTCTATCTTCTGTCTCAGTTACCCTAGCTTTGAGAGAGTTTAGATTAGATTGGAACTCATTGAGAGCATTGTGGACCTCCTCCCTGGTAGCTTTAAGCTCCGCCCTAACATTGTGAACATCCTGTCTGGTCGCTTTCAGTTCGGCCCTAATCAATTCTGTTTGGTCATCCATGGCTTTCTCCAGCTTAGCTATTGCCTGGATAATTGTTAGCCTGAATTCTCTTTCTGACATATTGTCTATGTTGATAGCCGTTAGCTCTGTTGCAGAAGGTCCATCCTCTGTATTTTTCTTCTGTTGGGCATTCCTCCTCCTAGTCATTTTGGTGGGAGAAGACTGAACAGATGTAGCTGGATGTATCAACTCTGGTGCAGTCAAGGTGCACCCTGGAACACTTCTGAGCAATCAGGATTCCCCACCCAAACGAGAGACAAAAGTAAAGAAAAAGAAAAAGAAAAAAAAAAGGAAAAGAAGAAAAAGAAAAAGAAAAAAATGAGAGAGAGAGAGACAGGAAAGAAAGGGAAGATGAAAGAGAAGTTTCAACCCAGATGGGCCCCAAGGTAAGATTTATGAAGTAGACAAACAAAAAGAGATAAAAAGACTGATACAATTATATGGCAAGAGAAAGAAAATATATATATATGCAAATAAAGAAAGAACCTCGTCAAAAAGAACCACAAGTGTAAAATTTATATGCTATCAGGACAAACACAAAAAACACAGAAACACTGGTGGAAGAAGATGGGAGAGTTCTTATAAATTCTCAGTGTGTGCGAGGAAGGTTGTTTTGATTCTTCCTGGATGTATCTTGATATCTTTGTTAAGGGACTGAACTTTCCTAAGATAAAGGGGATTAAAAATTGGTTTACCTATAGGGGTAGTATTGATTGGGGAAAGGGGATTACTTTGAAGTTAACTCTATATGAATATTAGAGGATAAAAACAAAAAGGAATATACTAGACTAAACTGAACTAAAATTTTAAAAAAAGGAATTCAAAAAATAAAAATGGAAAAGAAAAACATAGGTGTATGTATCAAAAAGTTCAGGTTAGAAAGGTATTATGGAATTTGATGTACTGTACAGCTCGCTGTGATGGTAAATAGGTTAAAAAATTACCTGTGTGTAAAAAAAAAAATATGAACCGGAATAGTGGAAACGAGTGAACAATACAAGTTTTCCTATGAAGTAGTGGTGGTTCTCTTGTAGTCCTTTTTTTTTTTTCTTTCTTGGTTTGTTTTCTGGGGGAGGGGCCTGCCACGTGGGTTGTCAGTCAATGATGTTTCCTGAGTTGAGTCCCCCCACCCCCCTCAAGGGGGTGGGCTCTGGGGAAACTGGTTTTTCTCAGGCTTTTGTTCTCTGGCGGTTTTTTTGCTTGTTCACTTTTTTCCCTCTCACCTTGACCGCCTTTGATGGTTTTTGTAGTATTAGAAGAAATCAAACCGCACCCTGATCTCCCTCTCAGAGAGAAGCCTCAGTCTGGGTGCAGAAGCTGAATAAATTCCCCCTTGGCCACTGGCAGCGCAGTTTCCAAGTTGCAGACCCTGGGAGCGCAGGATCTTTTGCTTGTACCCAAAGCCAAGGCAGTGGCGGCTGTCTGGGAGCTCCTGACCGCCAGAGAGGTTCCAAGCAGCGATCGCACACTGAGATTTTGCCGCCGGCCAGGGCTGGGAGTGGCCGGCTTGCGCGCACCTCTTTTCAGAGGCGGCTGTGGGTCGGGTGCGCGTCTGGGGCACTGAGAACGGGGCGCTGGTCCGTAAGCCCCAGGCTGGGCTTTTGCGGGCCTCTGTCAGGGGAAGAGTTTCGCTCGCTCGACTTAGGCTTTGAAACAATGGCGCGGGTCAAGGAGCGCCGGCTGGTCCTCAGTAACCCAGGGGAACTTGAGGGACATGCGCGCGTATCTCGAGCTTTGTGGTAGGGCTAGTGCGCGTTCTGCAGACCAGCGTGGCTCCCATCCCCTCACAGGAGCCGGAACCCACGCGCTCTGGGGCGCGCTGGTGGCTTAGGGACCAGGATCTGGTTTCTCCGCCGCACTCTCTCTGCCTCAGCGCCGGGGAGGCCGTCTGGGACCGGGGACTTAAGCCCCTGTCCCTAGCCGCTCCGATTCCCACAATTTCCCCCTGCGATCCTTTGCTCTTTTGGAGTGCTTTCAACCAGTCTCCAAGTTAATGCTGGTCCCCAGACGCAGGGCACTCTCGCTCGTATTTGGGTATTACTCTCCCACCGGTCGCCACTGGTGGCTCCCTCCCCCTTTTCTTTATCTTCCGATATCAGTCCGCAGTTCCCATTCCGCTTTACCTGCTCACTGGCGTCTTCTGCCCCTGTAGAGATCCAGACGTGTATAATTTTGATCTCAGGCTGATTTCATAGGTGATCGGAGTTCTTTGGTAGGTAATCAGATCACTTTGGGGTACCAGCTGAAAAGGCGCCTCTTCCTACTACCCCACCATCTTGTCCCCCTCTGTCAAGACAATCTTGAAGAATAATAACAAAGCTGGGAGTTGCCCAACTACTATAGAGTACAAAAATTTTCTATGTACAGATAAAATATATCTGTATTAAAAGATTATCTTACACTACTAAAGATAACAACATACTATAAAGTAAAGTAGTAATTAAAAGGCTGTGTTACTCCTGCAAGGATAAACAACTTGACCAAATGAACTTGACCAAATGAACTAATCAGAGTCCAGAAATATATGTACTTATATATGGTCACTTGATATATGACAAGGTACATTACTCTGTGCTGGGGAAAGAATTGTTCTTTATTTTTATTTTTATATTTATTTATATATTATCTCTTTACCAGGAAAGACCCAGATTTTATTTTTGTTTATTTTCAAAAGTCCTATCATGGAATGTTAATGTCTTTGTATTTTTTTAATTATTATTTTTATTATGTTATGTTAGTCACCTTACAGTATGTCATTATTTAAGGTAGTGTTCCAAGATTCATTGTTTACTTACATTGTTTACAAGTACTTCATGCAATATGTGCCCTCCTTAATACTCATCACTGGGCCAACACATCCCCCCACGTCCCTCCCCTCTAAAACAGTTTGTTTCTTAGAGTCCACAGTCTCTCGTGGTTTGTCTCCCCCTCCGATTCCCCATCTTCATTTTTCCCTTCCTTCTCCTAATGTCCACCATGCTACTCCCTATGTTCCACAAGTAAGTGAAACCATATAATTGATTTTCTCTGCTTGATTTATTTCACTCAGCATAATCTCCTCCAGTCCCATCCATGCTGATGCAAAAGTTGAGTATTCATCCTTTCTGGTGGCCGAGTAATATTCCATTGCATATATGGACCACACCTTTATCCATTTGTTTGTTGAAGGATATTTCAGCTCTTTCCACCGTATGGCTGTTGTGGACATTGCTGCTATGAGCATTGGGGTGCATATGGCCCTTCATTTCACGACATGTATCTTTGGGGTAAATACCCAGTGGTGCAATTGCCAGGACCTACGGAAGCTCCATTTTGAATTTTTTGAGGAACCTCCACACTATTTTCCAAAGTGGCTGCACCAACTTGCATTCCTACTAAAGTGTAGGAGGATTCCCCTTTCTCCACATTTTATCCAACATTTATTGTTTCTTGCCAGTGATTCTAACTGGTGTAAGGTGGTATTTCAATATGATTTTGATTTTAATTTCCCTGTTGGCTAATGATGATGAACACTTTTTCATGTGTCTGTTAGCCATTTGTATGTCTTCATTGGAAAAGGGTCTGCTCATGTCTTCTGCCCATTTTTTGATGCTATTATTTGATTTTTGGGTGTTAAGTTTGAGAAGTTTTTATAGATCTTGCATTATCAGCCCTTTGTCTGTAGTGTCATTTGCAAATTATGTTCTCCCATTTCATGGGTTGCCTCTTTGTTTGGTTGACTGTTTCCTTCGCTGTGAAGAAGTTTTGATCTTGATGAAGTCCCAAAAGTTCATTTTCACTTTTGTTTCCTTTGCCTTTGGAGACATATCTTGAAAGAAGTTGCTGTGGCCAATGTCAAAAAGGTTACTGCTTATGCTCTCCTCTAAGATCTTGATAGATTCCTGACTCATGTTGAGGTCTTTTATCCATTTCGAGTTTATCTTTGTGTATGGAGTAAGAGAAAGGCGGAGTTTCATTCTTCTACACATAGCTGTCCAATTTTCCCAGCACCATTTATTGAAGGGACTGTCTTTTTTCCATTGGATATTTTTTCCTGCTTTGTCGAGGATTAGTTGACTATAGAGTTGAGGGTCCATATATGGGCTCTGTACTCTGTTCCACTGGTCTGTGTGTCTGTTTTTGTGTCAGTACCATGCTGTCTTGGGGATCACAGTTTTGTAATAAAGCTTGAAATCAGACAACGTGATGCCCCCAGCTTTCTTTTTCTTTTTCAGCATTTCCTTGGTGATCTGAGTCTTTTCTGGTTCCATACAAATTTTAGGATTGTTTGTTCCAGCACTTTGAAAAATACCAATGGTATTTGATCAGGATGGCATTGAAAGTATAGATTGCTCTGGGCAGCATAGACATTTTAACAATGTTTATTTTTCTGATCCATGAAAATGGAAAGTTTTTCCATCTTTTTGTGTCTTTGTCAATTTCTTTCATAAGTGTTCTGTAGTTCCTAAGTATAGATCTTTCACCTCTTTGGTTAGGTTTATTCCAAGGTATCTTATTGGTTTTGGTGCTATTGTAAATGGAATTGATTCTCTAATTTTCTTTCTATAGTTTCATTGTAGATGTATAAGAACACAAGTGACTTCTGTGCATTGTTTTTGTATCCTGCCACGTTGCTGAATTGCTGTATGAGTTCTAGTAATTTGGGGGGTGCAGCCTTTGGGGTTTTCCACATAAAGTATCATGTCATCTGAAAAGTGAGAGAGTTTGACTTCTTTTTTGCCAATTTGAATACCTTTTATTTCTTCTTGTTGTCTAATTGCTGTTGCTAGGACTTCTAGTACAATGTTGAACAACAGTGGCAAAACTGGGCATCCTTGTCATCTTTCTGATCTTAAGGGAATGGCTCTCAGCTTTTCCCCATTGAGAATGATATGCACTGTGGGTTTTTCATAGATGGATTTTATGAAATTGAGGAATATTCCATATATCCCTATACTCTGAAGAGTATTAATCAGGAATGGATGCTGTATTTTGCCAAATGCTTTTTCTGCCTCAGTTTAGAGGACCATGCAGTTCTTGTCTCTTCTCCTATTACTTTGTTCTATCACATTGATTGATTTGCAAATGTTGAACTACCCTTACATCTCAGGGATAAATCCTAGCCGGTGGTGGTGGAGAATATTTTAAATGTACTGTTGGATCCTATCAGCTAGGTTCTTGTTGAGAATTTTGGCATCCATATTCATCAGGGATATTGGTCTGATATTCTTTTTTTTAAATTTTTTTCAGCATTACAGTATTCATTGTTTTTGCACCACAGCAGTGCTCCATGCAGTCCCTGCCCTCTCTAATACCCACCACCTGGTATTCAAACCTCCCACCCACCCCCGGCACTTCAAACCCCTCAGATTGTTTTTCAGAGTCCATAGTCTCTCATGGTTCACCTCCCCTTCCAATTTCCCTCAACTCCCTTCTCCTCTCCATCTCCCCTTGTCCTCCATGATATTTGTTATGCTCCACAAATAAGTGAAACCATATGATAATTGACTCTCTCTGCTTGAATTATTTCACTCAGCATAATCTCTTCCAGTCCCGTCCATGTTGCTACAAAAGTTGGGTATTCATCCTTTCTGAAGGAGGCATAATATTCCATAGTGTATATGGACCACATCTTCCTTATCCATTCGTCCGTTGAAGGGCATCTTGGTTCTTTCCACAGTTTGGCGACCGTGGCCATTGCTGCTTTAAACATTGGGGTACAGATGGCCCTTCTTTTCACGACATCTGTATCTTTGGGGTAAATACCCAGGAGTGCAATGGCAGGGTCATCGGGAAGTTCTATTTTTAATTTCTTGAGGAATCTCCACAATGTTCTCCAAAGTGGCTGCACCAACTTGCATTCCCACCAACAGTGTAAGAGGGTTCCCCTTTCTCCACATCCCCTCCAACACATGTTGTTTCCTGTCTTGCTAATTTTGGCCATTCTAACTGGTGTAAGGTGATATCTCAATGTGGTTTTAATTTGAATCTCCCTGAGGGCTAGTGATGATGAACATTTTTTCATGTGTCTGATAGCCATTTGTATGTCTTCATTGGAGAAGTGTCTGTTCATATCTTCTGCCCATTTTTTTGATATGATTTTTTGTGTGTGTTGAGTTTGAGGAGTTCTTTACAGCTTCTGGATATCAACCTTTTGTCTGTACTGTCATTTGCAAATATCTTCTCCCATTCCGTGGGTTACCTCTTTGTTTTCTTGACTGTTTCCTTTGCTGTGCAGAAGCTTTTGATTTTGATGAAGTCCCAAAAGTTTATTTTCGCTTTTGTTTCCATTGCCTTTGGAGACATATCTTGAAAGAAGTTGCTGTGGCTGATACCGAAGAGATTACTGCCTATGTTCTCCTCTAGGATCCTGATGGATTCCTGTCTCACGTTGAGGTCTTTCATCCATTTTGAGTTTATCTTTGTGTACGGTGTAAGAGAATGGTCGAATTTCCTTCTTCTACATGAAGCTGTCCAGTTTTCCCAGCACCATTTATTGAAGAGACTGTCTTTTTTCCACTGTATATTTTTTCCTGATTTGTCGAAGATTATTTGACCGTAGAGTTGAAGGTCCATATCTGGCCTCTCTAATCTGTTCCACTGGTCTACGTGTCTGTTTTTATGCCAGTACCATGCTGTCTTGGTGATCACAGCTTTGTAGTAAAGCTTGAAATCAGGTAACGTGATGCCGCCCGTTTTATTTTTGGTTTTCAACATTTCCTTAGCGATTCAGGGTCTCTTCTGATTCCATACAAATTTTTGGATTATTTGATCAAGCTCTTTGAAGAATACTGGTGGAATTTTGATCAGAATGGCATTAAAATATATTACATGTTTATAAAAATAATTAAAAAATAAATTGAAAAAAAGTATAGATTGCTCTAGGCAGTATAGACATTTTTACAATGTTTATTCTTCAGATCCAAGAGCATGGAATGGTCTTCCATCTTTTTGTGTCTTTTCAATTTCTTTCATGAGTGTTCTGTAGTTCTTCAAGTACAGATCCTTTAGCTCTTTGGTTAAGTTTATTCCCAGGTATCTTATGGTTCTTAGTGCTATAGTAAATGGAATCGATTCTCTAATTTCCCTTTCTGTATTTTCATTGTTAGTGTATAAGAAAGCCACTGATTTCTGCCCATTGGCTTTGTATCCTGCCACGTTGCTGAATTGCTGTATGAGTTCTAGTAGTTTGGGGGTGGAGTCTTTTGGGTTTTCCATATAAAGAATCATGTCCTCTGCGAAGAGAGAGAGTTTGACTTCTTCATTGCCAATTTGGACACCTATTATTTCTCTGTGTTGTCTGATTGCTGTTGCTAGGACTTCTAATACTATGTTGAACAAAAGTGGTGAGAGTGGGCATCCTTGTCGTGTTCCTGATCTCAACGGGAAGGCTGCAAGCTTTTTCCCATTGAGGATGATATTTGCTGTGTGTCTTTCATAGATA
This sequence comes from Neogale vison, assembly GCF_020171115.1. NCBI lineage: Eukaryota > Metazoa > Chordata > Mammalia > Carnivora > Mustelidae > Neogale > Neogale vison. The sequence continues at coordinate 86,612,892 of NC_058105.1, read as the reverse complement.
GATTTGATGAAGTTCAGGAATGTTCCCTCTATCCCTATACTTTGAAGCATTTTAATCAGGAACGGATGTTGGATTGTGTCAAATGCTTTTTCTGCATCAATTGAGAGGACCATGTGGTTCTTCTCTCTTCTCATATTAATTTGTTCTATCACACTGATTTATTTGCAAATGTTGAACCATCCTTGTAGTCCAGGGATGAATCCCACCTGGTCATGGTGGATAATCTTTTTAATGTGCTGTTGGATCCTGTTTGCTAGGATCTTGTTGAGAATCTTAGCATCCATATTCATCAGTGATATTGGTCTGAAATTCTCCTTTTTGGTAGGGTCTTTGCTTGGTTTGGGGATCAGGGTAATGCTGGCTTCGTAGAAAGAGTCTGGAAGTTTTCCTTCTGCTTCAATTTTTTGAAACAGCTTCAGGAGGAGAGGTGTTATTTCTTCTTTGAAAGTTTTGTAGAATTCCCCAGGGAATCCGCCAGGTCCTGGGCTCTTGTTTTTTGGGAGGTTTTTGCTCACTGCTTCAATCTCATTACTAGATATCAGTCTATTCAGGTTGTCAATGTCTTCCTGGTTCAATTTTGGGAGTTTATAGTTTTCCAGGAATGCATCCATTTCATCTAGGTTGCTATGCTTATTGGCATATAACTGTTCGTAATAACTTCTGATGATTGTTTCTACTTCCTTGGTGTTAGTTGTGATCTCTCCCTTTTCATTCATAATTTTATGTATTTGGGCTTTCTCTCTTTTCTTTTGTATTAGTGTGGCCAATGGTTTATCGATCTTATTGATTCTTTCCAAAAACCAGCTTCTAGTTTCACTGATACATTCTACTGTATCTCTGGTTTCTACCTCCTTGATCTCAGCTCTAATCTTGATGATTTTCCTTCTTATGTGTGATTTGTTTTTGATTCTCCAGTTCTCTAAGGTGTAGAGACAGCTGGTGTGTTCTGGATTTTTCAATTTTTTTGAGGGAGGCTTAGATGGCTACGTATTTCCCCCTTAGTACCGCCTTTGCTGTATCCCATAGGTTTTGGACCCAAGTGTCTTCATTCTCATTGGTTTCCATGAATTGTTTCATTTCTTCTTTGATCTCCTGGTTGATCCAAGCATTCTTAAGCAAGGTGGTCTTTAGCTTCCAGGTGTTTGAGTTCCTTCTGAACTTTTCCTTGTGACTGAGCTCCAGTTTCAAGGCATTGTGATCTGAGAATATGCAGGGAATAAACTCAGTCTTTTGGTATCGGTTGAGTCCTGATTTGTGACCCAGTACATGGTCTATTATTTAGAAGGTTCCATGTGCACTTGAGAAGGATGTGTATTCTGTTGTTTTAGGGTGGAATGTTCTGTATATATCTCTGAGGTCCATCTGGTCCAATGTGTCATTCAATGCTCTTGTTTCTTTATTGATTTTCTGCTTCGATGATCTGTCTATTTCTGAGAGGTGTGTTAAGATCTCCTACTATTAATGTATTCATATAATTATGACTCTTTATCTTGATTAACAGTTTTCTTATGTAACTGGTTGCTCCCATATGGGGGGCGTAGATATTTACAACTGTTAAATCATCTTGGTGGATAGTCCCTTTGAGAATGATGTAGTGTCCTTCTGTATCTCTGACTACAAACTTTAGTTTAAAATCTAATTTATCTCATATGAGAATAGCTATCAAGGCCTTCTTTTGAGGACCATTGGCATGAAAGATGCTTCTCCATCCCTTCACTTTCAGTCTCGGTGTATCTTTAGGTTCAAAATGGGTCTCTTGTCGACAACATATGGTTGTGTCCTGTCATTTTATCCAATCTGCAACCCTGTGCTTTTTGATGAGTGCATATAGGCCATTCACATTGAGAGTGATTATTGATAGATACATTTTTATTGACATCATGTTACCTTTGAAGTCTTTCTTTCTGTATATTGTCTCTATATTTCTGTCCAATGCTATTCTTAGGATTTTTCCTCTTTTATAGAACCCCCCTTAATATTTCCTGCAGTGTCGGCTTGTTGGTTGCATAGTCTTTTAAGCCTTGCCAGTCTTGGAAACTCTTTATCTCTCCATCCATTTTGAATGTCAGTCTTGCTGGATAAAGTATTCTTGGCTGCATGTTCTTCTCATTTAGTGCCCTGAATATATCTTGCCAGCTTTTTCAGGCTTGCCAGGTCTCTTTGGACAGGTTTGATGTTATTCTGATGGGCTTCCATCTGTAAGTAAGGAGCCTCTTTGTCCTAGCAGCTTTCAAGAGATTATATCTACCATTATGCTTCCTCAATTTTACTATCAGGTGCCTTGATTTTTTTTGAAATCTATAATCTTCGGTGGAGACCGTTCAGACTCTAGTACATGAACGCTGGTTCCATTCGCGAGATTGGGAAATTTTCATTTTACTTGTTCCACTATATCTTCTAGACTTCTTTCTTTCTCCTCCCCTTCAGGGATTCCAATAATTCTGAGGTTGAAACGTTTCATGGCATCATTTATTTCCCTGATTCTGTTTTTGTGGTTTCTAAGCTGTTTGTTCCAGGCTTCCTCCTGATTCTTTCTGTTTGTCCTCCAGATCACTAATTCTATCTTCTGCCTCAGTTACCCTAGCTTTGAGAGAATTTAGGTTAGATTGGAACTATTGAGAGCATTGTGAACCTCATCCCTTGTAGCTTTCAGATCTCCCTAACATTGTGAACATCATCTCTGGTCGCTTTCAGTTCAGCCCTAATCAATTCCGTTTGGTCATCCATGGCTTTCTTCAACCTAGATATTGCCTGGGTAATTGTTAGCCTGTCTCTTTCTGACATATTTTATACATTGATAGCTGTTAGTTCTGTTGCAGAAGGTCCATCCTCTGTATTTTTCTTCATTGGGAATTCCTCCTCCTAGTCATTTTGGTGAGAGATGACTGAACAGATGTAGCTGGATGTATCAACCATGGTGCAGTCAGGGTGCACCGTGGAACACTTCTGAGCAATCAGGATTCCCCACCCAAATGAGAGAAAAAAGAAAAGTAAAAGAAAAAAGAGGGAGAGAGAGAGAGAGAGAGAGGAAAGAAAGGGAAGATAAAAGAGAAGGTTCAGCCCAAATGGTCACCAAGGCAAGATTTATGAAGTATACAAACAAAAACAGACAAACAAAAATACTGATGGATAGGGAAGATGTGGTCTATATACACGAAGGAGTATTATGCTTCCATCAGAAAGGATGAATACCCAACTTTTGTAGCAACATGGATGGGACTGGAAGAGATTATGCTGAGTGAAGTGAGTCAAGCAGAGAGAGTCAATTATCATATGGTTTCACTTATTTATGGAGCATGACAAATAGCATGGAGGACATGGGGAGTTGGAGAGGAGAAGGGAGTTGAGGGAAATTGGAGGGGGAGGTGAACCAATGGAGTCTGTGGACTCTGAAAAACAATCTGAGGGTTTTGAAGTGGCAGGGTGGGGTGGGAGGTTGGGGTACCAGGTGGTGGGTATTATAGAGGGCACCGATTGCATGGAGCACTGGGTGTGGTGCAAAAATAATGAATACTGTTATGCTGAAAATAAATTAAAAAAATTTTTAAAAAGTATATGACGAGAAAGAAATTATATATATGCAAATAAAGGAAGAACCTCATCAAAAAGAACCCCAAGTGTAAGATTTATATACTATCAGGACAAACACAAAAACACAGAAACACTGGTGGAAGAAAGAGATGGGAGAGTGGTTATAAATTCTTAGTGTGGGCGAGGAAGGTTGTTTTGATTCTTCCTGGATGTATCTTGATATCTTTGTTAAAGGACTCAACTTTCCTAAGATAAAGTGGGATTAAAAATTGTTTTACCTATAGGGGTAGTATTGATTGGTGAAAGGGGATTACTTTGAAGTTTAACTCTATATGAATATTAGAAAATAAAAATAAAAAAGGAATAGTCTAAACAAAAATTAAAAAAGAGAAATTTAAAAAATAGAAATGCAAAAGAAAAACACAGGTGTATGTATCAAAAAGTTCAGGTTAGAAGGTTATTATTGAATTTGATGGACTGGACAGCTCACTGTGATGGTAAATAGGTTAAAAAATTATCTCTATATAAAAAATGAGCCAGAATAGTGGGGCAAATTAAAAATAAAGGTTGTCCTATGAACTAGTGGTGTTGGTTCTCTTGTAGTCTTTTTTTTTTTTTTTCTTTCCTGATTGGTTTTCTGGGAGAGGGGCCTGCTACGTGTGTTTTCAGTCAATGATGTTACCTGAGTTAAGTCCTCCCGTCCCCCTCAAGGGGGTGGGCTCTGAGGAAACGGTTTTTTTCAGGCTTTTGTTCTCTGGAGGTTTTTATGTTTGTTCGCTTTTTTTTTTCCTCTCGCCTTGATCGCTTTTGATGGTTTTTGTAGGTTTAGAGGAAAGCGAACTGCACCCTGATCTCCCTCTCAGAGAGAAGCCTCAGTCTGTTCTTTTGTGGGTGTTGCAGAGCCCATATAAATTTCCCCTTGGCCGCTGGCAGAGCAGGTTCAGAGTCGCGGTCCCTGGGGACACAGGATCTTCTGCTTGTACCCAAAACCACGGCAGCCGCGGCTGTCTGGGCAGCTCCAGACCACCAGAGAGGTTCCAAGCAGTGATTGCACACTGAGATTTTCCTGCTGGCCCGGGCTGGGAGTGTCTGCTTTCTGGGTCTATGAGCGCCCAGCTTGCATGCACCTCTCTCAGGGGAGGCTGTGGGTAGCACGCGTCTCAGGCTCTGAGAGCGGGGCGCAGGTCCCAGAGCACCAGGCTGGGCCTTCCTGCACCTCTCTCAAGGGAGAGTCTGGAGCGCACGTCTTATGCTCTGAAACAATGGTGCAGGTCTAAGAGCACCGGGTGGGCCTTTGTGCACCTCTCTCAGGGGAGGATGAGGGGTGTGCGTGTCTCAGGTTCTGTAGCAGGGCTCACTTGTTCTGCCATCTGGTGTGGCTCCCAGCCAGACCCCATGGAATCTCGGGCGTGCTGGTTGCTCAGGGACCAAGACCTGCTTTCTCCACTGCACTTTCTCTGGCTCAGCACCAGGAGAGGCTGTCCTGGGACCGGGGACTTAAGCCTCTGTCCCTAGCCGCCCGATTCCCACAATTTCCACCCCCACCCCCTGCCATCCTTTGCTCTTTTGGAGTGCTTTCAACCAGTCTCCAAGTTAATGCTGGTCCCCAGATGCAGGGCACTCTCGCTCGTATTAGGGGTATTACTTTCCAATTGGTCGCCTCTGGTGGCTCCCTCCCCATTTTGTTTATCTTCTGATATCAGTCCACCATTCCCACTCCGCTTTACCTGCCCACTGGTGTCTTCTGCCCTGTAGAGATCCAGACGTGTATAATTCTGATCTCAAGCTGATTTCATGGGTGATTGGAGTTCTTTGGTAGGTAATCAGCTCACTTTAGGGTACAGGTTGAAAAGGCGCCTCCTCCTACTTCCTTGCCATCTTGTTCCCCCTCATTTCTATTTTCTTTCGGATTAGTCTGGTAGTGGTTTAATGATCTTATTTATTTTTTCAAAGAACCAGCTTCTAGTTTCATTCATGTGTTCTACTGTATCTCCGGTTTCTAATTTATTGATCTCTGCTTAATCTTAATTAATTCCCTTTTTATGCATGGGTAGGCTTAATTTGTTGTTGATTCTCCAGTTCTTTTAAGTATAAAGAGTGTTTGTACATTCGGAATTTTTCTTTTCTTTTTTTTTTTTAGTGAAGTTTGAATGACTATGACTATGTATTTACCCCTTGTACTGCCTTTACCATATCTCATTAGGTTTTGGACTGATGTGTCTTCATTCTCATTGATTTCCATGAATTGTTTGAGTTCTTATTTGATTTCCTGGTTGATCCAAACATTCTTTAGCAGGATGGTCTTTAGCTTCCAAGTGTTTGAATTTCTTCCAAACATTTTCTTGTGACTGAGTTCCAGTTTCAAATCAATATGGTCTGAGAATATGCAGGAAATAATCTCAGTCTTTTGGTATTGGTTGAGACCTGATTTGTGACCCAGTATGTGGTCTATTCTGGAGAGAGTGCCATGCGCATTCAAGAAGAATGAGTATTCTGTTGTTTTAGGGTGGAATGTTCCACATATATCTATGAGGTCCATCCGGTCTAGTATGTCATTCAGAGCTCTTATTTTTTTGCTGATCTTCTACTTAGATGACCTGTCTATTGCTGAAAATGGTGTGTTAGGATCCCCTACAGTTAACATATTCTTATCAGTATGCCTATTTATTTTGATTAACAGTTGGCTTAGGTAATTGGCTGCTCCCATGTTGGGGGTATAGATCTTTACAATTGTTAGATAGATCCTTTAAGGATGGTGTAGTGGGGGCACCTGGGTGGCTCAGTGGGTTAAAGCCTCTGCCTTTGGCTCAGGTCATGATCCCAGGGTCTAGGATCAAGCCCCGCATCAGGCTCTCTGCTTGGCAGGGAGCATGCTTCCCTTCCTCTCTCTCTCTTCCTGCCTCTCTGCCTACTTTTGATCTCTGTCTGTCAAATAAATAAAGAAAAATTCTTTAAGAAGAAAAGAATGATGTAGTGTCCTTCTGTATCTCTTAGTACACTCTTAGCTTTAAATCTAATTTGTCTGCTATGAGAACTGCTACCCCAGCTTTCTTTTGTGGTCCATTGTCATGAAAGATGGTTCTCCATCCCTTCACTTTCAGTTTGGATGTATCTTTATGTTCAAAATGAGACTCTTGTCGACAGCATATGGATGGGTCCTGTCTTTTTATTCAGTCTGCAACCCAGTACCATTTTATGGGAGCATTTAGGCTATTCACATTGAGGTGATTATTGAAAGACTTGTTTTTATTTTCATCATGTTGCCTGTGATGTCCTTTGTTCTATAGATTATCTCTACAAATTTCTGTTCTATATTACTCTTGGGGTCTTTCTTCTTTTATAGAACCCCTCTTAATATTTCTCGCAGGGCTGACTTGGTGGTCACATATTCTTTCAATCTTGGCCAGCCTTGGAAGTTCTTTATCTTTCCATCCATTCTAAATGACAACTGTGCCAGATAAAGTATTCTTTTTTTTTTCAGATAAAGTATTCTTGACTGCATGTTTGTTCTTCTCATTTAGTGCCCTTAATATGTCTTGCCAACCCTTTCAGGCTTGCCAAGTCTCTGTGGACAGGTCTGACATTATTCTGATATTCCTCTCTCTGTGTGTAAGAAATATCTTCCCTCTAGTTGCCCTTAAGGTATTTTCTCTGGTTTTAAGATTTGTGAGTTTCACTATCAAATGCCAGGGGGTCACTCTTTCCTCGTTGATCTTGGGGGGTCTCCTCTCTACCTCTAGGACATAAACACTTGTTTCAGTCCCCAGATTAGGGAAATTCTCAGCTAGCATTTGCTCAACTATATCTTCTAGTCCTCTCTCTCTCTCCACCCATTCTGGGATCCCAATAATTCTGACATTAGAACATTTCATGGTATCATTTATTTCTCTAATTCTGTTTTCATGTATTCTAAGCTGTTTGTTCCAGACCTCCTTCTGATCCTTCTTTTCTATTAGTTTGTCTTCTAGATCACTAATTTGATCTTCTGCCTCATTTACTCTAGCTGTTAGAGTATCTTGATTTGATTGGATCTCATTGATAGCATTTTTAAAGTTCTGCCACATCAGCTCTCACTTCTGCCCTTAGAGAATCTATGTTGCCATCAATGGTCTTCTCCAACCTAGCTACTGCCTGCATAACTGTTACTCTGAATTCTATTTCTGACATCTTGCTTATGTCCATATCCATTAGTTCTGTGGCAGAGGTCACAGTCTCTGAATCTTTCCCCTGTTGGGGTTTCCTCCTCCTAATCATTTCAGTGAGAGGTTGTTGAGAGAATGTACAGAGTCCAAACTATTGGCCACAGTCCAAGCAAGATGGACTTGTTTTATAAGGACTTTAGGATTCTTGCCTTCTTATTCTTTCAGTCTGTCTTCTTGGATGTGGGACTTGCCATGCTGTTACACAGGCAACCCTGTTTGTGCAGAATTGCCCCCTGTGGTGGGGGATGGGTTTAGTGAAACCCGGTTTTGGGAGGCTTGTGTTCTCTGGTGGCTTCCCCTGCTGGGTTTCTGTGTCCCTTCCAAGAGTCAAAGCAGAAGTGACTGTATCCAAACTTCTGCCACAGAACAGAGATTGCACACAGTTCTCCAGAAAACACTCCAGGTCACACTGTCTCCATTTTTGTCTGTACCCAGCGACCTGGGTTGTGTGCCACAGAGCAGTACTTCCAGCACTTGCTTCCAGGTCCAGTCACATCTCTGCCCTTTGTGCTTCTAAAACCGCCAGGTGCCCCCATTTCACATGCATGCCCCCACGGCTCCAGGTTTCAGTCTGAGGGGCTGCCCTAACTGGTTTGAGATTCTGTGCCTAGGCCTCAGCATGGAACACTTCTGTGCTCCTGTGTGATTTCACCATTGCCATGCCAGCACTTACGGCAGCTCCCTTACCTTTCCATTTATCTTCAGATATCTGCCCACAGAATCACGGCTCACTGCTTCGTATCTTGAAACTGGTCACTGGAGATATTCTGTTGGCATGGATCCTGATATAACTTCTTACATCTCAGGCTGATTTCCTGGGTGTTCAGAGTGGTCTGGCATATATCCAGCTCAATTCAGGTGACTGATTGAAATAGGGTCCCCTACTCCTCCGCTATCTTGCCAGCCCCCCCACCAGAATTGTTTTTCAAACTGTGCTTTGTCAATCAAAGATGTTATAAAAAAAGTAAACCATGACTCCTTCAATATAAAAATGTCATACAAAATAATCAATTATGCGGTGATTTTTCATGCAAATATGAAAGGTAAAATAATAAATATTTTAGAGGAAAATGAGAATTTTTATAATACCGGTGGAATTTTGATTGAAATGGCATTAAAAGTATAGATTGCTCTAGGCAGTATAGACATTTTAACAATGTTTATTCTTCCGATCCAAGAGCATGGAATGGTCTTCTATCTTTTTGTGTCTTCTTCAATTACTTTCATGAGTAGTAGGAGATCTTAACACACCTCTCTCAGAAATAGATCATCGAAGCAGAAAATCAATAAAGAAACAAGAGCATTGAATGACACATTGGACCCGATGGACCTCAGAGATATATACAGAACATTCCACCTTAAAACAACAGAATACTCATTCTTCTCAAGTGCACATGGAACCTTCTCCAGAATAGACCACGTACTGGGTCACAAATCAGGACTCAACCGATACCAAAAGACTGAGTTTATTCCCTGCATATTTTCAGATCACAATGCCTTGAAACTGGAGCTCAGTCACAAGGAAAAGTTCAGAAGGAACTCAAACACCTGGAAGATAAAAACCACCTTGCTTAAGAATGCTTGGATCAGCCAGGAGATCAGAGAAGAACTGAAACAATTCATGGAAACCAATGAGAATGAAGACACTTCAGTCCAAAACCTATGGGATACAGCAAAGGCGGTCCTAAGGGGGAAATACGTAGCCATCCAAGCCTCCCTCAAAAAAATTGAAAAATCCAGAACACACCAGCTGTCTCTACACCTTAGAGAACTGGAGAATCAACAACAAATCAAACCAACTCCACACATAAGAAGGAAAATCATCAAGATTAGAGCTGAGATCAAGGAGGTAGAAACCAGAGATACAGTAGAATATAACAGTGAAACTAGAAGCTGGTTTTTGGAAATAATCAATAAGATCGATAAATGATTGGTCACACTAATCCAAAAGAAAAGAGAGAAAGCCCAAATACATAAAATTATGAATGAAAAGGGAGAGATCACAACTAATACCAAGGAAGTAGAAACAATCATCAGAAGTTATTATCAACAGTTATATGCCAATAAGCTAAGCAACCTAGATGAAATGAATGCATTCCTGGAAAACTACAAACCCCCAAAACTGAACCAGGAAGACATTGACAACCTGAATAGACCGATATCTAGTAATGAGATTGAAGCAGTGATCAAAAACCTCCCAAAAAACAAGATCCCAGGACCTGACAGATTCCCTGGGTAATTCTACCAAACTTTCAAAGAAGAAATAACACCTCTTCTCCTGAAGCTGTTTCAAAAAATTGAAGCAGAAGGAAAACTTCCAGACTCTTTCTACGAAGCCAGCATTACCCTGATCCCCAAACCAGGCATGGACCCTTCCAAAAAGGAGAATTTCAGACCAATATCACTGATGAATATGGATGCTAAGATTCTCCACAAGATCCTAGCCAACAGAATCCAACAGCACATTAAAAAGATTATCCACCATGACCAGGTGGGATTCATCCGTGGACTACAAGGATGGTTCAACATTTGCAAATAAATCAGTGTGATAGAACAAATTAATATGAGAAGGGAGAAGAACCACATGGTCCTCTTAATTGATGCAGAAAAAGCATTTGACACATCTGTTCCTGATTAAAATACTTCAAAGTATAGGGATAGAGGGAACATTCCTGAACTTCATCAAATCTATCTATGAAAGACACACAGCAAATATCATCCTCAATGGGAAAAAGCTTGCAGCCTTCCTGTTGAGATCAGGAACACGACAAGGATGCCCACTCTCACCACTTTTGTTCAACATAGTATTAGAAGTCCTAGCAACAGCAATCAGACAACACAGAGAAATAATAGGTGTCCAAATTGGCAATGAAGAAGTCAAACTCTCTCTCTTCGCAGATGACATGATTCTATATATGGAAAACCCAAAAGACTCCACCCCCAAACTACTAGAACTCATACAGCAATTCAGCAACGTGGCAGGATACAAAGTCAATGTACAGAAATCAGTGGCTTTCTTATACACTAACAGTGAAAATACAGAAAGGGAAATTAGAGAATTGATTCCATTTACTATAGCACCAAGAACCATAAGATACCTGGGAATAAACCTAAACAAAGAGGTAATGGATCTGTACTCGAGGAACTACAGAACACTCATGAAGCTTTTGAATATGAAATCCCAGAAGTTCATTTTCGCTTTTGTTTCATTTGCCTTTGGAGACATATCTTGAAAGAAGTTGCTGTGGCTGATATCGAAGAGGTTACTGCCTATATTCTCCTCTAGGATTCTGATGGATTCCTGTCTCACGTTGAGGTCTTTTATCCATTTTGAGTTTATCTTTGTATACGGTGTAAGAGATTTTTTAACTGCTGTTTTATATGCATGTCACAAACTTCCATAGGCAGTGTTTTTGTTATTTGTTTTAGAAAGTTTATAATTTTGGTTTATAACTCATTTTTAAAGATTTTTTATTTGTTTATTTGACAGACAGATCACAAGTAGACAGAGAGGCAAGGAGAGAGAGAGGGAAGCAGGCTCCCCACTGAGGAGAGAGCCCAATGCAGGACTCGATCCCAGGACCCTGGGATCATGACCTGAGCAGAAGGCAGCAGCTTAACCCACTGAGCCACCCAGGCGCCCGGTTTATAACTCATTTTTAATAGTTTAAAAAATTTAGGTGGAAGGCGCCATGGGCTTTCTTATTTTGATTACAATTATCTATTTTATTATATTATGATTAAGGATATTGTTTGTAATACTTCTGCTTCGTCGAATGTAATATGTGTTATTTGCAACCAAATGGAAAAGATTTTTAAGCAAAGCACAAAGTGCAAAAACAACTTTTAAAAACCACAAATGCCATTTATATATATACATATAAAAGAAAAAACAAAGAATAAAATGATAATAATTGTACTCTTTATGGTACTTGTGAACTTTTGTTCATGAAAACATACTTTAAAAGTGAAAAGACAAACCAAAGAATGGGATACAATATTTGCAATACATATATTCAAATGTTCTTACTTAGTGTGTGTAAGGAAAACTAAAAAATCAATACAAACAAGGCAAGAAAATCAGTAGAAAATTTGACAAATGTGTGGAGCAAGCACTGTACAAGAAAAATTCCAAGTGACTAAAAAAAATAGGTGACAAGGTGTTAGGCATCAGCAAATCAAACCTACAATTGACATCCCACTATATACCAACTCCAATGACTAAAAACAAAACCAGAAAATAATAATGCTAACTTTTGGTGAGAATGTGGGGAGATAAAAACTGTCATACATTACTATTGGGAGTGTAAATTGGTATGACCTTTTGGGTAGCTTATACTAAATCTTAACATATGTAATGGCTTGTGACCAAGCGCTTCCACTGTTGGGTAAACATTTTGAGAAATCCACATACTTAATACAATTATTACCAAAAATTATCTCCAAGATTGTGCTTAAACACAATATATAATATGCCACAGGAAGAACTACCCAAATGTCTACAATGAATAGGAATTATTAATGAAATCTGCTACATTCATATAATGGAAACATGCCATTAAAAAGCTTTTCAGGATACCTGGGTGGCTCAGTCAGTTAAGCATTTGCCTTTGGCTCGGGTCGTGATCCCAGGGTCCTGGGATTGAGTTCCATAGTAGACTCCTTGCTCAGCAGGAAGCCTGCTTCTTCCTCCCACTGCTTGTGTGAACTCTCTATTTCTCTCAGACAAATAAATACAATCTTAAAAAAATAAAAAAAATTATTCCTGCATCGTTTTTTTCAAGTTTATTTATTTAATCTTGGAGGAATCTTCCAGGAAATAATATCTCTTCAAGTAGAAGAACCTTTAACAAAGTCCCACCTCTTTCTTGTTTCTCTTCCATTTACTTTATTTTACTTTAATACAATGAAAACTTACACATCTTACTTTGAATAGCATGTATGATATAAACTCATCATTATAAAAATTAATTTCTGTAAATGTATCTTTTTTTTTGCTTTTCACCTTCTAACCTATCCTATTTCATAAGTGAATGGAAAGATGTTTGTAGTGATTTTGACCCAAAGTTAGAACTAGATAATTCTGGACATTACCAATTCATGTAATTTATTGAATTTGCCTTCATATATTCTTCTATTTTTTTTTAATTTTATTTTTTTATTTTATTTTATTTTTTTTCCAATTTATTTATTTTCAGAAAAACATTATTCATTATTTTTTCACCACACCCAGTGCTCCATGCAAGCCGTGTCCTCTATAATACCCACCACCTGGTACCCCAACCTCCCACCTCCCCCTCCACTTCAAACCCCTCAGACTGTTTTTCAGAGTCCATAGTCTCTCATGGTTCACCTCCCCTTCCAATCTACCCAAATTCCCTACTCCTCTCTAACACCCCTTGTCCTCCATGCTATTTGTTATGCTCCACAAATAAGTGAAACCATATGATAATTGACTCTCTCTGCTTGAATTATTTCACTCAGCATAATCTCTTCCAATCCCGTCCATGTTGCTACAAAAGTTGGGTATTTGTCCTTTCTGATGGAGGCATAATATTCCATAGTGTATATGGACCACATCTTCCTCATCCATTCATCCGTTGAAGGGCATCTTGGTTCTTTCCATAGTTTGGCGACTGTGGCCATTGCTGCTATAAACATTGGGGTACAGATGGCCCTTCTTTTCACGACATCTGTATCTTTAATGTTTGTTTTACAATAATGAACATGGTATAATAAATTTATGATGTGACCAATATTTATTTTTTACCATATATACCTTACACTGTTAAATTTTGTAAATGTTTCTATATGTTGTCAATTAAATTATGTGGTCAATTTCACTGAGTTTAAAAGTTTTAGAACCTTAGCATTTATATGCCAGATTTTGTTTTTTTATTGTGTTATGTTAGTCACCATACAGCACATCATTAGTTTTTGATGTAGTGTTCTATGATTGCATATTTTTAAATTTTTTAAATTTAATTTAATTTAAATTTAATTTAATTTAATTTAATTTAATTAATTTAATTTAATTAAATTTAATTAATTTAAATTTTTTAAATGAAAACTCACTTTATAGAATTTACATTTGTTTTGAAAACATGTCTGTGTTTTAACAGTTCCCAAATTTGGTACATTTGAGACTTTAAAAGCAAAATCGGTTTTTATAGATGACCTCCTTTTCTATGAGCAAATCGGTTTCTATACACGGTTCTAGTTCACAGGGAATGGGATCAGGCTTCTCTTTCCACTCCTCAGTCCAGGGAAAGGCCTTGATCCCAAGCCCCTTCCTCATCCCTCCTTCAGAAGGAAGACTCATGTGAGGGCCCAGATTTTGCACACTGCAAGATGACATGCATGCATGTAGGACACACCCATGTTCTCTCTTACAATACTAAGTGGTAAGCTGAGCCAGTGCCCACCTGTGAAGGCTGAGTGCTGCCACGTCACTCTCTTTTCCCTTCTTCTCACTGGATATTTGGGGCTGAGTCCTCATCCTTGCACATTAGGGGTCAGTGGTGATAAGATGCAGAATGAGCCAAAGGAATTCTTCATTCTTGAGCCCACACCTGTGCTTCAACCCAACTCCACCAGAAGTCTGTACAGTTTTTTGCCTCATTAATTGACCATGTTCAGTTTCTTATCTGCATGTGATGTTCCCTTCTCTTGGAAGTTACCCCTTATTTCACTGATTTTCTTCATTATTTCTACCCTCTTTGACCCTTATCTTTTCTAGTTAGCTCCCTCATTGATGTCTAGGAGACACAATTAGCCCATCATTATAGTCATACATTTCACCTCTGTTGTACTTTACCAGATTTTCTTATTGTTTAGTATATTATATGTTGTTTTGTATTGGTTGTATTTGTCCAAGCCTATGCTTCAACCCAACTCAACCAGAAGGCTCTAAACTGAGGGGAACTATATTTCAGTGAACAACATTCCAAACCCTTGTTTCTGTGCCTCATTTAGAGAATGCCCTGGGAGAGGACAGAGTGACAGTGTTGGGTAGGAGGAAAATGTTGTTTTGTCCTCTGGACAAATACTAGTCCCGTACTGTCAGATTCTTACCGATAACTCCACACTTTCACATGCCTCTCACCCTACTGCAAATGGGAAACACACATACCCAAATGTCATGACCCACACCGAAATGTCACATGTACCCATTCACATAAACATGCTCTCAGGTATTGCCATAATCTCATCCAGAGACTAGCATTTGGTGTTTGCAGGCATGGCTGACAGACTCAACCCATTAGAAGATAAGGTAAATGTCTGTTGGTAGGAGAACTGGTTAAGGCCCATGGAACATCAGTGATTATTGCACACCTACTTTTCCAGCAAAGGCTAATACACCAGCATCAGGTACAATGAATCAGTGTCCTTTTTCTTAAACTGGTCTCACAGTAAGCTGGTTGTCTTCATTTAGGCTTCATTTTTTCTCTCAGCACTTTGACCTTGACATTTATATATTTATTTTAAAAATTTTTTGAGAATAGTTGACACACAATGTTACATTAGTTTCAGGTGTACAACAGAGTGATTTGACAAGTTCAAACATTATGCCACACTCACCACAAGTGTATAGCTACTGTTGGTTATCATACAAAGCTATTATAATATCATTGACTATATTACTTATTCTGTGCCTTTTATTCCCATAACTTACTCATTCTGTAACTGGAACCCATTACCTCACACTCCCCTTCATTCATTTTGCCCATTTCTGCACCTCCCCACCCTGGCAACCATCATGTTGTTCTGATGGTTGCCAGCAGTATTCTGCTTTTCTTAAATTCATTTGTGGCTTTTTTTTAAATTCTTGATTCCACATATGAGTGAAATCATTTGGTATTTGTTTTTCTCAGCTTGATGTATTTCACTTAGTGTAATACTCTCTAGGTTCATCCATGTTGTCACAGGTGCTATGATGTTTTAAAACGATTTTGTTTATTTGTAGAGACAGTTAACACAAGCCAGGGGAATGCAGGCAGAAGGAGAAGCAGACTCCCCACTGAGCAAGGAGCCTGATGTGGGACTCTGTCCCAGGACCCTGGGATCATGACCTTAGCTGAAGGCACATGCTTAACCAACTGAGCCACACAGGCTTCCTACAAATGTCATGTTTTTATCTTTTTATGGCTGTGTAATATTTCATTGTGTATGTATTCATGTGTATGTATGCATATATGTGTATATATATATATATGTGTGTGTGTGTGTGTGTGTGTATGTATATATATTATATCTCCCTTATCCATTCTTTTATTGATGGACACTTAAGTTGTTTCCATATCTTGGCTATTATAAATAGTGCTGTAATAAACATAAGGATGCAAATATCTTTTTGAACTTATGTTTTTGTTTTTGTTGGGTAAATATCCAGTAATGGAATTATTGGATCATATGATATTTCTTTTTTTTCAGGTTTTATTTTAATTCCACTTAGTTAACATACAATGTTATATTAGTTTCAGGTGTATGATATACAACAATTCCATACATAACCTAGTGCTCATCATAATAACTGCACTTCTTAATCTCCATCACCTATTTAACCCAACTCTCCAACCCCCTCCCCTCTGGTAACCATCAGTTTGTTCTCTATAATTAAGAGTATTTCTTGATTTGTGTCTTGCATTTTTCCCTGTTCTCATTTGTTTCTTAAATTCCACATATGAGTGAAATCATATGGTATTTGCCTTTCTCTGACTTATTTTGCTCAGCACTTTATTCTATATCTCCATCCTTGTAGTGGCAAATGACCAGATTTCATACTTTTTATGACTTAATAATATTGCCTTATATTGATATACCACACCTTCTTTATCCACTCATCAATTGATGAACACTAGGACTGCTGCTATAATTTGGCTATTGTAGATAATGTTGTTGTAAAATAGGGGTGTATGTATCCCTTTCAATTAGTACTCTTGTATTCTTTGGTAAATAACCAGTAGGGTGATTGCTAGATAGTTCTATTTTTAACTTTCTGAGGAAACTTCATGTTGTTTTCCACAATGGTTATATGAATTTACATTCCTACTAGCAGTGCACAAGTGTTCCCTTGTCTCCACTTTCTCAGCAGCACTTGTTAGTTCTTGTCTTTTTTGTTGTTGTTGTTGTTATAGCCATTCTGACAGATGAAAGATGATATTTCATTGTGGTTTTATTTGCATTTCCCTGATGATTAGTGATGTTGAGCACCTTTTTCATATCTTTATTGGCCATCTACATATATTCTTTGGGAAACTTCTATTCAGATCCTCTGTCCATTTTTTAATTGGATTGTTTGGGGTTACTTTGGCATTGAGTTGTATAATTTTTTCTTTTTTTTAAATTAAATTTAATTTTTTCAGTGTTCCAAGATTCATTGTTTATGCATCCCACCCAGTGTTCCATGCAATATGTCCCCTCCTTAATACCCACCACCAGGTTCACCTAACCCCCACCCCCCTCCCCTCCAAAACCCTCAGATTGTTTCTCAGATTCCACAGTCTCTCATGGTTTGTCTTCCCATCCAATTTCCCCCAATTCACTTTTCCTTTCCTTTTCTATTTTGGATATTAACCTTTGATTGGATATATCATTTGCAGATATCCTCTCCCATTTAGTAGGTTACTTTTTTTTTCCAATTTATTTATTTTCAGAAAAACAGTATTCATTATTTTTTCACCACACCCAGTGTTCCATGCAAGCCGTGCCCTCTATAATACCCACCACCTGGTACCCCAACCTCCCACCCCCCCCGCCTTTTTGTTTTGTTGATGATTTCCTTTGTGGTGAAAAAACTTTTTATTTGGATGGAGACACTTATACTGTCCAAACTTTGAACACATCCCATGGTTGACTCAGAGGTTTCCAATTTTTCTCACTTAAACTTGGACATTTCAGATCATCTTCAGTAATTATTTCCATATATCTATTTTTTTGTACCTAATGTTATTTATCTCACATTTTACAACTGCCTTGAAAAAGACAACACATTGATCACTACTGTCTTTTAGAAATAACTTTCAGCTATCACTAAGTTATATACATTAAAATTTCTCCTTTCTTAGAGGTAGCCCAGGTATCCTACAGAATCATTACCAATGAACCAATATATACTGTTCTCCTTACACAAAAATCTTTTGTAGCAACATGGACAGGACTGGAAGAGATTATGCTGAGTGAAATAAGTCAAGCAGAGAGGGTCAACTATCATATGGTTTCACTTATTTGTGGAGCATAACAAATAGCATGGAGGACATGGGGAGTTAGAGAGGAGAAGAGAGTTGGGGTAAATTGGAAGGGATGGTGAATCATGAGAGACTATGGACTCTGAAAAACAACTGAGGGGTTTGAAGTGGCGGATGGGTGGGAGGTTGGGGTAACTCAGTGGGTGGTGGGTATTATAGAGGGCATAGATTGCATGGAGCACTGGGTGTGGTGAAAAAATAATGAATACTGTTTTTCTGAAAATAAATAAATTAATTTAATTTTTAAAAAAATCTCACATTCACAGACCCATGTCAATTGTTAATATATGCAGTTCAAAATAGATATTTTTCTTTGGTGATCAGTTTCCAAATATGCTTTCACATGAGCAAGTGGAGTATATTCTATTGTCTCTATAATTCATCCTAAAGTGCTAGTTCTACTGCTTTTTTCCCTATTACTGGAAAATAAATTCTTTGTTCTTGTAGGCTCATTCCTATGTGTCCAAAAATAAATCCACTAGTGAGATCACACCCATATCACATGGTGCCATCACTCAAACTGAGCCCTAGTGGGATGATCATAAACTAAATACTCCCTCATACATGCACAGGAAAAGAAAATGAGGACCTCGTGGCAAAGCTAAGATAGATGCAGTAAAGTGGTTTCAGGATAGAAACACTTTTCTATTTGTCTTCATCTGAATTCCAATAATCTTGGCTAAAAGACTCAGCATCAACCTATTTTAAATATATTACTTTATAATGAATTACAACATAACATAACTTGAGAAACATTAACAATATATTTTAGCTTAAAAGCTTATATTAATGCTTAATAGTCATAGTTGATAATATTTATGTGTATGAGGAGAATAATGTTTTCAGGACTCCTGAATACAAATTCCCTATTTAGTAGGTTTTTTTAATCTAACAAATGATAAATACCAGTATGAGTATTTTGCCAAGAGAAAGGATTAGATAACATCTCAGTGTCCCAGGCAGGGTCAAGGATACTTCATCCTGTAATATTCAAAATATGTCCAAGAGGAACATTTTAGTAATAACAAATGATGCACTTTGTGCTATTCTTTACATGAGAGAGAAAGAATCCACCACACTCATGTGTTCCCTACAGTACTGTTACTAAGAATTTTATAAGAAAACCATTCTGTTAAAATTCTTTCAACCATCACCACAGGATACAGTTAAAACCTTTAGGCTTGTGACATTTAATGACTTTTTATGTTTGCATCAAACTACCCTAGCAGTCCCGTCTTTCACCCTATTCCCCTGCAATTTACCCTGGCCCCTTACCTGGCACCCGCAGCATCAAGGAATTCCATATCCTATCCCAAGTCACTAATGCATTCTACTCAAAAGATACTGGACTATGCCTTCTTTTTGATGACAGTACTCTGTCTTCCTTGCAACTATTACAGTTTAATGATTCCTTATCCCAACTTGTCAGTATTCTCAGATTTTTCATCCTGGAACTTGTAAAGAAAAATGGTTCTGTCCTTAAGTTAAGAAAGGAAAGAAAGCCCTTTGACTCAGTGGTGTGGCTATGAGCAGGGTTAGGGGTTGAGCACTAGATGATGCCTTACTTCTCTGTTTTCAGATGCATTTTATCTCTGCCTTCTAAATAGTACACCTTGAGAAGACTGGCTGCACTTCAATCATGGGAGAATTTATCAGGAACTTTCCGAACAGAATGCCTCTTCAGTTTGCCCATGTTCTAATGAGAATTTCCCCTGATTCTGTGGGGTTAATGCTGTGTTTCAAATATATCATATTTTCTTTGGGGTTACTCAATCTCTGTCAAAGGTGTTTGGATATAAAGATTATGTCAAGGTGTCAGACATACAATGTCAGTTCCCTGTAGGCCAAAGCATGTATTGGAAAAGAGATGAGTCCACTTTCCCATTCTTTTCCTGTTCCGTGCCTACTGCCTCCTGAATAATCTAAGTTACTTTCTTATCTCTTAGAACAGGATTTTTTTACAGCATTCCCCAATGATATTGCTGCCTTAGTTTTCTTTCTGTACTATTTCCAGAAGAGAGGATTGACTTGTATTTTGTTTAGTTTCCGAGGTAATCATGAATAATTTGACACCACCCCCAAACAGACCAAGGGAAGCTATAACAATTCTGCTGTGTCCATGTGAGGTGTAGGTGGACAACCTGACCGAGGTTGGTGATCAGCTCATGGTTGAAACTTCTACACAGTCTTCTTAAACTCCAAACTATCCCATTCTGGAAGCAAAGACTGTTTTCACCATTACCAAGGCTGGTGGACTTTGATGCAACCAGGTTCATATTAACATTTAGTAGGCCCTTTGAGGTGTTTAATTTTTCGTGGTCAGTACTTACTAAGCCATCCATGGTCAGGCAGAAGGTTACATGCTTAGTTCTAGTTCATAGACCATGCAAAGTACACAGGGAAATTCACAACTTGAGCAGGCCAGCATTTTGCAATATTAGCTGACTTTTCCTTCCATATATTTTGTCCTCTGCATTTCACTATAAAATCAGTTGGTCAGTCAACCATTCACTGCCTCAAGGGAAGCAGAAAAGATAAGTACTCCTCCGCTTCCTCACATTAGAAGGTTGACTATGAACCAATAAAGACTCAATATAGTTTATTCTGTAGCATAATAACACTCTGTGTACTCAAAGATTGTTTCCTTTACATCAGAAATTAAATAACCTTTCCCTGAGAGAGAATGCCACATAATTTTTAGATATCACACTGTTTCTAAATCTATCTGTCTTCTGCAAAAGGCAACAACAAATGTCTCAAGTCCACTTGGACATTCAATCCTTGCCTCCAAATAGAATGATGACTGAGATTTGAAAAACTATTAATAAGTGAAACCATATGATAATTGACTATCTCTGCTTGACTTATTTCACTCAGCATAATCTCTTCCAGTCCCGTACATGTTGCTACAAAAGTTGGGTATTCAAACTTTCTGATGGAGGCATAATACTCTATAGTGTATATGGGCCACATCTTCCTTATCCATTCATCTGTTGAAGGGCATCTTGGTTCTTTCCACAGTTTGGTGACCGTGGCCATTGCTGCTAACCATGAGAGACTATGGACTCTGAAAATCAATCTGAGGGTTTTGAAGGGGCGGGGGTTGGGAGGTTGGGGGAACCAGGTGGTGGGTATTGGAGAGGACACGGATTGCATAGAGCACTGGGTGTGGTACAAAAAACAATGAATACTGTTACGTTGAAAATAAATTAAAAAAAACTATTAATATTAGCTCATCTATCAGATAGTAACTAGCCCCTGACATACACTTACAGTATAAATAACTATAAAACTGTACAAAATTCATTAGGGGATTCTTTGGGGGTATTGGGCAATGAAAGGTGCAGAATTACGATCCATGAGAGAAGGAAATCTATAGGATGAAACACTGTATGCCACAGCATGCTGCCTGGGTCCAGAATGTACCACAAGCAGGTGTAACCTAAATAAATACAGATGCTTTAATGAGTTGAGGAGATTGTGGTTTGAAGCCAGTAAAGAACTTCTAATTTGTGGGTTTTATCTGGAAGCAAAGGAAACATTTTATGGAAAGACTTCATGAAACTTATGATGGAGCAAGAGCTGAGAGGCAGAATCCCAAGACATTCAGAACATTAGTGGGTATTTAGTTAAGATGAGAGCTAGGCCAGGGGCATGTGGGTGGATCAGTTGTTTAAGCATACAACCCTTTTCATTTTTAAAATTTATTTATTTATTTACTTATTTATTTAAAATTCAATTAGCCAACATATATCTTTAGTTTTTTAAAAATTGTACTATTTAGTTTTTTATAAACATATAATGTATTATTTACCCAAAGGGTACAGGTCTGTGAATCATCAGACATACACACTTCACAAATCAGACCATAGCACATACCCTCTCCAATGTCCATAACCAAGCAACCCTCCCCCTATCCCCTCACCCCTCGCAAACCTCAGTTTGTTCTGTGACATTAAGAGCCTCTTATGGATTGTCTCCCTCCTCATCCCATCTTGTTTCATTTGTCCATTCCCTACTCCCTCGACCCCCCAACCTTGCCTCTCAAATTCCTCATATCAGAGAAATCATATGACAATTGTCTATCTCTGATTGACTTATTTCACTCAGCATTATTCCCTCTAGTCCATACAAATTGTTGCAAATGGCAAGATTTCTTTTCTTTTGATGTCTGCATAGTATTCTGTAGTATATATATACCATGTTATCCATTCATCTGTTGATGGACATCTAGGTTTTTTAAAAAAAATTTTATTTATTTTCAGCATTACAGTATTCATTATTTTTGCACCACACCCAGTTCTCCGTGCAATCTGTGCCCTCTATAACACCCACCACCTGGTATCCCAACCTCCCACCCCTCGACCCTTCAAACCCTTCAGATTGTTTTTCAGAGTCCATAGTCTCTCATGGTTCACCTCCCCTTCCAGTTTCCCCCAACTCCCTTCTCCTCTCCATCTCCCCTTGTCTTCCATGCTATGTTATGCTCCACAAATAAGTGAAACCATATGATAATTGACTCTCTCTGCTTAACTTATTTCACTCAGCATAATCTCCTCCAGTCCCGTCCACGTTGTTACAAAAGTTGGGTATTCGTCCTTTCTGATGGAGGCATAATACTCCATAGTGTATATGGACCACATCTTCCTTATCCATTCATCTGTTGAAGGGCATCTTGGTTCTTTCCACAGTTTGGCGACTGTGGCCATTGCTGCTATAAACATTGGGGTATAGATGGCCCTTCTTTTCACGACATCTGTATCTGTGGGGTAAATACCCAGTACTGAAATTGCAGGGTCATCGGGAAGTTCTATTTTTAATTTCTTGAGGAATCTCCACACTGTTCTCCAAAGAGGCTGCACCAACTTGCATTCCCACCAACCGTGGAAGACGGTTACCCTTTCTTCACATCCTCTCCAACACATGTTGTTTCCTGTCTTGTTAAATTTGGCCATTCTAACTGGTGTAAGGGGATATCTCAATGTGGTTTTAATTTGAATCTCCCTGAGGGTTAGTGATGGTGAACATTTTTTCATGTGTCTGATAGCCATTTGTATGTCTTCATTGGAGAAGTGTCTGTTCATATCTTCTGCCCATTTTTTTGATATGATTATCTGTTTTGTGTGTGTTGAGTCTGAGGAGTTCTTTATAGATTCTGGATATCAACCTTTTGTCTGTACTGTCATTTGCAAATATCTTCTCCCATTCCGTGGGTTGCCTATTTGTTTTCTTGACTGTTTCCTTTGCTGTGCAGAAGCTTTTGATTTTGTTGAAGTCCCAAAAGTTTATTTTCGCTTTTGTTTCCTTTGCCTTTGGAGACATCTGAAAAACAATCTGGAGACATATCTTGAAAGAAGTTGCTGTGGCTGATATCGAAGAGATTACTGCCTATGTTCTCCTCTAGGAGTCTGATGGATTCCTCTCTCATGTTGAGGTCTTTTATCCATTTTGAGCTTATCTTTGTGTACAGTGTAAGAGAATGGTCGGGTTTCATTCTTCTACATATAGCTGTCCAGTTTTCCCAGCACCATTTATTGAAGAGACTGTCTTTTTTCCACTGTATATTTTTCTCGTTTTGTCGAAGATTATTTGCCCATAGAGTTGAGGGTCCATATCTGGGCTCTCTATTCTGTTCCACTCGTCTGTGTGTCTGTTTTTATGCCAGTACCGTGCTGTCTTGGTGATCACAGCTTTGTAGTAAAGCTTGAAATCAGGTCGCGTGATGCCGCCTCTTTTATTTTTGGTTTTCAACATTTCTTTAGCGATTCAGGGTCTCTTCTGATTCCATACAAATTTTTAGATTATTTGCTCCAGCTCTTTGAAAAATACCAGTGAAATCTTGATCGGAATGGCATTAAAAATATAGATTGCTCTAGACAGCAGAGACATTTTAACAATGTTTATTCTTATGATCCAAGAGCATGGAATGGTCTTCCATCTTTTTGTGTCTTCTTCAATTTCTTTCATGAGTGTTCTGTAGTTCCTTGAATACAGATCCTTTACCTCTTTGGTTAGGTTTATTCCCAGGTATCTTATGGTTCTTGGTGCTATAGTAAATGGAATCGATTCTCTAATTTCCCTTTCTGTATTTTCACTGTTAGTGTATAAGAAAGCCACTGATTTCTGTACATTGACTTTGTATCCTGCCACGTTGCTGAATTGCTGTATGAGTTCTAGTAGTTTGGGGGTGGAGTCTTTTGGGTTTTCCATATAAAGAATCATGTCATCTGCGAAGAGAGAGAGTTTGACTTCTTCATTGCCAATTTGGACACCTATTATTTCTCTTCATTGTCTGATTGCTGTTGCTAGGACTTCTAATACTATGTTGAACAAAAGTGGTGAGAGTGGGCATCCTTGTCGTGTTCCTGATCTCAGTGGGAAGCCTGCAAGCTTTTTCCCATTGAGGATGATATTTGCTGTGAGTCTTTCATAGATATATTTGATGAAGTTCAGGAATGTTCCCTCTATCCCTATACTTTGAAGCATTTTAATCAGGAACAGATGTTGGATTTTGTCAAATGCTTTTTCTGCATCAATTGAGAGGACCATGTGGTTCTTCTCCCTTCTCATATTAATTTGTTCTATCACACTGATTTATTTGCAAATGTTGAACCATCCTTGTAGTCCAGGGATGAATCCCACCTGGTCATGGTGGATAATCTTTTTAATGTGCTGTTGGACCCTGTTGGCTAGGATCTTGTGGAGAATCTTAGCATCCATATTCATCAGTGATATTGGTCCGAAATTCTCCTTTTTGGTAGGGTCTTTGCCTGGTTTGGGGATCAGGGTAATGCTGGCTTCATAGAAAAAGTCTGGAAGTTTTCCTTCTGCTTCAATTTTTTGAAACAGCTTCAGGAGAAGAGGTGTTATTTCTTCTTTGAAAGTTTGGTAGAATTCCCCAGGGAATCCATCAGGTCCTGGGCTCTTATTTTTTGGATCACTGCTTCAATATCATTACTAGATATCAGTCTATACAGGTTGTCAATGTCTTCCTGGTTCAATTTTGGGAGTTTATAGTTTTCCAGAAATGCATCCATTTCATCTAGGTTGCTATGCTTATTGGCATATAACTGTTGATAATAACTTCTAATGATTGTTTCTACTTCCTTGCTATTAGTTGTGATCCCTCCCTTTTCTTTCATAATTTTATGTATTTGGGCTTTCTCTCTTTTCTTTTGGATTAATGTGGCCAATCGTTTATCGATCTTATTGATTCTTTCCAAAAACCAGCTTCTAGTTTCACTGATACGTTCTACTGTATCTCTGGTTTCTACCTCCTTGATCCCAGCTCTAATCTTGATGATTTCCCTTATTATGTGTGGACTTGGTTAGATTTGTTGTTGATTCTGCAGTTCTTTAAGGTGTAGAAACAGCTGGTGTGTTCTGGATTTTGCAATTTTTTTGAGGGAGGCTTAGATGGCTATGTATTTCCCCCTTAGGACCGCCTTTGCTGTATCCCATAGGTTTTGGACAGAAGTGTCTTCATTTTCATTGGTTTCCATGAATTGTTTCATTTCTTCTTTGATCTCCTGGTTGATCCAAGCATTCTTAAGCAATGTGGTCTTTAGTTTCCAGCTGTTTGAGTTCCTTCGGATCTTTTCCTTGTGATTGAGCTCCAGTTTCAAGGCATTGTGATCTGAGAATATGCAGGGAATAATCTCAGTCTTTTGGTATCTGTTGAGTCCTGATTTGTGGCCCAGTATGTGGTCCATTCTGCAGAAGGTTCCATGTGCACTTGAGAAGAATGAGTATTCTGTTGTTTTAGGGTGGAATGTTCTGTATATATCTTTGAGGTCCATCTGGTACAATGTGTCATTCAATGCTCTTGTTTCTTTATTGATTATCTGCTTCGATGATCTATCTATTTCTGAGAGAGGCACGTTAAGATCCCCTACTATTAATGTATTCATATCAATATGATTCTTTATTTTGATTAACAGTTCTCTTATGTAATTGGTTGCTCCATATTGGGGGCATAGATATTTACAATTGTTAGATCATCTTGGTGGATAGTCCCTTTACTAATGAAGCAGAGAGAGTCAATTATCATCTGGTTTCACTTATTTGTGGAGCATAACAAATAGCATGGAGGACAAGGGGTGTGAGAGAGGAGAAGGGAATTTGGGTAAATTGGAAGGGGAGGTGAACCATGAGAGACTATGGACTCTGAAAAACAATCTAAGGGGTTTGAAGTGCCGGGGGGGTGGGAGGTTGGGTACCAGGTGGTGGGTCCTATAGAGGGCACGGCTTTCATGGAGCACTGGGTGTGGCGAAAAAATAATGAATACTGTTTTTCTGAAAATAAATAAATTGAAAAATAAAAGAATGATGTAGTGTCCTTCTGTATCTCTGACTACGGTCTTTAGTTTAAAATCTAATTTATCTGATATGAGAATCACTACCCCAGCCTTCCTTTGAGGCCTATTGGCATGAAAGATACTTCTCAATCCCTTCACTTTCAGTCTGGGTGTATCTTTAAGTTCAAAATCAGTCTCTTGTAGACAACATATGAATGCGTCCTGTTGTTTTATCCAATCTGCAACCCTGTGCCATTTTATGGGCGCATTTAGGCCATTCACATTGAGAGTGATTATTGATAGATATGTTTTTATTGACATCGTGTTACCTTTGAAGTCTTTCTTTCTGTAGATTGTCTCTATATTTCTGTCCAATGCTATTCTTAGGATTTTTCCTCTTTTATAGTACCCCCCTTAATATTTCTTGCAGTGTTGCCTGGTGGTTGCATAGTCTTTTAAGCCTTGCCGGTCTTGGAAATTCTTTATCTCTCCATCCATTTTGAATGTCAGTCTTGCTGGATACAGTATTCTTGGCTGCATGTTCTTCTCATTTTGTTCCCCGAATATATCTTTCCAGCCCTTTCTGGCTTGCCAGGTCTCTGTGGACAGGTCTGACGTTATTCTGATGGGCTTTCCTCTAT
This sequence comes from Neogale vison, assembly GCF_020171115.1. Taxonomy (NCBI): domain Eukaryota; kingdom Metazoa; phylum Chordata; class Mammalia; order Carnivora; family Mustelidae; genus Neogale; species Neogale vison. The sequence goes on along the minus strand of NC_058105.1, from coordinate 86,585,974 downwards.
AAGTAAGGAGCCTCTTTGTCCTAACAGCTTTCAAGAGATTATATCTACAATTATGATTCCTCAATTTGACTATCAGGTGTCATGATGTTTTTTTGTAATGTATAATCTTGGGTGGAGACCATTCAGCCTCTAGTACATGAACGCTGGTTCCATTCGCGAGATTGGGAAAATTTTTATGAACAACTTGTTCCACCATATCTTCTAGACTTCTTTCTTTCTTATCCCCTTCAGGGATTCCAATAATTCTGAATTGGAACGTTCATGGCATCATTTATTTCCCTGATTCTGTTTTTGTGGTTTCTAAGCTGTTTGTTCCATGCTTCCTCCTGATCCTTTCTCTCTATCTGTTTGTCTTCCAGATCACTAATTCTATCTTCTGTCTCAGTTACCCTAGCTTTGAGAGAATTTAGATTAGATTGGAACTCATTGAGAGCATTGTGAATCTCATCCCTGGTAGCTTTCAGCTCAGCCCTGACATTGTGAACATCCTGTCTGGTCGCTTTCAGTTCAGCCCCTAATCAATTCCGTTTGGTCATCCATGGCTTTCTCCAACCTAGCTATTGCCTGGATAATTGTTAGCCTGAATTCTCTTTCCGACATATTGTCTAGTTGATAGCTGTTAGCTCTGTTGCTGAAGGTCCATCCTCTGTATTTTTCTTCTGTTGGGCATTTCTCTTCCTAGTCATTTTGCTGAGAGATGACTGAACAGATGTAGCTGGATGTATCGACCATGGTGCTGTCAAGGTGCACCCTGGAACACTTCTGAGTAATCAGGATTCCCCACTCATACGAGAGACAAAAGAAAAGAAAAAGAAAAAAAAGAGAGAGAGAGAGAGAAAGAGACAGGAAAGAAAGGGAAGATGAAAATAAATAATTATATATATATGCAAATAAAGGAAGAACCTCGTCAAAAAGAACCCCAAATGTAAGGTTTATATACTATCAGGACAAACACAAAACACAGAAACACTGGTGGAAGAAAAGATGGAGAGTGGTTATAAGTTCTCAGTGTGGGCGAGGAGGTTGTTTTGATTCCTCCTGGATGTATCTTGATATCTTTGTTAAATGCCTCAACTTCCTAAGATAAAGGGGGATTAAAAATTGGTTTACCTATAGGGGTAGTATTTATTGGGGAAAGGGAATTACTTTGAAGTTTAACTCTATATGAATATTAGAAAATAAAAATAAAAAGATTAAACTAAACTAAAATTAAAAAAAATTCAAAAAATAGAAATCCAAAAGAAAAACACAGGTGTATGTATCAAAAAGTTCAGGTTAGAAGGTTATTGTGGAATTTGTTGTACTGGACATCTCACTGTGATGGTAAATAGGTATAAAAAGTATAATATATATATATATATATATATATATATATATGAACCAGAATAGTGGGAATGAGTAAAAAAATAAAGTTTTCCTATGAAATAGGTGGTGGTTGTTCTTGTAGTCTTTTATTTTTCCTCCTTTCTTGGTTGGTTTTCTGGGAAAGGGGCCTGCCACGTGGGTTTTCAGTCAATGATGTTCCCTTAGTTAAGTCCCCCCGCCCCCCTCAAGGAAGTGGGCTCTGAGGAAACTGTTTTTTTTCAGGCTTTTGTTCTCTGGCGGTTTTTATGTTTGTTCACTTTTTTTTTCTCTCACCTTGACCGCTTTTGATGGTTTTTGTAGTTTTAGAGGAAAACAAACTGCATCCTGGCCTCCCTGTCAGAGAGAAGCCTCAGTCTGGCTGCAGAGCCCAAATAAGTTCCCCTTTGGCCACTGGCAGAGCAGGTTCCAAGTTGCGGTCCCTGGGGACGCAGGATCTTTGCTTGAACCCAAAACCACGGCAGCAGCAGCTGTCTGGGCAGCTCCAGACCGCCAGAGAGGTTCCAAGCAGTGATCAACACTGAGATTTTCCCACTGGCCCAGGCTGGGAGAGCCTGGTCCTTTCTGGGTCTAAAAGCACCTGGCTTAAAGGCACCTCTTTCAGGGCAGGCTGTGGGACGCGCACTGTGGGTCTCAGGCTCTGAGAACGGGATGCAGGTCCAAAAGCACCAGGCTCGGCCTTCACGTACATCTTTCAGGGGAGAATTTGGGGCGCACGTCTTAGGCTCTGAAACAATGGCTCAGGTCACAGAGCACCGGCCGGGCCTTTGTGTACCTCTTTTGGGGGAGAACAAGGGGTGCGCGCACCTCTGACTGTATAGCAGGGCTTGCACGTTCTGTCCTCTGGTGAGGCAATCAGCCCCTCACATGAGCAGGACCCCACACATTCTTGGGCGCGCTGGCGGCTTAGTGACCAAGACCTGGTTTCTCCACTGCACTCTCTCTGGCTCAGCGCCAGGGAGGCTGTCCTGGGACTGGAGACTTAAGCCCCTGTCTCTAGCCTCCCCGATTCCTACAATCCCCCCCACCCCTCAATCTTTTGCTCTTTTGAAGTGCTTTCAACCAGTCTCCAAGTTAATGCTGGTCCCCAGACACAGGCCACTCTCGCTCTTATTAGGGGTATTACTTTCCAACCGGTCACCTCTGGTGGCTCCCTCCCCCTTTGTTTATCTTCCGATATCAGTTTGCCGTTCCCACTCCACTTTATCTGCCCACTGGGCGTCTTCTGCTCCTGTAGAGATCCAGACGTGTATAATTCTGATCTCAGACTGATTTCATGGGTGATCGGAGTTCTTCGGTTCGTAATCAGCTCACTTTAGGGTACAGGTTTAAAAGGCACCTCCTCCTACTTCCCCGCATCCTTGTCCCCCAACATCTAGGTTTTTTCCATAGTTTCGCTATTGTGGACACTGCTGCTATAAACATTTGGGTGCACATGCCCCTTCGGATCACATTTGTATCTTTAGTGTGAATACCCAGTAGTGTGTTAGCTGGGTCATAGGGTAGCTCTATTTACAACTTTTTGAGAAGCCTGCATGCTGTTTTCCGGAGTACCTGCACCAGCTTACATTCCCACCAACAGTGTAGGAGAGTTCTCCTTTTTCCACATCCTCGCCAACATATGCTGTTTCCTGACTTGTTAATTTTAGCCATTCTGACTGGAGTGAGGTGGTATCTCACGGTGGTTTTGATTTGTATTTCCCTGATGTTGAGTGATGTGGAGCACTTTTTCATGTGTCTGTTGGCCATCTGGGTGTCTTCTTTGCAGAAAATCTGTTCCTCTCCTCGGCCCATTTCTTGATTGGATTATTTGCTCTTTGGGTGTTCCGTTTGATGAGTGTTCTTTATACATGTTGGATACTAGCCCTTTATATGATATGTCATTTGCAAATATCTTCTCCCATTCTGTCAGTGGTCCTGGTTTGCTGACTGTTTCCTTTGCTGTGCAAAGGCTTTTGATCTTGATGAAGTCCCAATTGTTCATTTGCCTGTGCTTTCTTGCTCCTCTTCCCTTTGGCAATGTTTCCCAGGAAGAAGTTGCTGTGGCTGAGGTGGAAGAGGTTGCTGCCTGTATTCTCCTCAAGGATTTGGATGGATTCCTGTCTCACATTGAGCTCTTTCATCCATTTTGAGCTTATTTTGTGTGTGGTATAAGGAAATGGTGCAGTTTCATTCTTTGCATGTGGCTGTCTAATTTTCCCAACACCATTTGTTGAAGAGACTGTTTCTTCCATTGGACATTCTTTCCTGCTTTGTTGAAGATTAATTGACCATAGAGTTGAGGGTCTATTTCTGGCCTCTCTATTCTCCTCCATTGATCTGTCTATGTGCCAGCTTCATACTGTCTTGATGATGACAGCTTTGTAATAGAGCTTGAAGTCTGGAATGTGATGCCACCAAATTTGGCTTTCTTTTTGAACATTCATCTGGCTATTCGGGGTCTTTTCTGGTTCCATATAAATTTTAGGATAATTTTTTCCATTTATTTGAAAATAATTGATGATATTTTGATACAGATTGCACTAAATGTGTTTAGATGACTTTAGGTACCAAGACATTTTCATAATATTTGTTCTTCCAATCCATGAGCATAACATTTTTCCATTTCTTTGTGTCTTCCTCTTTTTTTCATAAGTACTTTATAGTTTTCTGAGTACAGATTCTTTGCCTCTTTGTTTAGGTTTATTCCTAGGTATCTTACGCTTTTCAATGCAATTGAAAATGGGACCAACTCCTTAATTTCTCTTTCTTCTGTCTTGCTGTTGATCTATAGAAAGCAACTGATTCGTGAGCATTGATTTAATATTCTGACACTTTACTGAGTTCCTGTATGGTTTCTAGCAGTTTTTGGAGTGGAATCTTTTGGGGTTTTCCACATAAAGTATTATATCATCTGCAAAGAGTGAGAATTTGACTTCTTTGCTTATTCAGATGACTTTTATTTCTTTTTGTTGTCTGATTGCCAAGGCTAGGACTTCTAGTACTTTGTTGAATAGCATGGTGATAGTGGGCATCTCTGCTGTATTCCCAACCTTAGGGGGAAATCTCTGTTTTTTCCGACTGAGAATGATAGTTGTTGTGGGTTTTTCAAAGATGGCTTTGATGATATTCAGGTATATACACTCTATCCCTACACTTGAAGAGTTTTGATCAAGAAAGCATGTCAAATGATATTTCAGCATCTATTGAGAGCATCATATGGCTCTTGTCTTTCTTGTATCAGTGTATTTTATCACATTAATTGATTTGTGGATGTTGAACCAACTTTCAGCCAGGAATTATATCACACTAGGTCATAGTGAATATCCCTTTAATATATTGTTGGATCCTATTGGCTAGTATTTTGGCAAGAATTTTTACATTCTTGTTCATCAAGGATATTGGTCTGTAGTTCTCCTTTATGATGGGGCCTTTGTCTGGTTTAGGAATCAAGGTAATGCTGGCCTCATAAGATGAGTTTGGAAGTTTTCCTTCTATTTCTGTTTTTTGGAACAGTTTCAGGAGAATAGGTATTAATTCCTCTGTAAATTTTTGGTAGAATTCCCCTGGAAGCTTCTGGCCCTACGCTCTGTTCCTTGGGAGATTTTTGACGACTGCTTCCATCTCCTTACTGGTTATGGGTCTATTCAGGTGTTATATTTCTTCCTGGTTCAGTTTTGGTAGTTTATACATCTAGGAATGCATCCTTTTCTTCCATATTCTCAAATTTGCTGGCATATATGTTGCTCAAATGTTCTTATATTATTGTATGTCTTGGGTGTTGGTTACAATCTTTCCTCTTTCATTATGATTTTATTCATTTTGGTTCTTGTCTCTTTTCTTTTGATAGTCTGGCCAGGGGTTTATCAATCTTATTAATTCTTTCAAAGAACCAGCTCCTAGTTTCACTGTTTTGCTCTACTGTTGTTTTGTTTTCCATTTCATTGATTTCTGCTCTGATTTGTATTATGTCTCTTCTCCTGCTGGGTTTAGGTTTCTTTGCTGTTCTTTCTCAGCTCCTTTCGGTGTAGGGTTTAGGTCGTGTATTTCAGATCTTTCTTGTTGCTTGAGAAAGGCTTGTATCAGTTATATTTTCCTCTCAGGACCACCTTTGCTGTGTCCCAAAGATTTTGAACAGTTGTGTTTTCATTTTCATTTGTTTCCATGAATTTTTTCAATTCTTCTTTAATTTCCTGGTTGACCCATTCATTATTTAGTAGGATGCTCTTTAGCCTCCATGTATTTGAATTCTTTCCAACTTACCTCTTGTGATTGAGTTCTAGTTTCAGAGCATGGTGGTCTGAAAATGCAGGGAATGATTCCCATCTTTTGTTATGGGTTGATACCTGATTTGTGACCCAGGATGAGATCAATTCTGAGGCATGTTCCATATGCACTAGAGAAGAAGTGCATTCAGTTGCTTGGGATGGAATGTTGCCGATATACGTGTGATGTCCATCTGATCAGTGTGTCATTTAAAGCCTTTATTTCCTTGTTAATCTTTTGCTTAGATGATCTGTCATTTCAGTGAGGTGGATGTTAAAGTACCCTACTATTATTGTATTATTGTGATGTGTTTCTTTGATTTTGTTATTCATTGGTTTATATAATGGCTGCTCCCATGTAGGGGCATAGATATTTAAAGTGTCTGGAGATATTTAAGAAAACAATCCCAGGGGTGCCTAGGTGGCTCAGTTGGTTTGCGATCTGTCTTTGGCTCAGGTTATGATCCCAGGGTCCTAGGCTCAAGCCCTGCATTAGGCTCCCTGCACAGTGGGGAGACTGCTTCTCGCTCTTCTCCCTGCTTGTGATCTCTCTTGCTATCTTTCTCTCTCTCTCTCTCTCAATGAATGATAAAATCTTTTTTCAAAAAAGAAAGAAAACAAGACAAGAGGAAAGTTGGAAAGAAAAATTTCATGGAAACAAATGAAAATGAAAACACAACTGTTCAAAATCTTGGGACATGCCTTTTCATTCCTGTCCCCCAAAGCTCTCAGAAAGTGTTTCTAAATTGCTGTTTCCACCACTTTATTATTAGCATATAGAAGTAAAACAGATCTGTACACCGATTTTGTATTCTGTAACTTTACTGAATTAATTTAACAATTGTAGTATGCATGCCTTACACTTATACAATAATGTATGTCATTTAGTTATTAATAAACTGGAAGAAAATGAAATCGTTACATACAATCTCTCTCTCTCTCTTTTTTAGTTTCAAGTTTTTATTTAAATATCTGTTAGTTAACATACAGTGTAATAATTAGTTTTAGGAGTAGAATTTAGTGATTCATCACTTACATTCAACACCAGTGCTCATCACAAGCGCCCTCCTTAATATCTCAGTTAACTCATCTCCCTGCCCAACTCCTCCTCAGCATCTCTCAGTTTTTTCTCTATAGTTAACAATCTGTTTTATGGTTGTCTCTCTCTATATTTTTTCTCTTATTAAATACATAGGTTAGAAAGCTAACAGCAAAAAGGGAGATAATTTTAAGGAAATGATTTTGCAACAATGATGTTTATACCATACCTATCTATTCATATACAAAAGCACTAGATTTCATTTTCTTAGACTATGATAAAATAAACAGAAAGGAAACGAGAGGTGATTCTTTGCTTAACAATTTCTGTAACTGAAGTGGTATTAGTTCCTCAAAAATTCATTCATCATGGAAAAAGAATATCCAAACAATACAGATTTGGATCTACAATTATTTTTATCTTGTTTACATTCAATTAATTAACATGCAGTGTATTATTACTTTCAGAGGTAGAGTTAAGTGATTCATCAGTTGTATATTAAACCCCGTGTTCATTACATCATGTGCCTTCCTTAATGCCCATTAATGCCCATTACCCACTTACCCATCCTCCCACCCCCTTCCCCTCTAGCAACCCTCAGTTTGTTTCCTATGGTTAAGAGTCTCTTTTGGTTTGTCTCCCTCTCTGATTACATTTTGTTTTATTTTTCCCCTCCCTTACTCTATGCTCCTGTGTTTTGTTTCTTAAATTCCACATAGGAGTGAAATCATATGATAATTGTATTTCTTTTTTTTCCCAATTTATTTATTTTCAGAAAAACAGTATTCATTATTTTTTCACCACACCCAGTGCTCCATGCAAGCCGTGCCCTCTATAATACCCACCACCTGGTACCCCAACCTCCCACCTCCCCGCCACTTCAAACCCCTCAGACTGTTTTTCAGAGTCCATAGTCTCTCATGGTTCACCTCCCCTTCCAATTTACCCAGATTCCCTACTCCTCTCTAACGCCCCTTGTCCTCCATGCTATTTGTTATGCTCCACAAATAAGTGAAACCATATGATAATTGACTCTCTCTGCTTGACTTATTTCACTCAGCATAATCTCTTCCAGTCCCGTCCATGTTGCTACAAAAGTTGGGTATTCATCCTTTCTGATGGAGGCATAATACTCCATAGTGTATATGTATTTCTGTGATTGACTTATTTCACTTAGTATAGTACACTCTAGTTCCATTCACCTTGTTGCAAATGGCAAGATTTCATTTTTAAACGATTTTATTTATTTGATACACAGAAAGAGATCACAAGTAGGCAGAGAGGCGGGCAGAGAAAGACGGGGAGTCAGGCTTCCTGCTGAGCAGAGAGCCCAATGCAGGACTCGATCCCAGGACCCTGAGATTATGACCTGAGCCGAAGGCAGAGGCTTAACCCACTGAGCCACCCAGGTGCCCAAGATTTCATTTTTTAATGGTTGAGTAATATTTCATGACTCTACAATTATTTTTAATGGCATGTTTGAATTTTGGCAGAGACTTTAATTCCCTACTCTGGACGATCAGATTTCAGGAGGATGATTCTGTTATTTTTTGCTATACCCTCTTCCATCTCCTAATTTTTTTACATACACATTTTCATTGAAGTGTTATATACACATGGAAAAGTTTAGAAGTCCTAAAAGTGTACTGTTCCATGAAATTTAACAAAGTTAACATACGTAATCCCCACTCTGAGCCAAATGTTAGTATATTACATAGCTCCCTAAAAGGCCCTCTTGTGCCACATCCCCAGTCATCCTTACTGCTCTTTTGCTACAGTAACCATAATCCACACCCTCCAGCAGCATGGTATAGTTTTGTCTGATTTTAAATTTATGTAAATGGAATCATATGGCACCCTTTTCCATTAGCTTTTTTTACTCAACACTATTTTCCTCTGTTTTATCCATGCTCCTGGGTCTGGTAGTCACTTATCACTGTTCTGCTACATTGTATCCCATCATATGAATAGAGCATATTTACTAATTAATTGTACCTATTATGAACTTCTGGGTACTTTTTCATTTGGCATGTTACATATTGTGCTATATAAACAATCTTGTACATGTTTTTGGTGATAATTATACTCATTTATGTGTATTTCTCTAAGTATTTGCTTAGTGAGAAACTGCTAGGACATGGGACATTGCATACATTCAGCTTTATTATATGTTACCAAGAAGATTCCCAAAAGGTCATACCAACATGCAGTCTCATCAGTTGTGTATTAAAGTTCATTTTTCCTCACATTCTCATCAAGATTTGGTATTTATTTTTTCACTTAAGCCACCCAAGTTGACACAGAGGATGTTTCATAGGCATGTCAATATAAGTTTAATTTCTAGATGCCTAATGATATGAAGAACTTTCTCATATAATGTTTAGTTATTTGGAATCTTGTTTTGTGAAGTACTTATTACAAATTCTTGCCTTTTTTCTATTGATTTGTCAGTCTTATTTTTGTTATTTTTAGTATTCTTTATACATCCTAAGTGAAATAACATTTTTGCAGACATGTATTGCAAACATGCATCTCATTCTGTGGCTTACCTGTTAATTTTCTGAATAGTATCTTTTGATAAATAGAAGTTTGTGTTAATGGTAAAAATTAAAATTATTACCAATTTTTATCTTGTGTAACTTACATATACACTTACATAAACTTTTCAAAAAGTCCCTGTAGCTCTCTGGACTTTGCTTAAAATTTTTGCTTAAAAATTTTCATTAGGTTACAAATAAAATCTTGTCTCATTCTTTAAAGTGTAAGTGTTACAAATGAATACTAACTGACCACAATGTAATTAAACCACAAATTATAAACAAAATAAGAAAGCACACAGGGCCTTCCACCTGGAATTTTTTGTCTATTAAGGAAATTACTGACTATGTTTTCTTCTAGGAGTTTTATAGTTTGGGTCTCTTATTTAGGTCCTTAATCTAATTGGAGATTATTTTTGTGTATGATATAAGAAAGTGATCCAGTCTCATTTTTTTTTGCATATAGCTGTCCAGTTTCCCCAACATCAGTTGTTGAAGAGACTGTCTTCCTCCGTTGTATATTTTCACTGTGTTTGTTATCCTTAACTGACCATATAAACATGGGTTTATTCCTGGGTTTTCTATTAGGTTTCATTGATCTATGTGTCTATTTTTGCACCTGTACCATACTGTTTTGATTACTAAATATTTGTGGTATATTTTGAAATCTGGGATTTGTGATACCTCCAGCTTTGTCCCTCTTTCTCAAGATTTCTTTGACATTGAGTGTAGAAATATTTTTTGCCTCCTCAGGCAAGGGAAACAAAAGAAAACTTAAACTATTGGGACTACACCACAACCAAAAGCCTTTATGCACTCAAGGAAACCATCAACAAAACAAAAAGACAACCCACCCAATGAGACAAGATATTTGCAAATGATATATCTTATAAATAATTAGGGAGAACTGAATGAGAAGAAATCAGAAAGGAAGACAAACCATGAGAAACTCTGGACTCTGGAAAACAAACTGAGGGTTACATAAAGGAGAGGGTAAGGGAATGGGGTAACTGGGTGATAGGTATTAAGGAAGGCATGGTTTATGATGAGCACTGGGTGTTATATGCAATTAATCAATCATTGAACACTACATCAAAAACAAATGATGCACACATGAAAAAATTTTCATCATCACTAGCCATCAGGGAGATTCAAATTGAAACCACATTGGGATATCACCTTACACTAGTTAGAATGGCCAAAATTAACAAGACAGGAAACAACATGTGTTGGAGGGGATGTGGAGAAAGGGGAACCCTCTTACACTGTTGGTGGGAATGCAAGTTGGTGCAGCCTCTTTGGAGAACAGTGTGGAGATTCCTCAAGAAATTAAAAATAGAGCTTCCCTATGACCCTGCAATTGCACTCCTGGGTATTTACCCCTAAGATACAGATGTAGTGAAAAGAAGGGCCATCTATACCCCAATGTTTATAGCAGCAATAGCCACGGTCGCCAAACTATGGAAAGAACCAAGATGCCCTTCAACAGATAAATGGATAAGGAAAATGTGGTCCATATACACTATGGAGTATTATGCCTCCATCAGAAAGGATGAATACCCAACTTTTGTAGCAACATGGATGGGACCGGAGGAGATTATGCTGAGTGAAATAAGTCAAGCAGAGAGAGTCAATTATCATATGGTCTCACTTATTTGTGGAGCATAACAAATAGCACGGAGGCCAAGGAGAGTTAGAGAGGAGAAGGGAGTTGGGGGAAATTGGAAGGGGAGGTGAACCATGAGAGACTATGGACTCTGAAAAAGAGTCTGAGGGGTTTGAAGGGGCGGGGGGTGGGAGGTTGGGGGTACCAGGTGGTGGGTATTATAGAGGGCACGGATTGCATGGAGCACTGGGTGTGGTGAAGAAATAATGAATACTGTTATGCTGAAAATAAAAAAAAAAAAACAAATGATGTACTATATGTAGGTTAAGTGAGGATAATAACTAAAAAAGAGTTACTATCCAAAATCTATAAAGAACTTACCAAACAACACCCCAAAAACAAATAATCCAGTTAAGAAATGGGCAGAAGACAGGGAATAGTTATTTTTCCAAAGCAGATATCCAGATGCCTAACAGACACACAAAATGATGCTGATCATCAGGGAAATGCAAATCAAAACCACAATGAAATATCACCTCACACTTGTCAGAATGGCTAAAATAAAAAAGACAAAAAATAGCAAATATTGACAAGGATGTGGATAAAAAGGAAACTTCGTACATTGTTGGCAGGAATGCAATCCAGTGCAGTCACTGTGGAAAACAGTATGGAGTTTCCACAAAAAGATAAAAATAGAGGTATATTATCCAGTAATTGCACTACTGAGTATTTACCTAAAGAAAATAAAGACAGGGGCACCGGGGTGGTTCAGTGGGTTAAAGCCTCTGCCTTCGGCTCATGTCATGATCCCAGGGTCCTGGGATTGAGCCTTGCATCGTGCTCTCTGCTCAGCAGGGAACCTCCTTCCCTTCCTCTCTCTCTGCTTGCCTTTCTGCCTACTTGTGATCTCTGTCTTTAAAAAAAAGAAAAGAAAAGAAAGACACTAATTCAAAAAAATATATGCATGCCTATGTTTATTGTGGAATTATTGACAATAGCCAAAATATGGTAGATGAATGGGTAAACCAGATGAAATGGAATATTACAGAGCCGTAAAAGGATTAAATAGTGTCATTTGAGACAACATGAATGGATCTAAAGGGTATTATGCGAAATGAAACAAGTGAGACTGAGGAAGCCAAATACAATGATTTGATCCATAAGTGGAATGTAAAAAAATTAATAAAGAAACAAAAAGCAGAATCTGACCTGTAAATACAGAGGACAAAATGATGGTTGCCGGAGAGGAGGGAGGTGGGGGTTGGGCAAATGGGTGAAGGAGAATGAGAGATACAGGCTTCTAGTAATGGGATGAATAAGGCATGGGAATAAAAGGCACAGCATAAGGAATATAGGAAATGATATTGTAATAGCAATGTAGGGGACAGGTGGTAGCTATATTTGTGGTGAACACAGCATACTATATAGACTTGTCAATCATTATTATTATACACCTGAAACTAATGGAACACTATGTGTCAACTCCACAAAAGAATGAATGAATGAATGATGGAAGGAAGGAAGGAAGGAAGGAAGGAGAATGTATTAAAAAATTCAGTCCTCTGACCTGGCAATTGCACTCCTGGGTATTTACCCCAAAGATACAGATGTAGTGAAAAGAAGGGCCATCTGTACCCCAATGTTTATAGCAGCAATGGCCACGGTCACCAAACTGTGGAAAGAACTGAGATGCCCTTCAACGGACGAATGGATAAGGAAGATGTGGTCCATATACACTATGGAGTATTATGCCTCCATCAGAAAGGATGAATACCCAACTTTTGTAGCAACATGGACGGGACTGGAAGAGATTATGCTGAGTGAAATAAGTCAAGCAGAGAGAGTCAATTATCATATGGTTTCACTTATTTGTGGAGCATAACAAATAGCAAGGAGGACATGGGGAGTTAGGAGAGGAGAAGGGAGTTGGGGGAAATTGGAAGGGGAGGTGAATCATGAGAGACTATGGACTCTGAAGAACAATCTGAGGGGTTTGAAGTGGTGGGGGCATGGGAGGTTGGGGTACCAGGTGGTGGGTATTGGGGAGGGCACGTATTGCATGGAGCACTAGGTGTAGTGAAAAAATAATGAATACTGTTATGCTGAAAATAAATAAAAAATAAATTAAAAAAAAATTCAGTCCTCTATGTTTATGGACATTTTCTTCTATATTTTCCTCTAAAATCTTTATCATTTTACTTTTCACATTTAGGTCACATTTAGGTCAGAAATACTTCTCAAATTGATTATTTTTTATATTATGCAGAAGGAGTAAAGATTTGTCTTTTCCCCTAGCTATATGGAATAGACAAAGCACAATAAGATCTTTTAGCCACTGCAATCTTTTACCCATTTAGCTTGTCATAAATGAAGTGATTGTGTATATGTACATGTGTTTCTGGATTCTCTAGCCTGTTTATTTGGTCTAGTTTTTATTCTTTTACTAGTTCACAGTCTCTTAATTACTATGGTTTTCTAATAAGTCTTATTATCTGATAATGTGAGTCCTCCAGTTTGTTATTCTTCTTTAAGATTGTCTTAGTTCTTCTTCCTTTGTGTTTCTACGTCCATTTTAGGATCGTCTTGCTAATCTCCATCAAAAAAAAAAAACACATTATAATATCTACTGGCATTCCATAAGATTTGTAGAAAATATGGAGAAATTTTTACATATTTACAATACTGATTCTTCCAATACAGGAACATGGTATTTATTTGGAATTAAAGAAAATTATTTAAATTCCAGTCAGTTAACAAAGAGTGTAATATTAGCTTCAAGTGTACAATACAGTGATTCAGCACTTCCATACCAACCCGGTGATCATCATGACAAGGGCACTGCTTTGTCCCATCACCTATTTCACCCATCGCCTCACCCATTTCCCATCTAGTAACCATCAGCTTGTTCTCTGTAGTTAACAATCTGAAGGGTTTGAAGTGGCAGGGGGGTGGGAGGTTGGGGTACCAGGTGGGGGGTATTATAGAGGGCACGGCTTGCATGGAGCACTGGGTGTGGTGAAAAAATAATGAATAATGTTTTTCTGAAAATAAATAAATTGGAAAAAAAAATTAAATTAAAAGCAGGGGAAGGATTTGTGAGAGATCCATCTAATGTTAATGACGTACCTCTTTATTAGCCCTCCTTAGTCATAGTGCTCTTCTGAACTAAACATAGGGTACATCTAAAGTAATCATAGTGCAAGGCAACAGGATGGCAAGTCCCAAATTAATGAATAATTCAAAATAAAATTTTACAAAGAAATAAAAAAAAAGAATCTGTTTCATGGTTTGCCTCTCTCTCTTTCCCAGGGTACATTTGTTTTGTTTCTTAAATTCCATATATGAGTGAAATCGTATGGTATTTGAATTTTTAAATTTCTTCAAATAGTTATTTGGTGGTTTACATTGCAGAGATCTTGTAGTTCTTTCATTTGGCTGGTTCCTTTGTATTTTGTCTTTTAAATACTGTTGTGTATAGTGTGCTTTTAATTTTATTTATTTATTTATTTATTTGAGAGACAGAGCTCACAAGTAGTCAGAGAGGCAGGTGGGGGTTTGGGGGAAAGCAGTCTCCTCACTGAGCAGAGAGCCAGATGAAGGGTTTGATCCCAGGACCCTGGGATCATGACCCCAGCTGAAGGCAGAGGCTTAACCCACTGAGCCACCCAGACACCCCTGGTGTGGTTTTAGTTTTTTTAAAAACATCTGTTGATTGCTAATATATACAAAATGTTTTTTGTTTAAATGTGTGGAGATTCCTCAAGAAATTAAAAATAGAGCTTCCCTATGACCCTGCAATTGCACTCCTGGGTATTTATCCCAAAGATACAGATGTAGTGAAAAGAAGGGCCATCTCTACCCCAATGTTTATAGCAGCGATGTCCACGGTTGCCAAACTGTGGAAAGAACCAAGATGCCCTTCAACGGACGATGGATAAGGAAGATGTGGTCCATATGCACTATGGAGTATTATGCCTCCATCAGAAAGGACGAATATCCAACTTTTGTAGCAACATGGACGGGACTGGAAGAGATTATGCTGAGTGAAATCAGTCAAGCAGAGAGAGTCAATTATCATATGGTTTCACTCATTTGTGGAGCATAACCAATAGCATGGAGGACAAGGGGCATTAGAGAGGAGTAGGGAATCTGGGTAAATTGGAAGGGAAGGTGAACCATGAGAGACTATGGACTCTGAAAAACAGTCTGAGGGGTTTGAAGTGGCGGGGGTGTGGGAGGTTGGGGTACCAGGTGGTGGGTATTATAGAGGGCACAGCTTGCATGGAGCACTGGGTGTGATGAAAAAATAATGAATACTGTTTTTCTGAAAATAAATAAATTGGGAAAAAAAAAGCTGTAGTCATCAAGACAATATAGTACTCGCACAAAAACAGAGAAATAGGCTAAAAAACAAAATAGAAAACTCAGAAATGGATCCACACTATATAGTCAACTAATAATCAACAAAGCAGGAAAGAATATCCAATGAAAAAAAAAGACTGTCTCTTTAATAAATGGTGTTGGGGAAAACTAGAGAGCAACATGGAGATGAATGAAACTGGGCCAATAAATTCAAAATGAATGAAAGACCTAAATGCGAGACCTAAAACAATAAAAATCCTAGAAGAAGACACAGACAGTAACCTCTTTGACATCAGCCATAGCAACTTCTTACTAGATATGCCTCCTGAGGCAAGGGAAACAAAAGCAGAAATAAACTATTGGGACTTCAGCAAGATAAAAAGCTTTTCTACAGCAAAGGCAACAATCAGCAAAACTAAAAGACAGACTATGGAATATGAGAAGATATTTGCAAATGACATATCTGATAAAGAGTTAGTATCCAAAGTCTGTAAAGAACTTACCTGGGTACCTGTGTGGCTCAGTGGGTTAAGCCTCCACCTTGGCTCAGGTCATGATCCCAGTGTCCTGGGATAGATCCCCATATCAGACTCCCTGCTCTCCAGAGAGCCTGCGTCTCCCTCTCCCTCTGCCTGCTGCTCCCCCTGCTTGTGTTTTCTCTCTCTCTCTCTGTCAAATAAATAAATAAATAAATAAATTCTTTAAAAAATAACTTATCAAACAATACCCCCCAAACAAATAATCCAGTTAGGAAATGGGCAGAAGACATGAAGAGATATTTTTCCCAAAGCGGACATCCAGATGGCCAACAGACACATGGAGCAATGCTGAACATCACTGATCATCAGAGAAATAAAAATCAAAACCACAATGAGATATCATCTCACACTGGTCAAAATGGCTAAAATCAAAAATACAAAAAATAGCAAGTATTGGAAAAAATGTGGAGAGAAGGGAACTTTCTTGCATTGTTGGTGGGAATGCAATCCAGAGAAGCCCCTGTGGAAAATGGTATGGAGATTCCTCAAAAAGTTAAAAACAGAAGTATATGACCCAATAATTGCACTACTAAGTATTTACTCAAAGAAAATGAAGACACTAATTCAAAAAGATATATGCACCTTTATGTTTATTGCAGGATTTTTCACAATAGCCAAAATATGGTAGAGGAATGGATGAAGCATATGTAATGGAATATTTCAGAGCATAAGAAGGATGAAATGGTGTCACTTGAAACAACATAGATGGATCTAAAGAGTATTATGCTATAATAAACAAGACAGAGGAAGCCAAATACCATATGATATTACTCATAAATGGATAAAAAAATTAATAAAGAAACAAAAATCAGAATCTGACCTGTAAATACAAAGGACAAGATGATGGTTGCAGCAAGGAAGGAGGTGGGGGGTTGGGCAAATGGGTGAAGGAGAATGAGAGATACAGGCTTCTAGTAATGGAATGAATAAGGCATGGGAATAAAAGGCACAGCCTAAGGAATATAGGCAATGATATTGTAATAGCAATGTATGGGGACATGTGGTAGCTACACGTGTGGTGAACATAGCATACTATATTGACTTGTCAATCATTATTATTATACACCTGAAACTAATGGAACATTATGTGTCAACTCCACAAAAGGAAAAGAAAAGAAAGAAAGAAAGAAAGAAAGAATGAAAGAAAGAAAGAAAGAAAGAAAGAAAGAAACGAAGGAAGGAAGGAAGGAAGAATTAGAATATATTAAAAAATTTGATCCTCTACATTATGGACATTTTCTTCTGTTTTCCTCTAAAATCTTTATCATTTTACTTTTCACATTTAAGTCAGAAATACTTCTCAAATTTATTATTTTCTATATTATGCAGAAGGAGTAAAGATTTGTCTTTTCCCCTAGCTATATGGAATAGACAAAGCACAATAAGATCTTTTAACCACTGCAATCTTTACCCACTGCAATGTAATACTAGCTTGTCATAAATGAAGTGATTGTGTATATGTACATGTGTTTCTGGGTTCTCTAGCCTGTTTTATTTGGTCTAGTTTTTATTCTTGTACTAGTTCACAGTCTCTTAATTACTATGGTTTTCTAATAAGTCTTATTATCTGATAATGTGAGTCCTCCAGTTTGTTATTCTTCTTTAAGATTGTCTTAGCTCTTCTTCCTTTGTGTTTCTACATCCACTTTAGGATCATCTTGCTAATCTCCATAAAAATAAAACATATTATAATGTGTACTGGCATTCCGTAAGATTTGTAGAGAATTTAGAGAAATTTTTACATATTTACAATACTGATTTTTCCAATACAGGAACATGGCATTTATTTGGAATTAAAGAAAATTATTTAAGTTCTAGTCAGTTAACAAAGAGTGTAATATTAGTTTTAAGTGTACAATACAGTGATTCAGCACTTCCATACAAAGCCGGTGATCATCATGACAAGTGCACTGCTTTGTCCCATCACCTATTTCACCCATCGCCTCACCCATTTCCCATCTAGTAACCAGCAGCTTGTTCTCTGTAGTTAATCTGTTCCATGGTTTGCCTCTCTCTTTCTCTTTTTCCCTTTGCTCATTTCTTTTGTTTCTTAAATTCCATATATGAGTGAAATTGTATGGTATTTTAATTTTTAAATTACTTCGAATAGTATTTTGTGGTTTACGTTGTGGAGAACTTGTAGTTCTTTCCTTTGGTTGGTTCCTTTGTATTTTGTCTTTTAAATACTGTTGTGTATGGTGTGGTTTTAATTATTATTAAACATTTGTTGATTGCTAATCTATACAAAATGATTTGTGTTTAAATGTTGGCCTTATACACTTAGACCTTGCTAAACTCATTTATATATTCTAAGAGCTTATAGGTTCTTTTGAATTGTATATGCATATAACTATATCATCTGTGAGTAAAGACATTTTAATCCATTCTTTTTGAGTAGGATTGATAGATTGATTTTGCTCTACTTCACTAGCAAGGATTCCTAGTGTATTTTTGAATACAAGTAGGGATAATGGCCATTTTGCGTCATTCCTAACATTCCAAGTCTCAGGAAGAACACTTATGTTCATTCACCATTAATTAAGACTTTGGTGTGGATTTGGGGGTATAATCCTCACTAGAACAAACAATTTTCTTCTATCCCTTTGTTTTACAGGAGTTTTTCAAATTAAATCATGTATGGCTGTTGAATTTGTGAAATTGTTTTTCTGCATTTATTGTCATTATCATATGATTTTTCTCCTCTTGTGAATGTAGGAATCACATTGATATGTTTTCCAATGTTAAGCCACACTTGCCTTCTGCAAAGTGACCCTTTCAGTCACAATGTGTTATTCTTTTCACATATTCCTGGGCTCTATATTCTTTTCTATTTTATTTTATTTTATTTTATTTGTCTGGGGGACAGAGAGAAAGAGAGAGAGAGAGAGCACAAGCAGGGTAAGTGGCATGAAGAGGGAGGGGGAGAAGCAGGCTCCCCCCCCTTGCAGGGAACCCAATGTCAGCCTTGATCCCAAGACCCAGGGATCATGACCTGAGGCCAAGGCAGACACTTAACTGACTGAGACTCCCAGGCACCCTGGATATTTTCATCCTTGTAATGTTCTCATCACTTAAGCCTTGTTTGGGGAAAATAAATCATGAAGAAACCGTTTGACATTGGTCATAAAAAGAAGAACGTGCAGTTGAATTTGGCAGTATGTCACAGGATGTAACCTGACAGCATAATTTCTGGAAATAAGTCCTAAGGGAAAAAAGTCAGAAATTAATTAAAATTTTGTGTATAGCGTGCGTATTACAACAGTGTTGGGGTAACAAAATATTACAAATAGTGTATCCAAAGGATGCCTGGGTGGCTCAGTTGGTTAGGTGGCTGCCTTTGGCTCAGGTTATGATCCCAGTGTCCTGGGATGGAGTCCCATATTGGGCTCTTGCCCAGTGGGGACCCTGCTTCTCCCTCTTTGTGCTGCTACCTCTGCTTTTGTAATCCTCTCTCGAGCTCTCTAATAAATAAATAAATAAGATATTCAAAAACAACCAAATACACACTGGAGGAGACTTTGATGAGTGAAATAAACCGAGGGTAAATTGGAAGGGGAGATGAACCATGAGAGGCTATGGACTCTGAAAAACAATCTGAGGGGTTTGAAGTGGCGGGGGGGTGGGAGGTTGGGGTACCAGGTGGTGGGTATTATAGAGGGCACGGCTTGCATGGAGCACTGGGTGTGGTGAAAAAATAATGAATACTGTTTTTCTGAAAATAAATAAATTGGAAAAAAAAAGAAATCAAAAAAAAAAAACAAGAGAAAGTCAATTATCCTATGGTTTCACTTAACTGTGGGATACAGGGAATAGCATGGAGGACATTAGGAGAAGGAAGGGAAAAATGAAGGGTGGGGGGATTGGTGGGGGAGAAGAACCATGAGACACTGTGGACTCCAAGAAACAAACTGAGGGTTTTAGAGGGGAGGGGGGTGGGGTGATGTGTTGACCCGGTGATGGGTATTGAGGAGGGCATTACTGCATGGAGCACAGGGTGTTATAAGCAAACAATGAATCATGGAACACTATCTCAAAAACTAATGATATACTGTGGTGACTAACATAACAGAAAAAAAAAAACCCACCAAATAGTGGGTCCAGGATTTCCTAACTATTTTCATTCAATAAATTCTGAGCAAGATGACCATCCTTGGCAGGAAAAAGAAGCAGGAAGAACAGACTGCTATAATAACTAAAAATTGCCATCAAATCAACTGTGTCACGAAAAGAGGCATGCCATCTTCTCCCAGTCTATGTTCTCTTATAATAATAACAGAAGTGTACAATTTGGGCATAAAAAGACATAGTTATTGTACCTCAATCCACTCCAGGTTACTTTGGCTGAGATTCTTTTTTTTTTCAATTTATTTATTTTTAGAAAAACAGTATTCATTATTTTTTCACCACACCCAGTGCTCCATGCAATCCGTGCCCTCTATAATACCCACCACCTGGTACCCCAACCTCCCACCCCCCCTCCACGTCAAACCCCTCAGATTGTTTTTCAGAGTCCATAGTCTCTCGTGGTTCACCTCCCCATCCAATTTACCCCAACTCCCTTCTCCTCTCTAACACCCCTTGTCCTCCATGATATTTGTTATGCTCCACAAATAAGTGAAACAATATGATAATTGACTCTCTCTGCTTGACTTATTTCACTCAACATAATCTCTTCCAATCCCATCCATGTTGCTACAAAAGTTGGGTATTCATCATTTCTGATGGAGGCATAATACTCCATAGTGTATATGGACCACATCTTCCTTATCCATTCGTCCATTGAAGGGCATCTTGGTTCTTTCCATAGTTTGGCGACCGTGGCCATTGCTGCTATAAACATTGGGGTACAGATGGCCCTTCTTTTCACTGCATCTGTATCTTTGGGGTAAATACCCAGGAGTGCAATTGCAGGGTCATAAGGAAGCTCTATTTTTAATTTCTTGAGGAATCTCCACACAGTTCTCCAAAGAGGCTGCACCAACTTGCATTCCCACCAGCAGTGTAAGAGGGTTCCCCTTTCTCCACATCCTCTCCAACACATGCTGTTTCCTGTTTTGTTAATTTTGGCCATTCTAACTGGTGTAAGGTGATATCTCAATGTGGTTTTAATTTGAATCTCCCTGAGGGCTAATGATGATGAACATTTTTTCAGGTGTCTGATAGCATTTGTATGTCTTGATTGGAGAAGTGTCTGTTCATATCTTCGGCCCATTTTTTGATATGTTTGCCTGATTCGTGTGTGTTGAGTTTGAGGAGTTCATTATAGATCCTGGATATCAACCTTTTATGTGTACTGTCATTTGCAAATATCTTCTCCCATTCCGTGGGTTGCCTCTTTGTTTTCTTGACTGTTTCCTTTGCTGTGCAGAAGCTTTTGATTTTGATGAAGACCCAAAAGTTCATCTTTGCTATTGTTTCCTTTGCCTTTGGAGAGATATCTTGAAAGAAGTTGCTGTGGCTGATATCGGAGAGATTACTGCCTATGTTCTCCTGTAGGATTCTGATAGATTCCTGTCTCACGTTGAGGTCTTTTATCCATTTTGAGTTTAGCTTTGTGTACGGTGTAAGAGAATGGTTGAGTTTCATTCTTCTACATATAGCTGTCCAGTTTTCCCAGCACCATTTATTGAAGAGACTGTCTTTTTTCCACTGTATATTTTTTCCTGTTTTGTTGAAGATTAATTGACCATAGAGTTGAGGGTCCATATGTGGGCTCTCTACTCATTTCCACTGGTCTATGTGTCTGTTTTTATGCCAGTACCATGCTGTCTTGGTGATCACAGCTTTGTAATAAAGCTTGAAATAGGTATCGTGATGCCGCCAACTTTATTTTTGATTTTCAACATTTCCTTAGCGATTCGGGGTCTCTTCTGATTCCATACAAATTTGGGGATTATTTGCTCCAGCTCTTTGAAGAATGCCGGTGGAATTTTGATCGGAATGGCATTAAAAGAATAGATTGCTCTAGGCCATAGAGACATTTTAACAATGTTTATTCTTCCGATCCAAGAGCATGGAATGGTCTTCCATCTATTTGTGTCTTCTTCAATTTCTTTCATGAGTGTTCTGTAGTTCCTCGAGTACAGATCCTTTACCTCTTTGGTTAGGTTTATTCCCAGGTATCTTATCGTTCTTGGTGCTGTAGTAAATGAAATCAATTCTCTAATTTCCCTTTCTGTATTTTCATTGTTAGTGTATAAGAAATCCACTGATTTATGTACATTGACTTTGTATCCTGCCATGTTGCTGAATTGCTGTATGAGTTCTAGTAGTTTGGGGGTGGAGTCTTTTGGGTTTTCCATATAAAGAATCATGTCATCTGCGAAGAGAGAGAGTTTGACTTCTTCATTACCATTTTGGATACATTTATTTCCCTTTGTTGTCTGATTGCTGTTGCTAGGACTTCTAATACTATGTTGAACAAGAGTGGTGAGAGTGGGCATCCTTGTCTTGTTCCTGATCTCAACGGGAAGGCTGCAAGCTTTTTTCCATCGAGGATGATATTTGCTGTGGGTCTTTCATAGATAGATTTGATGAGGTTCAGGAATGTTCCCTCTATCCCTATACTTTGATGCGTTTTAATCAGGAATGGATGCTGGATTTTGTCAAATGCTTTTTCTGCATCAATTGAGAGGACCATGTGGTTCTTCTCTCTTCTCATATTAATTTGTTGTATCACATTGATTGATTTGTGAATATTGAACCATCCTTGTAGCCCAGGGATGAATCCCACCTGATCATGGTGGATAATCTTTTTAATGTGCTGTTGGATCCTGTTGGCTAGGATTTTGTTGAGAATCTTAGCATCCATATTCATCAGTGATATTGGTCTAAAATTCTCCTTTTTGGTAGGGTCTTTGCCTGGTTTGGGGATCAGGGTAATGCTGGCTTCATAGAAAGAGTCTGGAAGTTTTCCTTCTGCTTCAATTTTTTGAAACAGCTTCAGGAGAATAGGTGTTATTTCTTTTTTTTTTTCAATTTATTTATTTTCAGAAAATCAGTATTCATTATTTTTTCACCACACCTAGTGCTCCATGCAAGCTGTGCCCTCTATAACCCCACCACCTGGTATCCCAACCTCCCACCCCCCCACCACTTCAAACCCCTCAGATTGTTTTTCAGAGTCCATAGTCTCTCATGGCTCACCACCCCTTCCAATTTACACAAAAGCACATACCCTGCCCAATTTCCATAACCCTACCTCCCTTCTCCTAACCCCCCTACCCCCAACAACCCACAGCGTGTTATTTCTTCTTTGAAGATTTGATAGAATTCCCCAGGGAATCCGTCAGGTCTTGGGCTCTTGTTTTTTGGAAGGTTTTTGATCACTGCTTCAATCTCGTTATTAGATATCAGTCTATTCAGGTTGTTGATTTCTTCCTGGTTCAATGTTGGTAGTTTATATTTTTCCAGGATGCATCCATTTCATCTAGGTTGCTAAGCTTATTGGCATATAACTGTTGATAATAACTTCTGATGGTTGTTTCTACTTCTTTGGAGTTAGTTGTGATCTCTTCCTTTTCATTCATAATTTTATGAATTTGAGCTCTCTCTCTTTTCTTTTGGATTAGTGTAGCCAGTGGCTTATCAATCTTATTGATTCTTTCAAAAAACCAGCTTCTAGTTTCATTGATACATTCTACTGTATCTCTGGTTTCTACCTCATTGATCTCAGCTCTAATCTTGATGATTTCCCTTCTTATGTGTGGAGTTGGTTTGATTTGTTGTTGATTCTCCAGTTGTTTAAGGTGTAGAGACAGCTGGTGTGTTCTGGATTTTTCAATTTTTTTGAGGGAGGCTTGGATGGCTATGTATTTCCCCCTTAATGACCGCCTTTGCTGTATCCTATAGGTTTTGGACCAAAGTGTCTTCATTCTCATTGGTTTCCATGAATTGTTTCAGTTCCTCTTTGTTCTCCTGGTTGATCCAAGCATTCTTTAACAAGGTGGTCTTTCGCTTCCAGGTGTTTGAGTTCCTTCTGAACTTTTCCTTGTGATTGAGCTCCAGTTTCAAAGCATTGTGATCTGAGAATATGCAGGGAATAATCTCAGTCTTTTGGTATCAGTTGAGTCCTGATTTGTGACACAGTATGTGGTCTATTCTGGTGAAGGTTCCATGTGCACTTGAGAAGAAAGAGTATTCTGTTGTTTTAGGGTGGATTGTTCTGTATATATCTATGAGGTCCATCTGGTCCAATGTGTCATTCAATGCTCTTGTTTCTTTATTGATTTTCTGCTTCGATGATCTATCTAATTCTGAAAGAGGCATGTTAAGATCTCCTACGATTAGTGTATTCATATCAATATAACTCTTTATCTTGATTAACAGTTTTCTTAAGTAATTGGCTGCTCCCATATTGGGAGCATAGATATTTACAATTGTTAGGTCATCTTGGTGGATAGTCCCTTTAAGGATTATGTAGTGTCCTTCTGTATCTCTGACTACAGTCTTTAGTTTGAAGTCTAATTTATCTGATATAAGAATCGCTACCCCAGCCTTCTTTTAAGGCCCATTGGCATGAAAGATGCTTTTCCATCCCTTCACTTTCAGTCTGCGTGTATATCTAGGTTCAAAATGGGTCTCTTGTAGACAAAATATGGATGGGTCCTGTCGTTTTATCCAATCTGCAACCCTGTGTCGTTTTATGGGTGCATTTAGGCCATTTACATTGAGAGTGATTATTGATAGATACGTTTTTATTGCCATCGAATTACCTTTGAAGTCTTTCTTTCTGTAGACTGTCTCTATATTTCTGTTCAATGCTATTCTTGGGATTTTTCCTCTTTTATAGAAACCCCCTTTAATATTTCCTGTAGTGTTGGCTTGGTGGTTGCATAGTCTTTTAAGCCTTGCCGGTCTTGAAAACTCTTTATCTCTCCATCCATTTTGAATGTCACTCTTGCTGGATAAAGTATTCTTGGCTGCATGTTCTTCTCATTTAGTGCCCTGAATATATCTTGCCAGCCTCTTCTGGCTTGCCAGGTCTCTGTGGACAGGTTTGACATTATTCTGATGGGCTTCCCTCTGTAAGAAAGGAGCCTCTTTGCCCTTACGGCTTTCAAGAGATTATACCTACAATTATAATTCCTCAATTTGACTATCAGGTGTCGTGATGTTTTTTTTGGAATGTATAGTCTTGGGTGGAGACCGTTCAGCCTCTAGTACATGAACGCTGGTTCCATTCGCGAGATTGGGAAAATTTTCATGAAGGACTTGTTCCACGATATCTTCTAGACTTCTTTCTTTCTCCTCCCATTCAGGGATTCCAATAATTCTGACGTGGGAACTCTTCATGGCATCATTTATTTCCCTGATTCTGTTTTCATGGTTTCTAAGCTGTTTTTTCCAGGCTTCCTCCTGATTCTTTCTCTCTATCTGTTTGTCTTCCAGATCACTAATTCTATCTTCTGTCTCAGTTACCCTAGCTTTGAGAGAGTTTAGATTAGATTGGAACTCATTGAGAGCATTGTCAACCTCCTCCCTGGTAGCTTTAAGCTCCGCCCTAACATTGTGAACATCCTGTCTGGTTGCTTTCAGTTCGGCCCTAATCAATTCTGTTTGGTCATCCATGGCTTTCTCCAACCTAGCTATTGCCAGGAGAATTGTTAGCCTGAATTCTCTTTCCGACATATTGTCTATGTTGATAGCCGTTAGCTCTGTTGCAGAAGGTCCATCCTCTGTATTTTTCTTCTGCTGGGCATTCCTCCTCCTAGTCATTTTGGTGGGAGGTGACTGAACAGATGTAGCTGGATGTATCAACTCTGGTGCAGTCAAGGTGCACCCTGGAACACTTCTGAGCAATCAGCATTCCCCACCCAAACGAGAGACAAAAGGAAAGAAAAAGAAGAAGAAAAAAAAAGGAAAGAAGAAAAAGAAAAAGAAAAAAAAAAGAGAGAGAAAGAGAGAGAGACAGGAAAGAAAGGAAAGATGAAAAAAAGAAGGTTCAACCCAAATGGACTCCAAGGCAAGATTTAAGAAGTAGACAAACAAAAAGATATAAAAAGACTGATACAAGTATATGACAAGAGGAAAAAAACACATATGCAAATAAAGAAAGAACCTCGTCAAAAAGAACCACAAGTGTAACATTTATATGCTATCAGGACAAACACAAAAAACACAGAAACACTGGTGGAAGAAGATGGGAGAGTTCCTATAAATTCTCAGTGTGTGCGAGGAAGGTTGCTTTGATTCTTCTTGGATGTATCTTGATATCTATGTTAAAGGACTCAACTTTCCTAAGATAAAGGGGATTAAAAATTGGTTTACCTATAGGGGTAGTATTGATTGGGGAAAGGGGATTACTTTGAAGTTTAACTCTATATGAATATCAGAGGATAAAAATTAAAAGGAATAAACTAGACTAAACTAAACTAAAATTTTAAAAAAGGAATTCAAAAAATAAAAATGCAAAAGAAAAACATAGGTGTATGTATCAAAAAGTTCAGGTTAGAAAGGTATTATGGAATTTGATATACTGTACAACTCGCTGTGATGGTAAATAGGTTAAAAAATTACCTATGTGTAAAAAAAATATATATGAACTGGAATAGTGGGAACGAGTGAACAATACAAGTTTTCCTATGAAGTAGTGGTTGTTCTCTTGTAGTCCTTTTTTTTTTTTTTTTCCTTTCTTGGCTTGTTTTCTGGGGGAGGGGCCTGCCACGTGGGTTGTCAGTCAATGATGTTTCCTGAGTTAAGTCCTCCCGCCCCCCTCAAGGGGGTGGGCTCTGAGGAAACTGGCTTTTTTCAGGCTTTTGTTCTCTGGCGGTTTTTATGCTTGTTCACTTTTTTTTTCTCTCACCTTGACCGCCTTTGATGGTTTTTGTAGTATTAGAGGAAATCAAACCGCACCCTGATCTCCCTCTCAGAGAGAAGCCTCAGTCTGGGTGCAGAAGCTGAATAAGTTCCCCCTTGGCCGCTGGCAGAACAGGTCCCAAGTTGCAGACCCTGGAGGCGCAGGATCTTTTGCTTGTACCTAAGGCCAAGGCAGTGGCGGCTGTCTGGGAGCTCCTGACCGCCAGAGAGGTTCCAAGCAGCGATCGCACACGGAGATTTTGCTGCCAGCCCGGGCTGGGAGTGCCCGGCTTGCGCGCACCTCTTTTCAGAGGCGGCTATGGGTCCTGCCCGCGTCTCAGGCACTGAGAACGGGGGCGCTGGTCTGTGTGCCCCAGGCTGGGCTTTTGCACACCTCTGTCGGGGGAAGAGTTTCGGGCACGCGGCTTAGGCTTTTAAACAATGACTTTGTAACTCAGGGGAGCATGAGGGACGAGCACGCGTATCTCAAGCTTTGTGGTAGGTCTAGCATGCATTCTGCAGACCAGTGCGGCTCCCATCCCCTCACAGAAGCCAGAACCCAGGCATTCTCGGGCGCGCTGGCAGCTTAGGGACCAAGAGCAGTTTCTCCAACACACTCTCTCTTACCTCAGCTCTGGGGAGGCTGTCCTGCGACCAGGGACTTAAGTCCCTGTTCCTAGCCGCCCTGATTCCCACAATTTCCCCCCGCGATCCTTTGCTCTTTTGGAGTGCTTTCAACCAGTTTCCAAGTTAATGCTGGTCCCCAGATGCAGGGCACTCTCGCTCGTTTTAGGGGTATTACTTTCCAACCGGTCACCTCTGTTGGCTCCCTCCCCCTTTTGTTTATCTTCCCATATCAGTCCGCCATTCCCATTCCGCTTTACCTTCCCACTGGCGTCTTCTGCCCCTGTAGAGATCCAGACGTGTATAATTCTGATCTCAGGCTGATTTCATGGGTGATCAGAGTTCTTTGGTAGGTAATCAGCTCACTTTGGGGTACAGGCTGAAAAGGCACCTCCTCCTACTCCCCCGCCATCTTGTCCCCCCAAATGCCTCTCCTTCTTAATATAAGTTACAAGTTTAATCACTAGAAGCTTTTGATTTTGACGAAGTCCCAAAAGTTTATTTTCGCTTTTGTTTCCTTTGCCTTTGGAGACATATCTTGAAAGAAGTTGCTGTGGCTGATATCGAAGAGATTACTGCCTATGTTCTCCTCTAGGATTCTGATGAATTCCTGTCTCACGTTGAGGTCTTTTATCCATTTTGAGTTGATCTTTGTGTACAGTGTAAGAGAATGGTCGAGTTTCATTCTTCTACATATAGCTACCCAGTTTTCCCAGCACCATTTATTGAAGAGACTGTCTTTTCTCCACTGTATATTCTTTCCTGTTTTGTCGAAGATTAACTGACCATAGAGTTGAGGGTCCATATCTGGGCTCTCTACTCTGTTCCACTGGTCTATGTGTCTGTTTTTATGCCAGTACCATGCTGTCTTGGTGATCACAGCTTTGTAATAAAGCTTGAAATCAGGAGCTGGACCAAATAATCCAAAAATTTGTATGGAAACAGAAGAGACCCCGAATTGTGAAGGAAATGTTGAAAAACAAACATAAAACTGGGGGCATCACTTTACCTGATTTCAAGTTTGTATTGTTTTAAGGGGTTTTGCCTTTACCATCTAACTTTTCCAAATTGCTTTATCCAGGTTTTTGTGGTATGTTTTGCTTTCTTTTAAATTTCTGTTGGGCCTGGAGTGATGTCGCCTTTGTATTTATTAGGATTTTGAGGCTTTCTCTCTGTTTCTTGATCTGTATGTCTTATGTTATACAAAAACTTGATTAATATTTTTAAAGAATGACTTCTTCAATTTGTTGACTTTCTGTAGCCCTTTAGTTTTTATTTAAAATTTTTTTGAAATTTAATTTTATTTTTTCAGTATTGCAAGATTCATTGTTCATTTGCCACACCCCGTGCTCCATGCAATCCGTGCCCTCCTTAATACCCACCACCAGGCTCACCCAACCTCCCCAATCCCTCCCCTCCAAAACCCTCCAAAAAGAGTCCACAGTCTCTCATGGTTCATCTTCCCCTCTGATTTCATCCCATTCACTTTTCCTTTCCTTCTCCTAATGTCCTCCGTGTTATTCCTTATGCTCCACAAGTAAGTGAAACCATATGATAATTGTCTCTCTCTGCTTGACTTATTTCACTCACTATAATCTCCTCCAGTCCCGTCCATGTTGATAAAAAAGTTGGGTATTTTTTATTTTTGTTTTGATGATCTCCACTATTATTTTAAGCATTTCATTCTTCTATTTACGTTGGGTTTAATTTTCTGTTCTTTTTTAAGTTTCTTAAGAAACTTAAACTTAAGAAACTTTAAGGTGATTGATTTAAGGTGCCCCACAAATTTAACTTTAATTTAACTTTAATTCTGTTCAAAATATTTTATAAATTCCCTTGTGATTTCTTATTTTTCCTTTTTTAAAATAAATTTTATTTATTTTTTATTTATTCTTTTTATTTAATTTATTTTATTATCATTTTATTATTATTATTTTATTTTATTATCTTTATTATATATATAATATATATTTTATTTATTATATTATATTAATTTTACTTTATTTTATTTATTCTATCTTATTTATTCTTTTATTTATTTTTAAAATTTAAATTCAATTAATTAACATGTAGTGCATTATTAATATCAGAGGTAGCGTTCAGCGATTCATCGATCTTACGTAATACCCAGTGCTCATGACATATTGGTTGTCCGTTTTATTTTTTTTTTAAATAAATGTGAATGTACAAAAGCTATTAAGGAGGGCACATATTGCATGGAGCACTGGGTGTGGTGCATAAACAATGAATCTTGGAACACTGGAAAAATAAAATAAAATTTGAAACTTAAAAAGCACTAAAGCAGAGCAGTGCATAATGATAAACGAGTCACTAATTTTGGCTATGTACACTTTTAGAATAATCAGAAACAAACTATCTTAAAGCAAACATTCTTAAGTGAAAGAATGTCAATCCACATAAATTAGATGAAGTACTGTCCACATTAGTTGCCAAACGTAAACTCATATCCATCTAAAATAGTTGTCATGTCCAAATTAATGCTGGAGAATAAATGAATTCAGCATACAAAAACTGTAGTACATTGCAATCTTGGATTCACTTATTTATTCTAATTTGTTACTGATTTTGTTGTGTTCATTTTTATTTCTATATTGGTATTCTTTAGGTTACTTTATATGTATTTATTAATCTATTTTTAATGTTTTTATTTTATTTTTTTTATTATGTTATGTTAGCCACCATACAGTATGTCTTCAGTTTTCGATGTAGTGTTCCAAGATTCATTGTTTACGTATAAAACCCAGAGCTCCATGCAATACGTGCCCTCTTCTCAAGAAGGTTTATTTTGGATCAAACAAACCTGTACATTTTCCTATTGCTGTAATCACATACTGATTCATACAGAGGTTGGCAGCTGCTTAATTTACAGTCATAAAGGGAAAAGAAATATGTTCTATCTTATTTTTAAGCCACATGAGTGAGGTGTGATTGACATAAAAATAGCTGTATATATTTAAAGTTTATAAGTTGATTAAAAATTTCTTAGAAAATATACAAAAGGAAGAAAAGAGAATACAAAGCACCAACCTAGAGCATGTCAACCTGTAAAGATGTTTAGAGGAAGAGAAGCCCATAACTCAGTCAAAGGATAGGATCCACGCAGGAAGGAAGAGAACCAAAAGAGAGTGGTTTCATAAAAATCAAAAGATATCAAAGAAGAAGAAGTAGGCAACATGCTTAATGTTACTAAGAAGTGAGACAGGAGCAGAGGAATGATACTTTGATGTCACATCCTGGTGGCTGTTAAAGAACAGGAAAAAACAAGTTTAGAGGAGAGAAGGCGATGCAAGATGTGTTGGAGGAAGAGGGGAGTAAGTGGAGACAGCTCATTTAAACAACTTATGATAAAGTCTTTGCTATAAAGAGCAGCTTATACTTGGAACAATCATGGGTTGGGGAGTGTGATCGAGGAAAGGCATTTGTTTAAATTAGAGTGTAGTGGAGCACAATGGTATGCTGATGGGAATAACCACTAGAGCGAAAGACTATGAAGAGGCAAGAGAAACTGATTAGCTGCAGCAGTGAGGAGTTTTCAAGGGTCAGAATAAAGATTAGATCAACTGGAGATGCTGTCTTTGTCACAACTATGACCCACCTGCCCCAGGCTTCATACTCTTACTTAACGACATGCTGATACTTACATCCTTGAGTGTATGGCCAAATTGACAATGAAGATATTAGCAAACCAGTATTGGCCAGAGGATCAGGGAATGAGGTTTGAAGTACACGAGATCCATCCAGACTGAGCACTAGAGGTTAATCTAGACCGACTCATTTAAAAGCTGAGAAGTGTATTGGTTTGAGATTATTGTGTGCCACTGCTAGTTCTGGGGGGTGTGTGTGAGAGAGAGTCTTTGTATGTTTGTATGTTCAGAGTCAGGGGGTTGGAGATGTGGAAAGATCCCATTGTTAGGGAAAAAATAAATCCCCTATAGGAGGGAGAGAATGGAGAGGACTTTCTCTTCCTCAAGGCGAGAAAAATTCCTCAGTCCTGAAGACAGAGAAGAAAAGCTAGGAACAGGGGTCCACCAGAGTGGAATCTCCCCAGAAGGCCTAACTTTTTGTCAGGGAAGCAAGAGATGGGTGATTTTCTGTGGGCTCTAAGAACATTGATACTTAGCCATCGTTTCCTAGTAGTTTTGTTCCGTATTATCATTGCCTCTTGTTCCTCTAGTTACTTTTCACCTATCCTTCAAATCTGCAGCTCCCATAAAGTCTAGAGTGGTGTTTGGGGGGATTTCAGGAGAAGGGCATCAAGCAGAGCATTGCTTTCCTTGCATTACTGTTCCACTGTGGTCCTACTCCAAGGGAATCTCCTGCCGCACATCCAGACAGAGAGCAGCATTGAAGCAGGACTGGGATCCCCTGAGAGGTGTTTGAGACTTCGAGGAGTGGCTGGCAAGTGGATACTGGCAGTGGATATGAAGCAAACTCCCTTGACAAACATAAACTGGGTGTCTCAAAACAACAACAACAACAACAACAACAACAAAATGGGCAAGGGTTTGGATTCTGTCCAGTGTGTGTTATTCAATAGGAGTAGAGATGAGATTCCTCAGACTTTTTTGGACTGAGGGATTTCAGGACATGGGAAACGGTGCATAGCCAAGACCCAGGAGAAGAGAGTGAGGCTGGACAAATGGAATTCCAGAGATATCTAAAATACTGGGCGAGAAGGGAGGGGCAGATGGGACATATTTTCAAGTTTCACGTTGTCTCTCCTCACAAACTGGTGCCCTGGGAAGTCTCATGTCTTGCCAGAAACCATGCTTGCCCAGACTCTGAAATGGGGAGAAAACACAAAGGAAGAAGTTGGCCACTCTGGAGAAGGGGAAAGGGAAGAGGCATTTCGGTGCCTTTGCTGTAATCCCAAATCGGGAGGTTGGCAGAGACCTCCCTCCTCAGTCTCTCCAAGGCCCTGGTAGAAGAGGGGCAGGGGAACAGGGAGTAGGAGCCTTATTAACTGGTCTCATGACCTGGGTAGAGGTCTCCCAGGCCAAAGAGGAGAGGAGGAAGTTGTTTGCTCTGAGTGACGCCCCTACTGTGGATCATGGATCTTTTCTGGAAGCAGTGCTTCCGAAACCTGGCTGGAACTGAGGTTTGCATCAGAAAATGGGGCTACTGGAACTGCCCTCCCCCCATCATGTGATAGAGGCTAGAGGGTAGGATGAGGAGAAGTTGGTTGTGGGGAAGGAATCCTGGACTTCTTGGGTGTGGTTTGGAGGTAAGACAAATTATTGATAGGAAGGTGGCTAAGGAGCTAGGAAGCCTAGGTCTCCCAACCATGTGGGTGCATTATGGAGAGGTAGAATTTCTGAGTTCATACTGGGCCTCTCTGTAATTTCTGTCCTTGACCTCCACGTAGGTCAAGATGGAGCTAAATAGACTGTGCTTTTAAATCCCTGAAGAGGAACTTCTTTACCTCAGAAGAAGACACATTTCCCAGCCTTTCTCTTTGTCTCATTCTTAGTCTCTAGACATGACAGGAAGCAGATAGCTTGGTTACCATGGGAACTGAAGCTGAGTAATGCATTGGCCTATGGGAGAAAAGCAGAGGTTGTTCTGACATTAAGGCCCTCAGGGGAAGAGATTTGAGCAAAGCACTCATATTGAAAGAATTTGCAATTTCCACTAGCAGGTCTTACCCTGCACTTATTATTACCCAGGAAAAACACAGATGCGCACGCGCGCGCACACACACACCATTCTCTGCATCATGCTGCAGGCCCACAGGATTCTTGTGGGTGAGGCTGTGCTATGGCCACTTCAATATACATCATTACCTTCTTATTTTTCCCTTCTCACTCCTCCCTCTCTCCTACCTGCCTTGTCTTTCAGTTTCCCCTCCTTCTGTCGTGGCCAATCCCTGGCCTCTTTTCTCCCACCTTAGGTTTTCATTTTGGTCCTCTGGTGTTCTGCCCTCTCTTTTTTTCCTCCTTCTCTGTATACTTTGTTCTTCCTTGCACCCTTCCTCCCCTGCCTCCATCCAGCTACTTATGGAGTGACTAAGAATTGATTCATCCAATTATGATAGGACTAATATGGCTATGCATATCGAGTTTTCAGCATCATAAAATGCTTCACAGACATCATTGTTACATCTGCAAACTATGAGAAGTGATATGGAATTAAATGACAAGGAGCTATGACTATGAACAATAGGGGAACTAATTTCCGTGGTGGGTTCGGTGGACGGAAGTTCATTGGTATTTGGCATTATGCCATCCAGCATTCTCTTATTGCCTCCTTAGGGTAACTGTCTTCCCCTTAACATTGGGGGCAACTATCCTCTTCCATCATTTACAGCATGATGGGACTCTCATAATGGGACCTAGGTATCCTGCTTTCCACCACCCCAGATGTGAACATGAAGTCCAACCAGATACCCACTCACACAGTGAGGAGCTGTTTCATCATGTCGCTGGACACTTGCTCCTCTTTCCAAGTGCCCCAGAGGCACTTTGCTCATATCCTTCATCCATTCCCTTTCTCATTCTTTGTTCTTCCATCTATTTCTCCTTCTGCTCTCCTGGCTAGATCCTTTTCATTAGCTGCCTAACCCCACAAGACAAAAAAGGATGGGTGAGGAGACAGTAATTATAAAGTATGAGAAGATGGAAAGCAGACAGATGAGTGATGTCTGAATTAACTGATTTATGAGCATTCAGTCCTAACCCACCAGTGAGGAAACCTCCAAAGCAATGGTCTTTAAAACCCCTTCCCTCACCAGACCTTCAAACTGTTGGTGAGATTGGCAGTGGCATGTTCCCCTGCAAGCTAGAGGTAATGGTGGGGGTTATAAATTACATAATTGTTCTAAAGTATAGTTAGACACATTTAGAAACCCAGAACCCCTCTCAGCAACCTCTGGCTGGGAAAATTGCTTTCCCCAAACCCTTGGGAGTTTGAGCAAATACTTATTCTCTGGAGGGGGGGCAGAATAAATGGATGATTAATGGACTTCGGGATCTCAGCCTCAGGTGAAGGCAGGCATCCAAACCCAATATAGGGATTTAAGTAAAAAATCTACATAACAGTTTAATTCCTAGCCACATTCCCAACTTGTACAAACCGCTGGCATCTAGCCTTTTCCCATAGAGGCAGGACATCCTTCCCTGAGAAATCTAAGCATCACAAGAGAAGAGATTTAATAATTATAGCAGGCAAAAAGTCTCCTGAGTTTTCATCTTCGTCAGTTCAAAATATTTTCTAATCTCAACGTTATTTCTTCTTAGAGCCCTCAGTATTCGGGAAGATATTTCTTTACAAACATGTGAGGGATTTTTCTGAAGATTTTGGTTATTAATTTATAGTTTAAAGGCATGGTAGTCAGAAAATATACAAAAACCAAAGAATGAATTCTTTTTTTTTCTAATTTTTAAATTTTTTATAAACATATATTTTTATCCCCAGGGGTACAGGTCTATGAATCGCCAGGTTTACATACATCACAGCACTCACCAAAGCACATACCCTCCCCAATGTCCATAACCCCACCCCCCTTCTCCTAACCCCCCTCCCCCCAGCAACCCTCAGTTTGTTTTTTGAGATTAAGAGTCACTTATGGTTTGTCTCCCGCCCAATCCCATCTTGTTTCATTTATTCTTCTCCTACCCACTTAAGCCCCCATGTTGCATCACCACTTCCTCATATCAGGGAGATCATATGATAGTTGTCTTTCTCCACTTGACTTATTTCGCTAAGCATGATACGCTCTAGTTCCATCCATGTTGTCGCAGATGGCAAGATTTCATTTCTTTTGATGGCTGCATAGTATTTCATTGTGTATATATACCACATCTTCTTTATCCATTCATCTGTTGATGGACATCTAGGTTCTTTCCATAGTTTGGCTATTGCGGACATTGCTGCTATAAACATTCAGGTACACGTGCCCCTTTGGATCACTACATTTGTATCTTTAGGGTAAATACCCAGTAGTGCAATTGCTGGGTCATAGGGCAGTTCTATTTTCAACATTTTGAGGAACCTCCATGCTGTTTTCCAGAGTGGTTGCACCAGCTTGCATTCCCACCAACAGTGTAGGAGTGTTCCCCTTTCTCCACATCCTCGCCAGCATCTGTCATTTCCTGACTTGTTGATTTTAGCCAAAGAATCAATTCTTTATGTACACTCCTGGAACTCCACTTATTGAACATCTTTCTGTAACTTTTCAGTGAAATAGAACACTAAAGGGAATTGCATGAAACATAAATGTACCAGTCAGTAAATTATTACATCACAAATATCTGAGAAACTACAATCCAGGTCAAGAGATCTGGCATTTCCAACAAACCAAAATCACTCTTGTGCCTTTACCTGGTCAGTGTTATGTGCCGCCTCAGCAAGTCTAACCAGTATTTTGACTTCTAACACTTCACTTGTGCCTGCTTGTGAACTTCATGGCATATGATAAAGACGATCATTAGAGTACATATTCTTATAATCTAGCTTTCTTTTGGCAACAATATATTTTTCACTTATGCCTCTTTTTGTTGTTGTTGTTGTTTGTTCGCTGAGTTCATGGATTTTCACTACTGAGTAATATCTCAATTTGTGTAAATATGCCGCAATTTTTTTGGTACCTCCTATTTCTGATGGACGTTTCAGTAGTTTCTGGTCCCAGAGTATTAAAAATGCCACTGTGGAGAACATTCATATACATGTCCTTCGATTCACATGTGTATGCATTTAGGGCTATACTGGCCGGACCATCTTTGTTACTTTTTCTTCCTTTATGGCATTGATTGTAGGGACAGTAGATCACTGACTTGTTTTTCATGATCTCAGAAGGATGACTTTCAATATTTCTTGATTAAATGCAGTGGTTTTGGTAGGCTTTTACTTTTTAATTTTTTTTAAAAAAAAGATTATTTGTTTGAGAGAGAGAGAGAGAGAGACAGGACTCCTGAGTAGGGGGAGGGGCAGAGGGAGAGAATTTTCCAAGTGGACTCCCCTCTGAGCCTGGAGCACAAGGCCCGGCTTGATCTCACAACCCATGAGATCATGACCTGAGCCAAAACCAAGAGTAGGTTGCTTAACCAACTGAGCCACCCAGGTGCCCCTGTTTTTGTAGGCTTTCCAAAGATATTCTGAGTGGTTTAAGAGAGTTCTCTTTTATTCCTATTTTGCTTAGAGATTTTATCTTAAATGTGTATTTTTATTTTAAATAAATTTCCAATGTTATTGATATGTAATTGACCTATAACATTGTGTAAATTTACATAAGGTGATGATTTGATACACACACCTATGGGAAATGATTACTACAATAAAGTTAGTTAACAACTCCTTCACAGCACATAATTATAATATTTTGGTGAGAAAATGTAAGATCTTTTCTTTTTTTTTTAAGCAACTTTCAACTGTATGTAACAGTATAGTTAACTATATTGAATATTGGAACTGAATATTGTGCTGAATATTGGAACTCCAGAACTTTTTCATCTTATAACTGAGAGTCTGCCTCCTTTGACCAACATCTCCCCACATCCCCCACCCCCAAGCCCTTGGCAAGCACCAACTACTGTCTGTTTCTGTATTTGGCTTTGTTTTAGATTCCACATATAAGTGAGATCATACAGTATTTGTCTTTGCCTGTCTGACTTACTTCACATAACACGATGCCCTCAAGGTCCTTCCATGTTGTCACAACCGGCAGGATTTCCCTCGTTTCTATGACTGAATAATATCCCACTATAAAATCTTTTGTATCCATTCATCTGTCCATAGACACTTGGGTTGTTTCCAAGTTGTGGCTATTGTGCATAGTACTGAAATGAACATGGGGATGCAGCTATCTCTTTGAGGTAGTGATTTTGTTTCCCTCAGATACAAACTCAGAAGCGGAACTGCTGGATCATATGGTAGGTCTATTTTTAACTTTTTGTGGAACCTCCACATTGTTTTCCACAGCTCCTGTACCAGTTCATACTCCCACCGACCGTGCACAAGGGTTCCCTTTTCTCCACATTGTGGGATGCTTAGTTTTTAGAAATCAAATTCATGAAATACGTTCTTCTGCATCTATATATAGGGAATGTAACAAGGTTTCTTCTTCATACATTAATTCTGTGAAATACATTTATTTCCAAGCGCTAAACCACTCTATTTCTATAATAGTCCTGATATTCTTGTGATATACTATCCTTTTGACACATATAACTGGATTTGTTTTCCTAGGGTTTTATTCGTGATTTTTTCCTTCTATGCTTATGTGGAAGATTGGCTTGTACACTTCCTCTCTTGTAATGTTTAAGCTTCATAGAATGAGATGAGACATGACTCCTCTCTTTTCTATTTTCTGGCAAGTAGGTAAAATTGCCATTATTTCTTCCTAAAAAATTTTGAAGAATAAATTGGTGGGGTCATCAGAATATGGACATTGTTTTCTTGTTGTTGTTTTCTTCAGATTTCACATATTTAGTATTTTGAGGATAGCTTGTTTTTGTGTCATTTGTCTTTTCTTGAAATGTGTACAATATATCTTAACCTTCAGATTTGTTTACATAGAGCTGCTCATGATTTCGACTAACGATCTTTAATTTTCTTTCTTTTTTTATTTTGTTTATTTTCAGCATAACAGTATTCATTATTTTTGCCCCACACCCAGTGCTCCATGCAATCCGTGCTCTCTCTAATACCCACCACCTGGTTCCCCCAACTTCCCACCCCCCACCACTTCAAAACCCTCAGATTGTTTTTCAGAGTCCATAGTCTCTCATGGTTCACCTCCCCTTCCAATTTCAACTAATGATCTTTTAATATCTTTATTGTCCTTAGCTATAGCTCCTCATTTGTTCCAGACTTTGATTTTTAGGTAACTTTTCCCTTTTCCCCTCAGGCCCACAAGGCTGTTGGCCACTTGTGTTGCCCTTCTGAAGAACCAACCGTGGCTATTTTGTTTTATCTTTAACTTACTAATGCTGTTATCCTTATTTCATTTCTTCTGCTTTCTTGGAGTTTAATCTGCTGTGTTATTAAATTTGTGAAATAGATGCACAGGTTATTTTTATTGCCTTTCTTTTTTTGTAGTACACACATTAAAGCATTATCACATAATTTTTCATTAATTTCCTTTCAAAATGTATGTAT
This sequence comes from Neogale vison, assembly GCF_020171115.1. NCBI lineage: Eukaryota > Metazoa > Chordata > Mammalia > Carnivora > Mustelidae > Neogale > Neogale vison. Next base: position 86,547,749 of record NC_058105.1, on the reverse strand, counting down.
TTAAAATCTTGTTAACATTTTCTTCTTTGAGCTCTGGGTTACATATCCTCTAAGGAAGGATTTTTCTTAATTTAAAAGCCCATGGGGCTTCATCAAGATCAAAAGCTTCTGCACAGCAAAGGAAACAGTCAACAAAACAAAGAGGCAACCCACGGAATGAGAGAAAATATTTACAAAATGACAGTACAGACAAAAGGTTGATATCCAGGATCTATAAAGACCTCCTCAAACTCAACACACACAAAACAGACAATCATATCAAAAAAAAAAAAATGGGCAGAAGATATGAACAGACACTTCTCCAGTGAAGACATACAAATGGCTATCAGACACATGAAAAAATGTTCATCATCACTAGCCCTCAGGGAGATTCAAATTAAAACCACATTGAGATACCACCTTACACTAGTTAGAATGGCCAAAATTAGCAAGACCGGAAATAACATGTGTTGGAGAGGATGTGGAGAAAGGGGAACCCTCTTCCACTGTTGGTGGGAATGCAATTTGGTGCAGCCACTTTGGAGAACAGTGTGGAGATTCCTCAAGAAATTAAAAATAGAGCTTCCCTATGACACTGCCATTACACTCCTGGGTATTTACCCCAACGATACAGATGTCGTGAAACGAAGGGCCATCTGTACCCCATGTTTATAGCAGCAATGGCCATGGTCGCCAAACTGTGGAAAGAACCAAGATGCCCTTCAATGGACGAATGGATAAGGAAGATGTGGTCCATATACACTATGGAGTATTATGCCTCCATCAGAAAGGAAGAATACCCAACTTTTGTAGCAACATGGACGGGACTGGAAGAGATTATGCTGAGTGAAATAAGTCAAGCAGAGAGAGTCAATTATCATATGATTTCACTTATTTGTGGAGCATAACAAATAGCATGGAGGACAAGGGGAGATGGAGAGGAGAAGGGAGTTGAGGGAAATTGGAAGGGAAGGTGAACCATGAGAGACTATGGACTCTGAAAAACAATCTGAGGGTTTTAAAGGGGCGGGGGTGGGAGGTTGGGGGAACCAGGTGGTGGCTATTGGGGAGGGCACGTATTGCATGGAGCCCTGCGTGTGGTGTAAGAACAATGAATACTGCTACACTGAAAAGAAATTAAAAAAGAAAAGCCCATGGGGGATTTTCTAGTTATCAGTGGTTACTAATTTATAATTTCATGGCATTCTTTTTTAAAAGATTCTATTTACTTATTTGACAGAGAGACAGCAAGAGAGGGAACACAAGCAGAGGGAGGGAGAGAGGGAGAAGAAGGCTTCTTGCTGAGCAGGGAGCCCAATGCAGGGCTGGATCACAGGAGCCTGGGATTGTGACCTGAGCTAAAGGTAGACACTTAACCTGAGCCACCCAGGCGCCCCAGGGCATCTACTCCTTATTATTTAATTGTCTCAAAATTTGCTGAGACCAGCTTTATGGTCAACATGTGGTCAGTTTTGGGAAATACCAATAGCACATGAAAAGACTATGTATCCTGCCATTGTTGAGTGCACCGATATAAATGTATTCATTTTTTTCAACTTATTTATTTCAGAAAAACATTATTCATTATTTTTTCACCACACCCAGTGCTCCATGCAAGCCGTGAGGCCAGCCTTAGCCCTATACCAAGACCAAATAAAGACACCACAACAAAAGAGAACGAATGTCTCTGATGAATATAGCTGCAAAAGTCCTCAACAAAATACTGGCAAACTGAATCTCACAATCTATTTAAAAAGTCATTCACCACGATCAAGTGGGATATATTCCCAGGATGCAAAAGTGGTCCAGTATTTGCAAATCAATCAGCATGGTAAGTCAAATCAGTAAGAGAAAGTTTAAAAACCATATGATCCTTTCAACAGATGCAGAAAGAAACATTTAACAAAGTAAACATCCATTCAAGGTAACAACCCTCAACAAAGTAGGTCTAGAGGGAACATACCTCAGCATAATAAAGGATTTACATGGAAAACCCACAGTCAACATCATACTCAGCAGGAAATACTGAAAGACTTTCCCCTGAAGTCAGGAACAAAAGGAGGATGTCCACTCTCACCACTTTTACCCAACACAGTACTGGAAGTCCTGACCACAGCAATCAGACAACAAAAAGAAGTCCAAGGCCTCCAAATCCAGAAGGAAGAAGTAAAACCTTCATACTCATAGAGGACGTGATACAATATCCGGAAAACCCAAAAGACTCCTGCAAGAAACTGCTAGAAGTAAGAAACAAATTCAGTCAAGTCCCAGGATACAAAATCAATGTACAGAAATCTGTTGCTTTTCTATACACTAATAATGCAGCTGCAGAAAGAGAAGTTGGGAAAACCATCCCATTCACAATAGCACCAAAAAGAATAAAATACCCAGGAATGAACTTAACCAAAGAGGTGAAAGGCCTGTACTCTAAAAACTACAAAATACTGATGAAAGAAACTGAAGAGGACACCAAGAAATGGAAAGATATTCCATGCTCATGGGACTGGAGGAACAAATATTGTTACATGTCTATACTACCCAAAGCAATCTACAGACCTAACGCCATCCCAATCAAAACTGAAAAACAATCTGAGGGGTTTGAAGTGGCGGGGGGGTGGGAGGTTGGGGTACCAGGTGGGGGGTATTATAGAGAGCACGGCTTGCATGGAGCACTGGGTGTGGTGAAAAAATAATGAATAATGTTTTTCTGAAAATAAATAAATTGAAAAAAAAAAAAAACCCACCAACAGTGTTTTTCATAGAGCTAGAACAAAGAAAATCACAGTTCTAGAATTCAAGTTCTGTTACAAGGAGATGGTGATCAAAACAGTATGGTCCTGGCACAAAAATAAGAGACATCAATCAGTGGAACACAACAGAGGGTGCAGAAATTAACCCACAGTTATATGGTCAATTAAAGTATGACAAAAGTGGTGAGAGTATACAACGGGGAAAAGACAGTCTGCTCAACAAATGCTGCTGGGAAAACTGGACAGCTACATGCAAAAGAATGGAACTTGACGGCACAGCTTCCTTACACCATACGCAAAAATAGACTCAAAATGGATTAAAGACCCAAATGAGAGACCTGAAACCATAAAAATGCTACAAGAGAGCACAGGCAATAATTTCGGTGACATCAGTGAGAGCAACATTTTCCTAGACATGTCTCCTGAGGCAAGGGAAACAAAAGCAAAAACAAACTGTCAGGACTACATCAAAATAAAAAGCTTCTGCACAACAAAGGAAACAATCAACAAAACTAAAAGGCAACCTACTGTATGGGAGAAAATTTTTGCCAATGATCTATCCAATAAAGGGCTAATAGCCAAGATCTGTAAAGAACTTCTACAAATCAACACCCCCAAAACCAAATTTAAGAATCCAATTTAAAAATGAGCAGAAGACATGAATAGACATTTCTCCAAAGAAGACATCCAGACAGACACATGAAAAGATGCTCAACATCACTGATCGTCAGGGAAATGCCAATCAAAACTACAATGAAATATGACCCCACACTTGCCAGAATGGCTAAAATCAACAACACAGAAACAACAGATGTTGGAGAGGATGTGGAGAAAGGGGATCCTTCTTGCACTGTTGGTGGGAATGCAAGTTGGTGCATCTGCTGTGGAAGACAGTGTGGGGTTTCCTCAAAAAGTTGAAAGTAGAACTACCATATGATCCAACAATCAGAGGACTGGATATTTGCACAAAACATACAAGAACACTAATTCAAAGGGATCCTTAACCCACAGTTATATCGGTGATAAACCTATGCTTACTGCAGAATTACTCAAAATTGCCAAATTATAGAAACAACAAAAGAGCATAGGAAACAAACGAGCAAAGGAAAAAGAGAGAGAGAGAGAGAGAGAGAGAGAGAGAGAGAGAGAAACCAAAAAACAGCCTCTTGACTATAGAGAACAGACGGACGGTTACTAGAGAGAAATTCGATGAGGGAATGGTAAAAATAGGTGATGGGGATTAAGAGTACACTTACCAAGATGAGCACGGAGTAATGTATAGAATTGTGGAATCACTATATTGTATGCCTGAAACTAATACGAGAATGTATATTAACTACACTGCAATTAAAATTTTTAAATCTTTCATATATCTGTATCTATCTGTATCTGTATATCTATCTTTAACTATCTATATAGATCTATATAGAGATACATAGATATATAGATATGAAGAATTGTGGAGATATATCTATCTTTATCTATCTATATAGATCTATATAGACATATATATGTCTATATAGACAGATATAGATCTATCTATATAGATATAGACATAGATATATAGACATATATAGATCTACCTATATAGAGCTATATAGATAGATAAAGATAGATATATCTACGATTCCTCATTGTATTTTTCTAATCTTTCATACCTTTGTGATTTTTATCAGTATGTTCTCTCAGTTGCTGAGAAAAGTGTTAGAAAAACCTCCCACTATGATTATGAATTCACATATATGTCCTAGCAGCTCTGTCAAGGTTTGCATGACATTTTTGAAGACCGTGTTTTTGAGTGCAAACAGGCTCATAACTTTTATTTCCCTGGTGAGTTGGACCTGTTATGATTATGAAGTATCCACCTTTATCTATTTTAATGCTTCTTTGCCTAAAAGGCCAACGTTTCTGATGTGAATAGAGGTATATCAGCTTGTCTTTATTAATATTTTAAGGTGTATGGTTTTCTAATTTGTAATGTTGAAATTTTCCGTGTAGTTACAGCTGAAGTACGTCTTTGTAGGCAGCATATGGTTGATTTCTGTCTTCTTCTCCTCCTTACCCCTCCCTCAACGTCCTTTTCTTCCTCTTCATCCTTCTGGCTCCAGATTGTTAGCCTTTGTCTTTTAATTGGAGTATTTACCTTTAAAGTGATTATTGACATGTTCAGATTCATATCTACCATCTTACTATTTTCTATTTCTCCTGCTTGTTTGTGCTCATTTATCTCTTAGTCTTTTGCCTTCTTTTGGATTAATTTTAAAAATTTGTCTGTTTTCTACCTCTATCACCTTGATAGATATTCACTTTTTCGTTGTTCTTCTAGTGGTTATCTGGAGACTACTACGTGCATTTTTTTAACTTGTCCAAGTCTAATATACATTGATCCTTTCATGTCATCACAGAAAATGTAACTACTTAGAACACTTAGTGCACATTCACCCTCTCCTTACTTTAATATATCGTGGCTGCCAATTTAATCACTTGTAGATAGACACACACAAACACATGTGGTTTTAACCTCAAAAGACATTATTGTTTTGAGTATCATTTTGTAAAACCAGTGTCATTTAAATACACCTACAGATTGATCCTATATGTTGCTCTACTTCCCTATCTTTAGGTTTGATCGAATTTGGTTCTTTTTCTGCTTAGAGAATACACTTAAGTATTTCCTTTGGAGTGGATGTACTGATGAAGCATTCCTTTTGTAATGAAGATTAATGTTTTTTTATTAATTTATTTATTTTCAGCATAAGAGTATTCATTATTTTTTCACCACACCCAGTGCTCCATGCAATCCGTGCCCTCTATACTACCCACCACCTGGTACCCCCAACCTCCCACCCACCCCCGCCACTTCAAACCCCTCAGATTGTTTTTCAGAGTCCATAGTCTCTCATGATTCACCTCCACTTCCAATTTATCCCAAATCCCTTCTCCTCTCTAACACCCCTTGTCCTCCGTGATATTTGTTATGCTCCACAAATAAGTGAGACCATATGATAATTGACTCTTTCTTATGCTGAATGAAATAAGTCAAGCAGAGAGAGCCAATTATCAAGATTAATGGATTTTAATGTTTAGCTCAGTTTTGTGCTTAGAAGAGAATTGTTTGGAAGGTAGAGTGCTCCTGCACACTCCTTCTACCCACCGCCTGCAGTCTGCTCTTGGTTTCCCTATCATTTACATCTTCTATTACTGTGATCCATCCATTACAAGTGATGAACAGATCAATATTGATTAGTGATTATTAAAACCCGTACTTTACATCCCGGTTCCCTTTTTGTGTTGTACTTTTGACAAATGCATAATGACGGGTCTATCATTACTGTAACAGAGAATACTTTCATTGTCCTAAGACTCCATTTTGCTCCATTTATCCTTCCTTCCTTCACTGCCCCTAAATCCTGGCAAACATTGATCTTTTTAGGGTTTTCATAGTCTTGCCTTCTCCAGAATATCATATGTGGTAGTTGGCATCATACAGTAGGTAGCCATTTCTGATTGTTTTCTTCTGTGTTGCAATGTGCTTTTAAGGTCCTGAATGTCTCTTTGCAACTCGGTAGCTCTTTCGTTCTTGTCGCTGAGTATGGACATTATATGGGTGTACCACAGTTAATCCACTTAGCTATTGCAGGCCATCTTCTGTTTCAGCTTTGCTGAGCTATGGTTGACAAGTAATGATTGCATATATTTAGGTGATATAATGTAATGACTTGATAAGCACAGCAAAATGACTACCACGATCAAACGAATTAATACAGTTACTTTTTTAGGTGGTGAGAAAACTTGGTATGTAATCTGTCAGGAAATTTCAAGTATATAATACACTGTTATCTGCTATAGTCACCATGCTGTAATGATTACATCCAAGTTTTAGCAATTGTGAATAAAGCTGCTATCAATTTTTGTGTGCAGGATTTAGAGTGGACAAATGTGTTCGACTCACTTTGGTAACTACCAAGAAGCATGATGGCTGGATCATATAATAGGAATATGAAACTTTCATGGTTTTGTCTGAAAATGTCCTTATTTCCCCTTCATCTTGAATGTTATTTTTTCCTGGTTACAGAGCCCTTAGTTGGCACTTATTCTTTCAGCACTTTGAATATATCATCTTACAAACTTCTGGACTCTGAACTTCCTTGTTTATATTGAAAGTCCATTGTCACCCCCCATTGTCCTGTTCTGAAGCCCATAACTTTATTTACCCTGGTTGCTTTCATGATGTTCTCCCCCACACACACACCTTTTGTTTGTTTGTTTGACAATGTAAGTTTAAAAGATGTTTACTTTAGAATCCTCTTGCTTGGGATTCTCAGTCTCCCTTGAGTCTTGAACAAGCTGTTAATCATCAGCATTGGACACACCATGCCCTTATCTGTTCAAATATTGCCTAGGCAGTTTTCTCTGTCATCTCATCACTTAACTCCAATTAAAATATGTTACACCTGTGTTAGCCTCTGTATCCGCTCATTCTCCTCCTATCCATTCTGCATTTTCCATCATCTTTTCTTTTTATATTTTATTCTGGATATTTTTATCTGATCCATCATCTAATGCACTAATCTTTCCTCATCATGTGTTACCTGTTGAAAATGTATCCAACACAGTTCTTGCTTTCAGATATTTTATTTCATTTATTTTATTATTTTTATTGTGTCATGTTAGTCACCATAGGATACAACATTAGTTTTTGATGCAGTGTTCCAAGATTCATTGTTTATGCACAACACTCAGTGCTCCATGCAACACGTGCCCTCCTTGATACCCACCACCAGGGTCACCCATCCCCCCACCCCCTTCCCTCTAAAACCCTCGGTTTGTTTCTCAGAGTCCACAGTCTCTTATGGTTCATCTCCCACTCCGATTTCCCCCAATTCACTTTTCCTTTCCTTCTCCTAATGTCTTGCATGTTTTGTATGTATAACATATGTTCTGTTTATTTTTTGTTCTGTTGAGACACACATTACATACAATAAACTGTGCCTATGTAAAGTGTACAGTTTAATGATTTTTGACAAACTGAAATGTGTATAACTACTTCCACTATCAAGATAGAGAACATTTGCAGTGCCCCGCAAAGTGCTCTCCTGTGCCTTCCAAGTCATTCTCTTCGCTCCATCTCCAGCCTTGGGCAACCATCAAGCTCCCTTGACTCCTTTGAGTGTTAACTTCTCAAAAATCATATGCCAAATGAATCAGACAGCTTGCAATATTGAGTTTCCAGTCTTCCATGTAATACTTATTTTTTAAAAAAGATTTTATTTATTTGACAGAGAGAAATCACAAGTAGGCAGAGAGAGAGAGGGGAGAAAGCAGGTTCCCTGCAGAGCAGAGAGCCCGACGCGGGGCTCGATCCCAGAACCCTGGGATCATGACCTGAGCCGAAGGCAGAGGCTTTAACCCACTGAGCCACCCAGGCGCCCCCCATGTAATACTTTTGATATGCCCAAGCATTGTTCCTTTTTGATACTTTGTATGGATATTCCACTTTTCACTATCCATTCACCAACTGATGGACATTTGGGATGTTCTTGGTTTGGGGACATTATGAATAAAGCTGCTACCAACGTTCACATATGGGTTTGGTGTGGCCATATGTTTTTCTTTTTCTGAATTAAATACCTAAGTGTGAAATGACTGGACTACATGTACTTGCATGCCTAACTTAGTAAGAAACTGCCAAACTTTTTGAAAAATGCCTAGCATTTACACCAACATGGATGAAAACCATAATGGCTTCATCATTGTCAGGCATGTGGATGTGGCCCTTCTAGTAGTCGTGGTATGCTATATCCTTTCGGATTTAAGTTTTATTTTCTTGTTGACTAATAAATTTAAACAAATGTACATGTGTTTAATTACCTTACATGTATTGTCTTTAGGAAAATGTCTGTGCAGGTATTTTGCCTATATTTAAAACAAGTTACATGTTCCCTTTACTGCCTTGAAAGAGATTTTTATATATACAGATATACAAGAAAATTCTGTGTTATCTAAGTGTTCTCCCTCTCTGGGACCAGATTTTCTTTTCTTTTCTTTCACGCTTTTTAAGCTAATGAGCTAATTAATTAATTAATTAATTTTTATTGTGTAGTGTTAGTCACCATACAGTACATCATGAGTTTTTGTTTTTGAAAGATTATTTATTTATTTATTTGACAGATAGATATCACAAGAAGACAGAGAGGCAGGCAGAGAGAGAAGGAGAATCAGGCTCCCCACTGAGCAGAGAGCTCGATGTGGGGCTCGATCCCAGGACCCTGAGATCATGACTTGAGCCAAAGGTAGAGGCTTTAACCCACTGAGCCACCCAGACGCCCCCATCATGAGTTTTTGATGTAGTGTTCCATGACTCATTGTTTGCTTATAACATCCAGTGCTCCATGCAATCCGTGCCCTCCTTAATACTGGGCTCATCACTGGGCTCACCCATCCCCCCACGCCCTTCCCTTCTAAAACCCTCCGTTTGTTTCCTGGAGCCCACAGTCTCTCATGGTTCATCTCCATTCTGATTTCTACCCCTTCATTTCCCCCTTCTCCTAATGTCCTCCATGCTGTTCCTGATGCTCCACAAATAAGTGAATCCATACGATAATTAACTTTCTCTGTTTGATTTATTTCACTTATTTCACTAAGCATTATCTCTTCCAGTCCCTTCCAAGCTGATGCAAAAATTGGGTATTCACCCTTTCTGATGGTTGAATAATATTCCGTTGTATATATGGACCACAACTTCTTTATCCATTTGTCTGTTGAAGGGCATCTCGGCTCTTTCCACAATTTGGCTATTGTGGACATTGCTGCTATGAACATTGGGGTGCATATGGCCCTTCTTTTCACTACATCTGTATCGTTGGGGTAAATACCCTACTGGGTACTGCTGGATCATAGGGTAGCTCTATTTTTAATTTTTTGAGGCACCTCCACACTGTTTTCCAAAGTGACTGCACCAATTTGCATTCCCACCAACAGTGTAAGAGGGTTCCCTTTTCTCCACAACTTCCCCAACGTTTGTTGTTTCTTGCCTTGTCAAGTTTTGCCATTCTAACTGCTGTAATGTGTTTGTTTTCTCATTATTTTAGTCACACCATGATTTATTCATTGAACATTGCAGATTTTAAATGATTTTTTTGAAAAAAAATCCTTAGTTTTGCTTCATAGATAAAACCTTGGTATTAGAGAGGGCACGGATTGCATGGAGTACTGGGTGTGGTGCAAAAACAATGAATACTGTTACACTGAAAAGAAATAAAAAATGAAAAAAAAAAGAAAAGAAAAATACCCTAAGAGTAAAAAAAAAAATGTACTAATATGGGCCTATAATCTATGCATTTACATTGATTTACTATGTATTCATTTAATTTCTAAATTCTGCTTTGATGATAAGTGAAGTTATGTAAGGAAATACAATATTATATCCTAATGAAGTTATTATTATTAAAAGAAATATATTATTCTCACAAAGTCATAGATTTTTAGAAAGTATTTTGGCCTCAGATATTTGCCTTAATGTGGTTTTGATTTGAATTTCTCTGATGGCTAGAGATCATGACTACTTTTTCATGTGTCTGCTAGCCATTTGTATGTCTTCTTTGGAAAAGTGTCTACTCGTGTCTTCTGCCCATTTTTTTGACTTGATTATCTGTTTTTTGGGTGTGGAGTTTGAGAAGTGCTTTATAGATCTTGGATATCAGCCCTTTGTCTGTAGTGTCATTTGCAAATATCTTCTCCCATTCTGTGGGTTGCCTCTTTGTTTTGGTGACTGTTTCTTTCACTGTGCAGAAGCTTTTTATCTTGATGAGGTCCCAAAAGTTCATTTTTGCTTTTGTTTCCCTTGCCTTTGGAGACGTGTCTTGAAAGAAGTTGCTGTGGCCAATACCAAAGAGGTTACTGCCTATGTTTTCCTCTAGGATTTTGATGGCTTCCTCTCTCACGTTGAGGTCTTTCATCCATTTAGAGTTGATCTTTGTGTATGGTGTAAGAGAATGGTCGAGTTTCATTCTTCTATGTATAGCTATCTAATTTTCCCGGCACCAGATATCAGTTGCTTTCTTAAACATTAAGGGTGAAACTGTAGAAAGAAAAATTAGAGAATTGATTCCATTTACAATAGCACCAAAACCCATAAGGTACTCTGGAACAAATCTAACCAAAGAGGTAAAGGATCTGTACTCTAGGGACTACAAAACACTCATGAAAGAAATTGAAAAAGACACAAGAAGCTGAGAAAACATTCCATGCTCACGGATCAGAAGAATAAACATTGTTAAAATGACTATGCTGCTCAGAGCAATCTACACTTTCAATGCCACCCCAATCAAAATACCAACGCATTTTTCAAAATTCCGGAACAAGCATTCTTAAAATTTGTATGGAACCAGAAAAGACCCCGAATTGCCAAGGAAATGTTGAAAAAGAAAAGCAGAGCTGGGGGCATTACGTTGCCTAATTTCAAGCTATAGTACAAAGCTGTGATCACCAAGTCAGCATGGTACTGGCACAAGAACAGACACATAGACCAAATGGAACAGAATAGAGAGCCCAGAAATGGACTCTCAACCTTATGGATTTAAAAAAAAATTAAATTCAATTAGCCAAAGTATTGTACATCATTGGTTTTTGGTAAAATGTTTAATGATTCATCCATTAAGTATAACACCCATTGCTCCTCCCATCACCCAGTTACCCCATTCCCCCCATCTCCCTTTCTGCAACCCTCAGTTTGGAGGGTTTGTCTCCCTCTCTGATTTCTTTCCATTCAATTTCCCCCACCACCCCTATTGTCCTCTGCACTATTCCTTATGTTCCACATATGAGTGGAACCATATGGTAATTGTCTTTCTCTTTTTGACTTATTTCGCTTAGCGTACTCTCCTCCAGTTCCATCCATGTATTCATCCTTTCTGATGGCTGAGTAATATTCTATTGTATTTATGAACCACATCTTCTTTACCCATTCATCCGTTGAAGGACATCTTGGCTCCTTCCACCGTTTGGCTTTTATGGACATTGCTGCTATGAACATTGGGTTGCATGTGATCCCTCTTTTCACTATGTCTGTATCTTTGGGGTAAATACCCAGTAGTGCAACCCTATGATTGAGCAATTGTACTAGCAGATTTTATTTTCTTAACAAGATCTTCTGAAGTGCAAGTTTTAGTTTGCCTTCTGAATTTTTTTTTACAAAGTCAGTTTACCATTGTTTTCTTTTTTTGTTCATGCTTTTTGTGCTGTATGAAGTCTTACCTAACTCAAGTTAACAGAGTTTTTTCTTTTGTTATCATAACAAGTTTTATATGCTTATTATCCATTTTGGTTTATATTTGCATGTGATTTGAGCTAATGTGAAATTCCATTGTTTTCCACATACATATTCAACTTTTCTTCAATATTTGTTGAAAGCAAGTTTTCCCTCTTTGAATCACATGAACTCCATGGTTGAAAATCAATTGCCCATACATGTGTACATTTATTTCTGGACTTTCTGTTTGTTTTCCATTTACTTATATGCCTATATTTATTCTAGTACCACACTATCTTGATGACTGTAGCTTTATAGTAACTTATGAAGTGAGGCAGTATGAGAAATCCAAATATGTGCTCCTCTATGTCGATTATTTTGGCTCTTTGAATCCTTTGTATGCCAGCAAAAGTTGTATAATCACCATGCTGCTTTTTAGTCATTTGAGTTGGTATGAATCAATAGGTCTATGTGGGGAGAATACACATCTTGGCAATACTGAGTCTTAAAATCTTATACACATCATCTATCTCTTCCTTTGTTGAGATTGTTTCAGATTTCTCTCAGCAATGCTTATTGTGTTACGTTCTGCAGCTTCACACGTATTTTGTTAGAGTCACCCTAAAGAGTTCATGTTTTGCATGTATTGTAAATGATACTTTTAATTCCAATGGTTTGTTTTTAGAATAGATAACTATAATCAGTTTTTGGTTATTGACCTCATGTCCTGCAACCTTGTTTATTTCACTAGCAGTAGATATAAACACTTTTAAAAAGAGTTTTCTTTTAGAACTTCCTATGTATATGGTCATATCATTCATGAATAAAGACAATTTTTCTTCTTTCTTTCCAACTTGTATGCCTTTTTAATTTTTTTTTTCAAATCCTGCCTTAATGCACTATGTCAGAGTGCCAATTGGTGCTGATTAGGAGGAGTGAGAGATCATAGAGGGGAAGCTTTGTGTTTTTTAACAATGAAGTATGTTTTAGGGACACCTGGGTGGCTCAGGTGGTTAAGCATCTGCTTTTGGCTCAGGTCACGAACTCCAGGTCCTGGGATCGGACTCCTGGTTCAGGCTCAGCAGGGAGTCTGCCTCTCCCTCTGTCTCTCTCCTCTGCTCCCTACCCCTCATGAATAAATAAAATATTTAAATCAAACAAACAAGCAAACAAACAAAAAACCCAGACGTATGTTTTAGATGACCTTTATAAGCTTGAGGAAGTTTTTCCCATTCCTGGTTTCCAGATAATTTTTAATCTGAATAGGTGTTAAACTTTGTTAAATGTCTTTTCTGAATTATGTGACTGTCACATTGCAGCTATCATAAATGACCGTACACTTCATGGCTTAAAACAACACAAGCGTGTTATCCTACAGCTCTGGAGGTTGGAAGTCTAAAATGGGTCTTACAAGGCCAGTGGCCAATATCTATATGTCTACAGAGTTATGTTCATCTGAGACCCCTAGGGGAAAAATTGTTCCTTGCCTTCCCTATGTTCTAAAGGCCACCTCTCTCCATTCCTTGGCTCCTGCTCCTTTCTCCATATTCAAGGCCAGCAGCATAGCATCTTTCAATCACTCACCTCTCTGACCTCTACTCCTGTTTTCATATCTCCTTCTCTTCACTATCATGTGCTGCTCCCCTCTTAAAAGGACTTTTGTAATTACATTGGTGCGCCTGGATCATCCAGGATAATCTCCACACCTCACCATCTTCAACTTAGTCACATCTGCAACGTACCCTCTGCTATGGAAAGCAACATATTCAGACTTCACAGGGTTTAAGACATGAATATATCTGGATGCCATTATTCTGCCTATTACTTGCATCTGTTTAGATGAATTTATGGTTCTCTTAATAAATTACAAGTCCATTAATATCATTTTGTTTTTGAATATATTTTCTTGTAATGCCTTTGTCTGGTTTTGCCACAAGGACACTTCTAGCTTCACAGAATGAATCAAGAAGTATTCCTTCTTCATTTTTCTGACAGAATTGTGTAAATTTGGTGCTATTTCTTCCTGAACTACTTGTAGAACACTCTGGCAGGGCCAACCGTGCCTGGAGTCTTTTCTGTGAGAAGGATTTTAGCCACAGATTCAATTTCCTTAAGCGATATAAGGATATTCAAGCATTCTGTATTTTCTTGCAGTCTATCAAAGTTCATAGACTGGCATCTTTGAGAGAATTTGTCCATTTTATCTGCATTGTCAATTTTTGGTAATGAAGTTGTTCTTTATGATTGCTTTAGCAGTTCTGCACTCTAAAGTCATGTCTCCTCTATTATTCTTGACACTAGTCATTAGCATCTTAACTGCTTTTTCTTGATTAGTCTACATAGTGTTGTATCAATTGTATTAATCTTTTCAATAAACCAGCTCTTGGTTTCATTCCATATTTCTCTGTGGTTTGCTTTCTATTTCATTGATATCCTTAAATTTTTTTTTATTTAAATTCAATACTTTGATTTAAATTCAATAAATTTAAGTTGATTTAAATTGAAATTTAATTTGTTTAAATTAAAATAAGTTTAAATTAAATTTAAATTCAATAAATATAAATTGATTTAAATTCAATTTAAAAATTCAAAAACTTTTTTATTTAAATTCAATTTAGTTAACCTATAGTATATTATTAGGTTCAAGGGTAGAATTCAGTGATTCATCAGTTGCATAAAACACCCAGTGCTCGTTACATCATATGCACTCCCCAATGTCTGCCACCCAGACTCCCATCCCTCCCTCCCCCTTCCCATCCAGCAACCCTCCAATACATCCAACCCTCCAATACATCCAAACAACTAGTTGGTTTCCCGAGATTAAGAGTCGCTTACGGTTTGCCTCCCTCTCTGTTTTTGCTCTTTTAATTTTCCCTTCCCTTCCCCTGTGTTCACCCCTTTATTTCTTAAATTTCACATATGAACATCAGCTCTGATAGCCTTTTGCTTCCTTCTTTCTACTTCCTCTCAGTTTATTTTTTTACATCTCTTCGTAGCATCTTAGTTTTGTATTTTATCGACGTCAAACCTTTCTTCTTTCTTAACATAAATGCAGAAAGTTACAATTTTCTCTCTCAGTAGTGCATTAGATGAATCACACAAAAGTCGACATGATGTGATTATGTTTCTCTTGAGTTCAAGTGACTTTCCAATTTCCCTAAGTGCCCTATCTTCATCTGTGTGTTATTTTGAAGTCTGTTGGTTAATTTCAAAGTTCTGTGGACTATCTAGAAATCTTCTTGTTATAGATTTCTTGTTTAATTCCACTGTGCCCAGAGGGCATCCTTTACATGGATTTCAGTCCTTCTTCTATTTTTTTTAACATCTTAATTTAATTTTGTTTTTTTTTCAGTGCTCCAAGATTCTTTGTTTATGCACCACACCCAGTGTTCCATGCAATAAGTGCCCTCCTTGATATCCACCACCAGGCTCACCCATTCCCTCACCGTCCCTCCCTTCCAAAACCCTCAGTTTGTTTCTCAGAGTCCACAGTCCCTCTCAGTCCTTCTTCTTTGATGGAGTATTATTTTATAACCCATGATAGGCTCCTGCCTCGTGCATGTACCATGTGCTTTTAAAGAAAGTGTGTATTCTACTGCTATTGGGTGGAATGAAATATAATTAAGTCGAGTCAGCTCATAGTGTTGTTCAAGTCTTCTTTGTAATTATTGACCTTCTCTCTATTTGCTATATCAAAATCTGAGAGAATTTTTGAAACTTCTAAGTATTAATAGATTTGTCTATATGTCTTTTAAGTTCTATCAGCCCTCACTTTATGAAATTTAAAGTTCTATTTTCCAGGGCGCCTGGTGATTGTTAGGCTTTCCTGATTAATTGATGGTGTTATCATTATTAAATATCCCTGTGTATCATTAGTAATACTCCTGGTCCTAAAATTTAACTTAGCCATTATCAGAACCTTTTTTTTCCCCTTACAATTTATGTTCCCATGGCATCTCTTTTTCGACACTTTTACCTTTGGCCTATCTCTGTTCACACATTAAAGTGAGTCTCACTCTTCCCTTTTGCAGCTATCACGGAAGTGTCAGCAGCCAACAGGAAGTTTAATCCCTTTGTGACTTCTGACCTGAGCAAGAAGCAGAAACGGCATTTCAGTGCACCTTCTCACACTCGCAGGAAGATTATGTCTTCCTGTCTTTCTAAGGAGCTGACACAGAAGTACAATCCTCCATCCGTGCCCACCTGAAGGGATGGTGAGGTACAGGTTGTGCCAGGACACGACAAAGACCAGAAAATTGGCAAAGTTGTCTACATTTAGAAGAAATAGATCATCTACATTGAATGAGTACAGCGTGAGAAGGTGAGTGGCATGAATCTCCATGTGGGCATTCACCCTAGCAAGGTGGCTACCACTAGACTAAAGCTAGACAAAACCCACAAAATGATCTTTGAAGGTCAAGCCAGATCTCATCAGGTAGGAAAGGAAAACTGGAAATGTAAGGAAGAAACATTGACAAGACAGAGGAATAAAGTAATCTCATATAAGACGTCAAATGAAAACTGTTAAAATGAAAAAAAAAAAAAAAGTGAGTTTCTATTCAATGGCATATTGTGTGTCTTGCAGCTCTCCTGCCTAACAATCTCCCTTTTATTAGGAAAGTTTAGAATATATACAACTAGCTTAAGTGTAAGGATGGTTGGCTTTAACATCATCATCTTTTTTTTTTAATTAAATTTAATTTTTTTCAGTGTTCCAAAATTCATTGTTTATGCACCACACTCAGTGCTCCATGCAATACGTGCCCTCCATAATACCACCACCAGGTTCACCTAAGCCCCCACCGTCCTCCCCTCTAAAACCCTCAGTTTGTTTCTCAGAGTCCACAGCGTCTCATGCTTTGTCTCCCCTTCTAGTTTCCCCCGACTCTCATCATCTTATTTTGAGTAGCTTTATTTCTCTCTTTCTTTCCTTCTTCCGGGCTTCCTTTATCCTTCCTTCCCTCCTTCCTTCCTTCTTTTATTTCCTTCTTTCCTTTGTCTTTTCATTCTTTCTTTAACCCAATTCCCTCACCGCCTTATGTATAACTAAAGTATTTATCTTTCTCTTTTCCTTTTTTTGATGTATTTTCCAGTATTCCACTTTTAATCTACATCTTGCTTTAATACTTATTCCTTTTGTTTTATATGTAAGTGGTTCCTGTAAGGATTATGTGATACATAGTTAAAATCAGGCATTTCATCTTCAATGATAAAATTTTTCTTCACGTATGAAGTAAAAACTTGCCTTGCATGCTTTTATTTCTACACTCCCATCTGATTGCTTTTATTTCCATAAGCTTTATTTATATGTATATTGCACCCCTCCAAAAGCGTTGTTATTGGTTTTATAAACATTCACCTAACTTTTTTTAAAGATTTCTTTATTACACACACACACACGCACGCACACACAGAGCACGTGTGATTAAGGGGAGAGGTGAAAGGAGAGGGAGAGAGAGAATCTCAAGCAGACAGCCTGCTGAGCATGACACCTGACACAGGGCTCAATCTCAAGAGCATGAAATCATGACCTGAGTCAAAATCCAGAATAGGACACTTAGCTGACTGAGCCATCCAGGTGTTCCAACATTCACTTAATGTTTATGTATTTAATTTTCTTAAGCAAAAAAATTTCATTATGTTCAATTAGCCAACATATGGTACATCATAAGTTTCTGTTGTAGTGTTCAACAATTCATCAATTGGGTATAACACCCAGTGCTCATCCTAAAACATGTGCTCCTTAATGCCCATCACCCGGTGACCCCATCCCCCCACCCTCCTCCCTTCTGTAACCCTCAGTAGGTTTCCCAGAGTCCAGAATCTCTCATGGTTTGTCTCCCTTTCTGATTTCTTCCCATTCTGTTTTCCCTCCCTTCCCCTGTGGTCCTCTGCTCTAGTCCTTATGTTCCACATATGTGTGAAACCATATGATAATTGTCTTTCTCTGCTTGACTTATTTCACCTAGCATAATCCCCTCCAGTTCCATCCATGCCGATGCAAATGGTGGGTATTCATCCTTTCTGATGGCTGAGTAATTTTACATTGCATATCTACACCACATCTTCTTTATCCATTTGTCTCTAGAAGGCATCTCACTTCCTTCCACAGTTTGGCTATTGTGGACATTGTTGCTATGAACATTGGGGTGCATGTGCCCCTTCTTTTCACTACATCTGTATCTTTCAGGTAAATACCCAGTAGTGCAATCACTGGGTCGTGGGGTAGCTCTATCTTTAACGTCTTGAGGAACTTCCATACTCTTTCCAGTGTGGCTGTATCAGCTTGCGTTCCCACCACCAGTGCAAGAGGGTTCCTCCTTCTCCACAACCTCGTCAACACTTGTTGTTTCCTGTCTTGTTAATTTTGGCCACTCTAGCTGGTGTAAGGTGGTATCTCATTGTAGTTTTGATTTGTATTTCCTTGTATTTAATTGCATTTCCTCGATGGCTAGAGATGCTGAACATTTTTTAGCATTTAACCATTTGTATGTCTTCTTTGGAGAAGTGTCTGTTCATGTCTTCTGCCGATTTCTTGAAGGATTATTTGGTGTTGAGTTTGATAAGTCCCTTATAGATTTTTGGATATCAGCCCTTTATCTGAATGTCATTTGCAAATATCTTCTCCCATTCCATGGATTGATTGCCTCTTAGTTTTGCTGACTCTTTCCTTTGCTGTGCAAGAGCTTTTAATCTTAAGGCATCCATTCCATTCACAATAGCTCCAAAAACCGTAAGACACCTAAACCAAAGAGGTAAAGGGATCTATACTCTAGGAACTATAGAACACTTAAAATACAATGAAAGAAATTGAGGAAGACACAAAGAGATGGAACAACACTCCATGCTCATGGATTGGAAAAAATAAACATCGTTAAAATGTCTATGCTGGCCAGAGCAATTTATACTCAGTGCCATCCCTATCAAAAGAGCATTGACATTTTTCACAGAGTTAGAACAAACAATCCTGAAATTTTGTGGAACAAGAAAAGACCCCGAATTGCCAGGGGAATGTTGAACAAGAAAACCAAAGCTGGGGGCATCACAATGCCTGACTTCAAGCTGTATTACAAAGCTGTAGACATCAAGACAGTATGGTACTGGCACAAAAACAGACACATAGACCAATGGAAAAGAATAGAGAGATCAGAAATGGACCCTCAACTCTAAGGTCATATGGTCAACTAGTCTTCAACCAAGCAGGAAAGAACACCCAATGGGAAACAAAAAGGTCTCTTCAAAAAATGGCGCTGGGGCATATTGCATGGAGCACTGGGTGTGGTGCAAAAACAATGAATACTGTTATGCTGTAAAGGAATTTAAAAAAAAATGAGAATCTAGGGAATCTAATGGGTAGTAACCTTAGGTGGAATGTTTATCATGAATTTGAGTCATAATTTTTATAAAATAAAATGCACTCCTTTTAAGTTTGATGAAAATAAATGGTGCTGGGGGGATGCCTGGGTGGCTCAGTTGGTTGAGCATCTGCCTTTGGCCCAGGTCATGATTCCAGGGTCCAGGGATCGAGTCCCGCATCGGGCTCCTTGCTCAGCAGGGAGCCTGAGTCTCCCTCTGCCTGCTCTGCCTGTTCTGCCTACAGCTCTCCATGTTTCTGCTCTCTCTCTGACAAATAAATAAATAAAATCTTTTTAAAAAATGGTGCCGGAGGCATAATACTCCATAGTGTATTACAAATAGCATGGAGGACAAGGGGAGATGGAGAGGAGAAGGGAGTTGAGGGAAACTGGAAGGGGAGGTGAACCATGAGAGACTATGGACTGAAAAATAATCTGAGGGTTTTGAAGGGGCGGAGGTGGGGGGTTGGGGGAGCCAGGTGGTCGGTATTATGGAGGGCACGTATTGCATGGAACACTGGGTGTGGCGCATAAACAACGAATACTGTTACACTGAAAAGAAATAAATAAAAATTGATTAATTAGTTAATTAATTTAAAAATTAAATACAAAAAAAAATGGTGCTGGGAAAACTGGACAGCTACATGTGGCAGAATGAAACTTAGACCATTCTCTTACACCATGCACAAAGATAAGCTCAAAATGACGAAAGACCTCAATGTGAGACAGGAATCCATCAAAATCCTAGAGGAAGACATAGGCAGTAACCTCCTTGACACTGGCCACAGAAACTTCTTTCAAGACACATCTCTAAAGACGAGGGGAACAAAAGCAAAAATGAACTTGTGGGACTTCGGTTAATTTTAAAGAAATTTTTGAAGAGCAAAATAATTTACTTTCCCTACATTTACACCATTTCTATACTATTCATTCATTCATTTGTGTTCATCTGGGTTGACATTTGGTATGGTTTTCCTTAATCCCAGAAGAATGTATTCAATATATTTTTAGTGAAATACACTACTATTCAATTCTAACAATGTTTGGTTGAAAAAAAACCATTTTGTCATTATTTCTCCAATTGTATCTTTAAATACAGTGACATAGACTTCTTCTGGACCTCCAGTTCTAGGGATTTGAACACATGTATAGATTCCTGTAGCCACCAACAGAACACATCTACAGCCCCAAGAAGACCCTGGTATTATCCCTTTGTAGTCACACTCCTTTTCTACACCTAACCAGGGCACCACTGACTTGCTTTCCTTTATGATACTTTTAACATCTCCAGAAAGTCATAGAAATGGAACCATTTAACATGGAACCTTCTGGGGCTCCTGGTCGGCTTAGTCGGTTAAGTGTCTGCCTTCAGCTCAGGTCATGATCCCAGGGTCCTGGGATGGAGTCCTGCCTTGGGCTCCCTGCACAGCCAGGAGTCTGCTTCTCGCTTTCCCTCTGCTCTGCTCGTGCTCACTCTCTCTCTCCTTCAGTCTCTCTCTCTCTCTCAAATAAATAAATAAAATCTTAAAATAAAATAATAAAACAAAACAAAATAAAATAAATTGTAACCTCTCTGAGCCTGGCGTCTATCACTAAACATAATGCTTTTGAATTCATCCAAGTTGTTGACTGCATTAATACTTCATTCCTTTAGACCACTGAGTAATATTTAATTGTATGGAAGGAATACACTTTGTTGTAGGATATTTGGGTTGTTTCAAGTTTGGGGTGATTTTTTAAAAATTTTATTTTTTTTTCAGTGTTCCACGATTCACTCTTTATGCACCACACCCAGTGCTCCATGCAATACGTGCCGTGCCTTCCTTAGTAGGTTTGGGATGATGCAGAACAGAACTGCTACAAACATTCACTCACAGGTAGTTTTAATGAACTCAAGTTGAAAATCGTCTAGGAGAAATACTTCAGAGTGAGATTGCTAGGTCATGTGGCTGAGTAGCTGTCTAACTTCATAAAAAGCAATAACATTGCTTTCCAGAGTGGTTGTTCCACCTTACATTCCCCTCCAGTACCAGTTGCTGCCCATCCTCAACACCATTTGATATTGTCACATGTTGGTGTTTTGTTTGCTTGTTTGCTTTTTGTAATTTCAGCAATCTTAATACAGGAATACTGGTATCTCACCATAGTTTTAATTTGCATTGTCTGAAAGCCAGTGAGTGTGCTCATCTGTTCATGTGCTCAATTGCCACCTCTATATCCTTTTCATTGATGTATCTCTTGAAAATTTTTTTCCATTATTTTCTTACTGTTGAGGTTTTTTTTTTTTTTTTAAGATTTTATTTATTTATTTGACAGACAGAGATCACAAGTATGCAGAGAGGCAGGCAGAGAGAGAGGGAAGTGGACTTCCTGCTGAGCAGGGAGCCCAATGCTGGGATCCATGCAGGGCTTGATCCTGGGACCCTGAAAGCATGACCTGAGCTGAAAGCAGCGGCTTAACCCACTGAGCCACCCAGGCGCCCCTTACTGTTGAGTTTTGACAGTTCCTCACCTACTCTGGATCTGAGTCCTCTATTGTTGAGGTAATTGTAAATACATTCTCCCAGCCTGAGATTTTTCTCCTCAAACCCTTTAATAGCATCTTTATCAGAAACAAAGACAAAAACCAAAACCAAACCAACCAACCAACCAAATGAACAAAAACAACAAGGCGTGCTGGGGGATGGTGGGGGAAGTGGTGGCAGGTTGGAGTTATTCTACCTAGAACATGTTTCTCAAACCTAAATCGAAGATTTTGTTGCTTCCTTTTACACATTTTAGAGTTTCATATTAACGATTTATATATAAGTTTTAGTTTTAGTGAGTTATAGTATAAAATGTGCGATCTTTTTTCTTTTAGATGGACAGCCAGTGTTTTCCACACATTTGTTGAAGAGTTGTCAATGTCGCTAATATGATTCCTCCACATTTATTCTTTTTTCCCCCCATACGTTTCTTGGCTATTCTTTCTGTTTGTGTGTTTGTTTTTAGTTTCCATACAAGCTTTAGGATCAGCTTGTCTATGTCTACAACACATCCTGCTGCCAGGATTTTTATTGGAATCACAGTAAGTCCAGAGATCAATTTCAGAAGAATGCACATCTTTACTATGTTAAATATTCTAACTTGTGACCACGGTATGTTCCTCCATTTATTTAGGTCTTCCTTTGTCTGTGTGGGTCCCCCCCCCCCCCCCCCGGCAGCATTTTCCTGCTTTTAGCATATAAATACCCTGCATCATTTGTTAGAGTCACATCTAAGAACTGATCTTCTTTTTTGGAGTGATGAATTTCTTTTTCCAACACTCTTTTGCTAGTGTGTATAAATATGGTGGCTTTTGTATTTTAATCTTATATCCTGCACTGTAGGTTAATTCGTTTATTAGTTCTAAGATATTTTTGTGTATCTGTATGATTTTAACAGAGAGAATTAGATTTTCTGTGAATAGGAGCCATTTTTATTTATTTGATTTATTTATTTTTTAAAGATCTTATTTATTGAGTTGAGATAGTGAGAGCTAGAAAGAGGACGAGCGGTGAGCAGGGGTGAGGGGCAGAGGGAGAGGGAAAAAAAGAGACTCCCTGCCGAGCACGGAGCTCTGACCTGGCTTCTATCCCAGAACCCTGAAATCATGACCTGAGCTGAAGTCACGTCCTTAACCAGCTGAGCCTCCCAGGTGTCCCACCATTTTGATTTAACCTACTGATTTGTGCCACCCCATGGATGAATATCCAAAGCACTGAAGCAGAGAAAAAGAAGGCCGACATGGAAGATTACATACGGTATGTTTATGTGTATATCAGACTCCAAGAAAGAGAATTCTAATCCGCAGTGATAGAGAAAGGTCAGTGGTGGCCTAAGGCTGGATGTGGATGGTAGGAATTCCCTGGGAAGAGGTGCAAGTGAACGCACTTAGATGGTGAAACTATTCTTTTTCTTGATTGGGGTGGGAGTGACATGGATGGTAGCATTTGTCAAAGTCCGTGGAACAGTCCACTTAAATGGGCATTATTTTGTTTTTAAATTAAACCTCAGTAAAGCGGATAAAGAGAGCCCTGCTGTTAGGTTGATTTGGAGGACCTCGGGTCGCTAAAAGACAAAACAGAGACCTGTGATAATGAAAACGTTCCAGGCCTGATCATCATTCAAAGCTTGTATCTGTGGGCACCAGGCAGAAGGCTCCAGCCAGCCTCTCCTCCCCACCCACCCCCGCCACCACACAGATGAACAAGGCGTGCTTCAGAACAAGAATTTGAAACTACACTGGTTGGACCCCATCTCCTGGGAAACGTCCTTCTGCATTGATTTTTGCCCTTACCTTTGCCCCCACTGCATTCCAACCTTGTGCCTTGTGCCCCTTTTTTCAGGTTGGTGGGGGGAAGCAAGAGGAGGAGATTTGAGGGAGTGGTCTGATTGTAGGAGCCCTCCACGGTGTCTCTGTTCAGTTGCTAGGACCCCAAATTTTCTCAGACAGCTTCAGAGACAGGCTAAAGCCCAATTTGCAGCTGCTGCTGTTCCACAAGGCACATGTTTACCCAGCTCCTCAGGTATCTCAGATTTCTGGCTAAAGGCCATGGGCTAGTGGTAGTAGAGCTCCGTCTTTCCATTTCTTCTCTCTCTGCTTTCAGAAGGCTCACTTCCACATAGACCTTGTCTCTGACATCCCCTCCCTCGGGGCCACGTGGGGTAGCAACATGCGACAATTCTCTAATGTTTTTGAAGAGTCATGCACAAATTCAGACTTCCATGGACAGTGTAGGGGTGTTGATCTGTTCCACATCCTCCTCAACTCTCACCCCACAGTCTTTGTAATTTTCTTCTTTCTTGTGGTCATTGGGTATGTACACTGCTTTTCACTTCTGGAGCTTTGCAACCCATAGATACGTCAACTACTACAAAAATAAATTTTCATGTACTGCCTGAACCACAGGCTGAGACAGGACGCCTGGCAAGGGACTGTTGTGTCACCTTGAGGTGTGACAGCCCATTTCTGACATAGATGCTGAAGTGTTGGCATCTTGGGAGACTGCGACGCTATGACAAGGAGTGTTCAAAGTCATATTTGAAGTGTACGATGTCCTGCAGGTTTGTACCATTTCTACGATGCTAGTTTCCAAATAAAAGGCACCTGTAATACGGAGTCATCCCAAACTGAAATCTGGGGAACTTGAGAACTTGACATTGGTCAAGTCCTTTCCTCTGCCTGGCCCTCAGTCTCCTCACTGGAAAGGGGGTTGGTGTTTAGGGTGAGGGTTCTTGTGCTACTAGATTTCCGATGACTTCCGATCTGTACTGCTCGGTACTGTTTTTGAGACCGCGAGGCAAACACTGTAGGTAACCGTAAATGTGCAGATGGGAAAATGGAGGTTCTGAGAGGTGAAGGGACTTGCCCGAGGTCACGGGGCTCAGAGGGACAGGGAGGGATGTCAATCTCAAGTGCTTTCCCGAGGACCCCCTTCTCAGACATGCACACATTGGGGGAGGGGCACATGCATCTGTCATTCTCACACTGCTACACTGCTTTACCCACTTCCTACCTTCTTTCATGCACAGGCCACACCCCTGCTCCCAGCCGCGCATGGAGCTGGGCCAGGCAGTGCTGGGTTCACGCTTTTACCCCTATTACTCCGTGAGGAAACTTGAGGCCCAGAGAGTTGATGTGACTGGGAAAGCAGACCCATAATACCTCGGAGTACATCTATCTAGCCCAGTCTTGTGCTGTGAGAGGTGGGAACTCTGAGGGCCAGAGTGAGAAAAGGCTGGGCCAAGGTCACTCGTCCAGGTGGTAGCAGAGCCAGGTCAGAGACTTCAGGCAAGTCACTTCCCTTCTCTGAGTCCGATTTGTCACGTGTGCCATGGGGAACAGTCACCCCCGCAGAGTATCCGCGAGGGTGGAATGAGGTCTTACACCCAAAGCACCAGACCCCAGGGCCTGACAGCCATGATGACAAAGACGAGGATGAGGAGCAGGATGGATGCCTAGGATACCTCCAAACCTGATGTCTCAGGAGGCTGGGAGGCTGGTGGGAGCCTTAAAAGCCCAGGATGGATCTCAGGGACAGAGAAGCCATGAGGGGTTTGGATCTGGCCCAGTGAAGGAGATGGAAAGTGGTAAGGGCAGCCTGGGAGGGAGAGAGTGGCTGTTGTTGGAGAGTGGTGAGAGATGGAGGTGTTGTTCCCACAACACTGTGAGCCCCTCCAAGGCAGTGGTAGCTGGCTACAGTGGATGGAGCATGCATTTAGCCTTGAAGGGTCTTGGGTTGGGGTCCTGGAAAGGACATCTGCCTTGGTGTCACGTTCACCCTGTTGAGTGAGCAGGTGGGCAGCCTCCCGGGTGACCTGCCTGACAGTCTGTCAGCATTCCCCTGGGCACTCCTTCCTCCCTGTCCCAGAGGCCACCCCACTGCTTTCTTCCTCCCCGCCCACCCTGCTCTCAACTACCCTGTGCAGAGTGCAGCTCCTGGGAAGCCCGCCCCGCCCCCAAACCCTGCCTGGAGAGGCCAGGCAGGGGAAAGGAGGATGGAAGAGGGGAGTGTTGTGAGGCCACAGGCCTGGGCAGGTCTCCCTCACCAGCACCCTGTCTGTCTCTGAGAGCTGCTTTCTCCTCCTCCTTTCCAGATGAGATGCCATATCTCAGGTGTCCTCTGCACCCAGTGCTCGAATTCCCGCCTGTGGTTTTGGGTGAACGTCCGAAACCTCATCCATGAAAAGGCCCGTGCCTGCTATGTGCAGGTCCTGGGAGGTTCCCAGGCTGAGAGAATCAGAAAAGTCTCGGATCGTTCATCACCCCAGGACCACGGTCCCAGGCATCCTTCATCCCTCTCACATCCCTGACCACGTGTCAGTAGATGTCAAAGTGAAAGGAACTCAAGTTCTGTCGGAATCACAGCATCCACGTGGCCAAGCAGGGGCTCAGCAGCCGGACAGGCAGAAACCACAGCAGTGGCCAGCATGGCAGAAGCCCAGCTGAGGCCCAGCTTCAGGGGAGGAAAACATATACAGCTAGCTTCCTGGGGGTGTGACCTATGAAGCCCCAGATGACCTTATGCTCGGAGGGGCTGCGCACCCAGTTCACGGCTAAGCCATCAGTCTCTTGGAATTCTTCCTCATTTTTGAGCAAGGGGACCCACGTTCTTCATTCCTCACTGGGCCTCTGAAATTATGTGCCTGGATCTGGGTCCGGAGCCAAGGCTGGGGGAGAGAAGGGAACCTCTTCCTCGGGAAAAGAGGCAGTGGGGGGCAGGGGCCCTTACGCGATTCACTCTTTCTTAACCTGGGGCCTCGTCCTCCCAACCTATGGACATCACTTAGCTCCGGACACTGCCCCAGCCTGCCACTGAGCCCTTCCCAGGCGTCTCTGCTCTCACTGCCAGTCATTGGAGGAACTCCAGTCCCAGCCCCACTCCTACAGGGATTCCCCCCAGCCCTCAAAGACACCAGGATATAGGCCCGGCCTTGGCTTCACTGGGAGGGCCCTGCTTCCAGTGAAGAAGAGCTCCGGAGCCCACCAATTGGTCTCGGGTCAGGGTCACAGGCTGTCGAGGTCTGTTTTCATTGAACCTACTCTGTGGGCAATAATGCCTCCTCCTTCAACCTGCTGAAGGGGTGAGAATGTCGCCAAGGCCTATCTCATCGTCCTTCAGCCTCCATCTGAGGGAGGGATGAGGTGCTGAAGTTGTGTGGAGGATGAGGGAAGGGTTCCAAGATGGCACCTCCAAAGATGGGGAGGAGGAGGTGGGCCCGGTTCCTTGGTGGGAGGGACAGTGGCACCAGCCCACAGCCTTCCACTCCATCCCTTTTCCTGCCACCTCCCCCACCACTGGCGTCTTAACTGGGGTTGTACCACATAGGAAATCATGTCACGATGTCGAAACTCATGGTCTAGACACTCAGCTGGCACCTCTCCACATCTCCCCAGCACCCTCCCCACACCTGCTGCCTTCCAGGCAGAGGCGGGTAGTGTCTAGGTCACAGCCCCCAACCACGTGCCACTCAGAGCACCACGGGCACAGGTATGTGAGCAAATAAAGAAGGAAACGTCCCAAATAATTTTGCAACTTTACTGGAACACTGATACCAAAAACATGGAAACACGACAAAAGCACACAACAAAAGCACACAACAAAAGCAGGAAGGGCAAAGAGAGCTTCATCTTGCATGCCACCTTGGATGGGCTGGTAGAAGCTGCCTAGAGTGCTGTGTTAAGGAGGGATCCGAGGAGGCACTCTGGCTCGGTGAGGAACGGCTACGGTTCATCAGCGCTGTCTGTAACACAAGACAAAAGCTGAAACAGGACTATCGATAGACGGGAGAGGGGGAGGGACGCGAAGAACAAAACAAGTGTCTCTCACAACTCTTTTTTCCCCGACCCTGCACCCAGGCCTGCCTCCCCACCCCCCGACCTAACTTCTCATAGCCCCTTCCCACCCCCTCCCTCGGAGTTTCATGTAGCCACCGAAAATCTTACTGGATCCAGGAGAAGAAGTTGGCACTCGTTCTGGCGGCATTTCTGGTCCGGATGGTGGAGCTGGTGCTGGGCCCATCTAGAATGCTGGTGCTGGCCCCACCATTAGTGCCACTGCTGACGCCAGCTCTCCAAGTGGCCCTCCGGTTGGCACGGTTGCTATTCAGGATGTACTGATGGTATCTGGCCCAGAAAGCGAAGGGAATCCTGGCCCAGGCGTCACCAAAATCTCCGTCCTCATCCCAGGTCAGTAGCTCCACCTGTATGTCATCCCAGCTCCAGCGTCCAACAAGAGCTTCATCCCCGATGTTCATCTGGGCTCTCATCTGGGCCCTGGCATGTTCCTCAGCCATATCCACGTCCATCGTCTTGAAAGCGTCATCGACAGCCTCCAGGAAATGAGCCTTCCATTCCCGGGGGTCTCGGTTCTGATTCTGCGGTAGAATAACAGACACCATCCACACAGCTACCCCACGTTCACTGAGCACCTGCTTCCAGCCATCCAACCCTCCCATGGGCGGTGCACGGTCATGACAAAAGTGAAGACCAGGGGCGCCCTGGGTGGCTCAGGGGGTTAAAGCCTCTGCCTTTGGCTCAGGTCATGATCCCAGGGTCTTGGGATCGAGCCCCCCATCAGGCTCTCTGCTCAACGGGGAGACTGCTTCCTCCTCTCTCTCTGCCTGCCTCTCTGCCTACTTGTGATCTCTGTCTGACAAATAAATAAACAAATAAAATCTTAAAAAAACAAAGTCAAGACCACTGGAATCCGACTCTCCTATGACTCCGTGCCAGCCCCGGGACTTCACCCCATCCCTCACACTTACGACACCTGTGAACTTGCCTAAGTTACTGACTTAGGAACCTGTCCGGATCCTCACTGGACCAATGGCCTCAGGAGGAGGCCATAGCCAAGAACCAGAGAAGGTACGGCAAGTACCAAACCCACACCCCACCGCTGGGCCCCAAACAGAGGCTCTCTGTTACCTGGGCGATGAATCTCAGCACCCTCATCTTGCTGGTCTCGTGACGGGCTCGCAGGCCCCAGAGGAATTCATACTCTGGTGGGCTGCTATTGGGGATCTTCTTGTATTCCAGGTACCTCAGTGCAAGAGGAAGAGAAACGTTTGCTTCCAGCCAGGCAGACCTGTCGCTGCACCAAGGGACCCCAGGTAGCCCCTGCCCAGCCCCGATACTGCAGCTCAGCTCCTGAGGGAGGACCGTTCCGGTCCTCCAGCCCATGCCTCGCTCCCACGCTCACTCCTGGGGTTTCTGCCTCTAGGACTGAGGCCTACAAAGAAGCCACGTCGAGGTGCGGGGTGGGACAGGTGTTGGGTATCTGTTTGTAGGAAGGCCAAGTTTCATGCCCCTTGTCACAATGAACCCAGATTCCCGTCGGGTGTGTTGTATGCACAGGAGCCACTTCTTCAGGCCCCCTGCCATGAGCACACTCCATCACAGGCCCCCACTGACGGCCTAGTGGAACCCTGGGACAGTCCACCATAGAAGAGGACCGTAAAGGGGAGAAAAGCGGCACACTCCGTGCATGCCCTCCACTCTGCGTGTGCGTCCTGCGCACGTCTGCGTGCACGTGGGCATGTGCAAGTGTCAACTGTGTGTTCTCCAAGGACCTAGGTAGGACAGGGTGGGCCTGACCAGAAAGTTTTTGGAGCACGGGGCTCCAGGACCCAATGGGCCCCTTACTAGCCAGGGCCATACTCAGACTTCCACTCTCTGAGCCCCAGGTTCCTGGGATGGAAAGCAGGAGAAATTCTCCTGCAGCCCGCGGGGCAGGTACCAAATGGCAGTGTGGTTCTAATACTCTGTCAACTTCGACTCCTTTTCCCCAAGGCTGTGCTGGAATTCTACTCCCTGACAACACTCACATACCCCGCCCACCCTCACACCAGAGACACCTATCCCTCTGGTGCCAAGATCTGGCATGGGGAATGGCTTGTGCAGCCAGACCAGCCCACGAGGGATGCATGAGCGTGAGACAAAGTTAACTTGGCCACTACTTACTTCTGCTTCACAAAATCCTCCGTAATGAGCTTCCTCAGATCTCCAAGGAATGGATGCCTCACCCTGAAGGCCAGGAAAGGAATCCGTAACTATAGACAGTGGCAGTGCCCAGATGGGGGCAGGAGCACTCCCTATCAAGGCGGAGAGCTTCCCAGCCTGTAGCGCGAGGGGCGGGGGGGGGGGCAGGGGCATCCCCATGGAGGCCTGGGATGGCAGCAGGGGTCACAGGGCCACACATGTCAGGGATGCCTTAGGCAAGGCTGTGACTGGAACCCCTAATTCTGATGGGTTCTCTTGGATCTCATCTGGGAACAGAGAAGGGACATGGAGCAGAGAGGGGAGGAGAGTTCAGGACCATTTCCGCATGCACCCTGGTGAGACCCTCTGAGCCCTACCCAGTCCAAGACGTCCACTCCCCTGCACTAGACCCCCAAGCTAATCCCATCCCAGGGCCACTGGTGCCCAAGGACAACGCTGAGAGGGGGAAGCCGAGAGCCCAATCATACCCAGGGCGCAGACCCATCTTTCGCAGTGCCTCCCAGAGGACAGCTGTGAGGGGAGAAGAGCCACGAGACTTCAGCACACAAAGCTGACTGTGGACAACCCCCCAGCTGTGGACCCAGCCACTCACCCTCGCTGGCACGGTTGCCATTCATGAAAATGACTCCCAGAATCACCAAGAGGAGGCTCAGCCTGGGAGTGTCCTTGGTCCTAAAGGTGTAGAAAGAGAGATCCTGTCCAGCAGCCGTTTGCCCCAGGGACTAGGGCTTGCTCACCCAACTAGATCTTCCCAGATGGCTGGGCGACCAGGTGGTCTTCCCACTCTACATATGGCTTGCTCTCTCATCCAGACCATTCATTCCTCTGTCTGAGACTGAATCGTTTCGTGCCTCAAATGTGGATGCAAACACGTGGGTTCAGGCAGGGAGCAACCACTTGGCAACAGTGTGTCTAGAGGGGGCATCCAGACCTCCCCTGCCCTTTGAGCATTAGGAGTCACACTGGATGGGAAGCCTCCTTCTCCCAGGACCACTCTGCCAAGCCCAGACCAGGCACGTAGCAGGAAGAGGCAGGCAACAAGGAGCCTGCTTTCCTGGGAAGACGGGGTGGTGTGGTAGTGGGGTGGGAGGGGGGGGTAGGGGGGAGCCCTGTGAGCACCAAGGCTTCACTCCAGGCTACTTCCCCTTTCATCCCCTAATCACTGGGCACCACTAATGGTGGGTGGGAGCTGTGCCAGGCACCAAGGCCCCTGTTTTCCCATTTCTCTGAGAAGAAGGGGAGGGGGAGACACCAGTGAGGAAGGCCCCAACCCTCCTGCCCTTTCTTACTTTCCCAGGAGGCGAGCTGAGGAGTCCCGCGTGCACACGAGAATGTACAGGTGTTCTTCCTTGTCAATTTCCTTCAGGTGGATCCCAAACTTCTACATAGGGGAGGAAACAGCATGAGAGCAGAAAGGCACACTGCCTGTCCTGCAGGCAGTCCCTCTGTTCCCCATTAGAAGTTTCCCTCAGCAGGGACCCCGAAGTCACAGGGAAGACTCAAGAAGAGAGGCTGCAGAGGGACTGCCTTGTGGGAGCTCTGGCATTGGCCAAAGCAACAGAACCCACTTCAGGAGACAAGGGACACTGAAAGAACCCGAGGGAGAGGGAACCTCCAGGGAAGGAAGTATGCAGTGGGTGCTCCCAGGAGGAGAAGCTAGGGAAGCTTTTCCAGAGCAGGTAGTACTGAAAGGGGGCCTCAAGGAGCTGCAGGGCTCAAGGCTCCCCTGCAGCTCTGGCACCACCATGAGCTGCCCAGGCACTCGCCCACCTTTTCCAGGGTGTATGTTGCTCGTTCAATGATCTCAGGGAAATGTTCGTCGTATTCTCGGATGACATCCTTCATCATGTCTGCAGGAGGTGAGAGAAGTGGAGAGAGAGCACCTGGGCTGAGCAGGGGCCAAAGAGCTGCAGCAGCCCCTAGGTCAGCCCTGCTGAGGGGAGCACCGTTGGGGACCCCACCCCCACCCCCAGCCCCACCCCCCTTACTGTGCAAATGCAGCGATCAGCTGGGCATGCTGGGTGGAGGCATCTGATGCCAGATGGGACAATGGAAGGGCAGAGCTCGGGGAGGGGGCCCGGGTTGCCTACCTGAGCGCTTGATGGGGATCTTCTTGTAGTCCTTAATCATCAGATATTTCACCAACTTATTCGCCTGGAGAAGGAGCACCGCACAGGGAGATCAAGACATGGGTGACCTCCAAGAACTGGCCCACAGGAGAGGAGAGGTGGGAGATGGGGGAAAGGCAGGTTTCTTACCCTCTCCTGCAGAAGGGTCACGTTGCGGGGTGGCAAGCACAGTACGTGTCTTGAGGGTACCTGGGACCTCAGGGCCATGGGGGGCCGGGGAGCCATCTGAGCCCGCACCGTCAATGGGGGCTGTGACGCTCTCCAGGTCGGTGGGACCGCAGGAGGCTCTCTCTCCTCCTCGCTGCTCTCATATTCATCATCCAGGTGCTTGGACTATAGCGTGAGAGGGAGGAGAGACCCAGGGCTACCAGGTTTGCCGTGCAAAAGTGCCCAGCACACATCTTAACCAGAGCAGGTGCTTGGAAATCAAGTAGTACAAACAGCAGGTGACGTGTGCTGAATGCTTACTACGTGCCCGGCACTAAGCCAACCTCTTCTCCCTCCAGGCCTGAGGGCAGAGACATAATGCAGTCAAAGCACGCTATTGCACTTGGGTTGGACAAACATGTACAAGCTGAGAGAAGGGGAGAGGGGAGGGGAGGGCATGGGGGAGGAGGGGGCAGGGATGAGGACTAAGCAGAGAATGGAGGGGAGCAAGGGGGGATGGGAGATAGCAGGGAGGTCTCACCTTCTTGGTCCTCTTGCCTCCCATCCTGACCCAGGGCTCAGCACTGTGCTGAGCGGTGGCAGCTGCACCCTCGGGCTCAGGGATGCTCGGAGCCACCTTGGCCTTGGTGGCAGCTGCTGGCACAACATTCTGAGGCTCCACCCACCGAGTCTTGGCGAGAGCCTTTCCGGACTTGGTCGTCTTGGGCCGGGTGGCTGCCCCCTCCCTGGCAGGTGCCGCCTGGGGCACCCCCGAGGAGGCAGCACTGGGGCCCTCTGGGGCAGCCTCTTGGGCCGGGGCGGGCCTCTTGGGGCGTGGAAAGGCCATGCCACTGACACCTGCTGGCTGGGTGAAATCAAAGACATCGTTCTGACCCAGGAAAGCTGTCTTGGGCCGGGTGGCATCCATCTCACTAGCACATGGAGCCTGAGTGAAAGCACAGGCGGTACTGGGGCCCTCGGTAGCGGCCTCTTGGGCCTGGGAGACTGGCTGGGGCTGAGTGGACGCTGCCAGAGCCCCCGGGGCGGCCATCTCACTGTTGACTAGCATCTGGGAGGAAGGCGGCAATGGAGCAGCCCGGGTTGTCTCGGGGGCAGCTGCCTGAGCCTGGGCCGCATAGGTCATGGGCTGAGTATCTTCTCCTGAAGCCTGGTCTGTGGCCACCGGGCGGTTAGCAACCACCTGATTATAGGTGGCACGAGCAGCAGCGGCGGCGGCCCTAGCAGCACGGTTGGAGGCGGCTGCGCGGGCTACGTTGGCAGCACGGGCAGCAGCCTCATTGGCAAGTGTTTCTGGATCCAGCTGAAATGCCTCCATCAGAGTCCTAGCCAGCATAGGGTTTTCCAGTTCCCAGGGCTCATTCTGTAAAGCCAGAGAGAAGGGTAGGGGAAGGCAGACAGCTCTGTGTGCTCCCATGATGCTTCCCTGTGCTGGCCAGCCTCCTCCCTGCAGCCAGCGCCCACCCCGCCCCCCAAACCTTCCCAAGCCCCCTTTCTCTGAGCAGGAGAGGGAAGGCTGGGGAAGCTGGGCATTCCTTCCCCCACTCAACCCTCCCTTTGATCCACCGCCCCTCCCTTCCCCAGCAGCTTCAAGGGGGAGGGGGCAGAAGGCCCAGGGCCAGCAGGTGGCCCCCAAGGGGCCTCACCGATAAGATGCGAAGGCCTGGACCCAAGCTCCCAAAGGCTCTGAGGATACGGATGTCAAAGCTGGTGAGGGTGCCGTAGCCTCCAAAAGCACCGAACTCTTCATAGTCGTTTCCTTCAACCATCTCCTCCTCCCCGACTTCATCACTACCCTCATCCATGTCTTCAACGTTGTAGGCTTCCGATTCCACGCGGTAGCTTCCCTCAGCCATGCTGGGGGTCCCAAGGAGAAGAGAGCTCAGCCTGGGAGGGAGGGTAAGGCCTCTTCAGGGGGAGGGGGAGGGGGCGGGATCCAGTGGGAGGTGGGATCTCTCAGGAGGTGGGGGGGGTCAGCAATCATCAGGTTACTAGGCAGTACAAGGCGGGGGAGGAGGCGGGGGCGGGGGGGGGCTCGCGGGGGGGAGGGGTATCTGTTGGATTCCAGTCTGTCAGAGACAGAGCTCTAGGAGAGGGAGAGAGGTGGTGGGAGAGACCCGGCACTTAAAGGGGAGTTTAGGATGGGCAGGCTCCCCATCCCAGCGGCTAGATTTGAATAAGGGGTGGACTGGCGGGCTTGGGTCTCAAGAGTCCCACAGGGGATGTGCATGGAGACAGGGAGAAACAAAGGGCTTTGATTTAACGATGAAAGGGGAGCAGATGACACAAGAGGGCTTAGACAACAGGGGCCCAGAAAAGCTTATGGGAAACTGAATCCAGAGACCCTCTGGCTAGGTCCGGGCGGGGGCATTCAGCTGATTGAGGTCTGGGTTGGGCTCATACAGGAGGAGCTCTAAGGGGTGGGGGCGGGTGGGGGGCGTTAGGGGCTCGGACCAGGTGAGGCATGGATTGGAGCGCTGGAAGTCTCAAACCCCAGGGCTGCAACTCCAGGAAAGGGGCAACGGGGTCAGATGGTTGGGAGTGATCTAGGAGTGGTTGAGGTGGGGGTAGGGCCGCCGTTCTAAGGAAGCTCAGCAGGCAGCACACGGGTCTGCTGAAGGGGTTCTGATCCTAGGCTCCGGTGTAAGTAGGGCTCGGATCAGAGAGTCCTGCGTCTCCTACCGGGAGAGGGCGGCGAGGGGGCGGGGGGAGGGTCCTACCTAGACCTTGGGTCTAAGAGGGGTCGGGTTCTGAGTGCCTGGGCTTTGTTCAGATCCGGGTGTGGGGGTGGGGAGGGCGCAGCGTGCCGGGTTCCACTCGCCCTCTCCCTGTCCGCTCTGAGGCTGCTGGGTCCTTACCTTCCCTGGGGCTCCAATGGCGTCCGTCCTCAGCACCAGGAACCCCGCAGCCGCGCCCTCGCCTACTGCTGCCAGCACAGCAGCTCCGACCACCCCGCCCCTTTTCTCCGCGCACACCACCCCCCCGCCCCGCGGCCGGGCAGCCTGCGCATGCGCGGACCCCTCCAGCCCGCCCGCTTTCCCAACAAAAGCCCTCTCCACTGAGTCCCCAGTGCTCCTGCGATCCAGCGAGTGGGTGGGCGGGGTGGGGGGCTTTTTCGCCTTCCCTCCAGATACCCCTCACCCCTCCTCTGACCCGAGGCGCGCGCTCTCACAGCCTGTGGTGCCCTTGGACCACCCAATCATCTACCCTTGATCCTCGCACTTCTCTTCCCTGCCCTCCGGGTTCCCGCTAAGCTCCTCTGGTGTGGTCTGAGGTACACTATGCCTGGCTTCCCCAGCATGACCCCTAGGTCACAGACACAGAGGTCTCTAGTTGGGTCTCTAACTGCAACAAAGGAATGGAAATGGCCAGGGGGTGCCACTTGCCTTTGTGTTCCCCAGCACTATCCATCCCTGCGGGCCCCCAGACACCCTGGGAGCATTTGCTTTCCCAGCTACTCTTTTTTTTTTTTTTTTTTTTTTGAGATTTTATTTACTTATTGGACACAGAGAGACACAACAAGAAAGGGAATACAAGCAGGAGGAGTGGGAGAGGGAGAAGCCGAGCAGGGAGCGGGATATGGGACTCGATCCCCGGACTCTGGGATCATGACCTGAGCCGAAGGCAGAGGCTTAACCCACTGAGCCACCCAGGCGCCCTTCCCCAGCTGCTCTTAATGTGGCTTGGGCACCACAGCACACTCGGTGCTGGGGCTGGTCTTCCTCTCACAGCAGCCCTGGGAGGCAGATGTCAGCATCCCCATTTTACAGAACAGAAAGCAGAGGCACAGACACACCGCAGGAACAGCTAAGGCCACAGAGCCAGTCAACAGAAAATACAAAATGTGGGCCTGAGTCTCCCTGACTCCAAACCCCATGTCCCAATAGTGCTGGCGTGGGGACGGAGGCGGGCTCCCCTCTCCAGTTTGAGCGACAGACCTACTCCTCCCAAACCACACACACACCCCTCTTCTGCCCTGCCAACACCTGTCCCAAACAAGCAAAGTTTGTGCTCTCTGGGACCCAAGCTCATGCTCTGCATCCAGGACACAGGTAGGGACACCGCTCGCCTACTCTAGGTGGATCCATCCAGGTATGAGAATTGCTCCTTGGGATTCACTCCCTGCCCCAACTGTCAGACCTCTTCGCTGTGAGGGACACAAACAGGCTGCCCCTGAGGCCTTCCTGGTGCCTGCTGAAGCAGCCAGGACAATCAGGCACTTGTGTGCCTGAGCCATGGCGAGCCCCGATTCAGAGTAAATGTTTGCCCCGGGGTTCCTTCCAGGGCAGGGGCTTGGGGCAGTTGTGGTCTTGTGGAAAGAAGCTGGGCTGGTCTTCAGAACTCCAGGGATGGAGTGCCTGGCCAGTCGGTTGCTAGCTGTGTGAGCCTGCCCAGATCACCGGACGTCTCTGAGCCCGGTTTCTCAATATGCAAAAATGGGAAGCACAGGAAGCACTTACTTACCCAACCCAAACCAGGCTGCTATGCTTCCAGAATGACTGGAGGAACCGCTTTGGAGGGAGAAGATGCTATGTTTCCAACTCTGATTGGACCTGTGTTTTTGACAAAAACCATGGTGGGCTTTTATATTTGTTTTTAAAGTCAGTCTCTCCGGGACTCCTGTGCATGAATGGAAGCTATTGCTAGGACCACAGCTTTTACTCTCCAGTGCCCAGTATCAATTCTGGCTGGTTGGATGGCTTTCCTCAGCTGTTGCATAGCAACCGCCACTGTCAGCAGCCTGCGTCTCTTCAGCCCTTCCTGTGTAACACGTTTCCGTGGGAGGTGACCAGACCCTAGAAATGAAAGCCTTGACAGACTGCTCAGTGCTAGTAGAAAATACTATGTTCCCATCTCAAACTGAACCTGTGCTTTTTACAAAAACCATAGTGGACTCTTATGTTCATTTTGCTATTTGCTTTATTATTTAGTTTTTTTTTCTTGCTTTCTCCTTTTTAAAATTGAGATATAATTGACAACTAACCTTATGTTAGTTTCAGGTGTACAACAAATGATTCCAAAATTTTATATATTATGAGATGATCACTGCAGTTAGTCCAGTTAACATCTATCACCATATATAGCTACATCTTTTTTCTGATGATGTGGGCTTTCATTACATTTGTTTTTCTATAAGCCTCTCTCTCTCTCTCTCTCTCTCTCTCTCTTCTATATAACTATTTATGCTAATGTGCTAATAACTCCAAAATCTACAGCCCCAGTTTCAACTTCACCTTTGAGGTCCAGAGCCGTCTATTTATTCTCGTACCTGACATCTCTGCATGGATGTCTTGAGGGCTCTTCATAGTGAGTCTGTCTAGAACCAGTCACTTGGTAAACCTCCTCCTCCCACACACTCACACTCCCTGTCTCCCTTGTTTTTAAAATTCCCATCTTCACCACCTCAGTAAGTGGCACCATTACCCACACAACTACTCACCACAGAAAATGGAAGTCCCTACCACCACTCCCCCTTGCTCATACACTGCACCCCGAAGAAACCTCCGCAGTTCTCTGGAGCTACCTCTCCGTGTGTCTCTCCCCTCCCTTCCTTCCAGCAAATTCTAGTCGTGTTGGCCTCTCAGAATTCTCAACTCTGTCTCCTTCACTCAGGTCCTCCACTGGGCTCTGTTTCTTTCCAATCTCCCCGTGCTATAGCCTGTAAACTCTATCCAGGCAAGAAGCTGGAGAAGATGGGCAATCTGAGGGCTCTCCATGTTAGTTTCCCTTCTCTCAGGGATCACTGGTCTGTGTTGCCTGTGGTGCTGTGCGGTAAAGCACAATAATTGTTTTGGTTTACAGATATTTAGGTGGGAGAGTAAATCGGGTTCCTGTAAATCCATCATGGCTAGAGGCATGATGGTATAAAGTTTTTCTTAAATCTGAATTTTTTTTTCACTGAATGGCTTTAAGAAGTGTTTACTTTGTTATGCATCCATCGAAGATCTACCGAAGTGACTAGGCACAGATATCGCAAAGTGTGTATTCATGACATTCTTCCAGTCTGATCCCCCTCACTCCTAAAGAAGTGGGAGACCAGAAAAAATATAGAATCATTCAGGACCAGAGGTAAGAATTATAGAGAACTTCTCATCAGAAACAGTGCAAGTTATAAGAAAGTGGCGTACCATCTTTATAATAGTGAAATAATTAATTACTGTCAACTCAGAATTTTTTACTCATGGATATCTTTTTAAAGTGAAGTGGGGGGGGTGCCTGGATGGCTCAGCCCCTTAAGCTTCTGCCTTCAGCTCAGGTCATGATCCCAGGGTCCTGGGATTGAGCCCAGCCTTGGGCTCCCTGCTCAGCGGGGAGTCTGCTTCTCCCTCTGCCCCTCCCCCTACTCATCCTCTTGTACTCTTGCACTCCCTCGCTCTCAAATAAATACATAAAAAATATTTTTTTAAAAAAGTGTAGTTGAATTAAAAGTTTTTTCATACTTACCAGAGTTGAAATAATTCATCATCATTAGGTATGCATTATGAGAAATATTAAAGGATGCCTTTCAGGTACAAGAAAAATGGCAGTAAATGTAAACATGTTCTATAGAAATGAATAATCAATACTGGAGATGCTAAATATGATGATAGTGATAGAATGTTTATTTTTTTTAAAATTCCTTATGAATTAATTCAGAGTGTAAACAGAAATTCATAACAATGTATTGTGGAGTATAAATTATGTGGAATTATTAATTTCTTGGACAATAATAACACAGGGACTGGGGGGAATGTAAGTATACTGTGGTAAGACTCTAATTCTACAGGTGAAGTAGTACAATATTATTTGATGGTAGACCGAGGCAAGTTAAAGAAGCATCAAGTATAAACCAAAATGGACTTATCCAAAAAATTATGGTTAATAAGCCTCCATGGGAGATCAATGATATCATGAAATGCTCACTTTACTACTCATTCGTTCATTCTGAGGGAGAGAGAGAGAGAGAGAGAGAGAGTGCTTGGGAAGGGGGAGGGGCAGAGAGAGGGGGAGAGAGAGCATCTGAAGCAGGCTCCACAACCAGCATGGAGCCTCACACAGGGCTGGATCTCATGACCCTGAGATCATGACCTGAGCTGAAATCAAGAGTTGGACCCTTAACCGACTGAATCACCCAGGCACCTCCTCACTTAATTTGAAATAAATCCTAAAAGGGGAATACAATAAGACAATAGATAAGCAAGTAGAAAACAGGTAACAGCTTTAAATCCAACCATATCAATAACGGTATTAAATACAAATGGTCTAATTCACCAATTAAAATGTAGATATTGACATTCTGGAGTCCTTTTTCTTAAAATAGACTTTATTTTTTTTAGAGCACTTTTATGTTCTCAGCAAAATTGAGCAGGAAGTACAGAGCCATCCCATAAATCTCTTGCCCAAAACAGACACAGCATCCCCGACTATCAGCATTCTGCACCAGACAGGTATACTTCTTACAATCAATGAATCTACATCCATACATCATTATCACCCAAAGTCCACAATTTACATCAGTGTTTACTGTTGGTTTTGTGCATTCTGTAGGCTTGAACAAATATATAATGACATGTATCCACCATTATAGTATCATACAGAATTGTTTCACTGCCGCCCCCCATCACCCTCCCCAAATCCTCCGTGCTCCACATACAAACTCCTCTCTCTCTCTCCCCTGAGCACAAGCAACTACTAATTTTTTTTTTAGTACTGTTTGCATAGTTTTGCCTTTTTCGGAATATCATATAGTTGGAATCATGCAGTATGTAGCCATTTCAGATTGGTTTCTTTCAGCGAGTCATATGCATTTAAGTAAGTTTCCTACATGTCTTTTCATGGCTTGATGGCTCGTTTCTTTTTCATGCTGAATACTGTTCCATTGTCTGGGTGTGCCACAGTTCATTTATTCATTCACCTACTGAAGGACATCTTGGTTGTTTCCAAGTTTTAGCAATTATGAATGAAGCTGGTATAAACATACATGTGAGATTTTTATGTGGACATACATTTTCAGCTCATTTGGGTAAATACCAAGAAACGATCCATACAGCTGTACTGTATGGTCCGAGTAGATTTAGTTTTGTAAGAAAATGTCAAACTGTCTTCCAAAGTGTTCTTGCTATTTTGCATTCCTACCAGCAATGAAGGAGAGTTCCTGTTGCTCCACATCCCCACCGGCATTTGTTATTGCCACCGTTTTGGATTTGGGCCATTTTCATAGGTGTGCAGGGGCATCTCACTGTTCTAGTTTGTATTTCCCTGATGACACAGGACATGGATTTTAAAAATAAGATCCAGCTATATGCTGTGTAAATCCCACTTTAAATATAAAGGTGCGGGCGCCTGGGTGGCTCAGTGGGTTAAGCCGCTGCCTTTGGCTCAGGTCATGATCTCAGGGTCCTGGGATCGAGTCCCGCATCGGGCTCTCTGCTCAGCAGGGAGCCTGCTTCCCTCTCTCTCTCTCTGCCTGCCTCTCTGTCTACTTGTGATCTCTGTATGTCAAATAAACAAATAAAATCTTTAAAAAAAATATAAAGGTGCACAGAGGTTTAAAGTAAAAGGATGGGAAAAGATAGATCATGCTAGCTGTAATTATAACAAAGCTATACTGGATATATTAATATCAGACAAAGCAGATTTCAGAACAAAATATATCAGCAGGGATAGAGAGGATCATATATAAGAAGATCCTTTATATTGGTAGTTGGCTAAAATGGCCAATTCATCAGGTAGACATAAAAATTCTAAATGTTTATACACCTATAAACAGAGTTTGGAAATACATGAAAGAGAGAAAGATTCACAATTAGTTAGGGTCAGAGATTTTAAGTCTTTCCTCTCAACAACTGAACAAATTGATGAAAAAGTAAGTGTATAGACCGAAAAACACTATCACCTAAATTAATCTAATTAACATCTTAGAACACTCTCCCCAACAAAGAACACACACTACTTTCACATGTACACGAAAACTGGCCAAGATAGACAGTATATTCCAGGCCACAAATAAGTCTTACTACATTTGACAGGATTAGCATCACCCGAAAGATTTTCCTAGAGGACAGGGGATTAAATTAGAAGTAGATAACACAAATGTATCTGTAATATTTCAAAAATACTTGGAAAATATGGAATACATTCTTCAATAACAGATGGGTGAAAGAGGAAATAAAAAAGAAATTTAGAAAGTAATTTGAACTGAATGAAAATTAAAGTACAACTTACTAAAATTAGTAGGCTGCATTTACAGCAGTCCTTAGAAACAAATTTATAGAACAAAAATGCCTATATATAAAAACTGGAATTCAAACCAATGGCCTTAACTTCAGTACTTAGAAACAAAAATGCAGAAACAATGGAGACCAAAAGAGCAGAAGAAAGGAAACAAGGGAAAGTGCAGAAGTCACTGAACTAGACAGGAGAGAAGATAAAAGACTTTAAATCTGACCTCTAAGAATATCAATACAAACGGGGTGCCTGGGTGGCTCAGTCAGTGAAACCTCTGCCTGTGGTTCAGGTCATGATCCTGGGAGTCCTGGGATAGAGCCTCAGCCTGGCATTGGGCTCCCTTCTCAGCAGGGAGTCTGTTTCTCTCTCTCCCTCTGTTCCTGTTTCTCCTTCTCTCTCTTCTCCCCTGCTCCTTCTCTCTCTCTCTCTCTCTCTCTCTCTCTCTCTCTGTGTGTGTGTGTGTGTCTCAAAGAAATAAATAAAATCTATTTTTAAAAAGAGTATCAATACAATTGATAAGCCTTTATCCTGAATGATTAGGGGAATACAAGAGAGAGGACACGAGTTACCAATATCAGGAATGAGAAAATTATCATCAAGGATCTTTCTTTTAAAGTTTATAAGTGCATATTATCAATAACTTTATTGTAACCAATGCAGTTTGATGCAACAAAAATAGGTAATTGAGAGAATGAAATTTAAAATACCATTTGCAAGAGCAAAAATACCATTTACAATAGCCTAAAACTATGAATTGTTTAGGTATAGATCTGGCAAAGCACGTGCAACATTTTACCTGAAAACATTAAAATAT
Organism: Neogale vison; assembly: GCF_020171115.1. Lineage (NCBI taxonomy): Eukaryota > Metazoa > Chordata > Mammalia > Carnivora > Mustelidae > Neogale > Neogale vison. The sequence goes on along the minus strand of NC_058105.1, from coordinate 86,505,578 downwards.
TGCTGAAAACAATTAAAACAATTAAAGAAGACCTAAATAAATGCAGAGATATACCGTGTTCGTGACATCAAAGACCAGATATTGTTAAAGAGTTAAATCTCCACAGATTCATCAATAGACTCAGCACAATCTCGATAAGAATCCTATGAGGGTTTTGGTAGGAATTGACCAACAGATTCTGAAATTTATAAGGAAATAAAGAACACCTAGAATAGCTAAAACAATTTTGTAAAAGAAAAACCAAATCAAAAGATGTACACTGTCAGATTTCAACATTTTTATTTTTTAGGTGATCTGGATTAAGGAGGGCGCTCCTTGTGATGAACATCGGGAGTTGTATGGAACTGTTGAATCCCTATGTTGTACACCTGCAACAAATACTGCCCTCTGTGTTACCTAACTGGAATTTAAATGAAAATTAAAAAAGACAAAAATCAATACTTACTATGAAGCTACAATAATCAAGAGGGTTTGCTGCTGACATAAAGATTGACGACAGGACAAAGGAGCATAATAATGATTCCAGGTACAAATACACACAAGCATGTAGTCAACTGCTTCTTCAAAAAATGTGCCAAGGATATTCAATGGGGAAAAAATAATCTTTTCAAATCATTGTGGTGGAAAAGATGAAATAGCCATATGCGAGAGAGAGAGGGAAAGGGAGAGAGAGAGAGAGAGAAATAGGAGGGGGAGAGGAACCATGAGAGACTATGGACTATGGACTCCAGGAAACAAACAGGGTTTTAGAAGGAGGAGGGTGAGGGGATGGGTGAGCCCGGAGATGGGTATTAAGGAGGGCACAAATTGCCTGGAGCACTGAGTGTTATACACAAACAATGAATCATGGAACACTTCATCAAAAACTGATGATGTACGGTATGGTGACTAATATAACATAATAAAAATTTTTTAATTTAAAAAAAGAAAGAAAAGAGAAAGAAAAAAAGATGAAAGAAAGAAAGAAAAGGAAAGGAAGGAGGAAAGAGAGACTTCTATTCTTACTTGACACCATAAGCAAAAACAAAATGGAAATAGAAATGGAAAACCTAAGTGTGAGTTAAAATTCTTAAAATCCTACAAGGAATCATAGGAAATTATGACTTTCATAGTGTGCTTGATTTGGATAAAGTTGTCTAAAGCACAAACTATGCAAGAAAAAAATGGGTAAATTTGACCTCACCAAAATAAATAAATAAATATATATATATATATATATATATATATATATATATATATTGGTAGTCAAGTGTCACTGTTTTGAAAATGAAAGAGAAAGTCACAGGCTGGGATGAAGTACTTAGGAAAAAATATATATCCAACATAGGACACGTTTCAACTATATAAAGAACTCTTAAAATTCAATCATAAGAAAATAAATACCCAACTAAAAAACTAAAAACCTGGACAAAATATTTCAACAGACTACCTCAATAAAGAAGTAATACAGGTGGCAAGTAGACACATGAAACATGCTCACCGTCATTTATTATTAGGTAAATGCAGATTAAAACCACAATTTTAAAACTGTGTGGACACCCTAGCATGACTAAAATAAAAGAGCTGAGCATAGCAAATGGAACAGAGCAACTGGAATACTCATGCACTGGTGGTGGAAATGTAAAATAATGCAAACACTTCAGAAAATAGTTTGATAGTTATCTGGCTAAATATGCATGCCCCTACAACCCAGCCATTCCACTCCAAGGTATACACAGAAAAAAGGAAAATCTATTTCTACAAAAAGTGTGCTTATGAATGTTCCTTGCAATTTTATTTCTAATAGACAAAACCCCAGAGACAAACCAAATATCCATCAACAGGGACATGATCTAATTGTGGTATATCCATACAATGTCATAAGCCATTGAAAAGGAATGAATTATTGATATATACAGCAGCGTGAATAAATCTGAAAATATAATACTAGAAAGAAGGCAGAAGATCCCCTGCCCCCCCAAAAAGAATACACGTGGTATGATTACACTTATTAATACTAGAAAATGAACATTAATCTATAGTGACAGAAATCAGTTCAATGGTCGCCTGGTGATGAGGGCATGAGGAGGGCAGGATGGCTTTCAAAGGCACACAAGGATATTTTTGGTTGTTGGTTTTGAATAGATAATGAATATATATGTATACGTACATATACATACATACATACATATACATACGTATACATACATATATATATTCATTGTCTTGACTATGATGATTGGTCCACAAGTACATATAACAAAATGCATCAGACTGCACACGTTACTTTTAGAAGATTTACATTTGTTAATTTGAGAGAGAGGGGGAGGGAGTGTGTGCCCCAGAGTAGGGGGACGACGTGCAGAGAGAGAGAATCTTGGAGCAGACTCCCTGCTGAGTGCAGAGCCCAACGCAGGGCTCAATCCCCTGATCCATGAGATCACCACCTGAGCCAAAACCAAGAGTCGGGCGCTCAACTGACTGAGCCACCCAGGCGTGCCCAGACTGTGCAGTGCAGTTAAATTAAGTCTGCTGGGTCTCTAGTATGTCAGTTTTAACTCAATGCAGCCAATAAAAAAAAAAAAAAAAAAAAAAAAAAAAAAAAAAAAGATCAGGGATGAGGATATATGTTACACATTTTACAAATTTATAAAATATAAATATCATGGGGCGCCTGGGTGGCTCAGTGGATTAAGCCGCTGCCTTCGGCTCAGGTCATGATCTCAGGGTCCTGGGATCGAGTCCCGCATCGGGCTCTCTGCTCAGCAGGGAGCCTGCTTCCTCCTCTCTCTCTCTGCCTGCCTCTCTGCCTACTTGTAATCTCTCTCTGTCAAATAAATAAATAAAATCTTTAAAAAATATAAATATCAAATACTGTGTACACCAAGAACACTGGTCTCACTGTATGCATTTTTCAGTTGCATTAAGAATATGATACATATTAAACACACTGGATTTCTTGTTTCTGTAAGAGGCACAGAGTTGGAGTGGAAAATGCAAACAAAGAGCATCAAATAAATGAATGACAAGTGAGGGGCCTGGCCTGAAAGAATCACGAGAACAGTGATATGAGCTGGAAATAAGATTTTGTCAAACTCTGACCCTAAAGTATCCCCACTGCCCCTTTGCTTGAACTATTCTGACCTTCTCTTAGGCCTGTGAGAATCATACTTGTGACTGCCTCAGGAACTTTAGAGTGCTATTCCTGGAGACCCTGAAGTGGTAAGCCATTTTCCTCTCCTGTTCATCTGTCTACCTCATGCTTATTTTTGAGGTCTCAACTTAAATATCACTTTTTCATGAAGGCATTTTCTGGTGACCAACCACTTTATCCCCAATTTAAATTACTCATCCTCTTTTCCTTTCTCTTAGTACCTGAAAACTTCCTCCACTTCGGTATTTGTCACAAAAGTTTATATTCATTAGAGAGAGCCTTTCTGAAACATCTGTCTCCCCGTTCCAGCTCAAGCCCCATGGTGAAAGTTGCCATTGTCTGTTTTCTTCTCCACTGTATATCCTGAGGGCCTATTCCAATGCCTGTTACATAATGGACTCTCAAGTACGTCTGTGGGAGGAATAAACGAATAAATGAATGAATTGAAAAACTGAGTGGAAAGGATGGAAGAATTGGTAGAGGGATTGGTATATGAATGTATATATTCACGGTTTTCCTGCAGATGTGGCTCCATGTGGCCCTGACAGTAGGGAAACAGACAAGCATATGGGAGGGAGAGCAAACGGATGAAAGGTACCCAGATATGGAATATGGGGGAAAGGATGGAAGGGAGAAAGAGAGACTAAGCAGAAAAACCAGTGGGAGGACCGAAAAGACTTAGGAAAGAGGGAGAGAGAAGTAGTAGCAAAGAGAGAGGGAGGAATCAGGGGAGACGAGGGAGAGGTGGGGGGAGAGGGGCAGTAAATAGGACAGCAGGGTGACAAGCAGAAAGGCAAGGGGTAGGAAGAAAAGTTAAGGAGCACCTCTCCCCAGTGACACACCTTACTGGGTGGTGAACAAAATAATGAATTCCAGAAGTGCCCCCCTTTTCTTTCTATCACTATCATCTCTCAACATGGGCCACGGAAAATTTAGAGCTGTTTGTAAAAACCGAGACCACAGAGGTCCTGCCTCATTCATTGCTCTTGGTGAAAAGCTGGTAGCTGAGATCTCACCAGCGATAAGGCTACAGGGAAGAAACATGAACAAGAACACACTCCTCATTCTGAAGCCAGCTGCATTCAGGTGGCTACACAGGAAGCACATACTGTGAAAGTATGTGCTACACTGACGTGTGCATTGTATTTGTGGAAAGAAAATAAAAAGGAAATATTTTACCAAGACTTTCATGTAACATGCCATGGAGAATTCCCCATCGTGGGGGCACTGGGAAGGAATTGAATCCTCTCAGGGACAACACAAGAATTCCAGATAGAAGTTGCTTCTGCTGCTGCTGGTATTGGGAATTCATTATGTCAAACCTCTGGAGTACTCTCTGGAATAGAGAATTTAATGTCCCAAAGCCATGAAAAGGTTTGTAAACATGATCATTTGATCCCAAGCACATTTTTGCAAGTGGTGTTAGACTAAGGACACTCAATGAAAACAAACAGCCACATTTTAGCATTTAAACATGCTAATACGAAACTACCCTAACATCCTGATCTTAGTTTTGCCATTAGATCTTCCCCTCCCTTCTCCTGAGACATGAGGGAGTAAAAATTTACAATGATTCCACTTTGGATACCTTTGAGTAATGGTGTGGGGGTGTGTGTGTTGCCCCTCACAGTGGATTTTATTTGGGGAGGACAAGGAAAGCAAACATGAGGAGAACTTATGAGAGTGAAATGTTGGCTTCCCAATAGTAAATGGCAGCCCTGGGGCAGGTAACACAGGATCAACCGAAAGGCTGATTACTAACAGACTTGTGAGGCTTATTCAGAAAGTGGTTATCAAGGGAAAGTTATTCTTGGATCCCTTTTATCATCAGATCCTTCTTTGGGGGGGGGAATTGGGAGGGGGCCATTAGGGGGGCTAGGTACAACAAGAAATGTGCAGAGTATTATCAATATAGTACTTAATGGTAGCCAAAAGGGATTTCTCAAAAAGGCAGTAAGGTTATGTGTTGTCCAGTTGCAGATAACTGTAAAATGTGAGGTACATGAAGTAACATCGTGTCCAGAGTAAATGGATAATTATTTACATATGTGGGAGTAGTTACTAAATATGACTTGAAGTGGCCAATTCTATCTGAAAAATATCAGACGCCAGTAACTCAACCATGGGACGTGTTGCCAGTTTGGACAATCTAAATGTCAAGAACAAAGTGCTGAGAGATAAAACGAGGCTTAAATGAGGACAACCTACTTATGTGGGACCAGTTTAAGGTTAAGAACACTGATGTCATGGTACCAGACATTAGTGCATGAGCCCCTGATGGAAAAGCAGGTGTGAGGGAATGACTGAAAATTCAGGGATCCTTAACCAGACAATTTACCTTATCTTCACATGGGTTGAGTCCACCAACCATGCCTGCAAACACCAAGTGCCGGTCTCTGGATGAGACTATGGCATCACCGGAGGCCATGTCTATTCAAATGGGTGCATGTGATATTTCAATGTGGGTTATGACATTTGGGTATATGTGCTTCCCATCTGCAGTAGGGTGAGAGGCATGTGAAAGTGTGGAGTTATCGGTAAGAATCTGACAGTACGGGACTAGTATTTGTCCAGAGGACGAAACGACATCTTCCTCCTACCTGGCACTGCCACTCTGCCCTCTCCCAGAGCTTTCTCTAAATGAGGCACAGACACAAGGGCTTGGAATATTGTTCACTGGGCTAGTTCCCTGTACCCCTCCATTTAGAGCCTTCTGGTTCTACACACAGGCGTGGGCTCAAGAATGAAGCAGAATTCCTTTGATTCATTCTGCATCTTACCACCACTGACCCCCAATGTGCAAGGACGATGACTCAGCCCCAAGGCTCCAGTGGGAAGACAGGAAGAGAGAGTGACGTGGCAGCACCCCGCCTTCACCGGTGGGCACTGGCTCAGCTTGCAGCTTAGTATTGTAAGAGAGAACATGGGCGTGTCCTACATGCATGCATGCCACCTCACAGTGGCCAGTGGTACTGTGCTCAGTGCTCCAGAACCTGGCCCGTCATAGGAGTCTTCCCCCTTGGGATCAGGGCCTTTCCCTGGACTAAGGAGTGCAAAGAGAAGCCCGACTCCATTCCCTGTGAGCTAGAACCACAGATAGAAACCAATTTGGTCAAAGAACAAGGAAGTCTTGTGTAAAAACTGGTTTCTCCAAAACAAACAAACAAACAAACAAAACCAAAAAACTGGGTTTGCTGTTACAGCCTCAAACTGTTAAAATCTGGGCCTGATGAGAAAAACAAAGGTGAATTCATGAAAGTGAACTTTCACTAAAAAATGAAGGAGCAATAAAATCTAGCATGTAATGGCTGACGATTTTGAAACTTTTAATCAAGGTGGAAATCAGTCACATGCTTTGGTTGACAACCTACAACTCTATAAAGTACTACAGTGGGGGTCTATACAAATTAAAAAAAACAAAGGATATTTATTTTACAAATTTATTACAACATGTTAATTATTTTTTAAAAAATCAATCACTACAAGAAAATATGAACATGGATACAATAAATTATATCAAATTGCAATGTTCAGAATTACTGGTTCAAAATCATTGCATACAAACGTCTATGTTTTCACTTGTGAGATAAACTGACAGGCTAGCAGGTGGATAGCAAGAAAGGTAGATAAATTTACAGAAATGATTTTAGCAGAAGAAGAGAAAAAAAAATGAAAAAGAAAAAAATTAAATTAACTGCAAGACTAAAAAATCACAGGCAGAAAGCCATGAGTTCCGTGGTTTGTTTTCTCCTCCTCTGGAATTCTGCTGCTCTCTCCTTGGTATTGAAACTGCACTCCTTGGTAGGTGAACTTGGTCTTGCCTGGATTTCTTGTTGATCTTCTGGGGGAGGGGCCTGTTGTAGTGATTCTCAAGTGTCTTTGCCCCAGGCGGAATTACACCGCCCTTAACAGGGGCCGGGCTGAGTGATCTGCTCCGCTTTGCTTTCAGGAGCTTTTGTTCCCTGAGCGCTTTCCAGAGAGTTCCAGAGGACGGGAATACAAATGGTGGCCTCCTGGTCTCGCCCGGAGGAGCCGAGAGCCCGGGGCCCCGCTCCCCAGTGCGCCCTCAGCGAACAGCTCCTAGTAACTCGCGTCTGCCTAACCTCCGGCCGCGCTCCGAGCTCACCGAGCTTGCGACCAGTTCAAGGCAACTCTGAGCTGCGAGCTTACTGTCGATGGAAAAAAGACAGCCTCTTCAATAAATGGTGTTGGGAAAATTGGACAGCTACGTGCAGAAAAATGAAATTGGACCATTTCCTTACACCACACACAAAAATAGATTCAAGATGGATTAAGGACCTCAATGTGAGAAAGGAATCCATCAAAATCCTTGAGGAGAACACAGGCAGCAACCTCTTCGACCTCAGCCGCAGCAACATCTTCCTAGGAACATCGCCAAAGGCAAGGGAAGCAAAGGCAAAAATGAACTTTTGGGATTTCATCAAAATCAAAAGCTTTTGCACAGCAAAGGAAACAGTTAACAAAACCAAAAGACAACTGACAGAATGGGAGAAAATATTTGCAAACGACATATCAGATAAAGGACTAGTGTCCTAAATCTGTCCTAAATCTATAAAAAACTTAACAAACTCAACACCCAAAGAACAAATAATCCAATCAAGAAATGGGCAGAGGACATGAACAGACGTTTCTGCCAAGAAGACATCCAGATGGCCAACAGACACATGAAAAAGTGCTCCATATCACTCGGCATCAGGGAAATAAAAATCAAAACCACAATGAGATACCACCTCACACCAGTCAGAATGGCTAAAATCAACAAGTCAGGAAATGACAGATGCTGGCGAGGATGCGGAGAAAGGGGAACCCTCCTACACTGTTGGTGGGAATGCAAGCTGGTGCAACCACTCTGGAAAACAGCATGGAGGTTTCTCAAAATGTTGAAAATAGAACTGCCCTATGACCCAGCAATTGCACTACTGGGAATTTACCCTAAAGATACAAACGTAGTGATCCAAAGGGGCACGTGCACCCGAATGTTTATAGCAGCAATCTCCACAATAGCCAAACTATGGAAAGAACCTAGATGTCCATCAACAGATGAATGGATAAAGAAGATGTGGTATATATACACAATGGAATACTACGCAGCCATCAAAAGAAACGAAATCTTGCCATTTGCGACAACATGGATGGAACTAGAGCGTATCATGCTTAGCGAAATAAGTCAAGCGGAGAAAGAAAAATATCATATGATCTCCCTGATATGAGGAAGTGGTGATGCAACATGGGGGCTTAAGTGGGTAGGAGAAGAATCCATGAAACAAGATGGGATAGGGAGGGAGATAAACCATAAGTGACTCTTAATCTCACGAAACAAACTGTGGGTTTCTGGGGGGAGAGGGGTTGGGAGAAGGGGGGTAGGGTTATGGACATTGGGGAGGGTATATGCTTTTGGGTAAAGTGGAAGGGGAGATGAACCATGAGAGACTATGGACTCTGAAAAACAATCTGAGGGGTTTGAAGTGGCGGGGGGGGGGGTGGGAGGTTGGGATACCAGGTGGTGGGTATTATAGAGGGCACAGCTTGCATGGAGCACTGGGTGTGGTGAAAAAATAATGAATATTGTTTTTCTGAAAATAAATAAATTGGAAAAAAATTTACAGAAATGATTTTTACAAGAATCAGATTCTAACACACATGCCATTCAAATAAAAAGTACCAGATTTTATTTTATTAGACTATGACAAAATAAAGGGCAGGAATCAAGAAAGAGGTAAATCTTTGTTTAGTGATCTCTTTACCTGAAGAGATGTTTGTTTATGGAAGATTACTCGAAGGTTAAGGAAAAAGAATTCTGGAAACCAATAAAATGTGGATCTATTGAGAAAAATAAATGTGAATTCACTCACAGAAAATTACCCCTGAAACTAACAATACGCTGCATGTTAATTAACTAGAATTTAAATAAAAACTCAAAAAAAGGGAAAAAAGCAACAAAATCTAGCATATAGATGCTGAGGATTTTAAAGTGTTCAAAGGTGGGTATAAATTGAACACACGGTTTAATTAACTAATGCTATTCTGATCAAAATTCCAGCAGTATTCTTCAAAGAGCTGGAGCAAATAATCCTAAAATTTGTATGGAATCAGAAGAGACCCCAAATCGCTAAGGAAATGTTGAAAACCAAAAATAAAACTGGGGGCATCACGTTACCTGATTTCAAGCTTTATTACAAAGCTGTGATCACCAAAACAGCATGGTACTGGCATAAAAACAGACACACAGACCAGTGGAACAGAGTAGAGAGCCCAGATAAGGACCCTCAACTCTATGGTCAAATAATCTTCGACAAAACAGGAAAAAATATACAGTGGAAAAAAGACAGTCTCTTCAATAAATGGTGCTGGGAAAACTGGGCAGCTATATGTAGAAGAATGAAACTCGACCATTCTCTTACACCGTACACAAAGATCAACTCAAAATGGATGAAAGACCTCAATGTGAGACAGGAATCCATCAGACTCCTAGAGGAACACATAGGCAGTAATCTCTTCGATATCAGCCACAGCAACTTCTTTCAAGATATGTCTCCAAAGGCAAAGGAAACAAAAGCGAACATGAACTTTTCGGACTTCATCAAAATCAAAAGCTTCTGCACAGCAAAGGAAACATTCAACAAAACAAAGAGGCAACCCACGGAATGGGAGAAGATATTTGCAAATGACAGTACAGACAAAAGGTTGATATCCAGGATCTATAATGAACTCCTTCATCATCACTAGCCATCAGGGAGATTCAAATTAAAACTACATTGAGATATCACATTACACCAGTTAGAATGGCCAAAATTAGCAAGACAGGAAGCAACATGTGTTGGAGAGGATGTGGAGAAAGGGGAACCCTCTTCCACTGTTGGTGGGAATGCAAGTTGGTGCAGCCTCTTTGGAGAACAGTGTGGAGATTCCTCAAGAAATTAAAAATAGAACTTCCCGATGACCCTGCCATTGCACTCCTGGGTATTTACCCCAAAGATACAGATGTCGTGAAAAGAAGGGCCATCTGTACCCCAATGCTTATAGCACCAATGGCCACGGTCGCCAAACTGTGGAAAGAACCAAGATGCCCTTCATCGGATGAATGGATAAGGAAGATGTGGTCCATATACACTATGGAGTATTATGCCTCCATCAGAAAGGACAAATACCCAACTTTTGTAGCAACATGGACGGGACTGGAAGAGATTATGCTGAGTGAAATAAGTCAAGCAGAGAGAGTCAGTTATCATATGATTTCACTTATTTGTGGAGCATAATAAAAAGCATGGAGGACATGGGAAGTTAGAGAGAAGGGGGTTGTGGTAAATTGGAAGGGGAGGTGAATCATGAGAGACTATGGACTCTGAAAAACAATCTGAGGGCTTTGAAGTGGCGGGCGGTGGGAGGTCGGGGTACCAGGTGGTGGGTATTTATTATAGAGGGCATGGATTGCATGGAGCACTGGGTGTGGTGAAAAAATAATGATACTGTTATGCTGAAAATAAATAAATTTTAAAAAATATATATAAAAAAACAACATGTAGCTACATTTACAAAATGTAAGAGGGTTAGGTATTATAAATTTAAAGACATAGGCCTGTGATTTCATAAATTTATTACAATACGCTGATTGTTAATAAAAGAAATCAAGGACAATGTGGAAAAATAAGTGCAAAACAATAAATTATACCAATTTTAACATCCAGAATTATCTAGTTCCAACACTGGCTCAAAATAACTTCAGATACTTTGTTATTCACCTATGAAACAAAAGGATAGGTTGATAGGTGGAAAGCAAGAAAGAGGGACAACTTGAGAGAAATGAATATCACAAAAAGTGGCTTATACCACACATGCCATTCAAGATCAAAATATACTCAATTTTGTTTTTCAGTATGCTAAAATAAAGGGAAAGGGAAAAAGAAAGAGATGAATCTCGGTTTGGGGATATTTGTGTCTGGAAGATTCCTCCAAAGTTAAGAAAATAGATCCTCAGTAACATTATGTATTTGGGAACTTTATTATTTTCATGGTTCATTTAAATTTTGTTGGGCTCAGGAAAATCCCTGCCTTGGAAGATAACATACGAAGAGGATAGTTCCCTTGCACTTTCCACCACAACAAACCACACCCCCATCCATTCTCCCATTTTTTTCAAATACACTTATTTATTAAAGTATAAATTACAAAAATTATACAAATCATGATTGTGTTGCTCCATGTAATTTCACAAAGTGAACACACCATACCTATACAATCCCCACTCAGACTGAAATGTAGAATATCACGTACCTCCCTACAAGACCCTCTTGGGCCCCTTGCCAGTTACTGCCCATCCCTCGTCTGCAAAGTAACCATAGTCCTCACCTCTGGCATCATGGTCTGGTTTTGTCTGATTTTAAATTTATGTAAATGGACTCATATTGTATAGAGTCTTTTTTGTTTAGCTTCTTTTCACTCAACATCATTTTCCTGTGTTTTATCCATGCTCTTGGGTCTGGTAGTTATTCAATCATTTAATTGTTACGTTGTAGTCTGTCATATGAATGTGTATAATTTATTCATCAATTTTACTTGTTGTAAATAGTTGGGTAGTTTTTTGGTCTGGAAAAGTACATATTTTGCTATATGAACAATATTGTACAGACTTTAGCATTAACTGTACTTATATATGTGAATTTGTGTGGTTACCTAGGAGCTGAACAGCTAGGACATAGGACATTGCCTACAGTCAGCTTTATTAAGTAGTACCAGAGAAATCTCCAAAATGATCATACTATTTAAAAAAAATGCATGGTAAAATGTACATATCATAATAGTTATCATCTTAACCATCCATAAGTGTAGAATTCATGGTATTAAGTACATTCACAATGTACCCATCACCATCACCACTAACTGTACCTAAAAAGTTTGTCATCATCTCCAACACAAACTCTGTACCTATTAAAAAATAACTCCCCATTTCTTCCTCCTGCTGATCAACACAAATATAATATTTGTTTTACTGTGTCTGCCTTATTTTAGTTAGCATAACGTTTTCAAGGTCCATCCATGTTGAGGCATATGTCAAAATTTCATTTTTAAAATATCTGATTAAAATCCCATTGCATGCACATACCACAAATCATTTACCGATTCATCAGTTGATGGACACGTGGTTGTTTACACCTGTTGGCCACTGTCAATAATGCTGCTATGAACGTGGGTATACAAATTTCTGTTTGAGTCCTTGCTCTCAAATTTTCTGGATATATACCTACAAGTGGAATTGCTAGGTCATATGGTAGCTCTGTGTTTAACTTTCTGAGAAGCTGCCAGCTCCTCAGCCATGAAAAGCTGTGATCAACAATCAGAATCCAGAGCCTCAATATTTAGAGAACAAGGTCCTAATTGCCCACGCTGGCTCCAGCAAGCCACACCAGCTGCCTGCCTGTATTTTCTTCTGAAAGTTTTATTATTTTACATTTCTTACTTAGATGTGGAATACATCTCAAATGGATTGTTTCACATTTTGTAAGAATGGAGGAATATTCTTTTATTTCCCCCTGTAGAGATACACAACTGATACCACACAAGTTATTGAAAAGACCATCTTTTCCCCACCTCACTGCAATGGCATTTACATCATCAGTGACCATATATGTGCATGTGTGTTTCTGGACTCTTTAGTCTATTCCATATGTCTGTTTATCCTTGCACCAATAATACAATGTCTTCATTATAACTTTCTATTAACTCTTCTTATAGAGCCCTTCAGCTATGCTTTTCTTCATCAAAATTAATTGGCTCTTTATCTCCATTTCCATTTCCATATACATGTTAAAATGAACTTGTCAATTTCCAAAAATCCTGCTGTGTTTTTTAAATGTAATTTAATTTAATTTAATTTTAATTCCAGGATAGTTAATATATAATGTTATATTAGTTTCAGGTGTACAAATAGTGATTCAACAATTCCATCCATGACCCAGTGCTCATCACAGCAAGTGCACTCCTTAATCCCCATCACCTATTTCACCCTTCCCACCCCCCCACCTCCCATATGATAACCATTGGTTTGTTCTCTGTAGTTAAGAATCTGTTTCTTGGCTCTTCTCTCTCTCTCTCTCTCTCTCTCTCTCTCTCTCTCTCGCGCGCGCGCGTGCGCACTATTGGTGTTTCTTTAATTCCACTTATGAGTGAAATCGTATGGTATTTGTCTTTCTCTGAATGACTTATTTCACTTAGCATTATACTCTCCAGCTCCATCCATGGCATTGCAAATGGCAACATTACTTTCTTTTTTGTGGCTGAATAATATTCCATTGTGTGTATATACCACATCTTCTTTATCCATTCATCTATCAATGGATACTTGTGCTGCTTCCATAACTTGGCTATGGTAAATAATGCTGCTATAAACATAGGGGTGCATGTATCCCTTTGAATTAGTGTTCCTGTATTATTTGAGTTAATACCCAGTAGTGTGATTGCTGGATCATAGGGTAGTTCTATTTTCTAACTTTCTGAGGAACCTCCATACTGTTTTCCACAGTGGCTGCACAAGTTTGCATTCCCACCAACAGTGCAAGAGAGTTCCCTTTTCTCCAATCCTCATCAATACCTGCTGTTTTTTGTGTTGTTGGTTTCAGTGATTCTGACAGGTGTGTGGGGTGATATCTCATTGTAGTTTTGATTTTCTCGATGATCAGTGATGTTGAGCATCTTTTCATGTGTCTGTTGGCCATCTGGGTATCTTCTTTGGAGAAGTCTGTTCATATCTTCTGCACATTTCTTAACTGCATTGTTTGTTTGGGGAGCTGAATTTGGTAAATTCTTTATAGATTTTGGATATTAGCTCTTTATCAGATATATCATTTGGATCTATCTCCTCCCATTCAGTATGTTGCCTTTTGTTTTTTTTTTAAGGACTTATTTATTTATTTATCTGAGAGAGAGTGAGAGTGGAGCGAGGTGCAGAAGGAGAGGGAGAGAGCGAATCTTCAGCTGACTCCCCACTGAGTGTGGAGCCTGACGTGGTGCTCAATCTCAAGATCCTGAGATCACGACCTGAGCCAAAATCAAGAGTCAGATGCTTAACTGACTGAGCCACCCAGGCACCCCAGGTTGCCTTTTAGCTTTGTTGATTGTTTCCTTCAACGTGCAAAAGCTTTTTATTTTGATGGAGTCCCAATAGCTTATTTTAGCTTTTGTTTTCTTTGCTTCAGTAGACAGAAGCTGCTATGGCTGATGTCAAGAGATTACTGCCTATGTTCTCCTCTAGGATTTTGATAGTTTCCTGTCTCACATTTAGGTCTTTCAAACATTTTAGAGTTATTTTTGCATATGGAGTAATAAAGGGGTCTCTTTCATTCCCCTGCATGTTCTGTCCAGTTTCCTCAACACCATTTGTGGAAGAGACTGCCTTTGTTTTCACTGGATGAACTTTCCTGCTTCATCGAATATTACTTGACCATATAGTTGTGGATCCATTTCTGGGTGTTCTATTCCATTCCACTGATCTAGGTGTCTACTTTTGTGCCAGGACCATACTGTCTTGATGACTACAGCTTCTTTTTTTCCCTCATTAAACTTATGTTTTAGTGGGTCTCGAAATTCTGTGACAGATTTTTGGTCAAGTTGTTTCCATTACAAAGTACTGATTTTAGTAATAGCTTAGAATTGCCACACACATGAAAAAAAAAAAAGAACAAATGGTCCACAAGACATTTTCCTTTCCTTCTGAAGGTTTTACAATGCATTGTTATCATTTACCAGTCTTTTACTATTAAATGGTCAACTGACACAAACCATTCTGAGACCATTCTTCCACAGCTGATTAAGACCAGAGTGACAGGTATTGGGAATAATATAATATACATTTAGGCTTCTGAGCTTTCTGGGCAGACTTGGTGACCATGACAGCTCCAGCTGTCTTCTTGTCCACTGCTTTGATGACACCCATAGCAACACGGCCCAGAGGGGGATAGTCAGAGAGGCTCTCAACTCACACAGGCTTGCCAGGAACCATCTCAACAATGGCAGCATCACCAGATCTCAAGAACTTGGGACCGTCCTCCAGCTTCTTTCCAGAATGATGATCTATCTTCTCCTTCAGCTCATCAAACTTGCAGTGTGAGCTGTGTGACAATGCAGCACAGGTGCATATCCAGCACTGATTTGGCCTGGATGGTTCAAGATAATCACCTGAGTTGTGAAGCCAGCTGCTTCCATTGGTGGATCATTTTTCCTGTCACCAGCCACATTGCCACGATGAACACCTTTGGCAGACACCATCTTGACATTGAAGCTCACGTTGTTCCCAGCAAGAGCCTCACTCGAAGCTTCATGGTGCATCTCAACAGACTTTGCTTCAGTTGTAACATTGACTGGAGCAAAGGTGACCACCATGCCAGGTTTAAGAACACCAGTCTCCACTCAGCCCACAGGGACAGCACCGTACCACCAATTCTGTAGACGTCCTGGAGAGGTAGACACAGGCCTGTCAGGTGGACAAGTTGGTGGCAGAATGCAATCCAGAGCTTCAAGCAGTGTGGTTCCACTGGCATTCCCATCTTTTCGGGTGACTTTCCATCCCTTGATCCAAGGCATGTTAACAGTTGGCTCTGGCATGTTGTCACCATTCCAACCAGAAATTGGCACTAACGCTACGTGTTGGGGTTGTAGCCCATTTTCTTAATGTAGGTACTGCCTACCTTAATGATTTCCTCGTATCTCTTCTGGTTGTCAGGTGGCTCAGTGGAATCCATTTTGTCAACACCAACAGTTAGTTGTTTTACACCCAGTGTGTAAGGCAGAATGGCATGCTCATGGCTCTGCTCATTCTTGGAGATACTTCCTTCAGATTCACCAATGACAGCAGCACTAATCAGGACAGCACAGTAAGTCTGAGATGTACCTGTAACCATGTTTTTGATAAAGTCTCTGTGTCCTGGGGCATCAGTGATGGTCACATAATACTTCCTGGTCTCAAATTTCCACAGGGAGATATCCATGGTGATACCACATTCACATTCAGCTTTTGGTTTTTCCAAGACCCAGGGATACCTGAAGGAGCTCTTTCCCATCTCAGAAGCCTTCTTCTCAAAAATTTCCATGGTTCTTTTGTTGATTCCACCACATTTGTAGGGCAGATGACCAATAGTGGGTTCAATTGCTTGATTTATCTTTCTGCTGCTTCATTATGGGTGTATAGAAATACAAGACCCATAGATCAATGGAACAGAATAGAGAGCCCAGAAATAGACCCTCAACTCTATGGTCAACTAATCTTTGACAAAGCAGGAAAGAATGTCCAATGGAAAAAATACAGTCTCTTCAACAAATGGTGTTGGACACATTGGACAGCCACATGCAGAGAAAAGAAACTGGACCACTTCCTTACACCACAGATGAAAATAGACTCAAAATGGATGAAGAACCTCAATGTGAGAAAGGAAATCATCCAAATCCTTGAGGAGAACACAGGCAACAACCTCTTCGACCTCAGCTGCAAAAACTTCCTAGGAACATCGCCAGAGGCAAGGGAAGCAAGGGCAAAAATGAACTATTGGGACTTCATTAAGATCAAAAGCTTTTGCAGCAAAGGGAACAATTAACAAAACCAAAAGTCAGCTGACAAAATGGGAGAAGATACTCACAAATGACATATCTGATAAAGGGCTAGTATCCAAAATCTATAAAGAACTTAGCAAACTCAACACACAAATAACAAATAATTCAATCAAGAAATGGGCAGATCAATTGCAACGACATAGATGGAACTAGAGGATATCCGGCTTAGTGAAATAAGCTAATCAGAGAAAGACAACTATCATATGATCTCCCTGATATGAGGAAGTGGAGATGCAACATGGGGGGTTACAGCGTAGGAGAAGAGTGAATGAAACAAGATGGGATTGGGAGGGAGACAAACCATATGTGACTCTTAATCTCACAAAACAAAATGAGGGTTGCTGGGGGGAGGGGATTCAGGAGAGGGGGTTGGGAGTTATGGACTTTGTGGTGGGTATGTGCTATGGTGAGTGCTGTGAAGTGTGAAAACCTGGTGATTCACAGACCTGTACCCCTGGGAATAAAAATACATTATATGTTCATAAAAAAATAATAAATAATAAATTAATAAATAAATAAATAATAAGAAATGGGCAGAGGATGTGAAAAGACATTCCTGCAAAGAGGACATCCAGATGGCCAACAGACACATGAAAAAGTGTTCCACATCACTTGGCATCAGGGAAATACAAATCAAAACCACAGTGAGATACCACCTCACACCAGTCAGAATGGCTAAAATTCACAAGTCAGGAAGTGACAGATGCTGGCGAGGATGTGGAGAAAGGGGAACCCTCCTACACTGTTGGTGGGAATGCAAGCTGGTGCAACCACACTGGAAAACGGCACAGAGGTTCCTCAAAATTTGAAAATAGAGCTACTCTATGACCCAGCAATTGCACTACTGGGTATTTACCCTAAAGATACAAACGTAGTGATCTGAAGGGGCATGTGCACCTGTATGTTTATAGCAACAATGTCCGCAATAGTCAAACTATGGAAAGAACCTAGATGTCCATCAACAGATGAATGGATAAAGACGTGGTATATATATACAATGGAATACTATGCAGCCATCAAAAGAAATGAAATCTTGCCATGTGTGATGACGTGGATGGAACTGGAGGGTATTATGCTTAGCGAGATGAGTCAATCGGAAAAAAAACAACTGTCATATGATCTCCATGATATGAGGAAGTGGAGATGCAATGTGGGGGGTTTGGGGAGTAGGAAAAGAATAAATGAAACAAGATGGGATTGGGAGGGAGACAAACCATAAGAGACTCTTAATCTCACAAAACACCCTTAGGGTTGTTGAGACGAGGGGTGTGGGGAGAGGGTAGTGGGGTTATGGACACCCAGGAAGGTATGTGCTATGGTGAGTGCTGTTAAGTGTGTAAACCTGGCGATTCACAGACCTGTACCCCTGGGGCAAATAATACATTATATGTTAATTAAAAATTTTTTTCAAATTTAAAAAAAAAGGGTAGAGCTAGCACACACACACACACACACACACACACACGAAGTGCAACAGATTTCTGTACATTGATTTTATATCCCTGACTTTGTGAATTCATATATCAATCAGTTCTAGTAATTTTCTGGTGGATTCTTTTGGGTTTTCTACATCAGGTATCATGCTGTCTGCAAATAGTGAAAGTTTGAATTCCTCCTTGCTCATTTGGATGCCTTGTATTTCTTTCTTTCTTTCTCTCTTTTTTAATTTCTTTTCAGCGTAACAGTATTCATTGTTTTTACACCACACCCAGTGCTCCATGCAATCAGTGCCCTCTCTAATACCCACCACCTGGTTCCCCCAACCTCCCCCACCTGCCCCTTCAAAACCCTCAGATGGTTTTTCAGAGTCCATAGTCTCTCATGGTTCACCTCCCCTTCCAATTTCCTTTAACTCCCTTCTTCTCTCCATCTCCCCTTGTCCTCCATGCTATTTGTTATGCTCCACAAAATTTTTATTTTGTTATATTAGTCACCAAAAAGTACATCATTAGTTTTTGATGCAGTGTTCCAGGACTTGTATTTCTTTTTGTGGTCTGATTGCTAGGACTTCCAGTACTGTGTTAAATAACAATGGTGAGGATATACACACTTGTCTTGTTCCTGATGTTAGGGGGAAAGCTCTCAGTTTTTCCCTAAAAAACCTGCTGTGTTTTAATATTTTTATTACATTATCTCTATGGAGCAATTTTGGCAGTATTTACATCTTACATCATTGACATTTCCAATCCAGGAGCATGGCATTTATTAAATTTCCTTTAGTTTCTCTAATAATGTTTTGTGTCTTGCATTTCTTTCCTTGAAATGATTCCTAGATTTTTTTTAATGTTATTATAAGTTGATATTGCCGTTACTGTGTCCCTTCCTTTTCTTTGTTCATTTTTATTTGTAGAAAAATAATTGTTATATATCACTCTTGCATCATGCAACTTTGTTAAATTAACCTATTAATTCTAATAATTTGTAAATCTTTTTGGATTTTCTATGTTTTTGGTAACACCATATGTTAATAATAACATTTCTATTCCATCTTTTCCAATCTATATCATTTTTCTTATCTACCTGTACCATTGTGAACTTTAGGTAGAATGTTTTAAATAGTTCACCACTCTTGATATTGCTACATGTTTTATGGAGAGTATTTATCAGGACTCTATTCACTAATTTTCTAAGAATTTTTCAATAAATAATTAATTTTGTAGAATTATTTTGTTCTATATCCTTTGAGACTGTCATAATACTTAATTCCATTTTATTAATGGGTGGAATACACTGATAAATTTTTCCAATATTAAATCACTCTTACCTTGTTTAATTATGTGTTAATCACATATACTATCCTGTATATATATATTGCTGGATTCTATTTGTTGATATTTTGTAATTCTGCCTTTTGTAAGTTCTGTGTCCCATCTTGGGTCAAGATATTTCCCAGAGAGTTAAAGTAGTTTGAAAGGGTACTTCTCTATCAAAGACTTTATTTATAACTGGTGCCAATTCTTTCTCTCTCTCTCTCTCTCTCTCTCTCTTTTTTTTTTTTTTTTTGAGTATAGCTGACACACATTGCTGCATTAGTTTTTACCTAATATAAATATACTGTAGAACATGGTGCTCAGCAACACTAATCATCAGGAAATGCAAATCAAAACCACAACAAGATACCACCTCACACCTGTCAGAATGGCTAAAACCAAA
Organism: Neogale vison; assembly: GCF_020171115.1. Classification (NCBI taxonomy): domain Eukaryota; kingdom Metazoa; phylum Chordata; class Mammalia; order Carnivora; family Mustelidae; genus Neogale; species Neogale vison. The sequence continues at coordinate 86,485,675 of NC_058105.1, read as the reverse complement.
ACAGCAAGAAATAACAAATGCTGGCAAAGTTGTGGAGAAAACAGAATGCTCATGAACTATTGGTGGGAGTGTAAATTGTTGTAGACACTGTGGATAAGAATCTCAAGTTTCTTCAAAAATTTTAAAACAGAAATATCATATGATCCAATAGTTCTGCCACTGGATATTATAAAAAAAACCACTAATTTGAAATATATATGCACCCCTATGTTTATCGCAACATTATTTATCATAGTCAACATGTGGAAGCAACCTGTGTCCATCAATAGACAAATTGGATTAAGAAGACGTGAAACAGAGGGAGGATTCAAGATGGCGGAGAAGTAGCAGGCTGAGACTACTTCAGCTAGCAGGAGATCAGCTAGATAGCTTATCTAAAGAGTGCAAACACCTGCAAATCCATCAACAGATCGAAGAGAAGAAGAACAGCAATTCTAGAAACCGAAAAACAACCACTTTCTGAAAGGTAGGACTGGCGGAGAAGTGAATCTAAAGCGGCGGGAAGATAGACCCCAGGGGGAGGGGCCGGCTCCGGGCAAGCGGCAGAGCAATGGAGCACAAAATCAGGACTTTTAAAAGTCTGTTCCACTGAGGGACATTGCTCCAGAGGCTAAACCGGGGCGAAGCCCATGCGGGTTCAGCGTGGCCTCAGGTCCCGCAAGGTCACAGAAGGATCGGGGGTGTCTGAGTGTCACAGAGCTTGCGGGTATTGGAGCGAGAAAGCCAGCTGCAGAGACAGAGCCGACAGTAAGCTCGCAGCTTGGTGTTGCCTTGAACCGGTCTCAGGCTCGGTGAGCTCGGAGCACAGCGGGAGGTCAGGCAGATGGGAGTTACTGGGTGCTGTTCTCTGAGGGTGCACTGAGGAGTGGAGCCCCGGGCTCTCGGCTCCCCCAGGCCGGAGACCAGGAGGCCACCATTTGTATTCCCGTCCTCCGGAACTCTACGGAAAGCACTCAGGGAACAAAAACTCCTGAAAGCAAACCCCAGCGGATTACTCAGCCCGGCCCCTGGTAAGGGCAGTGAATTCCGCCTGGGGCAAAGACACTTGAGAATCACTACACCAGGCCCCTCCCCCAGATGATCAACAAGAAATCCAGCCAAGACCAAGTTCACCTACCAAGGAGTGCGATTTCAATACCAAGGAGAGCAGCAGAATTCCAGAGGAGGAGAAAGCAAAGCACGGAACTCATGGCTTTCTCCCTCTAATTTTTTAGTCGTGCAGTAAAAGTAATTTTATTTTTTTTCATTTTTTCTCTACATTTGCTAAATTTTAAATTTCTTTTTAATTTTTTTTTAATTTTTACAAAATTTTTTTTAACTTTTACCCTTTTCATTTTTTTCCAATTTATTTATTTTCAGAAAAACAGTATTCATTATTTTTTCACCACACCCAGTGCTCCATGCAAGCCGTGCCCTCTATAATACCCACCACCTGGTACCCCAACCTCCCACCCCCCCGCCACTTCATTTTCAACGTTTTTTTTCCAATTTATTTATTTTCAGAAAAACAGTATTCCTTATTTTTTCACCATACCCAGTGCTCCATGCAAGCCGTGCCCTCTATAATACCCACCACCTGGTACCCCAACCTCCCACTCCCCTGCCACTTCAAACCCCTCAGACTGTTTTTCAGAGTCCATAGTCTCTCATGGTTCACCTCCCCTTCCAATTTACCCAAATTTCCTACTCCTCTCTAACGCCCCTTGTCCTCCATGCTATTTGTTATGCTCCACAAATAAGTGAAACCATATGATAACTGACTCTCTCTGCTTGATTTATTTCACTCAGCATAATCTCTTCCAGTCCCGTCCATGTTGCTACAAAAGTTGGGTATTCATCCTTTCTGATGGGGGCATAATATTCCATAGTGTATATGGACCACATCTTCCTTATCCATTCATCCGTTGAAGGGCATCTTGGTTCTTTCCATAGTTTGGCGACTGTGGCCATTGCTGCTATAAACATTGGGGTACAGATGGCCCTTCTTTTCACGACATCTGTATCTTTGGGGTAAATACCCAGGAGTGCAATGGCAGGGTCATGGGGAAGCTCTATTTTTAATTTCTTGAGGAATCTCCACACTGTTCTCCAAAGAGGCTGCATCAACTTGCATTCCTACCAACAGTGTAAAAGGGTTCCCCTTTCTCCACATCCTCTCCAACATATGTTTTTTCCTGTTTTGTTAATTTTGGCCAATCTAACTGGTGTAACGTGATATCTCAATGTGGTTTTAATTTGAATCTCCCTGCGGGCTAATGATGATGAGCATTTTTTCATGTGTCTGATAGCCATTTGTATATCTTGATTGGAGAAGTGTCTGTTCATATCTTCTGCCCATTTTTTGATGTGTTTGTCTGTTTCGTGTGGGTTGAGTTTGAGGAGTTCATTATAGATCCTGGATATCAACCTTTTGACTGTACTGTCATTTGCAAATATCTTCTCCCATTCCGTGGGTTGCCTCTTTGTTTTTTTGACTGTTTCCTTTGCTGTGAAGAAGCTTTTGATTTTGATGAAGTCCCAAAAGTTTATTTTCGCTTTTGTTTCCTTTGCCTTTGGAGACGTATCTTGAAAGAAGTTGCTGTGGCTGATATCGAAGAGATTACTGCCTATGTTCTCCTCTAGGATTCTGATGGATTCCTGTCTCACGTAGAGGTCTTTTATCCATTTTGAGTTGATCTTTGTGTATGGTGTAAGAGAATGGTCGAGTTTCATTCTTCTACATATAGCTGTCCAGTTTTCCCAGCACCATTTATTGAAGAGACTGTCTTTTTTCCACTGTATATTTTTTCCCGTTTTGTCAAAGATTAATTGACCATAGAGTTGAAGTAGAAACAATCATCAGAAGTTATTACGAACAGTTATATGCCAATAAGCTTAGCAACCTAGATGAAATGGATGCATTCCTGGAAAAATATAAACTACCAAAATTGAACCAGGAAGAAATCGACAACCTGAATAGACCAATATCTAATAAGGAGATTGAATCAGTGATCAAAAAACAAGAGCCCAGGACCTGACGGATTCCCTGGGGAATTCTACCAAACCTTCCAAGAAGAAATAAAACCTATTCTCCTGAAGCTGTTTCAAAAAATTGAAGCAGAAGGAAAACTTCCAGACTCTTTCTATGAAGCCAGCATTACCCTGATCCCCAAACCAGGCAAGGACCCTACCAAAAAGGAGAATTTCAGACCAGTATCACTGATGAATATGGATGCTAAAATTCTCAACAAGATCCTAGCCAACAGGATCCAACAGCACATTAAAAGGATTATCCACCATGATCAAGTGGGATTCATCCCTAGGCTACAAGGATGGTTCAACATTCGCAAATCAATCAATGTGATACAACAAATTAATATGAGAAGAGAGAAGAACCACATGGTCCTCTCAATTGATGCAGAAAAAGCATTTGACAAAATCCAACATCCGTTCCGGATTAAAATGCTTCAAAGTATAGGGATAGAGGGAACATTCCTGAACCTCATCAGATCTATCTATGAAAGACCCACAGCAAATATCATCCTCAATGGGAAAAAGCTTGCAGCCTTCCCATTGAGATCAGGAACAAGACAAGGATGCCCACTTTCACCCCTCTTGTTCAACATAGTATTAGAAGTCCTAGCAACAGCAATCAGACAACAGAGAGAAATAAAAGGTATCCAAATTCTTAATGAAGAAGTCAAACTCGCTCTCTTCACAGATGACATGATTCTTTATATGGAAAACCCAAAAGACTCCACCCCCAAACTACTGGAACTCATACAGCAATTCAGCAACGTGGCAGGATACAAAGTCAATGTGCAGAAATCAGTGGCTTTCTTATACACTAACAATGAAAATACAGAAAGGGAAATTAGAGAATTGATTCCATTTACTATAGCACCAAGAACCATCAGATACCGTGGAATAAACCTAACTAAAGAGGTAAAGGATCTGTACTTGAGGAACTATAGAACACTCATGAAAGAAATTGAAGAAGACACAAAAAGATGGAAGAACATTCCATGCTCTTGGATCGGAAGAATAAACATTGTTAAAATGTCTCTACTGCCTAGAGCAATCTATACTTTTAATGCCATTCCGATCAAAATTCCACCGGCATTCTTCAAAGAGCTGGAGCAAATAATCCTAAAATTTGTATGGAATCAGAAGAGACCCCGAATCGCTAAGGAAATGTTGAAAAACAAAAATAAAGCTGGCGGCATCACCTTACCTGATTTCAAGCTTTATTACAAAGCTGTGATCACCAAGACAGCATGGTACTGACATAAAAACAGACACATAGACCAGTGGAACAGAGTAGAGAGCCCTGATATGGACCCTCAACTCTATGGTCAATTTTTAACGAGTTTATCTAATATATATATTTTTTCTTTTTCATACTTTTCTTTCTTCGCTTTCTTTTTTTAATTCCTTTTTTTTCCTTTCTTTTTTTGAACCTCTTTTTATCCCCTTTCTATCCCCTCACGATTTGGGATCACTTCTGATTTGGTTAAAGCATAATTTCCTGGGGTTGGTGCCACCCTTTTAGTATTTTACTTGCTCCTTCATATACTCTTATCTGGACAAAATGACAAGGCGGAAAAATTCACCACAAAAAAAAAAAAAAAAAGAACAAGAGGCAGTACCGAAGGCTAGGGACCTGATCAATACAGACATTGGTAATATGTCAGATCTAGAATTCAGAATGACAATTCTCATGGTTCTAGCCGGGCTTGAAAAAGGCATGGAAGATATTAAGGAAACCCTCTCAGGAGATATAAAAGCCCTTTCTGGAGAAAAAAAGAACTAAAATCTAACCAAGTTGAAATAAAAAAAGCTATTAATGAGGTGCAATAAAAAATGGCGGCTCTCACTGCTAGGATAAATGAGGCAGAAGAAAGAATTAGCAATATAGAAGACCAAATGACAGAGAACAAAGAAGCTGATCAAAAGAGGGACAAACAGCTACTGGACCACGAGGGGAGAATTCGAGAGATAAGTGACACCATAAGACGAAACAACATTAGAATAATTGGGATTCTAGAAGAACAAGAAAGAGAGAGGGGAGCAGAAGGTATACTGGAGAGAATTGTTGGGGAGAATTTCCCCAATATGGCAAAGGGAATGAGCATCAAAATTCAGGAGATTCAGAGAATGCCCCTCAAAATCAATAATAGGGCCAAACCCCATCACCTAATAGTAAAATTTACAAGTCTTAGTGACAAAGAGAAAATCCTGAAAGCAGCCCGGGAAAAGAAGTCTGTAACATAGAATGGTAAAAATATTAGATTGGCAGCTGACTTATCCACAGAGACCTGGCAGGCCAGAAAGATCTGGCATGATATTTTCAGAGCACTAAACGAGAAAAACATGCAGCCAAGAATACTATATCCAGCGAGGCTATCATTGAAAATAAATGGAGAGGTTAAAAGCTTCCAGGACAAACAAAAACTGAAAGAATTTGCAAACACCAAACCAGCTCTACAGGAAATATGGAAAGGGGTCCTCTAAGCAAAGACAGAGCCTACAAGTGGTAGATCAGTAAGGAACAGAAGCAATATACAGTAACAGTCACCTTACAGGCAATACAATGGCACTAAATTCATATCTCTCAATAGTTACCCTGAATGTTAATGGGCTAAATCAAAAGACACAGAGTATCAGAATGGATAAAAAAAACAAAACCCATCTATATGTTGCCTCCAAGAAACTCATTTTAAGCCCGAAGACACCTCCAGATTTAAAGTGAGGGGGTGGAAAAGAATTTACCATGCTAATGGACATCAGAAGAAAGCAAGAGTGTCAATCCTTATATCAGATCAGTTAGATTTTAAGCCAAAGACTATAATAAGAGATGAGGAAGGGCACTATATCATACTCAAAGGGTCTGTCCAACAAGAAGATCTAACAATTTTAAATATCTATGCCCCCAACGTGGGAGCAGCCAACTATATAAACCAATTAATAACAAAATCAAAGAAACACATCAACAATAACACAATAATAGTAGGAGACTTTAACACTCCCCTCATTGAAATGGACAGATCATCCAATCAAAAGATCAGCAAGGAAATAAGGGCCTTAAATGACACACTGGACCAGATGGACATCACAGTTATATTCAGAACATTTCATCCCAAAGCAACAGAATATACATTCTTCTTTAGTGGACATGGAACATTCTCCAGAATAGATCACATCCTCAGTCCTAAATCAAGACTCAACCGGTATCAAAAGATTGGGATCATTCCCTGCATATTTTCAGACCACAATGCTCTGAAGCTGGAACCCAACCACAAGAGGAAGTTTGGAAAGAACCCAAATACATGGAGACTAAACAGCATCCTTCTAAAGAATGAATGGGTCAACCGGGAAATTAAAGAAGAATTGAAAAAAATCATGGAAACAAATGATAATGAAAACACAACGGTTCTAAATCTGTGGGACATGACAAAGGCAGTCCTGAGAGGAAAATATATAGCGGTACAAGCCTTTCTCAAGAAACAAGAAAGGTCTCAGGTACACAACCTAACCCTCCACCTAAAGGAGCTGGAGAAAGAACAAGAAAGAAACCCTAAGCCCAGCAGGAGAAGAGAAATCATAAAGATCAGAGCAGAAATCAATGAAATAGAAACCAAAAAAACAATAGAACAAATCAACGAAACTAGGAGCTGGTTCTTCGAAAGAATTAATAAAATTGATAATCCCCTGGCCAGACTTATCAAAAAGAAAAGAGAAAGGACCCAAATAAATAAAATCATGAATGAAAGAGGAGAGATCACAACTAACACCAAAGAAATACAAACTATTATAAGAACATACTATGAGCAACTCTACACCAAAAAATTTGACAATTTGGAAGAAATGGATGCATTCCTAGAAACATATAAACTACCACAACTGAACCAGGAAGAAATAGAAAGCCTGAACAGACCCATAACCAGTAAGGAGATTGAAACAGTCATTAAAAATCTCCAAACAAACAAAAGCCCAGGGCCAGACGGCTTCCGGGGGAATTCTACCAAACATTTAAAGAAGAACTAATTCCTATTCTTGATACTGTTCCAAAAAATAGAAATGGAAGGAAAACTTCCAAACTCATTTTATGAGGCCAACATCACCTTGATCCCAAAACCAGACAAGAATCCCATCAAAAAAGAGAGCTATAGACCAATATCCTTGATGAACACAGATGTGAAAATTCTCACCAAAATACTAGCCAATAGGATTCAACAGTACATTAAAAGGATTATTCACCACGACCAAGTGGGATTTATTCCAGGGCTGCAAGGTTGGTTCAACATCCGCAAATCAGTCAATGTGATAGAACACATCAATAAAAGAAAGAACAAGAACCATATGATACTCTCAATAGATGCTGAAAAAGCATTTGACAAAGTACAGCATCCCTTCCTGATCAAAACCCTTCAAAGTGTAGGGATAGAGGGCACATACCTCAATATCTTCAAAGCCATCTATGAAAAAACCCACCGCAAATATCATTCTCAATGGAGAAAAACTGAAAGCTTTTCCACTAAGGTCAGGAACACGGCAGGGATGTCCATTATCACCACTGCTATTTGACATAGTACTAGAAGTCCTAGCTTCAGCAATCAGACAACAAAAGGAAATTAAAGGCATCCAAATTGGCAAAGAAGAAGTCAAACTATCACTCTTCACAGATGATATGATACTATATGTGGAAACCCCAAAAGACTCCACTCTAAAAGTGCTAGAACTTGTACAGGAATTCAGTAAAGTGTCAGGATATAAAATCAATGCACAGAAATCAATTGCATTTCTCTACACTGACAACAAGACAGAAGAAAGAGAAATTAAGGAGTCAATCCCATTTACAATTGCACCCCAAAACATAAGATACCTAGGAATAAACCTAACCAAAGAGGCTAAGAATCTATACTCAGAAAACTATAAAGTACTCATGAAAGAAATTGAGGAAGACACAAAGAAATGGAAAAATGCTCCATGCTCCTGGATTATAAGAATAAATATTGTGAAAATATCTATGCTACCTAAAGCAATCTACACATTAAATGCAATTCCTATCAAAGTACCATCCATCTTTTTCAAAGAAATGGAACAAATAATCCTAAAATTTATATGGAACCAGAAAAGACCTCGAATAGCCAAAGGAATATTGAAAAAGAAAGCCAAAGTTGGTGGCATCACAATTCTGGACTTCAAGCTCTATTACAAAGCTGTCATCATCAAGACAGCATGGTATTGGCACAAAAACAGACACATAGATCAATGGAAGAGAATAGAGAGCCCAGAAATAGACTCTCAACTCTATGGTCAACTAATCTTTGACAAAGCAGGAAAGAATGTCCAATGGAAATAAGACAGCCTCTTCAATAAAAGGTGTTAGGAAAATTGGACAGCCACGTGCAGAAAAATGAAATTGGACCATTTCCTTACACCACACACAAAAATAGACTCAAAATGGATGAAGGACCTCAATGTGAGAAAGGAATCCATCAAAATCCTTGAGGAGAACACAGGCAGCAACCTCTTCGACCTCAGCCGCAGCAACATCTTCCTAGGAACATCGCCAAAGGCAAGGGAAGCAAGGGAAAAAATGAACTATTGGGATTTCATCAAGATCAAAAGCTTTTGCACAGCAAAGGAAACAGTTAACAAAATCAAAAGATAACTGACTTTTGTAGCAACTTGGACGGGACTGGAAGAGATTATGCTGAGTGAAATAAGTCAAGCAGAGAGAGTCAATTATCATATGGTTTCACTTATTTATGGACTATAACAAATAGCATGGAGGACAAGGGGCTTTATAGAGGAGTAGGGAATTTGGGTAAATTGGAAGGGGAGGTGAACCATGAGAGTCTATGGACTCTGAAAAACAGTCTGAGGGGTTTGAAGTGGCGGGGGGTTGGGAGTTTGGGGTACCAGGTAGTGGGTATTATAGAGGGCATGGCTTGCATGGAGCACTGGGTGTGGTGAAAAAATAATGAATAATGTTTTTCTGAAAATAAATAAATTGAAAAAAAATAAAAAAAAATATCTTATACATAAAAAATAAGACAACTGACAGAATGGGAGAAGATATTTGCAAACAACATATCAGATAAAGGACTAGTGTCCAAAATCTATAAAGAACTTAGCAAACTCAACACCCAAAGAACAAATAATCCAATCAAGAAATGGGCAGAGGACATGAACAGACATTTCTGCAAAGAAGACATCCAGATGGCCAACAGACACATGAAAAAGTGCTCCATATCACTCGGCATCAGGGAAATACAAATCAAAACCACAATGAGATATCACCTCACACCAGTCAGAATGGCTAAAATCAACAAGTCAGGAAATGACAGATGCTGGCGAGGATGCGGAGAAAGGGGAACCCTCCTACACTGTTGGTGGGAATGCAAGCTGGTGGAACCACTCGGAAAACAGCATGGAGGTTCCTCTAAATGTTGAAAATAGAACTGCCCTATGACCCAGCAATTGCACTACTGGGTATTTACCCTAAAGATACAAACGTAGTGATCCAAAGGGGCACGTGCACCCGAATGTTTATAGCAGCAATGTCCACAATAGCCAAACCATGGAAAGAACCTAGATGTCCATCAACAGATGAATGGATCAAGAAGATGTGGTATATATACACAATGGAATACTATGCAGCCATCAAAAGAAATGAAATCTTGCCATTTGCAACAACATGGATGGAACTAGAGCATATCATGCTTAGCGAAATAAGTCAAGCAGAGAAAGACAACTATCATATGATCTCCCTGATATGAGGAAGTGGTGATGCAACATAGGGGCTTAAGTGGGTAGGAGAAGAATAAATGAAACAAGATGGGATTGGGAGGGAGACAAATCATAAGGGACTCTTAATCTCAAAAAACAAACTGAGGGTTGCTGGGGGGAGGGGGGTTGGGAGAAGGGGGGTGGGGTTATGGACATTGGGTAGGGTATGTGCTTTGGTGAGTGCTGTGAAGTGTGTAAACCTGGCGATTCACAGACCTGTACCCCTGGGGATAAAAATATATGTTTATAAAAAATAAAAAAAATTATTAAAAAAAAGAAGACGTGAAACACACACACACACACACACACACACACACACACAGAGAATGGAGTAGTATGCAGCCACAAAGCTGGTGCCATTTCTTTTCCAAGTGTTTAGAAGGATTCATTGGTTGAGCAATCCATGCCCCCAATTTTCTTTGTGGGAAGGTATTTTTTTTAAAGATTTTATTTATTTATTTGACAGAGAGAGATCACAAGTAGGCAGAGTGGCAGACAGAGAGAGAGGAAGGGAAGCAGGCTCCCAGCTGAGCAGAGAGCCCGACGCAGGACTCCATCCCAGGACCCTGAGATCACGACCCGAGTGGAAGGCAGCGGCCCCACCCACTGAGCCACCCAGGCACCCTGTGGGAAGGTTTTTAATGATCTGTCATTTTAACAAAAAATTTTTTAAAGATTTTATTTATTTATTTGATAGACAGAGATTGCAAGTAGGCAGAGAGGCAGAGAGGCAGACAGAGAGAGAGGAGGAAGCAGGCTCCCCGCTGAGCAGAGAGCCCGATGCGGGGCTCTATCCCAGCACCCTGGGATCATGACCTGAGCCAAAGGCAGAGGCTTTAACCCACTGAGCCACCCAGGTGCCCCCGTTTTAAGAAATTTTAATATCAAATGTATTTCCTATTTCTTCTGTCTGATTTGGTAAGTTGTTTCTCTCCAGGAATTTTTCTTTTTATGTAAATCTTCAAATTTGTTAATGTAAAGTTGTCCATAACAATATTACACCAGCAACCTTTAAATATATATGTCTTGAATGTTATCATCTCATTCATTCTAGATATTGTAATTTATGCTTTCTCTATTTTCCTTGATCAGTCATGCTATTGGTTTAACAGACATAACCTTTGCAAATAAATTTTTAGTTTTATTTCGTATACTCTATGTCTGTTTTTCTATTTCACTGATATCCTCATTTCTAAATTTTTTAGTTCATTAAGCTTTAATGTAATTGCTGATATATTTCTGTTTAAATCTACCATCATAGGATTTGCTTCTGTGTCTCCCATGTGTTTGGTGTCATTTTTGTTTGGTTGCTTTGTCACCTTCTGAATAACCAAGTTTGTTTTGTCACCTTCTGACATTTCCTCTTCAGTACCAAGTTATATGTACAATTCTTTTTCTTTTAGTGGCTTTTCTCAAGAATACACTATGAATTTTGCTTATTAGTACATAATTTTTGTAGATACTTCCACTATCCCAGTAAAGTGCAAGGATAGTAAAACACCTTAGTTCCCCTCACGTTCCTCATCTTCTGTGTTATTTTAAAAATGTATTTTAATTTTAAATATATTTTCAGGTCCATATGAAATTATTGCCGTTTTTTAATAACCAATATTCATTTAGAATAACCCATATATTTTCCCCTTCAATTTATGTTTCCATTGGTGATCATTTCACTCTACCTGAAGGATGTCCATTCTGCCCCATTCTCTCTCCTTCCTCTCTGCCTGCGTCTGACTAAAATTCAATTTATTATTATTATTATTATTATTATTATCATCATCATTATTAAGTAGGTTCCACACTGGGCTTAAGCCCAACATGTGGCTTGAACTCATGACCCCGGGATTGAGACCTAAGCGGAGATCAAGGGTCAGACACTTAACTGAGTGAGCCACCCAGTCACTCCTGAAATTAAATATATGTTATACATATTCTCTATTTCTCATGTATCTTACACTGACTTTTTGGCCTTCTGTCCTTTTTGCTTTCTCCTTCTCATTCTGGATATTTTATTTTTTATTTTTTTATTAATATATAATGTATTATTTGTTCCAGGGGTACAAGTCTGTGAATCATCAGTCTTACACAATTGACAGCACTCACCATTATTTTTCATTTTTTTAAAAAAATTGTATTATTATGCTTAATTAGCCAACATATAGTACATCATTAGTTTTTGATGTAGTGTTCAGTGCTCATCCCAACAGGTGCTTTCCTTAATATCTGTCACCCAGTCACCCCATCCTCCCACCCTCCTTCCTTCCATAACCCTCAGTTTGTTTCCCAGGGTCCAGAGCCTCTCATGGTTTTTCTCCTTCTCTGATTTCTTCCCATTCTTTTTTCCCTCCCTTCCCCTGTGGTCCTGTGCACTATTCCTTATATTCCACATACGAGTGGAACCATAGGATAATTGTCTTTCTCTCCTTGATTTATTTCACTTGGCATAATCCCTTCCAGTTCCATCCATGTTGATGCAAGTGGTTCATTCTGGATATTTTAATCTGATATATTTTCCAGTTCCTATTCCTCTCTTTTGTCTTACCTCATTCTAAATAAATCTGTTGTATTTTTAATTCATTATTTTATTTTTATTTCTAAAATTTTATTGTGTAATTTTTAAAATTTATTAATTTATTTATTTTCAGCATAACAGTATTCATTGTTTTTTGTACCACACCAAGTCCTTCATGTAATCCATTCCCTCTCCAATACCCACCACCTGGTTCCCCCAACCTCCCACCCCTCGCCACTTCAAACCCCTCAGATAGTTTTTCAGAGTCCATAGTCTCTCATAGTTCACCTCCCCTTCCAATTTCCCCCAACTCCCTCCTCCTCTCTAACTCCCCTTGTCCTCCTTAAATATTTACCTGGTGAGATTCTTTTCATCTATTTTCTTAAATTCTAAAATCTGGATCATTTATGGGTCTGTTCTTTTTCTTTTTTTCTTTTTCACTGGGGATCCATTCATTTAGTCCTATTGTTCATGGGCTGCTACTTCATATATAAAACATGTTGAAATCACTTAAGGTTTTGACCTCCATAAAAGAACTACTTTTGCTCTCTGGCATAAAATTATAATAGGAGAAGGTCATCTTAATTCCTGAAGCTAGACTAGCTAATCCCCTTCTCAATTTACTTTTGATATTTGTATTATTTTTCACTTTGACCATTTTCATAATGCTTGCCTTCTATTCTGTGCTCATAACCTCCTAATGGTTTAGTGTTCATTCTAGTTGTAAATAGGTTTAGTGTTCAGCCTTCATTATACTCACACTTTTTAAATTCCTGGTTTATGCATTAGTATTCATCTATGAGTTAGACTTCATCATTAAGCACTGTGATTATTCTTTTAATAGGTTCCTTCCATATATTCTTTCATGTTTGACAATGTGCATAAGTTACCTTCATATTCAACAGCTATTTTGGTTGTGTATGATACTTTTGAGTTATAGTTAGTCCACTCACAGTTTTATGACATTGCTCCATCGACCTCTGCCATGAAATGTTGGTGTGGCAAAATCTGAGCTCAAACTAATTTTTCCACTTTGTAGGCGATTTGCCTTCTCTACTTGGCCATATGAATAATTATGTTTTTATACTTCCATCTAAATAACTTAGTCTGGATTCATCACTGTCATTATTTTTCAACACATTTTTCCAATATATGGTGTGCTTTTATGAGCCAGAACTTCAGCATGTCTTTTACTTCAAGAGAAATTTCTTACACTATTGAAATTTTAATAGATTTCATATATTTTAGGGATCCAATTAGGCTAATTTTCTATTAACTTGTTTCCCATTTTTATGATTTTCCTAACTGCTTAATTTTCCTGTTTTCTTTCTTTAAAAAAGATTTTGGGCTGCCTGGGTGGCCCAGTGGGTTAAGCCTCTGCCTTCAGCTCAGGTCATGATCTCAGGATCCTGGGATCGAGTCCCACATTGGGCTCTCCGCTAGGCAGGGATCCTGCTTCCATCTTCCCCCCCTTCTTGCCCCTCTGCCTAATTGTGATCTCTCTCTGTCAAATAAATAAAATCGTTTTAAAAAAATATTTACTTATTTGTGTGAGAGAGAGCACAAGCAAGGGGAGCACCAGAGGAATAGGGAGAAGAAGGCTCCCCACTAAGATAGGAGCCTGATTCAGAACTTGACTCCAGGATCCTGAGATCATGACTGGAGCCAAAGGCAGCCACTTAAGGACATTAGGAGAAGGAAGGGAAAAATGAAGGGGGGAATTGGAGGGGGAAACAAACCATGAGAGACTATGGACTCTGAGGAAAAAATCGAGCATTTTAGAGGGGAGGGGAGTGGGGAAATGGGTTAGCCTGGTGATGGGTATTATTAAGGAAAGCATGTACTGCATGGAGCACTGGGTGTTATACACAAACAAAGAATCATGGAACACTACATCAAAAACTAATGATGTGCTGTATGGTGACTAACATAATAATAATAATAATAAAAAAAGACACCCCAACTGAGCCACCCAAGCATCCCAATTTTCCTGTTTTCTTTCTTTGCACTCACTGTTATGATCACAGTCCAGTTTCTTCTTAAAATTATTCATTTTTAAAAATTATTCATTTTAAAATAAACATTTTATTTTGGAAGAATTTTAGATTCACAGAAAAATTGTGAAGATAGTACAGATTGCATAGAGTTTCCTTTATTATGAGCATCTTACATTAGTGTGGTAAATTTGCCACAATTAGTGAATCAATAGTAGTACTTGCTAACTAAAGTCCACACTTCCTTGGTTTTACCTACTCTCTTTCTGTTATAAGATTCCATCCACACTGGTAAAAAAATTCCATCCAACATACCACGTTATCATGTCTACTTAGTTTCCTCCTGTGTGTGACAGTTCCTTAGTCTTTCTTTGTTTTTGATGACTTTGACAATATTGAAGAGTATTGCTCAGATACTTTGCAGAATGTCCCCAAATTGTGTTTTGTCTTATGTTGGTTTCATGATTAGACTGGGGTTATGGAATATCACAGATGTTAAGTGTCATTATCAGCACATGATATTAAGGGTGCATACTATCAACATGATTTATCACTGCTGAGGTTAACTTTAATTGTCTGGCTGAAGTACAGTATGGCAGGTTTCTTCACGAGAAAGTTACTCTTTTTTTCCACTTTTCCATACTTTAGTCTTTGGGATTAAGTCATTTTGAGCAGCTCACACTTAAGGAGTGGAGACTATGTTCAACCTCCTTGAGCATGGAGATTCTATAAATAATTATTTGAAATTTTTAACCATGGGAAATTTGTCTATTCACCTCCATTTATTTTCTTCAATCACTTATTATTATGGGTACATATTTTATGTTTTAGATTATAATTCAATACTATTTTGTTTATTTTTTCCCTGAGTTGTTTCAGCCTTGGCCACTAGAATATCTTTCAATTAGCTCCTGTGTTTCTTTGACTTAACCCTGTTATCGATTTTTTTTTTCAGTACTTCCGTACTTTCAGTACTTTTTCACTTTCTGGTACTACAAGATGCTCCATACTCATGTTGTATATTTCCTCCTTCAGTACTAGAATTAATCATTTCTTCAAGAAGCCCTGATTCCTTCCATGAGAGAATGATATTAGAAATCAAGGCCTGTAGAGAACAAATAGATGGTTTCCAGAGGGAAGGTGGTTGGGGGAATGGGTGAAATAGGTGATGGGGATTAAGGAGTGCACTTGTGATGGGTGCCCGGTGTTGTATGGAAGTGTTAAATCACTCTATTGTATGCCTGAAACTAACATTACACTGTATGTTAACTACCTGGAATTAGAATAAAGACTTTAAAAAAGTCAAAGAAAGCAGGGTTTGGGTATGAGGTAGCTGATGTTATTCCTACTTTTTTTCTTGGTTGCTTTTCTTCCTATTTCTTACAATGGTGTTTTGTGTTTGTTTGTTTTTGTATTTGTTTTAGTTCTTGGTTTATTTCCTAAGCTCAGAAATTTTCCCTTTCATCACATTCTGTTAGTCTAATTTCCTGTCTTTGAGCTAGTGTTTAAGTGAATGTGTATTATGGATAAATTATTCTGTATTATGAAATACTTACAGAGAATAGTTCATTTATTTCCTTTGGGTAATTCTTCTTTCTTGACTCTTCTATTCCTTACTCCTTCTTCAAGGATCATCAATATACTGATTTCCAAACAAGATAGATTAGTTTTGCCTGTTTTAATAATTTATATAAATGGATTCAGACAGATTGAATTATTTAATGTCTAAGTTCTTTAAAGTTATATTTGCATGATTCATCTTGGTTGATGTATGTAGCTGTAGATCATTGATTCATATAGTATGATATGAATATAATGTAATTTATGTATCTATTTCACTATGGCATTTGATTAGTTTCAAGACAGTTGAGAGAAAGAGCAAGAGACAGATTAGTAATAGATCTATCATCCTTTTCTTCTATTTGCTCTTTTTTTACACAAGTTTCCCATCTTATCTAAGAGTACTAAGCTTTCTAGATGAAAATCTGTCCACATGCAGAAATCCACAAACAGGAAACCCAAGAATCAAAAATCATGAGTGTTGGGAATCAACATGTTCAAAGACAAAGTCTTTGAAAAAAATTTGAACTTTCTATGTAGACAATAATATCATCTGCAAATAAAATTAAGTTTGTATATTTCTTTCTAGTTGTATCTCTTTTTTACTCCAACTTATTTTTTAAAATTTTCTTGTGTTATATTAATCACCATAAAATACATCATTAGTTTTTGATGTAGCATTCCAAGATTCATTGTTTATGTACAACACCTAGTGCTCCATGCAATATGTGCCTTCCTTAATACCCATCACCAGACTCACCTAACTTCCACCTCAGTCCCCTCTAAAACCTTCAGTTTGTTTCTCAGAGTTTATAGCCTCTCATGCTTCATCTTCCCCTCTGATTTCCCTCAGTTCACTTTTCCTTTCCTTCTCCTCATGTCTTCCATGTTATTCCTTATGTTCCACAAGTAAGTGAAACCATATATAATTGACTTTCTCTGCTTTGCCTATTTCACTCAGCATAATCTTATCCAATCCCATCCATATTGATGCAAAAGTTGGGTATTCATCCTTTCTGATGGCTGAATAATAGTCCATTGTATATATGGACCAAATCTTCTTTATCCATTCATCTGTTGAAGGGCATCTTAGCTTTTTCCACAGTTTGGCTAATGTGGACATTGCTACTATGAACATTGGGGGTACATATGGCTCTCATTTTCACTACATCTGTATCTTTGGTGTAAATACCCAGTAGTATAATTGCCAAGTCATAGGGTAGCTCTATTTGTAATTTTTTGAGTTATCTCCACACTGTTTTCCAAAGTGGCTGCACCAACTTGCATTCCCACAAACAGTGTAAGAGGATTCCCCTTTCTCCACATCCTCTCCATCATTTGTTGTTTCTTGCCTTGTTAATTTTTCTCATTCTAACTGCTGTAAGGTGGTATCTCAATGTGGTTTTGATTTTACTTTCCCTGATGGCTAGTGATGATGAATATTTTTTCATGTGTCTGCTAGCCATTTGTATGTCTTCACCGAAGAAGTGTCTGCTCATGTCTTTTTTTAAATTTTTTAAATAAACATATAATGTATTATTAGCCCCAGGGATACAGGTCTGTGAATTGTCAGGTTTACACACTTCACAACACTCACCATAGCACATACCCTCCCCAATGTCCATAACCCCACCACCCTCTTCTGACCCCCCTCCCCCCAGCAACCCTCAGTTTGTTTTGTGAGATTAAGAGTCTCTTATGGTTTGTCTCCCTCCCAATCCCATCTTGTTTCATTTATTCTTTTCCTTCCTCCCAAGCCCCCCACATTGCATCTCCACTTCCTCATATCATGGAGATCATATGACAGTTGTCTTTCTCCAATTGACTCATCTCGCTAAGCATAATACCCTCCAGTTCCATCCACATCATCGCACATGGCAAGATTTCATTTCTTTTGATGGCTGCATAGTATTCCTATATATATATATACCACATCTTCTTTATCCATTCATCTGTTGATGGACATCTAGGTTCTTTCCATAGTTTGGCTATTGTGGACATTGCTTCTATAAACATACAGGTGCACATGCCCCTTCAGATCACTACGTTTGTATCTTTAGGGTAAATACCCAGTAGTGCAATTGCTGCGTCATAAGGTAGCTCTATTTTCAAATTTTGAGGAACCTCTATGCCGTTTTCCAGAGTGGTTGCACCAGCTTGCATTCCCACCAACAGTGTAGGAGGGTTCCCCTTTCTCTGCATCCTTGCCAGCATCTGTCACTTCCTGACTTGTGAATTTTAGCCATTCTGACTGGTGTCAGGTGGTATCTCATTGTGTTTTGTTTTGTTTTGTTTTGTTTTTTAAGATTTTATTTATTTATTTGACAGAGATCACAAGTAGGCAGAGAGGCAGGCAGAGAGAGAGAGGAGGAAGCAGGCTCCCCACTGAGCAGAAAGCCCAATGCAGGGCTCGATCCCACGACCCTGAGATCATGACCTGAGCCGAAGGCAGCAGCTTAACCCACTGAGCCACCCAGGTGCCCTCACTGGGGTTTTGATTTGTATTTCCCTGATGCCAAGTGATGTGGAGCACTTTTTCATGTGTCTGTTGGCCATCTGGATGTCCTCTTTGCAGAAATGTCTGTTCCTGTCCTCTGCCCATTTCTTGATTGGATTATTTGTTCTTTGGGTGTTGAGTTTGCTAAGCTCTTTATAGATTTTGGATACTAGCCCTTTATCTGATATGTCATTTGCAAATATCTTCTCCCATTCTGTCAGTTGTCTTTTGGTTTTGTTAACTGTTTCCTTTGCTGTGCAAAAGCTTTTGATCTTGATGAAATCACAATAATTCATTTTTGCCCTTGCTTTCCTTGCCTTTGATGATGTTTCTAGGAAGAAGTTGCTGTCGGCTGAGGTCGAAGAGGCTGCTGCCTGTGTTCTCCTCAAGGATTTTGATGGATTCTTTTCTCACATTGAGGTCCTTCATCCATTTTGAGTCTATTTTTGTGTGTGGTGTAAGGAAGTGGTCCAGTTTCTTTTTTCTGCATGTGGCTGTCCAATGTTCCCAACACCATTTGTGGAAGAGACTGTCTTTTTTCCATTGGACATTCTTTCCTGCTTTGTCAAAGATTAATTGACCATGGAGTTGAGGGTCTACTTCTGGGCTCTCTATTCTGTTCCACTGATCTATATGTCTATTTTTGTGCCAGTACCATACTGTCTTGATAATGACAGCTTTGTAAGAGCTTGAAGTCCGGAATTGTGATGCCACCAACTTTGACTTTCTTTTTCAATATTCCTTTGGCTATTCGAGGTCTTTTCTGGTTCCATATAAGTTTTAGGATTATTTGTTCCGTTTCTGTTCATGTCTTTTTCCCATTTTTTTTTACATGATTGTTTTTTGGGGGGTGTTGAGTTTGAGAAGTTCTTTATAGATCTTGAATATCAGCCCTGTGTCTGTAGTGTCATTTGAGAATATCGTCTCCCATTCTGTGGGTTGCTTCTTAGTTTTGTTGATTGTTTCCTTTGCCATACAGAAGCTTTTTATCTTAATAAAGTCCCCCAAATTCCAGCTAGCTAACATATAGTGAAGGATTAGTTTCAGGTGTAGTGTTTAGTGATTCATCACTTACATATAACACTTGGTGCTCATCGTAACAAGTGCATTCCTTAATACCCATCATCCCATCATCTATTTAAAGCATAACCCATCCACCTCCCTTTCAGTAGCCATAAGTTTGTTTTCTATAGTCAAGAGTCTGTTTCTTGGCTGGCCTCTCTTCCCCCACAAACTATGTTCATTTATTTTGTTTCTTGAACGAGTGAAACCATATGGCATTTCTTTCTCTGATTATGTTTTTTCACTTAGCATAATACTCTCTAGCTCCATCCATGTCATTGCAAAGGGCAAGATTTCATTCTTTTTGGTGGCCAAGTAATATTCCATTATATATGATATATTACATATTAGTAATTATTATAATATATAATCGTTAATTATTATCAACAAAATATATAAAATTTTATATATATATATATATATATATATATATATATATATATATATATAAAATCTTCTTTAACCATTCCTCAGTCAATGAATATTTGGGCTCTTTCCATAACTTGGCTATTGTTGATAATGCTACTGTAAACATCAGGGTACATGTATCCCTTCAAATCAGTATTTTGGTATCCTTTGGGTAAATACCTAGTAGTGCAATTGCAAGGTCTAATGTAGTTCTATTTTTCACATTTAAAGAAATATCCATACTGTTTTTCAGATTTAAAGAAATATCCATACTGTTTTTCAGAATGGCTGCACCAGTTTGCATTCACTCCAAAAATGCACAAATGTTTTGCTGTCTCTGCATCCTCTCTAATACCTATTGTTTCTTGTGATGTTGATTTTAGCCATTCTGACTGGTGTGAGGTGATATCTTATTCCTATTTTGATTTGTATTTCCCTGATAATAGTGATGTTGAGTTTCTTTTTCTGTGTATAACCATCTGGATGTGTTCTTTGGAAAAACATCTACTCAATGTCTTCTGCCCAATTCTTAACTTGATTATTTGTGTTTTGGGTTTTGAGTTTGATAAGTTCTTTGTAGATTTTGGATACTAACTCTCCTTCTCCACGGGAGCACTGTTATGCCTGTTGGGCTCTACATCTGCCATTGTTTGGACTTGCTAAAACTTCAGTCTTTTATAATCAGTCTCTGTTGATTATAAAAACTCGGGATAATTAGTCCCTCTCAATTCCCCAGTGAGTAGTTTTGGGGAAATACTTTTCTTGTGCAATTCCCTGCGCACTGCTCTCTCTCTCCCTTTCTCTCCTCTTTCCATGTCCAAAGGCTCCCTCCTCTGCAGCATCCTTGATTCTTTTATCCCCCTGAATAAGGAGTCTGCATTTCCTACCTTCCACGATGTGGCCTCTTTTCTCCCTCTAGTTATGAGTTTGTTCTCTCCGTCCTCAGATCAATTTCTTGGGTGTTTACAATGATCTGTTTATTTAGCTGTGTTTGAGGGACAAGGCAAGAATGGAATATCCCTACTGCTCTATTTCTGTGACTTATTTAGTTTACAATAGGAAGCTTCTATCTCTTATTAATCCCTATTGTGTTTTAATTTGCACTTACCTAATGGCTAATTATGTGGAGAATCTTTACTTGTGCTTATTTAACAATTTTATTTCTTATTTAGAAAAATGTCTATTTAAATCTTCTTCCCTTTTTAAAATTGGGTTATTTATTTTTTTATTATTGAGTTATTAAATTAAATGTATGAATACAAGTCTCATATGAATACAAGTCTCTTATCAGACACATGATTTACAAATATTCTTTTCCATTCTGCGGGTAGTTTTTTCATGTTCTTAATGGTATTTGCAGCACACACTTTTAGATTTTGATGTAGCTCACTTTATTGAGATTTTATTTATTTTTACTACATTTAATTACTTTTTAAATTAATTATGTATTTAACCTTGGGGAACAATTTTATATTTCAAATATCAAGATTTCAGAACCACTTAAAGATAGAAAAAGCTTTGGATGGATTTACATGGAACTACAGATAAGAAAGACATTGGGGTTGGAAACAGGCTTAGACAAAGTGATAAAGGGAAATTTATAATTTTTACTTGGTGTGTTAGAAATATAAATTAACAAAAAGGCTAAGTGTATTTTTTTTAAGATTTTATTTATTTATTTGTCAGACAGAGATCCCAAGTAGGCAGAGAGGCAGGCAGAGACAGAGGAGGAAGCAGGCTCCCTGCTGAGCAGAGAGCCCGATGCGGGGCTCGATCCCAGAACACGGGCCTCGATCCCAGGACCCGGGGATCGTGACCTGAGCCTAAGGCAGAGGCTTTAACCCACTGAGCCAGCCAGGCGCCCCGGCTAAGTGTATTTTTTATATTTACTTCATTGAATTACAAATTATCCAAATTCCATATTCAATTCAATTCAAGGACATACTTTTTTTGTGCACTGTTATAATTATTTGGTATATATTAGTGAACAGAAAAGACAGGGTTCCTGGACCTTAAGGAGTTTACATCCTAATAGAGACAGATAACAAACTATAAACAGAGAGTAAATTAATTATATGATCCATTAGATGGTAATGAGCTGGGAGGAAAGAAAATGTAGAGTGGAGGAAGGGATCAGGAGCACAGGTCAAGTCCAAGAGGTGAGAAAAGAGGAAAAATTGCTGTATTAAATGGAGTAGGCCTCCTTGAGAAAGTGAGATTTAACCAGATTGAAAGAAGATTGAGAGAACATGCCAAGTGCATCTGGGGCAACATCTCAGGCAGTAAAAATAACTGGATTGCAGCCATGAGGCAGGAAGGTGCCTGGCCAACCAGGTGGGATAATAGTGAGGTAAAAGGTTAGAGAGATGAGTAGGAAGGGAGAAAAATTAGATCAGCCTTACAGGCATGATTAGTACATTTGAAGTAAACAAGAAAACTTTACAGGGTTTTGAGTAGAGATCTAATATCATTTGATTTATAAAATACTCACTGGTATTAAGCATAATTAACTCTAGGGAATAAGAATAAGCACTAGGGAATTTTCTTTTGATAAAGTGCAGATTTATTGGACTAGCCCTTCTATAGATAGTGTTGTAAATGCTAGGCAATATAGAATAGCTAATTATTTGATGGCCAAAACCAGATGGCAAAACAACAACAACAAACAAAGCAGCAGGCAGGCAAATATCTAACTTCTTGAATTCCATGCAGGGAATGAACCTGACCTATAGTCACATCTGGGAGAGTGAACCCAAGACTGGTTAAGTAGGAGAAGTGAAATATAAGCATGTAAATCATAACACATATCTTTATTTTGCTGTATGTTTTCTTTTTTAAAAGATTTTATTATTTATTTGATAGAGAGAGAGATTACAAGTAGGCAGAGAGGCAGGCAGAGAGAGAGGGGGAAGCAGGCTCCCTGCTGAGCAGACAGCCCAATGTGGGGCTCAATCCCAGAACTCCGAGACCATGACCTGAACCGAAGGTGGAGGCTTAACACACTGAGCCACCCAGGCGCCCCTTGCTGTATGTTTTCTTATGTAGACAAGTAGTACTTATTAGATATTAAAAATTTTAAAAAAATTCTTTATTATTCTTAATACACTTATGTCTGATAAAGAATATATTAGTAGATCAAAAACAAAACAAACAAAACAACCTCATACTTAGTAGCATTTACCATGATGCTGACTAGCAGCATGTCAGAAATGCTCTTCCCTTTCTTCAGCAACTTCTCCGATTTTACACCAAACTGAAAATAAACAATGAATAGTAGAGAACAGCTAATTTAAAAGTTTGAACCCAAATATTTGGGGGTAAATTAAATGGGCATACTCTCTGGTGTAAACACCGATCACCTGGCATGTTTCTGGAGTCAGCCAAGCATTAGGGGAAATGTGCATGTAGATTTTGAGGCTCCTCTGTTGTGGTTCCCTTGTTTCCAAGATCTTCCTCTTTTCAGCTGCTCTGAAATCCCTAACTTTCATTTGCTAATACCTTAAATCAAAACAACTAAAGATTTCTGTTTGAGTTCTAGCCACTCTAATACTATGCAGATGTGACACTTTCTGGGATAAACTATACAAGCATGGCTCTTGCCCAGGGAATTTTCCTTCCTTCAGTGGTCCAATTCCACACAATTCCTGCCAGGTTTATGCTGATGTGGATCACTTTTTACCACTTTTGGTTTGGTAGCATATTAAAAAACCTATTGTGTAACCCGAAGTCATAAAAATTTACTCCAATGTTTTCTTCCAAAAATTCAGTTTTAGCTCTTGCATTTAGGTTGATGATCCACTTTGAATTGAGATTTGTGTAGAGGTACAACTTCACGTTTTGCATGTGGATACCCAGTTGTCTCAGTATAATTTTTTGAAAAGGTTATTCTTTCACAATATAATTGTCTTGCCATCTGAGTGGAAATTGACAACAAATACAAGGGATTAATAGACTCTCAACTCTATTCTATTTAGCTGTGTCTATTCTTCTGCTAGTATAACACTGTCCTGATTACCACACCTTTGTAATTAAATTTTTATGTTGGGAAGTATGAGTCTTCCAAATTTGTTCTTCCCTTTTTAGATTAATTTGGCTATTTTGTGTCCCTTTTAGTACAATAAAATTTTTAGAATCACCTTGTCAATTTCTTTTTCATAATTGTCATTGTTTGAATTATTTAAAATTATTAGGTTATTTTAAAAAAATTAATTTTTTACATTTATTTTCAGCATAACAATAGTCATTATTTTTGCACCACACCCAGTACTCCATGCAATCCGTGCCCTCTCCAATACCCACCACCTATTTCCTCCAACCTCCCACCCCACTGCCACTTCAAACCCCTCAGATTGTTTTTCAGAGTCCATAGTCTCTCATGGTTCACCTCCCCTTCCAATTTCCCCCAGCTCCCTTCTCCTCTCCAACTCCCCATGTCCTCCATGCTATTTGTTATGCTCCACAAATAAGTGAAACCATATGATAATTGACTCTCTCTGCTTGACTGATTTCATTCAGCATAATCTCTTCCAGTCCCATCCATGTTGCTACAAAAGTTGGGTATTCATCCTTTCTGATGGAGGCATAATACTCCATAGTGTATATGGACCACATCTTCTTTATCCATTCGTCTGTTGAAAGGCATCTTGGTTCTTTCCATAGTTTGGCGACCATGGCCATTGCTGCTATAAACGTTGGGATACAGATGCCCTTCTTTTCACTACATATGTATCTTTGGGGTAAATACCCAGTAGTGCAATGGCAGGATCATATTATGTTAGTTTTGAACCTACTATAAACGTAAACAATATTTGGATTGTTCATTCTTAGGTTATAGGAATACAAATGATAGTCACCATACAGTACATCATTAGTTTCTGATGTATGGTGATTATCATAAAACAATAAAAAAATTAAAAAATAAAATCCTTTAAAAAAGGAATACAAATGATATTTGCATTGATTTTGTATCCTAAAACTTTGAAGAATTTATTATTTCTAATTGTTTTTAGTGATTCTTTGGAATCACTATATACATTATATACAAGGTCATGTCATTGTAAAGAAGACAATCTAAATTGGCTTTCTCGGGGCGCCTGGGTGGCTCAGTGGTTTAAGCCTCTGCCTTAAGCTCGGGTCATGATCTCAGGGTCCTGGGATCGAGCCCCACATTGGGCTCTCTGCTCAGCGGGGAGCCTGCTTCCCCCTATCTCTCTGCCTGCCTTCTGCCTACTTGTGATCTCTCTCTGTCTATCAAATTACAAAAAAAAAAAAAAAACCTCTAAATTGGCTTTCTAATCTGGACATTTTATTTCTTTTTCTTGCTTGGTACTGTCTAGAATCTCCAGTACAACTTGAAAAAAAAAAAAAAGAAGTGGTGAAAATGGATAACTTTGTTCTAAATAATAAGGGAAAGTATTCAATTTTTCACATTGAAATATGATGTTAATTGTGGGGAGTTGTTGTAGATGCCCTTTATCTGGTTGAGGAAGTCCTTATCTTTTCCTAGCTTTTTGAGTGATTCTATCATGAAAGGTGTGAT
Organism: Neogale vison; assembly: GCF_020171115.1. Taxonomy (NCBI): domain Eukaryota; kingdom Metazoa; phylum Chordata; class Mammalia; order Carnivora; family Mustelidae; genus Neogale; species Neogale vison. Next base: position 86,460,326 of record NC_058105.1, on the reverse strand, counting down.
ATTTTGTTACATACTTTTTCCTGCTTGTATAAGATGATCATGTGAGGTTTGTCCATTAGCCTGTTAATGTGGTATATTGTATTAATTGTTTTTGAGGTGTTAAACCCACTCTCCGTTCCTGGGATAAATCTCACTTGGACACACTGTATAAAGCTTTTTATATGTAACTGGAATCAGTTTGCTAGTATTCTGTTCGACTTTTTTTTTTAAGATTTTATTTATTTATTTGAGAGAGAGAGAATGAGAGAGAGAGAGAGAGAGAGAGAACATGAGAGTGTAGAGGTCAGAGGGAGAGCAGACTCCCTGCAAGCAGGAAGCCCAATGCGGGATTTGATCCTGGGACTTCAGGATCATGACCTGAGCTGAAGGCAGCTGCTCAACCAACTGAGTCACTCAGGCATCCCGAAGATTTTTTTTTAATTAACATACACTGTTATTTGTTTCAAAAGTACAGGTCTGTGATTCATAGCACCCTCCATAGCACATACCCTCCCAATGTTCATCACCTAGCCATCCCATCCCTCCCACCCCCCTTCCCCTCCAGCAGCCCTCAGTTTTTTTCCTGAGATTAAAAAGTGCCTAATGATTTGCATCCCTCTCTGATTTCCTCTTTTTTCATTTTTACCTCCCTTCCCCTTATGATCCTCTGTCTTGTCTCTCAAATTCCTCATATCAGTGAGATCATATGATAATTGTCTTTTTCTGATTGATTTATTTTGCTTAGCATAATAAACTCTAGTCCCATCCATTTCATTGCCAGTGGCCAGATTTCATTTTTGATGGCTGCATAGTATTCCCTTGTGTGTATATACCACCTCTTCTTATCCATTCATCTCTTGATGGACATCTAGGTTCTTCCCATTATTTAGCTATTGTGTACATTGCTGCTATAAACATTCAGGTTGCAAGGTTTTTTTTATTAAAACATTAAAAATTTAAAAAAAAATTTAAAAATTACAATTGCAATAGGGTAACTCTATTTTCAACTTTTTGAGGAAACTCCATACTGTTTTCCAGTGTGGTTGCACCAGCTTGCATTCCCACCAAAAATGTAGGAGGGTTCGCCTTTCTCCACATCCTTGCCAACACCTGTCATTTCCTGACTGGTTAATTTTAGCCATTCTGAATGGTGTGAGGAGGTATCTCACTGTGGTTTTGATTTTTATTTCCCTGGTGCCAATTGATGTTGAGCACTTTATCATGTGTATGTTGGCCATTTGGATGTCCTCTTTGCAGAAATGTCTCTTCATATCTTCTGTCCATTTCTTCATTGGATTACATGTTCTTTGGGTGTTGAGTTTGATAAGTTCTTTATAGATCTTGGATACTAGCCCTCTATCTGATATGTCATTTGCAAGTACGTTCTCCCATTATGTTAGTTGTCTTTTAATTTTGTTGACTATTTCCTTTGCTGTGCAAAAGCTTTTGATCTTGGTAAAGTCCCAATAGTTCATTTTTGCCCTTGCTTCCCTTGCCTTTGGCTATGTTCCTAGGAAGAATTTGCTGAGGCTGAGGTTGAAGAGATTGCTGACTGTGTTCTCCTCTAGGATTTTGATGGATACCTGTCTCACATTGAGGTCTTTCATCCATTTTGAGTTTATTTTCAAGTGTGGTGTAAGGAAATGGTACAATTTTATTCTTCTGCATGTGGCTGTCCAATGTTCCCAACACCATTTGTTGAAGAGACTGTCTTTTTCCCATTGGTCATTCTTTCCTGCTTTGTTGAAGATTAGTTGACCATAGAGTTGAGGGTCTGTTTCTGGGCTCTCTATTCTGTTCCATTGATCTAGGTGTCTGTTTTTGTGCCAGTATCCTACTGTCTTGATGATGACAGCTTTGTAATACAGCTTGAAGTCTGGAATTGTGATGCCACCAACTTTGGCTTTCTTTTTCAACATTTTTCTGGATATTTGGGGTCTTTTCTGGTTCCATATAAATTTTAGGATTATTTGTTCCATTTATTTGAAAAACGCTGATGGTAAATTGATAGGGATTGCATTAAATGTGTAGATTGCTTTAGATAGCATAGACATTTTCATAGTATTAGTTCTTCCAATCCATGAGCATGGAATGTATTTCCATTTCTTTGTGTCTTCCTCAATTTCTTTCATGAGTACTCCATAGTTTTCTGAGTACAGATTCTTTGCCTCTTTGGTTAGATTTATTCATAGGTATCTTATGGTTTTGGGTGCAGTTGTAAATGGGATTGACTCCTTAATTTCACTTTCTTCTGTCTTGTTGTTGGTGTATAGAAATGCAACTGATTTCTGTGCATTGCTTTTATATCCTGATACTTTACTGAATTCTTGTATGAGTTCTAGCAGTTTTGGAGTGGAGTCTTTTGGATTTTCCATAAAGTATCATTTCATCAGCAAAGAGTGAGAGTTTGACTCCTTCTTTGCTGATTCAGATGCATTTTATTTCTTTTTGTTGTCTGATTCCTGAGGCTAGGATTTCTAGTACTATGTTGAATGGCAGTGGTGATAGTGGAACAGCATTGCTGTGTTCCCTACCTTAGGGGAAAAGCTCTCAGTTTTTCCCCATTGAGAATGATATTCGCTGTGGGTTTTTCATTGATGGCTTTGATGATATTGAGTTATGTACTCTCTATCCCTACACTGTGAAGAGTTTTGATCAAGAAAGGATACTGTACTTTGTCAAATGCTTTTGCAGCATCTATTGAGAGTATAGTATGTTTCTTGTTCTTTGTTTATTAATGTATTGTATCACATTGATTGATGTGTGGGTATTGATCCAAACTTGAAGCCCAGGAATAAATCCCATTTGATCATGGTGAATAATCCTTTTAATGTACAGTTGGATCTTATTGGCTAGTATTTTGGTGAGAATTTTTGGGTCCTTTCTCTTTTCTTTTTTATAAGTCTGGCCAGGGGTTTATCAATCTTATCAATTGTTTCAAAGAACCAGCTCCTAGTTTCATTCATTTGTTCTACTGTTCTTTTAGTTTCTATTTCATTGATTTCTGCCCTGATCTTTATTATTTCTCTTCTCCTGCTGGGTTTACGCTTTCTTTGCTTTTCTTCCTCCAGCTCCTTTAGGTATAAGGTTAGGTTGTGTATTTGAGACCTTTCTTGTTTCTTGAGAAAAGCTTATATTGCTATGTACTTTCCTCTCAGGACCACCTTTGCTGTGTCTCATAGATTTTGAACAGTTGTGTTTTCATTTTCATTTGCTTCTATGAATTTTTAAATTATTCTTTAATTTCCTCATTGGCCCATTCATTCTTTGGTAGGATGTTCTTTAGCTTCCATATATTTGAGTTCTTTCCAAGTTACCTCTTGTAATTGAGTTCTCATTTCAGAGTATTGCGGTCTGAAAATATGCAGGGAATGATCCCTGTCTTTTGGTATTGGTTGATACTTGATTTGTGATGCAGGATGTGATCAATTCTGGAGAGTGTTCCATGTGCACTAGAGAAGAATGTGTATTCTGTTGCTTTGGGATGAAATGTTCTAAATATATATGTGATGCCCATCTGATCCAGTGTGCCATTTAAAGCCTTTATTTCCTTGTTCATCTTTTCCTTAGATGATCTGCCCATTTCAGTGAGGGGGGGTGTTAAAGTCCCTTACTATTATTGTATTATTGTGATTTGTTTCTTTGATTTTTATGTTAATTGGTTTATATAGTTGGCTGCTCCCATGTTAGGGGCATAGATATTTAAAATTGTTAGATCTTCTTGTTGGACAGACGCTTTAAGTACAATATAGTGTCCTTCCTCATTTCTTATTATATTCTTTAGCTTAAAACCCAATTGATCTGATATAAGGATTGCCAACCCAGCTTTCTTTTGATGTTCATTAGCATGGTAAATTGTTTTCCACCCCCTCACTTTAAATCTGAGGTGGCTTTTGGTCTAAAGTGAGTTTCTTGTAGACAGTATATCGATGGATCTTGTTTTTTGTTTGTTTGTTTTTTTGTTTGTTTGTTTTTCCAAATCCATTCTGATACCCTGTGTCTTTTGATTGGGAGCATTTAGCCCATTTACATTCAGGGTAACTATTGAAATATATGAATTTAGTGCCATTGTATTGCCTGTAAGGTGACTGTTACTGTGTATTGTCTCTGTTCCTTTACGGTCTATTCCTTTTAGGCTTTCTTTGTGCCTAAGGACCCTTTTCAGTATTTCCTGGTGGGCTCATTTGGTGTTTAAAACTCTTTTAATTTTTGTTTGTCCCAGAAGATTTTTATCTCTCCTTCTAATTTCAATGACAGCCTAGCTGTATATAGTATTCTTGGCTGCATATTTTTCTCATTTAGTGCTCTGAATATATCATGCCCATCCTTTCTGCTCTGATATGTCTCTGTGGATAGGTCTGCTGTCAATCAAATATTTCTTTCATTGTAGGTTACAGACATCTTGTCCCAAGGTGTTTTCAGAATTTTCTCTTTGTCTCTGAGACTTGTAAGTTTTACTATTAGATGATGGGGTGTGGACCTTTTTTTTTTATTTTTTATTGTGACGGGAGTTCTCTGTGCCTCCTGGACTTTGATGTTTGTTCCCTTTGCCAAATTAGGGAAATTCTCTTCTATAAATTGTTCCAATATATCTTCTGCCCCCTCCACTTTCTTCTTCTTCTGGGATCCCAATTATTCTAATATTGTTTTTGTCTTATGGTATCACTTATCTCTTGAATTCTCCCCTCATGGTCCAGTAATTGTTTATCTCTCTTTTTCTCAGCTTCTTTATTCTCCGTCATTTGTTCTTCTATATCACTAGTTCTCTCTTCTGCCTCATTTATCCTAGTAGTAAGAGCCTCCATCTTTGATTGCACCTCATTAATAGTTTTTAAAATTTCAACTTGGTTAGACTTTAGTTCTTTTATTTCTTCAGAAAGGTTTTTATTTCTCCAGAAAGGGATTCTCTAGTATCTTTTATGCTTTTTTAAAAATTTATTTTCAGTGTAACAGTATTCATTGTTTTTGCACAACACCCAGTGCTCCATGCAATCCGTGCCCTCTCTAATACCCACCACCTGGTTCCCCCAACCTCCCATCCCCTGCCCCTTCAAAACCCTCATATCGTTTTTCAGAGTCCATAGTCTCTCATGGTTCACCTCCCCTTCCAATTTCCCTCAACTCCCTTCTCTTCTCCATCTCTTTTACGCTTTTTTTCAAGCCCAGATTGTATCTTCATAATCATCATTCTGAACTCTAGTTCTGACATATTACTAATGTCCATATAGAATAAGTCCATAGCAATTGGTACTGCCTCTTGTTCTTTTTTGAGGTGAGTTTTTCCACCTTGTCATTTTGTCCCAAGAAGAATAGATGAATGAGAGAACAAAATACTAAAAGGGTAACAGTGACCCTAGAAAAATATACGCCAACCAAATCAGAAGAGACCCAAAAATGGGGGAGAAGAAAGAAAAAAATATATGATTATGCTGGTGAATAGAACAGAGCCACCCACTTGACTTTGAGTGTATTTTGGCCTCTTAAAATAAACTGCCTCATAAAATTTTAAAGAAAGAAAAAAATATGTATGTATATGTATATGGGTAAACATGATGAAGGGATGGACTATGACTGCAAAGATTAAAATTAAAAATTATTTTAAAAAAGAAATTAATAAGATAAGTAGTCAGTTGAAAAAAGAAAAAAGAAGGGAGAGAATGTGATCAGGCTGGAAACTAGAACAAAGCCATATGCTAGATCTAGGGTATATTTTGGTCTGTTAGAAGAAACGTTATCCCAAAATTTTAAAGAAAGAAAAACTTACATGTATACAAAAAATAAGTTTAAATACAATGAAGGGATAGAATGTGAGTATAAAAATGAAAATTAAAAAAGGTTTTAAAAAGGTACTGAGAAGATAAAATAGTTAAAATAGGTTAAATTAGGAAAGTGTAAAAATTCAAAAGGAAAAGTATAGGAAAAGAAAAAATGACAATTTTTAAAATTTTTTATTTATTTTTAAATTTCTTTTCAGTGTTCCACTGGGTGTGGTTCATAAACAATGAATTCTGGAACACTGAAAAATAACAAAAACTTTAAAAATTTAACTTTTAAAGACTAAAGAATCATGGGGGAGGGAAGCCACGAACTCCATGTGCTATATTCCCCTAGCACTGGATTTTTGTAGTTCTCATTGATCAAACTTGATCTTGGCTGGATGTTCTTGCTGATCTTATGGGTGAGGGCCCTCTTACAGTGATTCTCAAATGTCTTTGCCTGAGGCAGAATTGTATTGCCCTTGCCAAGGGCCAGGCTAAGCAATTTGCTCAGGTTTGCCCTTGGTAGCTTTTGTTCCCTTAAAGCTTTCTGTACAGCTTTGGAGGACAAGAATGAAGATGGCATCCTCCCAATCTCTGGCCCTGGAGGAGCCAAGAGCTTGAGGGCATCCCTCTTCAGTGAGTCCTCAGAGAAAACCAGTCAATCACTCCTGTCTCCCTGGTCTCTGGCCACACTCCGTGCTCACCTGACCTGTGACTGAGCATTTGTATTTCTGGCATGTGGCCCCATTTGGAGTTTCCAAACCCAGCCGATTCCTGCAACACACTCCCATGCCCCTCCTCCCAGTGGGGGAAGAGGGGGTCTCCCGTGATCTGCCCTTAGTGGGATCCCTGCTCAAAGAGTAGTGGCCTGACTTTTCCTCAGATCATGGTTTATGGCAACCCCAACTGAGAGCCCCCTCCTTGGCTCCATCTTTGTAGCTGGCTTCCCTGCTGTGATACCTGGGAGCTCTGCCAGACTGAGGCACCCCTTGTCTTTCTGTGACCCCTGAAGGTCCTGAGACCACACTGACCCAGTGAGTATTCCACCCCCTGCTTAGCCACTGGAGTGACATCCCTCCACAGAGCAGACTTCTAAAAGTTCTGATTTTTCTGCTCTGATGCTCTCTCACTTGCCAGGAGCTGGCCCCTCCCCTGTGGTCTATCTTCCTGTATATCGCCTCTGATTCACTTTTCTGCCCCTTCCTGAAATTGGTCGCTTTTTTGTTCATAGAATTGCTATTATTCTTTCTTCCATCTCCTATTGAGTTTGTAGGAGTTCAGAATGGTTTGATAACTATCTAGCTGAATTCCTGGTAAATTTAGGTCTCCTATTCCTCTGCCATCTTACTATTCCCTCCTGTTCAAGATTTTCATTCAGATTTTTGTTGAAGCTTATTGTTCTAAACTTTTCTGTTTTTGTGATATCTTTGTCTGGCTTTGGCATAAAAGTACTACTGGCCTCATAAATTAAAAAGTATTTCATTCTCTGCTATTTTTTGGAAGATGTATTGAAAAATTGGTAATAATTCCCATTAAATTTTTGGTACAAGCAGTGCTAGGACTTTTCTTTGTGGGTGGTTTTTAAGTTATTACTTCAAAGACCTTATTTGCTATAGATTTATGCAGATTCTATATTTCCTCTGTAGTAGATTTTGGTAGTTTTTGTTTTTTAGGAATTTGTCCATTTTATCCAACCTATCTAACATGAAAGCATGAAATTGTTTATAGTATTCCCTTATAATTATTTTAGTATCTATATAGTTATTATGGATATCCCCACTTTCATTTTTGGTTTTAGCACTTTGAGTCTTTTAAAATTTTGTCATCATAGCTAGAGGTTTGTCAATTTTTTTTTAATCTTGTTCACTTTTTTTAATTTATTTTTTTGAATTTTTTTAAATTTTTTATTTCTTTTCAGCATAACAGTATTCATTGTTTTTGCAGCACACCCAGTGCTCCATGTAAGCCGTGCCCTCTATAATACCCACCACCTGGTTCCCCCAACCTCCCCTCACCACCCCTTCAAAACCCTCAGACTGTTTTTCAAAGTCCATAGTCTCTCATGGTTCACCTCCCCTTCCAATTTCCCTCAACTCCCTTCTCCTCTCCATCTCCCCTTGTCTCCATGCTATTTGTTATGCTCCACAAATAAGTGAAACCATATGATAATTGACTCTCTCTGTTTGACTTATTTCATTCAGCATAATCTCTTCCAGTCCCATCCATGTTGCTACAAAAGTTGGGTATTCATCCTTTCTGATGGAGGCATAATACTCCATAGTGTATATGGACCACATCTTCCTTATCCATTCGTCCATTGAAGGGCATCTCGGTTCTTTCCACAGTTTGGCGACCGTGGCCATTACTGCTATAAACATTGGGGTACATATGGCCCTTCACTACATATGTATCTTTGGATAAATACTCAGTAGTGCAATGGCATGGTCATAGAGAAGCTCTATTTTTAATTTCTTGAGGAATATCCACACTGTTCTCCAAAGTGGCTGCATCAACTAGCATTCCCACCAACAATGGAAGAGGGTTCCCCTTTCTCCACATCCTCTCCAACACATGTTGCTTCCTGTCTTGCTAATTTTGACCATTCTAACTGGTGTAAGTTGGTACCTCAATGTGGTTTTAATTTGAATCTTCCTGATGGCTAGTGATGAGGAACATTTTTTCATGTGTCTGATAGCCATTTGTATGTCTTCATTGGAGAAGTGTCTGTTCATATCTTCTGCCCATTTTTTGATATGATTATCTGTTTTGTGTGTGAATATTGTTGATCTTTTTTAAAAGAATCAACTTTTGGTTTTGTTGATTTTATTTATGGTTTTCTATTCCTTATTTCAATTCTTTTCTCTCTAATATTATTACTTTCCTCTTTTTGCTTACTTTAGGTTTAATGTGCTCTTCTTTTCCCTGTGCCTAAAGGTCAATAGTTAAATTATTGATTTGAGAGCTTTCTTCTTTCTAATATATTAATTTAGAGCTATATATTTTCCACTGAGCATTGCTTTAACGTCATTCTGTAAGTTTCATTATTTTTCATTTTCACTTTCATTGAAGTATTTTCTAAGTTCCCTTGGGATCTCTGCTTTGAGCCAATGTTATTTAGAATTTGATGATTTGTAGCAGTGCAGTGCCAACACTGGCTGCCTAACTTGCATCCATCAAGTACCTGCCCCTGGTGCTCTGGTAGGACTTTCCTTTTAGTCATGCTATCCTCTGTTCCAACAAGGTGGTCCCAAACCCCAGAAGACTGGCACAAATCACTGCACACAACATGTCCCCCAACCAGAGAGTGCTTCAGGGCTTTGTTCTGAGGGAGGTGGTGACAGGTTTCATTTCACAAACAGACTAGAGCACACCAATTTAAAACTCACCATATTCAGGCCAGGAACCAAACACTGCCCATGGCAGGCAAGGAGAGTCTCTGAACATGACTGGCCTGAAGAATAGAGCAGCCACACACAACAACAGAGCACAAGTGGCATACATTTGAGACACTCTTTGAAGCTGTAGGCCTTGGGCACTGCATGACCTCTTCTTCATAAGGCCATTACTTCCAGGATTGGGAGGCATAACTGACCTTCCTAACACAGAGAAGAAGGCAGTGACTTAGACAAAATGCAAAATCAAGTAACTTGCCTGATACAAGATACATGTAACTTGCTTGATGCAGAATTTAGAATAACAATCAAAAGGATACTCACTGGGCATTAGATAAGAATATAAGACATCAGTGAGACCCTTACCATGGAGTTAATATTAGAAAAGAATTGATCAGAGATGAAGAGTACAATAAATGAGATTGGAAACAGATTTGATGTAGTGAACCGCTGGCTGGAAGAAACAGAGGAATGAATTAACAACCTAGAAGACAGCATAATTGAAAGCAATGAAGCTAAAAAAAAAAAAGAAAGAAAGAAGAATTATACAAGATGAGAATAGACTTGGGAACTCAATGACTCCATCAAATGTAATTAACATTCATATTATAGGAGTCCCAGAGGAAGAAAAGACAAAAAGGGGGGAGAAAATTTATTTGAGGAAATAATAGCTGAAAAATTCCCTGGGCTTAGGAAGGAAACAGGGGTCCAGATCCAGGAAGCACAGATAATTCCCATCAAAATTAACAGAAGCAGGAAACACCAAGCCTCATTGTAATTAAATTTGCAAGATACAGTGATAAAGAAAAAAACTTGATGAAATCCCCAAAGTTCATTTTTTGCTTTTGTTTTTCTTGCCTTTGCAGATATATCTTCTTTTTTTTCTTTAAAGATTTTATTTTTTAATTTTTAAATTTTTTTTATTTTTTATAAACATATATTTTTATCCCCAGGAGTACAGGTTTGTGAATAGCCAGGTTTACACACTTCACAGCACTCACCATAGCACATACCCTCCTCAATGTCCATAACCCCACCCCCCTTCTCCCAACCCCCCTCCTCCAAGCAACCCTCAGTTTGTTTTGTGAGATTAAGAGTAATTTATGCAGACGTATCTTGAAAGAAGCTGTGGTGGCTGATGTTGAAGAGGTTACTGCTTATGTTCTCCTCTAGGATTTGATGGATTCCTGTCTCACATTGAGGTCTTTCATCCACTTAGAGTTGATCTTTGTGTATGATGTAAGAGAACCGTTCAGTTTCATTCTTCTGTATATAGCTGACCAATTTTCCTAGCACTATATATTGAAAAGACTGTCTTTTATCCACTGGATATTTTTTTCCTGCTTTGTCAAATATTAATTGACCATAGAGTTAAGGGTCCATATCTGGGTTCTCTACTCTGTTCCATTGATATATGTGTCTATTTTTGTGTCAGTACCATGCTGTCTTGGTGATCACAGCTTTGTAATGTAGCTTGAAATCAGGGAATGCAATGCCCCCCAGCTTTTTTTTTTTCTTTTTCAATATTTACTTGGAGATTTGGGGTCTTCTCTGGTTCCATACAAATTTGAGAACTGTTTGTTCCAGCACTTTGAAAAATGCCATTGGTATTCTGATCAGGATGGCACTGAAAGTATAGATTGCTCTGGGCAGCATAGATATTTTGATGATGTTTATTCTTCTGATCCATGAACATGGAATGTTTTTTCCATATTTTTGTGTCCTCTTCAACTTCTTTCATAAGTGTTCTGTAGTCCCTATAGTATCAATCCTTTACCTCTTTGGTTAGGCTTATTCCCAGGAATCTTATGGTTTTTGGTGCTGTTGTACATGGAATCAATTCCTTAATTTCTATTTCTACAGTTACATTGTTAGTTTATAGGAAAGCAACTGATTTCTGTGCACTGATTCTGTGCAACTGATTTCTGATTTTGTATCATTCCACGTTACTTAATTGTTGTATCAGTTCTAGTAATTTGAGGGTGGGGTCTTTTGGGTTTTCCACATAAAGTATCATGTCATCTGTGAAGTGAGGGAATTTGACTTCTTCTTTATCAATTTGAATAGATTTTATTTCTCTTTGTTGTCTGATTGCTGTTGCTAGGACTTCTAGTACTATGTTGAACAATAGTGGTGAGAATGGACATCTTTGTAGTGTTCCTCATCTTAAGGGACAGATCTCAGCTTTTCCCCATTGAGAATGATATTCTCTGTGGGCTTTTCATAGATGGCTTTTATGAAATTGAGGAAAGTTCCCTCTATCCCTACACTCTGAACAGTTTTAATCAGGAAAGGATGCTGTATTTTCAAATGCTTTTCCTGCATCAATTGATAAGACCATGTAGTTCTCTCTCCTTTTATTAATGTGTTCCATCACATTGATTTGGGAATGTTGAACCCACCTTGCCTCTCAGGGATAAATCCCACCTGGCCGTAATGGATAATCCTTTTAATGTGCTGTCAGATCCTATCAGCTAGGATCTTGTTGAGAATTTGGGCATCCATATTTATCAGGGATATTGGTCTGAAATTCTCCAACATGTGTTGGAGGGGATGTGGAGAAAGGGGAACCCTCTTCCACTGTTGGTGGGAATGCAAGTTGGTGCAGCCTCTTTGGAGAACAGTGTGGAGATTCCTCAAGAAATTAAAAATAGAACTTCCCTATGACCCTGCCATTGCACTCCTGGGTATTTACCCCAAAGATACAGATATCATGAAAAGAAGGGCCATCTGTACCCCAGTGTTTATAGCAGCAATGGCCACGGTCGCCAAACTGTGGAAAGAACCAAGATGCCCTTCAATGGATGAATGGGTAAGGAATATGTGGTCCATATACACTATGGAGTATTATGCCTCCATCAGAAAGGACAAATACCCAACTTTTGTAGCAACATGGATGGGACTGGAAGAGATTATGCTGAGTGAAATAAGTCAAGCAGAGAGAGTCAATTATCATATGGCTTCACTTATTTGTGGAGCATAACAAAAAGCATGGAAGACATGGGTAGTTAGAGAGAAGGGGGTTGGGGTAAATTGGAAGGGGAGGTGAATCATGAGAGACTATGGACACTGAAAAACAATCTGAGGGGTTTGAAGGACGGTGGGTGGGAGGTTGGGGTACCAGGTGATGGGTATTATAGAGGGCACGGATTTCATGGAGCACTGGGTGTGGTGAAAAAATAATGAATACTGTTATGCTGAAAATAAATAAAAAATTAATTTAAAAAAAAACTGAGAGGCAACCCACGGAATGGGAGAAGATATTTGCAAATAACACTACAGACAAAGAGCTGATATCCAAGATCTGTAAAGAATTTCTCAAACTCAACCTCCAAAAGACAAATAATTAAGTCAAAAAATGGACAGAAAACATGAACAGACACTTCTCCAATGAAGACATACAAATGACTGACAGACATATGGAAAAATATTCATCATCATTACCCATCAGAGAAATTAAAATCAAAACCACATTGATATCTCACCTTACAGCAGTTAGAATGGCTAAAATTGACAAGGTAAGAAACAAAAAATGTTAGAGAGGTTGTGGAGAAAGGGGAACCCTCATACACTGTTGATTGGAATGTAGGTTGATATAGCCACTTCAGAAAAATGTGGAGGTTCCCCAAGAAGTTAAAAAAATAGAGCTACCCTATGACTCAGTAATTGCACTACCAAGCATTTATACCAAAGATACAGGGGTAGTGAAAAGAAGAGCACATGCACCCCAATGTTTATAGCGACAATGTCCACAATAGCCAAACTGTAGAAAGAGTCACAATGCCCTTCAACAGACAAATGGATAAAGAAGATGTGGTTCATATATACAATGGAATATTACTCAGCCATCAGAAAGGATGAATACCCAGCTTTTGCATCAATATGGATGGGACTGGAGGACATTATGCTAACTGAAATAAGCCAAGAAGAGAAAGTCAATTATCATATGCTTTCACTTTTTTATGGAACATAAGGAATACCATGGAGGACATTGAGAAGGAAGGGAAAAATGAAGATGGGGGAATCATCAGGGGAGATGATCCATGGGAGACTATGGACTCTGGGAATCAAACTGAGGGCTTTAGAGGGGAGAGGGGTAGGGGGATGGGTTAGCCCCTTGAAGGGTATTAAGGAGAGCATGTATTGCATGGAGCACTGGGTGTTATACATAAACAATGAATCTTGGTACACTACATCAAAAAAAACAAAAAAAGCCAAAATATGTACTCTATGGTGACTAACATAATAAAAAAAAGAAAAAAATCTTAAAAGCAGCAAAACAAAAGAAGTCCTTAACTTGCAAAGAGAAAACCCGTAAAGCTTGCTGGATATTTCTCAATAGAAACTTGACAAGCCATAAGGGAGTGGTATGATATAGTCTAAATGCTGAATGGGAAAAATCTGTAGTAAAGAAACTGTATCCAGCAAGGCTATCATTCAGAATGACAAGATAGATAGTTCCCCAGAGAAACAAAAACTAAAGGAGTTTGTGACCACTAAATCAGCCCTGCAAGAAATACTGAAGGGTACTCTTTGAGTGCAAAGGAGAGACCAAAAATGACAGGGACAAGAAGGGAATCAGAGAAAATCTCTAGAAACAAAGAAAAAACAAGTACTAAAATGTCACAAAATACATAGCTATCAATAATTAATTTGAATGTAAATAGACTAAACACTCCAGTCAAAGGACATGGGTTGTCAGAATGGATTTAAAAAATAAAGGCAGGGGGAGGGGCGCCTGCGTGGCTCAGTGGGTTAAGCCTCTGCCTTTGGCTCAGGTCATGATCTCAGTGTCCTGGAATCGAGTCCCACATTGGGCTCTCTGCTTGGCAGGGAGCCTGCTTCCTCCTCTCTCTCTGCCTGACTCTCTGCCTACTTGTAATCTCTCTTTGTCAAATAAATAAATAAAATCTTTAAAAAGGGGGGGCATCAATATGCTTTCTACAAGAGACTTATTTTAGACCTGAAGACACCTGCAGATTTAAAGTGAGGAGATGCAGAAACATCAATCATGCAAATGAATGTCAAAAGAAAGCTGAAGTAACAATATTTATATCAGACAAACTAAACATTAAAACAAAGTTTCTAAAAAGAGACAAATAAGGGCCTGTACAATCATAAAGGGGATAATCCAACAAGATTATATAACACTTGTAAATATTTATGCACCTAAGATGGGAGCACCCAAATATATAAATCAATTAATAAAAAGCATAAAGGAATTCACTGATAATAATATAATAATAGCAGGGGACATTAACACCCCACTAACATGAATGAACAGGTCATCTAAGCAGAAAACCAACAAGAAAACAATTGCTTTGAATGACACACTAGACTAGATGAACTTAACACTTCATCCTAAAACAGAAGAATATACATTCTTTTCAAGTACACAAGGGACATTCTCCAGAATAGATCATATATTAGGTCACAAAACAGGCCTCAACAATACAGAAAGAGTAACATCATATACTGCACCTTTTCTGACCACAGTGCTATGAAACTAGAAGTCAGATAGAAGAAAAAAATCTAAAAAGGCCACACATACATGGAGGTTAAACAACATGCTACTAAACAATGAATGGGTCAACCAGGAAATCAAAGAAGAAATAAAAATTACATGGAAAGAAGTGAAAATGAAAGCCTTTGGGATGCAGCAAAATCAGTCCTAAGAGCAAAGTATATAGCAATAGAGGACTACCTGAAGAAGCAAGCAAAATCTCAAATGTAAAATCTAGCCTTACACCTAAAAGAGCTAGAAAAAGTACAAATGAATCCTAAAGCCACTAGAAGGAGGACAATAAAGATTTAAGGAGAAATACAAGGTATAGAAACTAAAGAAAACATTAGAATAGATGAATGAATCCAGGATCTGGTTCTTTGAAAAATTTAACAAAATTAATAAACCTCTTATTGAAGAGACTTTTTTCCATCAGAAGTTTCTTCCTGCTTTGTCGAAGATTATTTGACCATAGAGTTGAGGGTCCATATCTGAGCTCTCTACTCTGTTCCATTGATATATGTGTCTGTTTTTGTGCTGGTATCATGATGTCTTGGTGATCACATGTAGCTTGAAATCAGGGAATGCAATGCCCCCCAGCTTTGTTTTTCTTTTTCAACATTTCCATGGTGATTTTGGGTCTTTTCTGGTTCCATACAAATTTGAGAATTGTTTGTCCCTGCACCTTGAAAAATGCTCTTGATATTTTGATCAGGATGACATTGAAAGTATAGATTGCTTTGGCCAGTATAGACATTTCAACAATGTTTATTCTTCTGATACATGACAATGGAATGTTTTTCCATCTTTTTGTGTCTTCAATTTCTTTCATGAGGGTTCTGTAGTTCCTTAAGTACAGATACTTTACCTCTTTGGTTGGGTTTATTCCAAGGTATTTCATGGTTCTTGGTGATATAGTAAATGGAATAAATTCTCTAATTTCCCTTTCTATAGTTTCATTGTTAGTGTATAAGAAAGCAACTGATTTCTGTGCATCAATTTTGTATCCTGCTACATTACTGAATTGCTGTATAAGTTCTAGTAATTGCAGCCACTTTGGAAAACAGTGTGGAGATTCCTCAAAAAATTAAAATATAGCTACCCTATGTTCCAGCAATACCCATTAGTGTATTTACCCCAATGATACAGCTGTAGCGAAAAGAAGGGCCATATGCATCCCAATGTTCATAGCAGTAATGTCCACAATCACCAAACTGTGGAAAGAGCCAAGATGCCTTTCAACAAATAAATGGATAAAGAAGATATGGTCCATATATACAATGGACTATTACTCAGAAAGCATGAATACCCAGCTTTTGTATCAACATGGATGGGACTAAAGGAGATTGTGCTGACTGAAATAAGTCAAGCAGAGAAAGTCAATTATCATATGGTTTCACTTAATTGTGGAACATAAGGAATAACATGGAGGACATTAGGAGAAGGAAAGGAAAAGTGATTTGGGGGAAATAGGAAGGGGACATGAACCATGAGAAACTATGGACTCAGAAACAAACTGAGGGTTTTAGAGGGGAGGGGTATGAGGGGTATGGGTGAGCCTCGTGGCGGGTATTCAGGAGGGCACATATTGCATGGAGCATTGGGTGTGGTACATAAACAATGAATCTTGGAGCACAGAAAAAATTAAATTAAATTTAAAAAAGGCAAGCTCATAAAAATAAAAATAAATAAATAAAATTGATAAACCTCTAGCCATATGTATCAAAAAGAACAGACACAAAATAAATAAAATCACAAATACAGGAAGATAAATAATAACAAGTACCACAGAAATGCAATTATAAAAGAATATTATGAAAAATGATACACAAACAAATTGGACAACCCTTAAGAAATGAACAAATTCCTAGACACATATAAACCCACAAAATGGAAATAGGAAGAAATAGGAAACTTGAACAGGCAGATAACCAGAATATAAAAGGAATCAATAATCAAAAACTCCCAACAAACAACAGTTCAGGGCCAGATGGTTCACAGGAGAATTCTACCAAACATTTAAAGAAGAGCAATACCTTTTCCTATGTAATGGTTCCAAAAATAGAAGTGGAAGGAGAACTTCCAAATTCATTCTCCCAGGGCAGCTACCTTGATATCAAAACCAGACAAAGACTCCACTAAAGAAGAATAGTACAGGTCAATATCCCTGATGAACATGGATGCAAAAATTCTCAATAAAATACAAAAAAAAACACCTGAATCCAACAATATATTTAAGAAAATCAGACTCCAATCAAGTGAGATTTATTCCTGATTTGAAAGAGTGGTATAATATTTGCAAATCAATCAACACAATACATCACATTAATAAAAGAAAGGATAAAGATTCTATTATCATTTCCATAGATCCAGAAAAAAATTGACAAAATACAGCATTCATTCTTTTTTTTAAATAAAGTTTTTATTTATTTGAGAGAGTGAGAGCACAAGCAAGGGGGAGGGGTAGAGGAGAGGGATAAGCAGACTCCTTGGTGAGTAGGAAGATGATGTGAGACTTGATTCCAAAACCCTGGGATCATAACCTGAGCCGAGGGCAGACACTTAACTGACTGAGCCACCCAGGCGCCTTACAGCAACCATTCTTGATAAAAACCCTCAACAAAGTAGGTTCTGAAGGAACACACCTCAACATAATAAAGGCCATTTATTGAAAACCCACAGCTAATTTCATCCTCAATAGGGAAAAACTGAGAGGTTTCTCACCACTTTTATTTATCATAGTAGTGGAAGTCCTAGACACAACAATTAGACAACAAAAATAAATAAAAATCATCCAATTCAGCAAGGAAGAAAGAAAATTTTCACTGTTTTCAGATGACATGATACTCTATATAAAAATCCTGAAGCACTCTACCAACAAATTGTTGTAACTGCTAGATGAATTCAGCAAAGCCACAGGATAAAAAATTAATATACAGAAATCTGTTGCACTTCTGTATACTAATAATAAAGTAGCAGAAAGAGGAATTAAGAAATCAATCTTATTTACAAGTGCACCAACAATGATAAGATACCTAGGAATACCCTAACCAAAGAGGTTAGAGACCAGCACTATGAAACCATAGAACACTTAGGAGAGAAACTGAGAAAGACACAAAGAAATGGAAAGACTTTCCATGCTCATGGATTGGAAGAACAAATATTGCTTCAATGTCAATACAACCTGTAAGGGCCTATTTAGCCAGTGGGAGCCATTTTGTTGTTTATGTAGTAAACTTAGACTGACCCTATGCAGTAAACTTACATTGACCCTCCCCCTCCCAGAGGAACTTACTTGCAAAGCCCAGATACAAGGGCAGGGCAGGCCAGGTGGAGACATCCAATCAGTGGAGCGTGCATACTGTCTCCCTAGCTACCAGGGAGAGTGGGCCCCACCTTTTGGGCGCCAATTCTGACCAAGGTGATAGGCTAGTTCAAATATCTACTAGGGTAAATTGTAATCTCATTAGCCACCTGTGGTAGCCAGGCTCAACCACATGGCCTTTGTTCTATAAAAGTTAGTCTGTGAGGCTAGGAGGGGTCGCCTCTTTGTAAGAGATGGCCCTGACCTGTCAGTTTGACTCTCGATGCTTGGCGTGAAATAAAGCTTTGCTTGACCTTCGCTTTGTATCAGTCTTGTTCCTTTGATTACAGACTCAACATTGGGGGCTCATCCGGGATTAAATGACAAGAACTGAGCCAGCATCAGAATTTCTGGAAAAAGCCTCTGGAGGTAAAATCTCGGGATCCTGTCTATCTGTCTGGTTGTGTAGCTCAAGGGTATGGCCCACCGGGGAGAAGCTGGACACAGCCATGCTCCCCAAGGCTGGAGTGGATGTGGTGAAGTCCCTTCCCTCCATTGGTAGATCGCCAGGGGGTTCGAGTCCCCCTAGACGGTCAGGGGGTTCGAGTCCCACTAGAAAGTCCCCACCAGTGGCAGGACCACTGGACCTGTGGTTGTCTTTGTCTTGTCTTTTTGTTGTCTATTGTGTTGTTTGCTGTGTTTGAAGAAATGGGGCAAGCAGAGAGGGAGGGGACTGTGACTTTTAATGGCTATAACTGGAGCCAACTGTGGTTAGTCCAACTTGAGACAGAGACTTTAGGGAATATTCCCAAGCAGCTGCCAAAACTCCCTTTGTTTCAGGGAAGTTCCTGTCTTCTCTGGCCAGATGTGGACTGCATAGCCCCTCCCCCTTGCTGGCAGGAAAGTGGAGTGGGCCCAGGTGGAACGTGAAATCTGTTAACAAAGAGATTACTAAAACTGATGGTTAATTGTCTGTCTCAGGGTTTTAATGGGTAATTGTTAAAGTAGCTCTCAAAGTCTTTGGTAACCTGAAACAGTGAAGGAAGGGTTGCTTGAAAGACAAATGGAATTAAATTTGTTGGACATCTAGGTCTTAACCAAATGGGATAAAATGCTAGAGTGTTTGTTGCTGGAACGGGGTTTGTGCTTTTGAAATCTGTTGGTGAACATTTTTTTGTGCTTTACTGATTCATAAATTTGCCTTCTGAGAATTCTCTTGTAAAATAACCTCTGCCTTAAAGGGAATTCATATGGGAAGACTTTCAAGACAAATACAGGTCTTTGATATGTTAAAATACTGGAACTGAAATGGTAAGAATTTCCAGAAGTAAAAGCTGCATTCGGACTAAACCAGAATCAATAACATGGGACTAGATGAACTGAAAGATTGTAATGTTGTATCTCTTGATGTTTTGTTTTACTTTAAACATTACTGGTTCTGTAATGTTTGCTCTTCCAGCCTAAGAAAACTTTTTCTTAAGTTATCTGTAACTTACAGAGATGTGAAAGTAAATGTTTGTTTACCTAAGCTAGACAACTTGAGGTAAACTCAGGGAAGTTGCATGATAGCTCATTTAGATGATCTTGCTTTTGCCAGTCTGTCAGCCCAGATATAGGGAGGAAACCTCAGAAAATCAAAGGATTTGAAGGGAAGAATCTGACTGAGTTAGTGGGAATAGCAGAAAATGTGTTTAACAACAGGGATGCACAGGAGGAAGGTTTTGGCATTACATGAGGCAGGTAAGGGATGGTAAATGGAAGGAAAAGCCTAAGCACAGAGAAGGCAGGCAGGAAGACTTAGATTCAGATCAATGTGCTTACCGTAAGGAAAAAGGACACTGGGCCAGGGAGTGCCCCAAAAGGAAGACGGCAATGCTGGCCACCAGAGGCTGAAGGGGCCGTGGTTCAGTGCCCCTCCCCGAACCTTAGGTGAAAACTGAAGTGGAGGGTAAATCAATTGATTTTTTGGTAAACATGGGAGCCAATTTTTTTTTTAAGATTTTATTTATTTATTTGACAGAGAGAGATCACAAGTAGGCAGAGAGGCAGGCAGACAGAGAGAGAGGAGGAAGCAGACTCCCTGCTGAGCAGAGAGCCGGATGTGGGACTCGATCCCAGGACCCTGAGATCATGACCTGAGCCGAAGGCAGCGGCTTAACCCACTGAGCCACCCAGGCGCCCCTTGGGAGCCCAATTTTCATCATTACTTAAACCTATGGGAAAATTATCTGGAGAGGAAGTCTGGGTACAAGGGGTGAATGGCACAGAAAGACATGAAAGGACTTTAAATTTGGTCTCAGGAGTAGTCAATCATTGATTCTTGGTCCTCCGTAATGCCCCATAGAACCTGATGGGAAGAGATCTCCTCCACAAACTATGAGCTGGTATTCAGTTCTCAGAAGGAGATATGACTATAACCTTGAGACAACCCACTGTGCAGATGTTTGTGGCAGCAGTCGATGAATACCTTTTATACAAGCCAGTCTCAGAATCAGAGGAGACAAGAAAAGGGAGTCTTCTCCAAACCCTACAGGTCGAGTTTCCCGAAGTCTGGGCAGAAGGGAAGCCCCCTGGCTTGGCCAAGGGACAGCCTCCAGTGGTGGTACAATTAAAAGCAATGGCCACAGCTGTTCACGTCTGGCAGTACTCCCTTCCCTGGGAAGCAAAGGAAGGGATCAGAAAACACATTAACCGCCTCCAAGGAGACGGGATCCTAGTTCCTTGCAAGTCTCCATGAAACACACCTTTGCTGTCCATCAAAAAGGCCGAGACTGGGGAGTACCAGCCTGTTCAGGACTTGCGGGAAGTTAATAAATGGGTTGAAGATATCCACCCAACAGGGCCTAACCCCTATACCCTACTCTCCCTCTTGGGTCCCAAAAGAACTGTTTATACCATCTTAGATCTCAAGGATGCATTTTTCTGCATAACTTTAGCAAGGGATTCTCATCCCCTCTTTGCTTTTGAGTGGTCCGACCCACAGAAAGGATTCCAAGCCCAGCTCACCTGGACAAGACTTCCCCAAGGATTCAAGAATTCACCCACTATCTTCGATGAAGCCCTACATGAGGATTTGTGTGAGTACAGAACCTCCAACCTGGGCGTCACTCTGTTACAGTACGTTGATGACTTGCTAATAGCCACTGAGGACTATGAGTCATGTTTGCGGGGGACGAGAGCTCTCTTACAGACTCTGCAGGAAAAAGGGTATCAGGTGTCAGCAAGAAAAGCACAGCTTGTCAGAGCCATGCCACTTATATAGGCTTTCATCTCCACGAGGGAGTGCATTCACTGTCTGAGTCCAGGAAACAGGTGATCACCCACCCCAACACGTCCCGACAAGTGAGGGAGTTTCTTGGGACAGTGGGCTACTGTAGGCTGTGGATACCATGGTTTGCAGATATTGCCCAACCTCTCTACGAACTGGCAAAAGGGGGGCTCACTATGATAGAGTGGACAACTGAGGAAGAAGGAGCATTTCGTGAATTACAAACAGCCTTACTGAGTGCCCCAGCATCAGCCATCCCAGATGTTACCAAGCCCTTCCACTTGTATGTGGATGAAAAAGCAGGGGTGGCCAAAGGACCCAGACTCTGGGGCCTTGGCAAAGGCCAGTAGCCTATCTTAGCAAGAAAATAGATCCAGTAGCGGCTGGGTTTCCCCCCTTGCCTCTGCATAATTGCTGCCACGGCCCTCCTGGTCAAGGATGCAAGTAAATTGATTTTGGGTCAAAATATCATCTTGACCACCACCCACGTTATCGTTGGCCTTCTCCGGACTCCCCTAGACTGATGGATGATGAACGCCTGAGTATCAGGCCCTTCCCCACAAACCAAGAGTGACCTTCCAGCCCCTGAGGTGCTAAATCCAGCCACACTGCTGCCAGAGGAGCTGGCTGACCACCCACACGACTGCAGGGAGGTCCTAACCCAAGTCACAGGAATAAGGCCAGACCTCAGAGACATTTCCTTCCCAGATGCAGAGATGACTCTGTTCACAGACAGGAGTAGCTACATGGTCGATGGAAAGAGGTATGCGGGGGCTGGGTGGTTTCCCCTGAGCAGGAACTCTGGACGGCAGCCCTGCCACATGGAACCTCAGCGCAGAAAGCAGAGCTGAATGCACTCACTAAGGCACTGCAGATAGCCAAAGGTAAAACTGCCAACATCTATATGGACAGCAGGTATGCCTTTGCTACTCTCCATATACATGGCGCTATTTATAAAGAAAGGGGCCTATTAACAGCAGAAGAAAAGGAATTAAAAACAGAGAAGAAATATTGGCTCTCCTCCAAGCTATTTTGGACCCCAAAGAGGTGGCTGTTATGCACTGCCTGGGACACCAAAAGCGGACTGATCTGATTTCAAAAGGAAACCAATTAGCAGATCAAGCCACAAAGCAAGCAGCTCAAGAGACAGTGCAAGAGCTGGTTGCACTCCCGGCTCCAGCCCTACCAGAAAAACTGGACTACTCAGAGGAAGATTTAAAGTATTTACAAAAAATGGGCTAAATTAGACTATGAAGGTGATTGGGCTAAGCCTAAAACAGGAACATTAATTCTTCCTCGAAGACTAGGCAAGAAGTTAGTAGACCAGATACATCAGAGTACTCATTTGGGGACATGTGAACTCAAGGAGCTTATAGGCAAGCAGTTCCAGGTTTCTAAATTAGGGCATATGGTTCAGAATGTAGTTGATAGATGTGCTCAATGCCAGGCAGTTAATGTGGGAGGAATTAGAATCGGAAGAGGGAAAAGAGAAAGAGGTAAGGAAACAGGAATTTATTGGGAAATAGATTTTACAGAGATGAAACCCAGAAAATATGGGCACAAGTGTATGTTAGTTTTTGTAGATACCTTTTCAGGCTGGGTGGAGGCTTTTTCTGCCAAACATGAGACAGCAGGAGTGGTAGCCAAAAAGCTACTAGAAGTTTGGGTTGCCTCTCACTTTTGGGTCAGACAACGGCCCTGCATTTGTGAGTTCAGTCTCACAGGCATTGGCCAAGGCTATGGGCGCTAATTGGAAACTACATTGTGCCTACTGGCCTCAGAGTTCCGGGCAAGTAGAGAGAATGAACCGGACTCTTAGAGAGACCTTGACAAAGCTAATTCTGGAGATTGATGGTGGATGGGTGGATCTCCTTCCTTTTGCCCTCCTCAGGGCGTGGTGTACACCCTACTTAAACAAGGTGACCCCATTTGAAAAAATGTTCGGGAGACCACCCCCCAACTCTGCCCTCAGCTACAAGAGGTTGCTATAGCAGAAATGACTGATCAGTCTGTACTCCGGTCACTGCGGGCATTATAGTCTGTCTTAAAAAGCCCACACAGGGATCCAGACTGCCCACACTGGGACAGAGATGGAGGTGGAGCCACATCCTTACCAACCTGGGGACTTGGTTTGGATTGCCGCCACCAAGTGGGAAACTTGGAGCCTCGCTGGAAGGGACAATTTACTGTCATCCTGACCACCCCCATGGCAATAAAAGTAGAAGGCATAAGGGCCTGGATTCACGTGGGTCGCGTCAAATGAGCTGAGGACAAGGACACCCCCCAGAGATGGAAGCTGCAGCCAATGGACCCGCTGACCATGGACTAAAGCTAAGACTCAAAAGACTATGAGTTCATTGTTGCTCCTATTGTTACCTGCTTGTGTAAGAGTTTCTGAGTCACCTCATAAGACAAAAAAGTATAGGTGGGAAATTAGACAAACAGAATTAGGAAAAATGGAAAAGGTTATACAAAGTGATGAATGGCTACCTCATCAACCGACTGTGCTCTAATGTTACTTTTTGGCCCCTGCATTAAAAACGCCCTAATGTCATTTGTACAAAAGAAAATTACAGTGATAAAAATGTTAGTCTTACATGCTCAATATAACCCCTTACAACAGGAGAACATAGAACTGGCTGAAGTCAAAAATTTGACTAATCTCCAAAGAAAAGTGGGGAATGTAAGGGCCTACTTAGCCAGAAGGAGCCATTTTGTTGTTTATGCAGTAAACTTAGACTGACCCTATCCAGTAAACTTACATTGACCCTGCCCCTCCCAGAGGAACTACTTGCAAAGCCCAGATACAAGGGCAGGTCAGGCCAGGTGGAGACATCCAATCAGTGGAGCGTGCATACTGTCTCCCTAGCTACCAGGGAGAGTGGGCCCCACCTTTTGGGTGCCAATTCTGACCAAGGCGATAGGCTAGTTCAAATATCTACTAGGGTAAATTGTAATCTCATTGGCCATCTGTGGGTAGCCAGGCTCAAGCACATGGCCTTTGTTCTATAAAAGTTAGTCTGTGAGGCTAGGAGGGGTCGCCTCTTTGTAAGAGATGGCCCTGACCTGTCAGTTTGACTCTCGATGCTTGGCGTGAAATAAAGCTTTGCTTGACCTTCGCTTTGTATCAGTCTCACTCCTTTGATTATGGAATCAATCGTATTTACAAGTGCACCAACAATGATAAGATACCTAGGAATACCCTAACCAAAGAGCTTAGAGATCAGCACTCTGAAACTATAGAACACTTTTGAAAAAAATTGAGAAAGACACAAAGAAATGGAAAGACTTTCCATGCTCATGGATTGGAAGAACAAATATTGTTTAAATATCAATGCTACCCAAAACAATCTACACATTTAGTGCAATCCCATCAAAATACTAACACTATTTTTCACAGAAGTAGAACAATCAATACTAAAAGATATATGGAATCACAATAGCCAAATACAACCTTGAATAGCCTGAATAGCCAAAACAACCTTGAAAAAGAAGAGCAAAGCTGGAGGCATCACAATTCCAGACTTCAACTGATTACAAAGCTGTAGTGATCAAAAGAGTAGGTGTTTGGCACAAATTACTGGATCAATTGAACAGGAAAGGAAACCCAGAAATGAACATACTACTATATTGGCAATTAATCTTCAACAAAAAAGGAAAAAAATACAAAATGGGGAAAAGACAGTCTCTTCAGCAAATGCTGTTGGGAAAGCTGGACAGTTACATGCAAAAGAATGAAACTGGACCACTTTTTTTGCATTTTTAAATTTTAAATTCAATTAGCCAACAAATAACACATCGTTAGTTTTTTATATAATTTTCAATGATTCACCAGTTGTATACAACTTCCAGTGCTCATCACATCATGTGCCCTCCTTAATGCTCATCACCCAGTTGCCCCATCCCCACAGCCACCTACCTCCCTGTCCACAGCCCTCAGTATATTTCCTGGAGTCAAGAGTCTCTCATGGTTTGGTTGCCTCTCTGATTTCTTCCCTTTCAGTTTTCCTCCCTGTCCCTGTGATTCTCTGCACCATTCCTTATATTCCACATATGAATGAAACCATATGATAATTGTCTTTCTCTGATTGACTTACTTCACTTAGCATATTACCCTCCAGTTCTTTCCATGTCAATGTAAGTGATAGGTATTAATCCTTTCTGATGGCTGTGTAATATTCCATTGCATACGTGGACCACATCTTCTTTATCAATTCATCCTTTGAAGGACATCTTGGCTCCTTCCGCAGTTTGGCTATTGTGGACATTGCTGTTATGAACATTGGGGTGCATGTAGCTCTTCTTTTCACTACCTCTGTATCTTTGGGGTAAATGCTCAATAATGCAATTGCTGGGTCACTAGGTAGCTCTATTTTTAACTTCTTAAGGTACCTCCACACTGTTTTCCAAAGTGTCTGTACCAACTTGCATTCCCACCAACAGTGTAAGAGGGTTCCCCTTTCTCCGCATCTTCACCAACATTTGTTGTTTCCTGTTTTGTTCATTTTTAAAAATATTTTATTTATTTATTTGATAGAGAGAGATCACAAGTAGGCAGAGAGGCAGGCAGAGGGGCGGGGGAAGCAGGATCCCCGCAGAGCAGAGATCCCAGTGCAGGGCTCAATCCCAGGACCCTGAGATCATGACCTTAGCCAAACGCAGAGGTTGAACCCACTGAGCCACCCAGGTGCCCCGTTTTGTTCATTTTAACCATTCTAATTGGTATAAGGTGGTATCTCAGTGTGATTTGATTTGAATTTCCCTGGTGGTTAATGATGATGAATACTTTTCCTTGTGTCTGTTAGCCATTTGCATGTCTTCTTTGGAAAAGGGTCTGTTTATGTCTTCTGCCCATTTTTTGACTTATTTGTTTTTTTGAATGTTGAATTTGAGAAGGTCCTTATAGATTTTGGATACCAGCTCTTTATCTGTAATGTCATTTGCAAATATCTTCTCCCATACTATGCGTCGCCTCTTAGTTTTGTTAGCTGTTTCCTTGGCTGTGCAGAAGTGTGTTGTTGTTGTTGTTGTTTAATTTGATGAAGTCCCCGAATTGCCAAGGAAATGTTGATAAAGAAAAACAAAGCTGGGGGGCATCATGTTGTCTAATTTCAAGATTTATTACAAAACTCTGATCACCATGAGAGACTATGGACTCTGAAAAGCAATCTGAGGGTTTTGAAGGGGCGAGGATTGGGAGGTTGGGGGAACCAGGTGGTGCGTATTAGAGAGGGCACGGATTGCATGGAGCACTGGGTGTGGTGCAAAAACAGTGAATACTGTTACGCTGAAAAGAAATAAAAAATTAAAAAAAAACCCCTCTGATCACCAAGACAGCATGGTACTGGCACAAAAACAGAAACAGAATAGAGAGCCCAGGGGGGGACAAGATGGCGGGGGAGTAGGAGGAGGCACCTCTTTAGCCTGTACCCCAAAGTGAGCTGATTACCTACCAAAGAACTCCATTCACCCATGAAATGAGCCTGAGATCAGAATTATACACGTCTGGATCTCTACAGGGGCAGAAGATGCCAGTGGGCAGGTAATGGCGGACTGATATCAGAAGATAAACAAAAGGGGGAGGGAGCCACCAGAGGCGACCAGTTGGAAAGCAATACCCCAATATGAGCGAGAGTGCCCTGCATCTGGGACCAGCATTAACTTGGAGACTGGTTGAAAGCACTCCAAAAGAGCAAAGGATCGTGGGGGGAAATTGTGGGAATTGGGGCAGCTAGGGACAGGGGCTTAAGTCCCTGGTCCCAGGACAGCCTCCGCAGCACTGAGGCAGAGAGAGTGTGGTGGAGAAACCAGGTCTTGGTCCCTAAGCCACCAGCGCGCCCGAGAATGCGTGGGCTCTAGCTCCTGGGATGGGATGGGAGCCACGCGGGTCGGCAGAACACTAGAGCCCTACTACAAAGCCTGAGATATGCGTGCATGTCCCTCATGCTCCCCTGAGAGTGACAAAGGCCTGGCCAGCGCTCTTTGACATGCGCCATTGTTTCAGAGCCTAAGCCGTGCGCCCGAAACTCTTCCCCTGACAGAGGTGCGCAAAAGCCCAGCCTGGTGCTTTCGGACCTACGCCCCGTTCTCATTGCCTGAGATGCGCCCGCGACCCATAGCCGCCCCTGAAAGAGGTGCGTGCAAGCTGGGCATTCTTGGACCCAGCAAGACCAGGCGCTCCCAGCCCAGGCCAGTGGCAAAATCTCAGTGTGCGATTGCTGCTTGGAACCTCTCTGGCGGTCAGGAGCTCCCAGACAGCCGCCACTGCCTTGGCTTTGGGTACAAGCAAAAGATCCTGCGCCCCCAGGGTCTGCAACTTGGAACCTGCTCTGCCAGCGGCCAAGGGGGAACTTATTTAGGCTCTGCATCCAGACTGAGGCTTCTTTCTGAGAGGGAGATCAGGGTGCGGTTTGTTTTCCTCTAAAACTACAAAAACCATCAAAAGCAGTCAAGGTGAGAGGAAAAAAAGTGAACAAACATAAAAACCGCCAGAGAACAAAAGCCTGAAAAAAACCAGTTTCCTCAGAGCCCACCCCATTGAGGGGGGCGGGAGGACTTAACTCAGGAAACATCATTGACTGACAACCCACGTGGCAGGCCCCTCCCCCAGAAAACAAACCAAGAAAGAAAACAAAGAGAGAGAGAGAGAAGAAAGGACTACAAGAGAACAACCACTACTTCATGGGAAGACTTTTATTGTTCACTCGTTCCGCCTATTCTGGTTCACTTTTTTTTTTTTAAACATAGGTAATTTTTTAACCTATTTACCATCACATGGAGCTATACACTACATCAAATTCCATAATACCCTTCTAAACTGAACTTTTTTTTAAAATTATTATTTATTTATTTATTTTCATTAAAACAGTATTCATTATTTTTTCACCACACCCAGTGCTCCAGGCAAGCCGTGCCCTCTATAATACCCACCACCTGGTACCCCAACCTCCCACCCCCCCGCCACTTCAAACCCCTCAGACTGTTTTTCAGAGTCCATAGTCTCTCATGGTTCACCTCCTCTTCCAGTTTACCCAAATTCCCTACTCCTCTCTAACACCCCTTGTCCTCCATGCTATTTGTTATGCTCCACAAATAAGTGAAACCATATGATAATTGACTCTCTCTGCTTGACTTATTTCACTCAGCAGAATCTCTTCCAGTCCCGTCCATATTGCTACAAAAGTTGGGTATTCATCTTTTCTGATGGAGGCATAATACTCCATAGTGTATATGGACCACATCTTCCTTATCCATTCATCCGTTGAAGGGCATCTTGGTTCTTTCCATAGTTTGGCGACTGTGGCCATTGCTGCTATAAACATTGGGGTACAGATGGCCCTTCTTTTCACGACATCTGTGTCTTTGGGGTAAATACCCAGGAGTGCAATTGCAGGGTCATAGGGAAGCTCTATTTTTAATTTCTTGAGGAATCTCCACACTGTTCTCCAAAGAGGCCGCACCAACTTGCATTCCCACCAACAGTGTAAGAGGGTTCCCCTTTCTCCACATCCTCTCCAACACATGTTGTTTCCCGTTTTGTTAATTTTGGCCATTCTAACTGGTGTAAGGTGATATCTCAATGTGGTTTTAATTTGAATCTCCCTGAGGGCTAATGATGATGAGCATTTTTTCATGTGTCTGATAACCATTTGTATGTCTTGATTGGAGAAGTGTCTGTTCATATCTTCTGCCCATTTTTTGATGTGTTTGTCTGTTTCATGTGGGTTGAGTTTGAGGAGTTGATTATAGATCCTGGATATCAACCTTTTGTCTGTACTGTCATTTGAAAATATCTTCTCCCATTCCGTGGGTTGCCTCTTTGTTTTGTTGACTGTTTCCTTTGCTGTGCAGAAGCTTTTGAATTTGATGAAGTCCCAGAAGTTTATTTTCGCTTTTGTTTCCTTTGCCTTTGGAGACGTATCTTGAAAGAAGTTGCTGTGGCTGATATCAAAGAGATTTCTGCCTATGTTCTCCTCTAAGATTCTGATGGATTCCTGTCTCACGTTGAGGTCTTTTATCCATTTTGAGTTGATCTTTGTGTACGGTGTAAGAGAATGGTCGAGTTTCATTCTTCTACATATAGCTGCCCAGTTTTCCCAGCACCATTTATTGAAGAGACTGTCTTTTTTCCACTGCATATTTTTTCCTGTTTTGTCAAAGATTAATTGACCATAGAGTTCAGGGTCCATATCTGGGCTCTCTACTCTGTTCCACTGGTCTATGTGTCTGTTTTTATGCCAGTACCATGCTGTCTTGTTGATCACTGCTTTGTAATAAAGCTTGAAATCAGGTAAGGTGATGCCGCCAGCTTTATTTTTGTTTTTCAACATTTCTTTAGCGATTCGGGGTCTCTTCTGATTCCATACAAATTTTAGGATTATTTGCTCCAGCTCTTTGAAGAATGCCGGTGGAATTTTGATCGGAATGGCATTAAAAGTATAGATTTCTCTAGACAGTAGAGACATTTTAACAATGTTTATTCTTCTGATCCAAGAGCATGGAATGGTCTTCCATCTATTTGTGTCTTCTTCAATTTCTTTCATGAGTGTTCTGTAGTTCCTCAAGTACAGATCCTTTACCTCTTTAGTTAGGTTTATTCCAAGGTATCTTATGGTTCTTGGTGCTATAGTAAATGGAATCGATTCTCTAATTTCCCTTTCTGTATTTTCATTGTTAGTGTATAAGAAAGCCACTGATTTCTGCACATTGACTTTGTATCCTGCCACGTTGCTGAATTGCTGAATGAGTTCTAGTAGTTTGGGGGTGGAGTCTTTTGGGTTTTCCATATAAAGAATCATGTCATGTGCGAAGAGAGAGAGTTTGACTTCTTCATTACCAATTTGGATACCTTTTATTTCTCTCTGTTGTCTGATTGCTGTTGCTAGGACTTCTAATACTATGTTGAACAAGAGGGGTGAAAGTGGGCATCCTTGTCTTGTTCCTGATCTCAATGGGAAGGCTGCAAGCTTTTTCACATTGAGGATGATATTTGCTGTGGGTCTTTCATAGACAGATTTGATGAGGTTCAGGAATGTTCCCTCTATCCCTATACTTTGAAGCGTTTTAATCAGGAACGGATGCTGGATTTTGTCAAATGCTTTTTCTGCATCAATTGAGAGGACCATGTGGTTCTTCTCTCTTCTCATATTAATTTGTTGTATCACATTGATTGATTTGCGAATGCTGAACCATCCTTGTAGCCCAGGGATGAATCCCACCTGATCATGGTGAATAATCTTTTTAATGTGCTGTTGGATCCTGTTGGCTAGAATCTTGTTGAGAATCTTAGCATCCATATTCATCAGTGATATTGGTCTGAAATTCTCCTTTTTGGTAGGGTCCTTGCCTGGTTTGGGGATCAGGGTAATGCTGGCTTCATAGAAAGAGTCTGGAAGTTTTCCTTCTGCTTCATTTTTTTTGAAACAGCTTCAGGAGAATAGGTGTTATTTCTTCTTGGAAGGTTTGGTAGAATTCCCCAGGGAATCTGTCAGGTCCTGCGCTCTTGTTTTTTGGGAGGTTTTTGATCACTGATTCAATCTCGTTATTAGATATCAGTCTATTCAGGTTGTCGATTTCTTCCTGGTTCAATTTTAGAATAGAACCAGTTTATATTTTTTCAGGAATGCATCCATTTCATCTAGGTTGCTAAGCTTATTGGCATATAACTGTTCGTAATAACTTCTGATGATTGTTTCTACTTCCTTGGTGTTAGTTGAGATCTCTCCCTTTTCATTCATAATTTTATGAATTTGGGCTTTCTCTCTTTTATTTTGGATTAGTGTTGCCAGTGGCTTATCGATCTTATTGATTCTTTCAAAAAACCAGCTTCTAGTTTCATTGATATGTTCTACTGTATCTCTGGTTTCTCCCTCATTGATCTCAGCTCTAATTTTGATGATTTCTCTTCTTATGTGTGGAGTTGGTTTGATTTGTTGTTGGTCTTCCAGTTCTTTAAGGTGTAGAGACAGTTGGTGGTTCTGGATTATTCAATTCTTTTGAGCGAGGCTTGGATGGCTATATATTTTCCCCTTAGGACTGCCTTTGCTGTATCCCATAGGTTTTGGAACGAAGTGTCTTCATTCTCATTGGTTTCCATGAATTGTTTCAGTTCTTCATTGATCTCCTGGTTGATCCAAGCATTCTTAAGCAAGGTGGTCTTTCGCTTCCAGGTGTTTGAGTTCCTTCGGAACTTTTCCTTGTGATTGAGCTCCAGTTTCAAAGCATTGTGATCTGAGAATATGCAGGGAATAATCTCAGTCTTTTGGTATCAGTTGAGTCCTGATTTGTGACCCAGTATGTGGTCTATTCTGGAGAAGGTTCCATGTGCACTTGAGAAGAATGAGTATTTTATTGTTTTAGGGTGGAATGTTCTGTATATATCTATGAGGTCCATCTGGTCCAATGTGTCATTCAATGCTCTTGTTTCTTTATTGATTTTCTGCTTCGATGATCTGTCTAATTCTGAGAGAGGCGTGTTAAGATCTCCTATGATTATTGTATTCATATCAATATGACTCTTTATCTTGATTAACAGTTTTCTTAAGTAATTGGCTGCTCCCATATTGGGAGCATAGATATTTACAATTGTTAGATCATCTTGGTGGATAGTCCTTTTAAGGATTATGTAGTGTCCTTCTGTATCTCTGACTATAGTCTTTAGTTTGAAGTCTAATTTATCTGATATGAGAATCGCTACCCCAGCCTTCTTTTGAGTCCCATTGGCATGAAAGTTGCTTCTCCACCCCTTCACTTTCAGTCTGCGTGTATCTTTAGGTTCAAAATGGGTCTCTTGCAGACAGCTTATGGATGGATCCTGTCGTTTTATCCAATCTGCAACCCTGTGCCGTTTTATGGGTGCATTTAGGCCATTCACATTGAGAGTGATTATTGATAGATACGTTTTTATTGACATCGAGTTACCTTTGAAGTCTTTCTTTCTGTAGACTGTCTCTATAATTCTGTTCAAGGCTATTCTTGGGATTTTTCCTCTTTTATAGAACCCCCCTTAATATTTCCTGCAGTGTTGGCTTGGTGGTTGCATAGTCTTTTAAGCCTTCCCGGTCTTGGAAACTCTTTATCTCTCCATCCATTTTGAATGTCACTCTTGCTGGATAAAGTATTCTTGGCTGCATGTTCTTCTCATTTAGTGCCCTGAATATATCTTGCCAGCCTCTTCTGGCTTGCCAGGTCTCTGTGGACAGGTCTGACGTTATTCTGATGGGCTTCCCTCTGTAAGTAAGGGGCCCCTTGCCCTGGCGGCTTTCAAGAGATTATACCTACAATTATAATTCCTCAATTTGACTATCAAGTGTCGTGTTGTTTTTTTGGAATGTATAATCTTGGGTGGAGACCGTTCAGCCTCTAGTACATGAACGCTGGTTTCACTTGGGAGATTCGGAAAATTTTCATGAAGGACTTGTTCCACGATATCTTCTAGACTTCTTTCTTTCTCCTCCCCTTCAGGGATTCCAATAATTCTGATGTTGGAATGCTTCATGGCATCATTTATTTCCCTGATTCTGCTTTCGTGGGATCTAAGCTGTTTGTTTCAGGCTTCCTCCTGATCCTTTCTCTCTATCTGTTTATCTTCCAGATCACTAATTCTATTTTCTGTCTCAGTTACCCTAGCTTTGAGAGAGTTTAGATTAGATTGGAACTCATTGAGAGCATTGTGAACCTCCTCCCTGGTAGCTTTAAGCTCCGCCCTAACATTGTGAACATCCTGTCTGGTCGCTTTCAGTTTGGCCCTAATCAGTTCTGTTTGGTCATCCATGGCTTTCTCCAACCTAGCTATTGCCTGGATAATTATTAGCCTGAATTCTCTTTCCGACATATTGTCTATGTTGATAGCCGTTAGCTCTGTTGCAGAAGGTCCATCCTCTGTATTTTTCTTCTGTTGGGCATTCCTCCTCCTAGTCATTTTGGTGGGAGAAGTCTGATGTAGCTGGATGTATCAGCTCTGGTGCAGTCAAGGTGCACCCTGGAACACTTCTGAGCAATCAGGATTCCCCACCCAAACCAGAGACAAAAGAAGAAAAAGAAAAACATAAAAGAAAAAAGAGAGAGAGAGAGAGAGAGAGACAGGAAAGAAAGGGAAGATGGAAGAGAAGGTTCAGCCCAGATGGGCCCCAAGGTAAGATTTATGAAGTTGACGAACAAAAAGAGATAAAAAGACTGATACAATTATATGGCAATAGAAATAAAGAAAAAAATATATATATATGCAAATAAAGAAAGAACCTCGTCAAAAAGAACCACAAGTGTAAAATTTATATGCTATCAGGACAAACACAAAAAACACAGAAACACTGGTGGAAGAAGATGGGAGAGTTCTTATAAATTCTCAGTGTGTGCGAGGAAGGTTGTTTTGATTCTTCCTGGATGTATCTTGATGTCTTTCTTAAAGGACTCAACTTTCCTAAGATAAAGGGGATTAAAAATTGGTTTACCTATAGGGGTAGTATTGATTGGGAAAAGGGGATTACTTTGAAGTTAACTCTATATGAATATTAGAGGATAAAAATAAAAAGGAATATACTAGACTAAACTAAACTAATTTTTTTTAAAAAGGGAATTCAAAAAATAAAAATGCAAAAGAAAAACATAGGTGTATGTATCAAAAAGTTCAGGTTAGAAAGGTATTATGGAATTTGATGTACTGTACAGCTCATTGTGATGGTAAATAGGTTAAAAAAATTACCTATGTGTAAAAAAAAAAAATAAATAAATAAATAAAATAAAAAAATATGAACCGGAATAGTGGAAACGAGTGAACAATACAAGTTTTCCTATGAAATAGTGGTGGTTCTCTTGTAGTCCTTTTTTTTTTTTCTTTCTTTCTTCGTTTTCTGGGGGAGGGGCCTGCCACGTGGGTTGTCAGTCAATGATGTTTCCTGAGTTGAGTCCTCCTGCCCCCCTCAAGGGGGTGGGCTCTGGGGAAACTGGTTTTTTTCAGGCTTTTGTTCTCTGGCGGTTTTTTTGCTTGTTCATTTTTTTCCCTCTCACCTTGACTGTCTTTGATGGTTTTTGTAGTATTAGAAGAAATCAAACCGCACGCTGATCTCTGTCTCAGAGAGAAGCCTCAGTCTGGGTGCAGAAGCTGTATAAATTCCCCCTTGGCCGCTGGCAGTGTAGGTTCCAAGGTGTAGACCCTGGGGGCACAGGATCTTTTGCTCGTACCCAAAGCCAAGGCAGTGGCGGCTGTCTGGGAGCTCCCGACCGCCAGAGAGGTTCCAAGCAGCGATCCCACACTGAGATTTTGCCGCCAGCCCGGGCTGGGAGTGCCCGGCTTGCGCGCACCTCTTTTCAGAGGCGGCTATGGGTCAGGCGCGCGTCTGGGGCACTGAGAACGGGGCGCGGGTCCGTGAGCCCCTGGCTGGGCTTTTGCGCGCCTCTGTCTGGGGAAGAATTTCGCGCGCGCGCGCGCCGCTTAGTTTTTGAAACAATGGCGCGGGTCAAGGAGCGCCCGCCGGGCCTCAGTAATTCAGGGGAGAGTGAGGGACGTGCGCGCTTATCTCAAGCTTTGTGGTAGGGCTAGCGCACGTTCCGCAGACAGGCGCAGCTCCCATCCCCTCACAGGAGCCGGAACCCACGCGCTCTGGGGTGCGCTGGTGGCTTAGGGAACAGGAGCGGTTTCTCCGCCGCACTCTCTCTGCCTTAGCGCCGGGGAGGCCGTCTGGGGCCGGGGACTTAAGCCCCGTCCCTAGCCGCCCTGATTCCCACAATTTCCCCCTGCGATCCTTTGCTCTTTTGGAGTGCTTTCAACCAGTCTCCAAGTTAATGCTGGTCCCCAGACGCAGGGCGCTCTCGCTCGGATTGGGGTATTACTTTCCCACCGGTCGCCACTGGTGGCTCCATCCCCCTTTTGTTTATCTTCCGATATCAGTCCACCGTTCCCATATCGCTTTACCTGCTCACTGGAGTCTTCTGCCCCTGTAGAGATCCAGGCGTTATAATTCTGATCTCAGGCTGATTTCATGGGTGATCAGAGTTCTTTGGC
Source organism: Neogale vison (assembly GCF_020171115.1). Lineage (NCBI taxonomy): Eukaryota > Metazoa > Chordata > Mammalia > Carnivora > Mustelidae > Neogale > Neogale vison. The sequence continues at coordinate 86,425,122 of NC_058105.1, read as the reverse complement.
AGGTAATCAGCTCACTTTGGGGTACTGGCTGAAGTGACGCCTCTTCCTACTACGCCGCCATCTTGTCCCCCCCTAACCTGAACTTTTTGATACATACACCTATGTTTTTCTTTTGCATTTTTATTTTTTGAATTCCTTTTTTTAAATTTTAGTTTAGTTTAGACTAGTTTATTCCTTTTTATTTTTATACTCTAATATTCATATAGAGTTAAACTTCAAAGTAATCCCCTTTCCCCAATCAATACTACGCCTATAGGTAAACCAATTTTTAATCCCCTCTTTCTTAGGAAAGTTGAGTTCTTTAACAAAGATATCAAGATACATCCAGGAAGAATCAAAACAACCTTCCTCACACACACTGAGAATTTATAAGAACTCTCCCATCTTCTCCTTACACCAGTGTTTCTGTGTTTTTGTGTTTGCCCTGATGGCATATAAATCTTACACTTGGGATTATTTTGATGAGGTTCTTCATTTATTTGCATATATTTTTTTTCTCTTGTCATATACTTGTATCAGTCTTTTGTTTGTCTCTTTTTGTTTGTCAACTTCATAAATCTTACCTTGGGGCCCATCTGGGCTGAAACTTCTCTTTCATCTTCCCTTTCTTTCCTGTCTCTCTCTCTCTTTTTCTTTTCTTTTTCTTTTTCTTTTTGTTTTCTTTTGTCTCTCGTTTGGGTGGGGAATCCTGATTGCTCAGAAGTGTTCCAGGGTGCACCTTGACTGCACCACAGTTGATACATCCAGCTACATCTGTTCAGTCTTCTCCCACCAAAATGACTAAAAGGAGGAATTCCCAACAGAAGAAAAATACAGAGGATGGACCTTCTGCAACAGAGCTAACGGCTATCAACATAGACAATATGTCGGAAAGCGAATTCAGGCTAACAATTATCCAGGCAATAGCTAGGTTGGAGAAAACCATGGTTGACCAAACAGAATTGATTAGGGCCGAACTGAAAGTGACCAGACAGGATGTTCACAATGTTAGGGCGGAGCTTAAAGCCACCAGGGAGGAGGTTCACAATGCTCTCAATGAGTTCCAATCTAATCTAAACTCTCTCAAAGCTAGGGTAACTGAGACAGAAGATAGAATTAGTGATCTGGAAGACAAACAGATAGAGAGAAAGAATCAGGAGGAAGCCTGGAACAAACAGCTTAGAAACCACAAAAACAGAATCAGGGAAATAAATGATGCCATGAAGCATTCCAACATCAGAGTTATTGGAATCCCTGAAGGGGAGGAAAAAGAAAGACGTCTAGAAGATATAGTGGAACAAGTCCTTCATGAAAATTTTCCCAATCTCGCAAATGGAACCAGCGTTCATGTACTAGAGACTGAATGGTCTCAACCCAAGATTATACATTCCAAAAAAAAAAAAAATCACAACACCTGATAGTCAAATTGAGGAATTATAATTGTAGGTATAATCTCTTGAAAGCCTCCAGGGCAAAGAGGCTCCTTACTTACAGAGGGAAGCCCATCAGAATAACGTCAGACCTGTCCACAAGAAACCTGGCAAGCCAGAAAGGGCTGGCAAGATATATTCAGGGCACTAAATGAGAAGAACATGCAGCCAAGAATACTTTATCCAGCAAGACTGACATTCAAAATGGATGGAGAGATAAAGAGTTTCCAAGACTGGCAAGGCTTAAAAGATTACGCAACCACCAAGCCAACGCTGCAGGAAATATTAAGGGGGGTTCTATAAAAAAGGAAAAATCCTAAGAATAGCATTGAACAGAAATATAGAACAGTCTACAGAAAGAAAGACTTCAAAGGTAACTCGATGTCAATAAAAACGTATCTATCAATAATCACTCTCAATGTGAATGGCCTAAATGCGCCATAAAACGGCACAGTGTTGCAGATTAGATAAAATGACAGGACTCATCCATATGTTGTCAACAAGAGACCCATTTTGAACCTAAAGATACACCCAGAATGAAAGTGAAGGCATGGAGAAGCATCTTTCATGCCAATGGGCCTCAAAAGAAGACTAGGGTAGTGATTCTCATATGAAATAAATTATACTTTAAACTAAAGGCCATAGTCAGAGATACAGAAGGACACTACATAATCCTTAAAGGGACTATCCACCAAGATGATCTAACAATTGTAAATATCTATGCACCCAATATTGGAGCAGCCAATTCCTTAAGAAAACTGTTAATCAAGATAAAGAGTCATATTGATATGAATACACTAATCATAGGAGATCTTAACATGCCTCTCTCAGAAATAGACAGATCATCAAAGCAGAAAATCAATAAGAAACAAGAGCATTGAATAACACATTGGACCAGATGGACCTCAGAGATATCTACAGAACATTCTACCCTAAAACAACAGAATACTCATTCTTCTCAATTGCACATGGAACCTTCTCCAGAACAGACCACATACTGTATCAAAAATCAGGACTCAACTGATACCAAAAAGACTGAGATTATTCCCTGCATATTCTCAGATCACAATGCTTTGAAACTGGAGCTCATACACAAGGAAAAGTTCGGAAGGAACCCAAACATCTGGAAGCTAAAGACTACCTTGCTTGAGAATGATTGGACCAACCAGGAGATCAAAGAAGAACTGAAACAATTCATGGAAACCAGTGAGAATGATGACACTTCGGTCCAAAACCTATGGGATAGAGCAAAGGCGGTCCTAAGGCGGAAATACATAGCCATCCAAGTCTCCCTCAAAAAAAAAAAAATGAAAAATCCAGAACACACCAGCTGTCTCTACACCTGAAAGAACTGGAGAATCAACAACAAATCAAACCAAGTCCAAATATAAGAGGGGAAATCATCAAGATTAGAGCTGAGATCAATAAGGTAGAAACCAGAGATACAGTAGAACGTATCAATGAAACTAGAAGCTGGTTTTTGGAAACAATCAATAAGATCGATAAACCATTGGCCAATCTAATCCAAAAGAAAAGAGAGAGAGCCCAAATTCATAAAATTATGAATGAAAAGGGAGAGATCACAACGAACACCAAGGAAGTAGAAACAATCATCAGAAGTTATTATCAACAGTTATATGCCAATAAGCTTAGCAACCTAGATGAAATGGATGCATTCTTGGAAAACTATAAACTACCAAAATTGAAGCAGGAAGAAATCGACAACCTGAATAGACCAATATGGAGTAGCGAGATTGAAGCAGTGATCAATAACCTCCCAAAAAACAAGAGCCCAGGACCTGATGTATTCCCTGGCGAATTCTATCAAACTTTCAAAGAAGAAATAACACCTATTCTCCTGAAGCTGTTTCAAAAAAATTGAAGCAGAAGGAAAACTTCCTGACTCTTTCTATGAAGCCAGCATTACCCTGATCCCCAAATCAGGCAAGGACCCTACGATAAAAGGAGAATTTCAGACCAATATCACTGATGAATATGGATGCTAAGATTCTCAACAAGATCCTAGCCAACAGGATCCAACAGCACATTAAAAAGATTATCCACCATGACCAGGTGGCATTGATCCCTGGACTACAAGGATGGTTCAATATTCGCAAATAAATCAGTGTGATAGAACAAATTAATATGAGAAGAGAGAAGAACCACATCGTCCTCTCAATCGATACAGAAAAACCATTTGACAAAATCCAGCATCCGTTCCTGATTAAAACGCTTCAGGTATAGGGATAGAGGGAACATTCCTGAACCTCATCAAATCTATCTATGAAAGACCCACAGCAAATATCATCCTCAATGGGAAAAAGCTTGTAGCCTTCCCGTTGAGATCAGGAACAAGACAAGGATGCCCACTTTCACCACTCTTGTTCAACATAGTATTAGAAGTCCTAGCAACAGCAATCAGACAACAAAGAGAAATAAAAGGTATCCTAATGGGCAATGAAGAAGTCAAACTTTCTCTATTCACAGATGACATGCTTCTTTATAGGGAAAACCCAAAAGACTCCACCACCAAAGTACTAGAATTCATACATCAATCCAGAAACATGGCAGGATACAAAGTCAATGTGCAGAAATCAGTGGCTTTCTTATACACTAACAATGAAAATACAGAAAGGGAAATTAGAGAATCGATTCCATTTACTATAGCACCAAGAACCATAAGATACCTGGGAATAAACCTAACCAAAGAGGTAAAGGACCTGTACTTGAGGAACTATAGAACACTCATGAAAGAAATTGAAGAAGACACAAAAAGATAGAAGTCCATTCCATGCTCTTGGATCGGAAGAATAAACATTGTTAAAATGTCTCTACTGTCTAGAGAAATCTATACTTTTAAGGCCATTCCGATCAAAATTCCACCGGTATTCTTTAAAGAGCTGGAGCAAATAATCCTAAAATTTGTATGGAATCAGAAGAGACCCCAAATCGCTAAGGAAATGTTGAAAAACAAAAATAAAGCTGGGGACATCACGTTAACTGATTTCAAGCATTATTACAAAGCTGTGATCACCAAGACAGCATGGTACTGTCATAAAAACAGACACATAGGCCAGTGGAACAGAGTAGAGAGCCCAGATATCGACCCTCAACTCTATGGTCAATTACTGTTCGACAAAACAGGAAAAAATATACAGTGGAAAAAAGACAGTCTCTTCAATAAATGATGCTGGGAAAACTGGACAGCTATAAGTAGAAGAATGAAACTCAACCATTCTCTTACACCGTACACAAAGATAAACTCAAAATGGATAAAAGACCTCAACGTGAGACAGGAATCCATCAGAATCCTAGAGGAGAACATAGGCAGTAATCTCTTCGATATCAGCCACAGCAACTTCTTTCAAGATATGTCTCCAAAGCGCCTGGGTGGCTCAGTGGGTTAAGCCGCTGCCTTCGGCTCAGGTCATGATCTCGGGGTCCTGGGATCGAGTCCCGCATCGGGCTCACTGCTCAGCGGGGAGCCTGCTTCCTCCTCTCTCTCTCTGCCTGCCTCTCTGCCTACTTGTGATCTCTCTCTGTCAAGTGAACAAATAAAATCTTTAAAAAAAAAAAAAAGATATGTCTCCAAAGGCAAAATCAAAATCAAAAGCTTCTGCACAGCAAAGGAAACAGTCAAAAAAACAGAGGCAACCTATGGAATGGGAGGAGATATTTGCAAAGGACAGTACAGCCAAAAGGTTGATATCCAGGATCTATAAGAAACTCCTCAAACTCAACACACACGAAACAGGCAAACACATCAAAAAATGGGCAGAAGATATGAACAGACACTCCTCCAATCAAGACATACAAATGGCTATCAGACACATGAAAAAATGTTCATCATCATTAGCCTTCAGGGAGATTCAAATTAAAACCACATTGAGATATCACCTTACACCAGTTATAATGGCCAAAATTAACAAAACAGGAAACAACATGTGTTGGAGAGGATGTGGAGAAAGGGGAACCCTCTTACACTGCTGGTGGGAATGCAAGTTGGTGCAGCCTCCTTGGAGAACAGTGTGGAGATTCCTCAAGAAATTAAAAATAGAGCTTCCCGATGACCCTGCAATTTCAGTACTGGGTATTTACCCCAAAGACACAGATGTCGTGAAACGAAGGGCCATCTGTACCCCAATGTTTATAGCAGCAATGGCCACAGTCGCCAAACTATGGAAAGAACCAAGATGCCGTTCAACGGATGAATGGATAAGGAAGATGTGGTCCATATACACTATGGAGTATTATGCCTACATCAGAAAGGATGAATACCCAACTTTTGTAACAACATGGACGGGAGTAGAAGAGATTATGCTGAGTGAAATAAGTCAAGCAGAGAGAGTCAATTATCATATGGTTTCACTTATTTGTGGAGCATGACAAATAGCATGGAGGACAAGGGGTGTTAGAGAGGAGTAGGGAATTTGGGTAGATTGGAAGGTGAGGTGAACCATGAGAGACTATGGACTCTGAAAAACAGTCTGAGGGGTTTGAAGTGGCGGGGGGGTTGGAGGTTGGGGTACCAGGTGGTGGGTATTATAGAGGGCACGGCTTGCATGGAGCACTGGGTGTGGTGAAAAAATAATGAATACTGTTTTTCTGAAAATAAATAAATTGAAAAAAATATGTCTCCAAAGGCAAAGGAAACAAAAGCGAAAATAAACTTTTGAGACTTCATCAAAATCAAAAGCTTCTGCACAGCAAAGGAAACAGTCAACAAAACAAAGAGGCAACCCACGGAATGGGAGAAGATATTTGCAAATGACAGTACAGACAAAAGGTTGATATCCAGGATCTATAATGAACTCCTCAAACTCAACACACACGAAACAGGCAAACATATCAAAAAATGGGCCGAAGATATGAACAGACACTTCTCCAATAAAGACATACAAATGGCTATCAGACACATGAAAAAATGTTCATCATCACTAGCCCTCAGGGGGATTCAAATTAAGACCACATTGAGATATCACCTTACACCAGTTAGAATGGTCAAAATTAACAAAACAGGAAACAATATGTGTTGGAGCGGATTTGGATAAAGGGGAACTCTCTTCCACTGTTGGTGGGAATGCAAGTTGGTGCAGCCTCTTTGGAGAACAGTGTGGAGATTCCTCAAGAAATTTAAAGTAGAACTTCCCTATGACCCTGCCATTGCACTACGGGGTATTTATTCCAAAGATCCAGATGTCGTGAAAAGAAGGGCCATCTGTACCCCAATGTTTATAGCAGCAATGGCCACGGTTGCCAAACTGTGGAAAGAACCAAGATGCCCTTCAACGGATGAATGGATAAGGAAGATGTGGTCCATAGACACTATGGAGTATTATGCCTCCATCAGAAAGGACAAATACCCAACTTTTGTAGCAACATGGACGGGACTGGAAGAGATTATGCTGAGTGAAATAAGTCAAGCAGAGAGAGTCAATTATCATATGGTTTCACTTATTTGTGGAGCATAACAAAAAGCATGCAGGACATGGGGAGTTAGAGAGGAGAAGGGAGTTGAGGGATTTGGAAGGGGAGGTGAACCATGAGAGACTATGGACTCTGAAAAACAATCTGAGCGCTTTGAAGGGGCGGTGGTTGGGAGGTCATGGTACCAGGTGTTGGATATTATAGAGCGCACGGATTGCATGGAGCACTGGGTGTGGTGCAAAAACAATGAATACTGCTATGCTGAAAATAAAAAATAAATTAAAAAAAAAAGAATAGAGAGCCCAGATATGGACCCTCAATTCTATGGTCAACTAATCTTCAACAAAGCAGGAAAAATTAAGCAATTGGAAAAAAAAAAACAGTCTCTTCAATAAATGGTGTTGGGAAAATTGGAGAGCTATATACAGAAGAATGCAACTGGGCCATTCTCTTACACCATACACAAAGATCAACTCTAAATGGATGAAAGTCCTCATTGTGAGACAGGAATCTATCAAAATTCTAGAGGAAAACATAGGCAGTAACCTCTTTGACATCAGCCATCACAACTTCTTTCAAGACATGTCTGCAAAGGCAAGGGATATAAAAGCAAAAATCAACCTTTGGGAACCAGGTGGTGAGTATTAGAGAGGCCATGGATTGCATGGAGCACTCGGTGTGGTGCAAAAATAATGAATACTGTTATGCTGAAAATAAATAAATAAATTTTTAAAAAGGAAAAATCAAACATATATTGAACTTTACTTAATAAATTTCATGTTTACTTAACAGGAAGTATATAGAGTTTTTTGCACTGAAATAGGTTTAAAAATGATATTTAATAGATGGACAGAGAAAAATAGGTACTTAGATATGTGATGAAAGGAAGACAGTAAAATGTCAATTGAAAAATCTAGGTGCTGAAAATAAAGTGCTTAACTTTAAAAAAAATCAACTTTTGGGACTTCAAGATGAGAACGTTATTTTTTAATTTTGAAAAAAATTTGGTGAGATATGTAATTTTTGGTTGAATTTTTTTCAATATTTATAGATGTCACTCCAATGTCTCCTTGCTTGCATGGTATGTTAGTTTCCTAGGGCTAGTGCAAAAGAGAACTACAAACTGGGTGGCTTTAAACAATATAAATTTATTCGCTCACTGTTCTGAAAGTTAGAAGTCCAAAATGAAGGTGTCAGTAAAGCAATACTTACTCTGAGACTTTGGGAAGTATCCTTTCTTGGTTCTTCATGGATTCTGGTGGTAGCTAATAGTTTTTGATGTTCCTTGGCTTGCAGCTGCTTCACTGCAATCCCTGGCTTTCTTGCCACATTTTATTCCCCAGTGAGTCCTTGTTTTTTCTTCTTATAAAGTTTACTAATCATGTTGGATTAGGGCTCATTCTAGTTGAGTTTGACCTCATGTTAACTTCATTACATCTGCAAAGACTTTCTCTTTTTTTTTCATTTATTTATTTTCAGCACAACAGTATCATTATTTTTTCACCACACCCAGTGCTCCATGCAATCCGTGCCCTCTATAATACCCACCACCTGGTACCCCGATCTCCCACCCCCCTTTCTGAATAAGGTCACATTCATTCACAGCTACTAGGGTTTAGGACTTCATCATCTTTGGGGGAGGATACAATTAAACCCACAACAGAGTTCGTGATGAGAATTTAACTTATTCTTCTTCCTTTGTAGGAAATGCATGTGTTTTCCCTTGTTACCTTCAAGGTTTTCTCTTTGTCTTTCTTCTTCAGAAGCTTCAATATTATATGCCTAACTTTGTCTGTATGGGTGTGGGGGTGGGGGTATAGTATTTATCCTATTTGATGTTCTCTGAACTTCCTGGGTATGTGGTTTTTCATCTATTACTAATTTTGGAGAAATGTCATCTATTATTTATTTTATTTATTCAATTATTTGATCCCCAAACCAGGCAAAGACCCTACCAAAAAGGAGAATTTTAGACCAATATCACTGATGAATATGGATGCTAAGATTCTCAACAAGATCCTAGCCAACAGGATCCAACAGCACATTAAAAAGATTATCCACCATGATCAGGTGGGATTCATCCCTGGGCTACAAGGATGGTTCAACATTCGCAAATCAATCAATGTGATACAACAAATTAATATGCGAAGAGAAAAGAACCACATGGTCCTCTTAATTGATGCAGAAAAAGCATTTGACAAAATCCAGCATCCGCTCCTGATTAAAATGCTTTAAAGAATAGGGATAGAGGGAACATTCCTGAACCTCATCAAATCTATCTATGAAAGACCCACAGCAAATATCATCCTCAATGGGAAAAAGCTTGTAGCCTTCCCGTTGAGATCAGGAACAAGACAAGGATGCCCACTTTCACCACTCTTGTTCACATAGTATTAGAAGTCCTAGCAACAGCAATCAGACAACAAAGAGAAATAAAAGGTATCCAAATTGGTAATGAAGAAGTCAAACTCTCTCTCTTCGCAGATGACATGATTCTTTATATGGAAAACCCAAAAGACTCCACCCCCAAAGTTTGAGCAATTCTTATACCTCTGTTTTTTAGTCTATTGATTCATTCCTTGGCTATGAAAATCTACTGGCAAGCCTTTGAAATGCATTCTTCATATTTTTACTGTATTTTTTATTTCTATGATTTCCTTGGGTTCTTAAAGTTTCCATCTCCTTGCTAAAATAACCTATCTGCTCTTTCATGTGATCAACTTTCTCTTTTAGAACCTTTATTTTATTAATCATAGTCATTTCAAATTCCTTAAAAAATTTTGACCACTTTCTCCATCATTTTATTTTAACTTTTGGCATTATTTGTAAAATTTTTTGAAAGCCTAACATGTTATTTAAGGTACTAGATATGAGGGATATAAACCTCTAGTGTGCAGATTTCTGTTAAACTAGCCAGGAATTGTACTATATTTGAAGGTTGTTTTTTTTTTTTTTCCATTGCTTTTTTACCAGTGTTGAGATTTACATCTTTCTCTGGATAGTAGAGGTTTGAAATTCCTCTGGTGGTTTTGTCTCCCATATTAGCTTTTGTTGCTCTCTTTATCTGGCTTTCAAGAAACAATCTGTCTCTTGTAGCTCTCCCAGCTGTACTTTGCTATGTTGCTAAATGTTTTTTACTGTGGTGATAGAGTATAGGGAATCAGTGAGGGTGGGGCATTATGTAATGTCCTTATTATGCCTCAGTCTTTGGGGAACACAGTGAGTCTGCCTTTCAATGATGTTACCTTCTTTATAGGATCTTCTGTCATTCATGGAAGGCTAGAGCTTTCACCATCCTCATTTCCTTTCCCCAGCTAAAGCAGCTATTTACCAAAATTCTCTGTAAGTTGGGAATTTTCTTCCTACAGATTAAGGCTTTTCTTTTATTTTTTACCTAATGAGATTGTGGACCTGGACCTGGACAGAGTTACATTTTGCATTAGTATATCACTAGTGTCTCCAGGTGATATACTGCTCTTTTATTTTTTATAAAGATTTTATTTATTTATTTGACAGACAGAGATCACCAGTAGGCAGAGTAGCAGGCATAGAAAGAGGAGGAAACAGGCTCCCCGCCGAGCAGAGAACCCGATGCAGCACCCTAGGATCATGACCTGAGCCGAAGGCAGAGGCTTTAACCCACTGAGCCACCCAGGCGCCCCAATACTGCTCTTTTAATTAAAATTTTTGTTTCATGGGGTGCCTGGGTCGCTCAGTTAGTTAAGTGTCTGCCTTTGGCTTAGGTCATAATCACAGCGTCTGGGATCGGGCCCTGCATTGGGCTCCCTGCTCACCGGAGAACCTGCTTCTCCCTCTCCCTCTCCTAGTCCCCCTGCTCATGCTTTCTCTCTTTTATTCACTCTCTCTCTCAAATACATAAATAAAATCTTGGGCACCTGGGTAGCTCAGTCAGTTAAGCTTTGCCTTAGGCTCAGGTCATGATCCCAGCGTCTGGGGATGGAGTCCCATGTCAGGCTCCCTGCTCAGTGGGAAATCTGCTTCTCCCTTCCCTTGCTCTATTTCTCTCCCTCCCTCTAAATATACATGCATACATACATACATACATACATACATACAAATAAATAAGATTTTTTAAAAATTTTGTTCTGCAAAGTGAAATAGTCTTGGCAGATTTCCCGGCGACTTGCTCTTCCCTTGTCCTAACCAACACCATAAAGGTGGGAGGTAATTTCTTTAGGTTCTTCTTATTCTTCATTTTCAGAGCTTGGTGGAGTTCTTCCAAAAGCTTTCAAAAGGCTGGGAAACTCCCTTGCTCAGGTCATTTTATCTCAATGAAAGTACCTGTCTCTCTCTAAATTCAGCATGACTGTTCTGTAAATTTAGTTCTATGTTGGAACCAGTCATTAATACATTTTTTACCAGCTGTTTTTCTATATCTTTCCATCTTTGAGTTTAAACTGGAAGTCCAGCCTTCATTTTTGAAGGGTACTCATGACTCACGGTGAGTACAGAATATTCATTTTATGATTTGGGTTTTTTTCATTTAATGCATTAAAGACGTCATTCAGCTGTCTTCCTGTTTGAAAATTCTGCTATAAAATTTATCTTATTCTTTTGGGCAATGTGTCTTTTTTTACATGGTTGCTTTGAAGATTTTCTTTGGTTTTCAGTAGTTTAAATGTCATATGCCCGTGTGTGTGCATGTGTGTGTGCTGATATTTAACTTGCTAGGTATTCTCTAAACTTCCTGGTTTTATGGCTTATTGTCTGTCATTAATGTTGGTTGACTCATGACCATTATTTTTTCAAGAATTAATCATTAGCCCTCAGGGAGATTAAAATTAAAACCACATTGAGATATCACCTTACACCAGTTAGAATGGCCAAAATTAACAAAACAGGAAACAACATGTGTTGGAGAGGATGTGGAGAAAGGGGAACCCTCTTACACTGTTGGTGGGAATGCAAGTTGGTGCAGCCTCTTTGGAGAACAGTGTGGAGATTCCTCAAGAAATTAAAAATAGAGCTTCCCTACAACCCTGCAATTGCACTCCTGGGCATTTACCCCAAAGATACAGATGTCGTGAAAAGAAGGGCCATCTGTACCCCAATGTTTATAGCAGCAATGGCCACAGTCGCCAAACTATGGAAAGAACCAAGATGCCGTTCAACGGATGAATGGATAAGGAAGATGTGGTCCATATACACTATGGAGTATTATGCCTCCATCAGAAAGGACGAATATCCAACTTTTGTAGCAACATGGACGGGACTGGAAGAGATTATGCTGAGTGAAATCAGTCAAGCAGAGAGAGTCAATTATCATATGGTTTCACTCATTTGTGGAGCATAACCAATAGCATGGAGGACAAGGGGCGTTAGAGAGGAGTAGGGAATTTGGGTAAATTGGAAGGGGAGGTGAACCATGAGAGACTATGGACTCTGAAAAACAGTCTGAGGGATTTGAAGTGGCGGGGGGGGGGGTGGGAGGTTGGGGGTACCAGGTGGTGGGTATTATAGAGGGCACGGATTGCATGGAGCACTGGGTGTGGTGAAAAAATAATGAATACTGTTTTTCTGAAAATAAATAAATTGGGAAAAAAAAGAATTAATTCTGGCTTGCTCCTTCTTCTCATTATGGAATTTCAATTACACATATGTTACACAGTTTGATATTGACCCACAGCTCTTGGATGTTCTTTCTTTAACTGTATTTTTCTCTTTGTATTTGAATTTGGATAATTTCTACTGACCTATCTTCAAATTCAGATTTTTCATTGCTGTTTTGAGAAACTGATGAGACTGTTAAAGGCATTATTCATTTCTGTTGGTGTTTCTTTTATTTCTAGCATTTTATTTGATTCTTTCTACTTATAGCTTTTATCTCTCTTCTTAAATTACCTGTCTAATCTTTCATGTACTATACTTTTTTCAATAGAGACTTTGACATTAGTTATAATTATTTTAAATTCTCTGCCTGATATTTCTAACACCTGTGTCAAATCTGAGTCTAGTTTTTTTTTTAAGATTTTGTTTATTTACTTTGACAGAGAGAGAGAGATCACAAGTAGGCAGAGAGAGAGGGGGAAGCAGGCTCCCCGCCAAGCAGAGAGCCCAATGTGGGGCTCGATCCCAGGACCCTGAGATCATGACCTGAGCTGAAGGCAGAGGCTTAACCCACTGAGCCGCCCAGGCGCCCCTCTGAGTCTAGTTTTAATGACTACTTTGTCTTTTCAGATTGTGTTTTCCTTGCCTCTCTTTATGCCTTGTAGTTGTTTGTAGCAAGCTGGACATGTTGTATAGGATAGCAAATACTGAGATAAATATATTTATGCTTTGATATGAGCCAGCCTTTCCCTTTTCTAGGCCTTTACTGCGGAGGTGTGCTTTAATGTGGTCTGGAACTGCAGTGCAGCTGAAATTTGTTGTTGCTATGGTTACCAGAATTTAAGATTGCTGTTGCTTTGGTTACCAGATTAAAGGGGAATTTTTTTTTATTATTGTTGCTATGGGTACCAGAACCTTAATATTCTTCCAGTAATTTATTTTCTTTCTCACTACTTGTGCTTCTCCCCAGAATGAATCTGTCACTTGCAGTTCTACCAGTTATATTCCACTGTTATATTTACTGTATATTTGTTAGGTTTGTGTGAGGAATAAGCATGATGAATGTATTTGGTCTTTTAATTTGGTCTTAATGGTAGACATGCACTGTATATCTGAGTCTTACTGATGTGGATTTCACAAGTTTCCTGCCCCTCCTCCAGATTCAGTGATGGACTTAACAAGAATTCCTTTCCTTCCTCCAGGGGAAGAGCCTTGTTTTTTCCCTGTTCCCTTACCCTATGTGCAGTGCGTTTCCAACAGTGTCCTCAAATTAATATTATGATGCCCCCTCTCTTTTATATTGAGGATTTTCTTATTTGTGACAGATAGGGGAGATGGGTCTGGACAGAGTTTTGGTGGTGAGCATTGTGCCCCGTCCCAGTTGCAATGGAATTCCCTCAGTGCCCTCAGGTTATGAGTTTTTATGAATTTTCCCTTAAAGATTAATTTTTTTCTGTAATATACACAGAGAATATGGGTCCAGCTGGATTTGCTAATGATTGTTGTTTCTTTTTTTTTAAATTTATTTTCAGCATAACAGTATTCATTATTTTTGCACCACACCCAGTGCTCCATGCAATCCGTGCCCTCTATAATACCCACAACGTGCTACCACGACCTCTCACCCGCCCCGCTCCTTCAAACCCCTCAGATTGTTTTTCAGAGTCCATAGTCTCTCATGGTTCACCTCCCCTTCCAATTTCCCCCTAACTCCCTTCTCCTCTCCATCTCCCCTTGTCCTCCATGCTATTTGTTATGCTCCACAAATAAGTGAAACCATATGATAATTGACTCTCTCTGCTTGACTTATTTCACTCAGCATAATCTCTTCCAGTCCCGTCCATGTTGCTACAAAAGTTAGGTATCCTTCCTTTCTGATGCAGGCATAATACTCCATAGTGTATGTGGACCACATCTTCCTTATCCATTCGTCCATTGAAGGGCATCTTGGTTCTTTCCACAGTTTGGCGACCGTGGCCATTGCTGCTATAAACATTGGGGTACAGATGGCCCTTCTTTTCACGACATCTGGATCGTTGGAGTAAATACCCAGTAGTGAAATTGCAGGGTCGTAGGGAAGCTCTATTTTTAATTTCTTGAGGAATCTCCACACTGTTCTCCAATGAGGCTGCACCAACTTGCATTCCCACCAACAGTGGAAGAGGGTTCCCCTTTCTCCACATCCTCTCCAGCACATGTTGTTTCCTGTCTTGCTAATTTTGGTCATTCTAACTGGTGTAAGGTGATATCTAAACGGGGTTTTAATTTGAATCTCCCTGATGGCTAGTGATGATGAACATTTTTTCATGTGTCTGATAGCCATTTGTATGTCTTGACTGGAGAAGTGTCTGTTCATATCTTCTGCCCATTTTTTGATATGATTGTCTGTTTTGTGTGTGTTGAGTTTGAGGAGTTCTTTATAGATCCTGGATATCAACCTTTTGTCTGTACTGTCATTTGCAAATATCTTCTCCCATTCCGTGGGTTTCCTCTTTGTTTTCTTGACTGTTTCCTTTGCTGTGCAGAAGCTTCTGATTTTGATGAAGTCCCAAAAGTTTATTTTTGCTTTTGTTTCCTTTGCCTTTGGAGACATATCTTGAAAGAAGTTGCTGTGGCTGATACCGAAGAGATTACTGCCTATGTTCTCCTCTAGGATTCTGATGAATTCCTGTCTCACGTTGAGATCTTTTAACCATTTTGAGTTTATCTTTGTGTACAGTGTAAGAGAATGGTCGAGTTTCATTCTTCTACATATAGCTGTCCAGTTTTCCCAGCACCATTTATTGAAGAGACTGTCTTTTTCCCAGTGTATATTTTTTCCCATTTTGTTGAAGATGATTTGCCCATAGAGTTGAGGGTCCATATCTGGGCTCTTTACTCTGTTCCACTGGTCTATGTGTTTGTTTTTATGCCAGTACCATGCTGTCTTGGTGATCACAGCTTTGTAGTAAAGCTTGAAATCAGGTAACGTGATGCCCCCCATTTTATTTTTGTTTTTCAACATTTCCTTAGCGATTCGGGATCTCTTCTGATTCCATACAAATTTTTGGATCATTTGCTCCAGCTTTTTGAAGAATACTGGTGGAATTTTTATCAGAATGGCATTAAAAGTATAGATTGCTCTAGGCAGTATAGACATTTTAACAATGTTTGTTCTTCAGATCCAAGAGCATGGAATGGTCTTCCATCTTTTTGTGTCTTCTTCAATTTCTTTCATGAGTGTTCTGTGATTGTTGTTTCTCTCCCCTCAGAAAACATCAAAGAGAAAGTTTTACTGATTACTTGCTAGTTCTCCCTGTGAAAGCTTGGTGGGGTCTCTTAAGGAAAAACCTGCCAAAAGTGTGGGAAACCTTTATGCCTGTAACCCCTAGTGTTTCACATTCTTAGGCTTGTCCATGCTAAGACTTTAGCAATTTATTTTTTTTTCCAATTTATTTATTTTCAGAAAAACAGTATTCATTATTTTTTCACCACACCCAGTGCTCCATGCAAGCTGTGCCCTCTATAATACCCACCACCTGGTATCCCAACCTCCCACCCCCCCCGCCACTTCAAACCCCTCAGATTGTTTTTCAGAGTCCATAGTCTCTCATGGTTCATCTCCCCTTCCACTTTACCCAAAAGCATATACCCTCCCCAATGTCCATAACCCTACCCCCCTTCTCCCAACCCCCCTCCGCCCAGCAACCCACAGTTTGTTTCGTGAGATTAAAAGTCACTTATGGTTTGTCTCCCTCCCTATCCCATCTTGTTTCATGGATTCTTCTCCTACCCACTTAAGCCCCCATGTTGCATCACCACTTCCTCATATCAGGGAGATCATATGATAGTTGTCTTTCTCCGCTTGACTTATTTCGCTAAGCATGATATGCTCTAGTTCCATCCATGTTGTCGCAAATGGCAAGATTTCGTTTCTTTTGATGGCTGCATAGTATTCCATTGTGTATATATAACACATCTTCTTTTTTTTTTTTTTTTTTTTTTAAAGATTTTATTTATTTATTTGACAGAGAGAAATCACAAGTAGATGGAGAGGCAGGCAGAGAGAGAGAAGGAAGCAGGCTCCCTGCTGAGCAGAGAGCCCGATGCGGGACTCGATCCCAGGACCCTGAGATCACGACCTGAGCCGAAGGCAGCGGCTTAACCCACTGAGCCACCCAGGCGCCCCTATAACACATCTTCTTGATCCATTCATCTGTTGATGGACATCTAGGTTCTTTCCATAGTTTGGCTATTGTGGACATTGCTGCTATAAACATTCGGGTGCACGTGCCCCTTTGGATCACTACGTTTGTATCTTTAGGGTAAATTCCCAGTAGTGCAATTGCTGGGTCATAGGGCAGTTCTATTTTCAACATTTTGAGGAACCTCCATGTTGTTTTCCAGAGTGGTTGCACCAGCTTGCATTCCCACCAACAGTGTAGGAGGGTTCCCCTTTCTCCGCATCTTCGCCAGCATCTGTCATTTCCTGACTTTTGGGATTTCATCAAAATCAAAAGCTTTTGCACAGCAAAGGAAACAGTTAACAAAACCAAAAGACAACTGACAGAATGGGAGAAGATATTTGCAAACAACATATCAGATAAAGGACTAGTGTCCAAAATCTATAAAGAACTTAACAAACTCAACACCCAAAGAACAAATAATCCAATCAAGAAATGGGCAGAGGACATGAACAGACGTTTCTGCAAAGAAGACATCCAGATGGCCAACAGACACATGAAAAAGTGCTCCATATCACTCGGCATCAGGGAAACACAAATCAAAACCACAATGAGATATCACCTCACACCAGTCAGAATGGCTAAAATAGACTTTAGCAATTTATTAAAAAAATGTTTCTAATTTAATCTTCCTACCACCTTATATGTTATCTGGTGGCATATGTCCCAAGTAAACAGACACCAAACTAGTGTTTATATATGAGGGTTCCATTCTGTGTCAAAATTTTGAGTTGGCTTTTTGTTCTGTTTTCTGAAGAGTTTACGAACATTAATTTGCTGTCCATCCAACTTTTTTCTTACCATAATGATAGTAAAAATATTCTTTCCTGCTTTCTACATTTTTAATTTTTATTGTTATGTTAGTGACCACACAGTACATCATTAGTTTTTGATGTAGTGTTCCATGATTTGTTGTTTGCATATAACACCCAGTGTTCCATGCAATACATTCCTTCCTTAATACCCCTCACTGGGCTCACCCATCTCTTTACCCTCCTCCCTTCGAAAACCCTCAGTTTGACTCTCGGAGCCCATAGTCTGTCATGGTTCATATCCCACTTTACTCCCCCTTTCCCTATTGTCCTGATTTCTACATTTTGAAATGAAAGCAGAAGTCAATGAATGCATTAATTTTATATAAACATTTGGGTTTAACAGATAAATCGTTATTTTGACATTTGAATAAATATTTGAGACATTTGTGTTGGCTAGTGTCTAAATGAGATTTTGAGACAATAGAATGAGAAAATTTGATATCTGATAATGAACATTTGCTATAGTTTTAGGTGATGCCCACCTATTCTAGTGCCACCATTGCCCATCCATATTCACACATTTACTCACACATTGCTGGTGACTATTCATATAATGCACGCATGCACAAACATGCAGACAGTCATATGTAAACCACCATCAACCAACCCTTCCCTTCTTTTATACATTCATGGTCCAACACAAACATTTCTCTCTCTCAAAGCTGCTGCTCCCCTATTTAACAGCTTAGTTAAAGGCATCAGAACCTCCCAGTCACCAAAACCACAAATAAATCTGTAGTCAATGTTGGATTCCCCACATATTCCATCACCAAAACTTTTCTATCCAATTTCAATTGTGTTTCTGTAGTCCATTCCCTCCTTAGCAACCCAATGGCCACTGCCTTATTTCAGTGTCCCCTGGAGCACTAGAACTGCATTCTCACTGACACCCTTCCAATATATCATCTGTTCTACAAAAAAAAAAAAAGGTCTGCACGATGCACACAAATCTGTCCATATCACTACTCTGGCTAACTACAATTTATGAATGACTTCCCACTGTCCTGTAGGATTAATTCTACATTTTTTTAGCTTGGTCTTTAAAGGCCTTCTTGACCTGACTTCTGAATATTTCTTCTTCTGTGTGTCTAGGTATGTCTCCTCTTATGGACAAGAAAGGACCACTAACCAGTAACTCTGTTTTAGTTGCCTTTGGTTCCTCAAATATTAGCAACAGTCTTGAAATATGGAAGGCCATCAATAGCTTCACTAACACAACATGCATAATATATTTCAGATATTACTATACTGATTTAATTATAATATATGCATAAAAATATTTTAAAACTACCCTCAAACATGACAGAAACATGATCAGACCACTCTCTCTCTCAATCAGAAATTAGTGTATCCTGGGATGCAGCAGAGGCAGTCATAAAAGGGCACTATATAACAATACAGGCCTACCTCAAGAAGTAAGACTCAGATACACAATCTAACCACACATCTAATGGAGCTAGAAGAGAAGCAACAAACAAAGCATAAAGCCAGCAGAGGAAGAGAAATAATAAAGATTAAGGCTGGAAAAAATGATATAGAAACAAGCAAACAAATAAACCCAGAACAAATCAATGAAACTAAGAGTTGGTTCTTTGAAAGAATTAATAAAATTGATAAACACTTACTCAGACATATCAAAAAGGAAAAAAAGGACTCAAATAGATAAAATCACAAATGCAAGAGGAGAGATCACAACCCACACCACAGAAATACATAAAACTCTAAGAGAATATTATGAAAAATTATATGCCACAAAATGGAAAGAATTTGATAAATTCCTAAAAACATACAAGCTAACAAAACTGAAAGAAGAAGAAATAGAAAATCTGAACAGATGCATAACCAACAAAAAATTGAATCAGTAATCAAAAAAAGTTCAAGGCCAAATGACTTCCCAGGAGAATTCACCAAACATTCAAAGAAAGGTTAATATCTATTCTTCTCAAACTATTTCAAAAAATAAAAATGGAAGGAAAACTTCAAAAGTCATTCCACAAGTCCAACACTACCTTGATTCCAGAACCAGACAAAGACTCCACTAAAAAGAATTTCAGGCCACTATCTATGATGAACTTGGAAGCAAAAATTCTCAACAACTAACTAGCAAACCAAATCTAACAATACATTAAAAACTTACTCACCATGATGAAGTGGGATTTACTCCTGGGCTTCAGGGGTGGACCAATATTTGTAAATCAATCAATGTGATACACCACATTAATAAAAGAAAGGATAACACTAAATGATCCTCTCAACACATGCAAAAATAACATTTGACAAAATAGAGCATCTATTGCTTATAAAAACCCTCAACAAAGTAGGGTAGATGGAAAATACGTCAAGATAATAAATTCCATATATATATAAGACCCACAGCTAATATGGCCCTCAAAGGGGAAAATTTGCGACAATTCCCCCTAAAGTAAGGAACATGAGACTGGTGTCCATCTTTACCATTGTTACTTAACATAGTACTGGAAGTCCTAGCACTCAGACCACAAAAAGAGATATAAGGCATCCAAATCAGCAGCAGTTCGAACATACACTATTTGCAGACAGGATGATACCCAATGTAGAAAACCCAAAAGAATCCACCAGAAAATTACTAGAACTGATATATGAATTCACAAAGTCAGGGATATAAAATGAATGTACAGAAATCTCTTGAGTTTCTATACACCCATAATGAAGCAGCAGAAAGATAAATCAAGGAATTGAACCCACTATTGGTCATCTGCCCTACAAATGTGGTGGAATCAACAAAAGAACCATGGAAATTTTTGAGAAGAAGGCTTCTGAGATGGGAAAGAGCTCCTTCAGGTATCCCTGGGTCTTGGAAAAACCAAAAGCTGAATGTGAATGTGGTATCACCATGGATATCTCCCTGTGGAAATTTGAGACCAGGAAGTATTATGTGACCATCACTGATGCCCCAGGACACAGAGACTTTATCAAAAACATGGTTACAGGTACATCTCAGACTTACTGTGCTGTCCTGATTAGTGCTGCTGTCATTGGTGAATCTGAAGGAAGTATCTCCAAGAATGAGCAGAGCCATGAGCATGCCATTCTGCCTTACACACTGGGTGTAAAACAACTAACTGTTGGTGTTGACAAAATGGATTCCACTGAGCCACCTGACAACCAGAAGAGATACGAGGAAATCATTAAGGTAGGCAGTACCTACATTAAGAAAATGGGCTACAACCCCAACACGTAGCGTTAGTGCCAATTTCTGGTTGGAATGGTGACAACATGCCAGAGCCAACTGTTAACATGCCTTGGATCAAGGGATGGAAAGTCACCCGAAAAGATGGGAATGCCAGTGGAACCACACTGCTTGAAGCTCTGGATTGCATTCTGCCACCAACTTGTCCACCTGACAGGCCTGTGTCTACCTCTCCAGGACGTCTACAGAATTGGTGGTACGGTGCTGTCCCTGTGGGCCGAGTGGAGACTGGTGTTCTTAAACCTGGCATGGTGGTCACCTTTGCTCCAGTCAATGTTACAACTGAAGCAAAGTCTGTTGAGATGCACCATGAAGCTTCGAGTGAGGCTCTTGCTGGGAACAACGTGAGCTTCAATGTCAAGATGGTGTCTGCCAAAGGTGTTCATCGTGGCAATGTGGCTGGTGACAGGAAAAATGATCCACCAATGGAAGCAGCTGGCTTCACAACTCAGGTGATTATCTTGAACCATCCAGGCCAAATCAGTGCTGGATATGCACCTGTGCTGCATTGTCACACAGCTCACACTGCAAGTTTGATGAGCTGAAGGAGAAGATAGATCATCATTCTGGAAAGAAGCTGGAGGACGGTCCCAAGTTCTTGAGATCTGGTGATGCTGCCATTGTTGAGATGGTTCCTGGCAAGCCTGTGTGAGTTGAGAGCCTCTCTGACTATCCCCCTCTGGGCCGTGTTGCTATGGGTGTCATCAAAGCAGTGGACAAGAAGACAGCTGGAGCTGTCATGGTCACCAAGTCTGCCCAGAAAGCTCAGAAGCCTAAATGTATATTATATTATTCCCAATACCTGTCACTCTGGTCTTAATCAGCTGTGGAAGAATGGTCTCAGAATGGTTTGTGTCAGTTGACCATTTAATAGTAAAAGACTGGTAAATGATAACAATGCATTGTAAAACCTTCAGAAGGAAAGGAAAATGTCTTGTGGACCATTTGTTCTTTTTTTTTTTTCATGTGTGTGGCAATTCTAAGCTATTACTAAAATCAGTACTTTGTAATGGAAACAACTTGACCAAAAATCTGTCACAGAATTTCGAGACCCACTAAAACATAAGTTTAATGAGGGAAAAAAAGAAGCTGTAGTCATCAAGACAGTATGGTCCTGGCACAAAAGTAGACACCTAGATCAGTGGAATGGAATAGAACACCCAGAAATGGATCCACAACTATATGGTCAAGTAATATTCGATGAAGCAGGAAAGTTCATCCAGTGAAAACAAAGGCAGTCTCTTCCACAAATGGTGTTGAGGAAACTGGACAGAACATGCAGGGGAATGAAAGAGACCCCTTTATTACTCCATATGCAAAAATAACTCTAAAATGTTTGAAAGACCTAAATGTGAGACAGGAAACTATCAAAATCCTAGAGGAGAACATAGGCAGTAATCTCTTGACATCAGCCATAGCAGCTTCTGTCTACTGAAGCAAAGAAAACAAAAGCTAAAATAAGCTATTGGGACTCCATCAAAATAAAAAGCTTTTGCACGTTGAAGGAAACAATCAACAAAGCTAAAAGGCAACCTGGGGTGCCTGGGTGGCTCAGTCAGTTAAGCATCTGACTCTTGATTTTGGCTCAGGTCGTGATCTCAGGATCTTGAGATTGAGCACCACGTCAGGCTCCACACTCAGTGGGGAGTCAGCTGAAGATTCGCTCTCTCCCTCTCCTTCTGCACCTCGCTCCACTCTCACTCTCTCTCAGATAAATAAATAAATAAGTCCTTAAAAAAAAAAACAAAAGGCAACATACTGAATGGGAGGAGATAGATCCAAATGATATATCTGATAAAGAGCTAATATCCAAAATCTATAAAGAATTTACCAAATTCAGCTCCCCAAACAAACAATGCAGTTAAGAAATGTGCAGAAGATATGAACAGACTTCTCCAAAGAAGATACCCAGATGGCCAACAGACACATGAAAAGATGCTCAACATCACTGATCATCGAGAAAATCAAAACTACAATGAGATATCACCCCACACACCTGTCAGAATCACTGAAACCAACAACACAAAAAACAGCAGGTATTGATGAGGATTGGAGAAAAGGGAACTCTCTTGCACTGTTGGTGGGAATGCAAACTTGTGCAGCCACTGTGGAAAACAGTATGGAGGTTCCTCAGAAAGTTAGAAAATAGAACTACCCTATGATCCAGCAATCACACTACTGGGTATTAACTCAAATAATACAGGAACACTAATTCAAAGGGATACATGCACCCCTATGTTTATAGCAGCATTATTTACCATAGCCAAGTTATGGAAGCAGCACAAGTATCCATTGATAGATGAATGGATAAAGAAGATGTGGTATATACACACAATGGAATATTATTCAGCCACAAAAAAGAAAGTAATGTTGCCATTTGCAATGCCATGGATGGAGCTGGAGAGTATAATGCTAAGTGAAATAAGTCATTCAGAGAAAGACAAATACCATACGATTTCACTCATAAGTGGAATTAAAGAAACACCAATAGTGCGCGCGCGCGCGCGAGAGAGAGAGAGAGAGAGAGAGAGAGAGAGAGAAGAGCCAAGAAACAGATTCTTAACTACAGAGAACAAACCAATGGTTATCATATGGGAGGTGGGGGGGGTGGGAAGGGTGAAATAGGTGATGGGGATTAAGGAGTGCACTTGCTGTGATGAGCACTGGGTCATGGATGGAATTGTTGAATCACTATTTGTACACCTGAAACTAATATAACATTATATATTAACTATCCTGGAATTAAAATTAAATTAAATTAAATTACATTTAAAAAACACAGCAGGATTTTTGGAAATTGACAAGTTCATTTTAACATGTATATGGAAATGGAAATGGAGATAAAGAGCCAATTAATTTTGATGAAGAAAAGCATAGCTGAAGGGCTCTATAAGAAGAGTTAATAGAAAGTTATAATGAAGACATTGTATTATTGGTGCAAGGATAAACAGACATATGGAATAGACTAAAGAGTCCAGAAACACACATGCACATATATGGTCACTGATGATGTAAATGCCATTGCAGTGAGGTGGGGAAAAGATGGTCTTTTCAATAACTTGTGTGGTATCAGTTGTGTATCTCTACAGGGGGAAATAAAAGAATATTCCTCCATTCTTACAAAATGTGAAACAATCCATTTGAGATGTATTCCACATCTAAGTAAGAAATGTAAAATAATAAAACTTTCAGAAGAAAATACAGGCAGGCAGCTGGTGTGGCTTGCTGGAGCCAGCGTGGGCAATTAGGACCTTGTTCTCTAAATATTGAGGCTCTGGATTCTGATTGTTGATCACAGCTTTTCATGGCTGAGGAGCTGGCAGCTTCTCAGAAAGTTAAACACAGAGCTACCATATGACCTAGCAATTCCACTTGTAGGTATATATCCAGAAAATTTGAGAGCAAGGACTCAAACAGAAATTTGTATACCCACGTTCATAGCAGCATTATTGACAGTGGCCAACAGGTGTAAACAACCATGTGTCCATCAACTGATGAATCGGTAAATGATTTGTGGTATGTGCATGCAATGGGATTTTAATCAGATATTTTAAAAATGAAATTTTGACATATGCCTCAACATGGATGGACCTTGAAAACGTTATGCTAACTAAAATAAGGCAGACACAGTAAAACAAATATTATATTTGTGTTGATCAGCAGGAGGAAGAAATGGGGAGTTATTTTTTAATAGGTACAGAGTTTGTGTTGGAGATGATGACAAACTTTTTAGGTACAGTTAGTGGTGATGGTGATGGGTACATTGTGAATGTACTTAATACCATGAATTCTACACTTATGGATGGTTAAGATGATAACTATTATGATATGTACATTTTACCATGCATTTTTTTTAAATAGTATGATCATTTTGGAGATTTCTCTGGTACTACTTAATAAAGCTGACTGTAGGCAATGTCCTATGTCCTAGCTGTTCAGCTCCTAGGTAACCACACAAATTCACATATATAAGTACAGTTAATGCTAAAGTCTGTACAATATTGTTCATATAGCAAAATATGTACTTTTCCAGACCAAAAAACTACCCAACTATTTACAACAAGTAAAATTGATGAATAAATTATACACATTCATATGACAGACTACAACGTAACAATTAAATGATTGAATAACTACCAGACCCAAGAGCATGGATAAAACACAGGAAAATGATGTTGAGTGAAAAGAAGCTAAACAAAAAAGACTCTATACAATATGAGTCCATTTACATAAATTTAAAATCAGACAAAACCAGACCATGATGCCAGAGGTGAGGACTATGGTTACTTTGCAGACGAGGGATGGGCAGTAACTGGCAAGGGGCCCAAGAGGGTCTTGTAGGGAGGTACGTGATATTCTACATTTCAGTCTGAGTGGGGATTGTATAGGTATGGTGTGTTCACTTTGTGAAATTACATGGAGCAACACAATCATGATTTGTATAATTTTTGTAATTTATACTTTAATAAATAAGTGTATTTGAAAAAAATGGGAGAATGGATGGGGGTGTGGTTTGTTGTGGTGGAAAGTGCAAGGGAACTATCCTCTTCGTATGTTATCTTCCAAGGCAGGGATTTTCCTGAGCCCAACAAAATTTAAATGAACCATGAAAATAATAAAGTTCCCAAATACATAATGTTACTGAGGATCTATTTTCTTAACTTTGGAGGAATCTTCCAGACACAAATATCCCCAAACCGAGATTCATCTCTTTCTTTTTCCCTTTCCCTTTATTTTAGCATACTGAAAAACAAAATTGAGTATATTTTGATCTTGAATGGCATGTGTGGTATAAGCCACTTTTTGTGATATTCATTTCTCTCAAGTTGTCCCTCTTTCTTGCTTTCCACCTATCAACCTATCCTTTTGTTTCATAGGTGAATAACAAAGTATCTGAAGTTATTTTGAGCCAGTGTTGGAACTAGATAATTCTGGATGTTAAAATTGGTATAATTTATTGTTTTGCACTTATTTTTCCACATTGTCCTTGATTTCTTTTATTAACAATCAGAGTATTGTAATAAATTTATGAAATCACAGGCCTATGTCTTTAAATTTATAATACCTAACCCTCTTACATTTTGTAAATGTAGCTACATGTTGTTTTTTTATATATATTTTTTAAAATTTATTTATTTTCAGCATAACAGTATCATTATTTTTTCACCACACCCAGTGCTCCATGCAATCCATGCCCTCTATAATACCCACCACCTGGTACCCCGACCTCCCACCGCCCGCCACTTCAAAGCCCTCAGATTGTTTTTCAGAGTCCATAGTCTCTCATGATTCACCTCCCCTTCCAATTTACCACAACCCCCTTCTCTCTAACTTCCCATGTCCTCCATGCTTTTTATTATGCTCCACAAATAAGTGAAATCATATGATAACTGACTCTCTCTGCTTGACTTATTTCACTCAGCATAATCTCTTCCAGTCCCGTCCATGTTGCTACAAAAGTTGGGTATTTGTCCTTTCTGATGGAGGCATAATACTCCATAGTGTATATGGACCACATCTTCCTTATCCATTCATCCGATGAAGGGCATCTTGGTTCTTTCCACAGTTTGGCGACCGTGATCATTGGTGCTATAAGCATTGGGGCACAGATGGCCCTTCTTTTCACGACATCTGTATCTTTGGGGTAAATACCCAGGAGTGCAATGGCAGGGTCATCGGGAAGTTCTATTTTTAATTTCTTGAGGAATCTCCACACTGTTCTCCAAAGAGGCTGCACCAACTTGCATTCCCACCAACAGTGGAAGAGGGTTCCCCTTTCTCCACATCCTCTCCAACACATGTTGCTTCCTGTCTTGCTAATTTTGGCCATTCTAACTGGTGTAATGTGATATCTCAATGTAGTTTTAATTTGAATCTCCCTGATGGCTAGTGATGATGAAGGAGTTCATTATAGATCCTGGATATCAACCTTTTGTCTGTACTGTCATTTGCAAATAT
Source organism: Neogale vison (assembly GCF_020171115.1). Classification (NCBI taxonomy): domain Eukaryota; kingdom Metazoa; phylum Chordata; class Mammalia; order Carnivora; family Mustelidae; genus Neogale; species Neogale vison. Next base: position 86,398,493 of record NC_058105.1, on the reverse strand, counting down.
CTTCTCCCATTCCGTGGGTTGCCTCTTTGTTTTGTTGAATGTTTCCTTTGCTGTGCAGAAGCTTTTGATTTTGATGAAGTCCGAAAAGTTCATGTTCGCTTTTGTTTCCTTTGCCTTTGGAGACATATCTTGAAAGAAGTTGCTGTGGCTGATATCGAAGAGATTACTGCCTATGTGTTCCTCTAGGAGTCTGATGGATTCCTGTCTCACATTGAGGTCTTTCATCCATTTTGAGTTGATCTTTGTGTACGGTGTAAGAGAATGGTCGAGTTTCATTCTTCTACATATAGCTGCCCAGTTTTCCCAGCATCATTTATTGAAGAGACTGTCTTTTTTCCACTGTATATTTTTTCCTGTTTTGTCGAAGATTATTTGACCATAGAGTTGAGGGTCCTTATCTGGGCTCTCTACTCTGTTCCACTGGTCTGTGTGTCTGTTTTTATGCCAGTACCATGATGTTTTGGTGATCACAGCTTTGTAATAAAGCTTGAAATCAGGTAACGTGATGCCCCCAGTTTTATTTTTGGTTTTCAACATTTCCTTAGCGATTTGGGGTCTCTTCTGATTCCATACAAATTTTAGGATTATTTGCTCCAGCTCTTTGAAGAATACTGCTGGAATTTTGATCAGAATAGCATTAGTTAATTAAACCGTGTGTTCAATTTATACCCACCTTTGAACACTTTAAAATCCTCAGCATCTATATGCTAGATTTTGTTGCTTTTTTCCCTTTTTTTGAGTTTTTATTTAAATTCTAGTTAATTAACATGCAGCGTATTGTTAGTTTCAGGGGTAATTTTCTGTGAGTGAATTCACATTTATTTTTCTCAATAGATCCACATTTTATTGGTTTCCAGAATTCTTTTTCCTTAACCTTCGAGTAATCTTCCATAAACAAACATCTCTTCGGGTAAAGAGATCACTAAACAAAGATTTACCTCTTTCTTGATTCCTGCCCTTTATTTTGTCATAGTCTAATAAAATAAAATCTGGTACTTTTTATTTGAATGGCATGTGTGTTAGAATCTGATTCTTGTAAAAATCATTTCTGTAAATTTTTTTCCAATTTATTTATTTTCAGAAAAACAATATTCATTATTTTTTCACCACACCCAGTGCTCCATGCAAGCTGTGCCCTCTATAATACCCACCACCTGGTATCCCAACCTCCCACCCCCCCCCGCCACTTCAAACCCCTCAGATTGTTTTTCAGAGTCCATAGTCTCTCATGGTTCATCTCCCCTTCCACTTTACCCAAAAGCATATACCCTCCCCAATGTCCATAACCCTACCCCCCTTCTCCCAACCCCTCTCCCCCCAGAAACCCACAGTTTGTTTCGTGAGATTAAGAGTCACTTATGGTTTATCTCCCTCCCTATCCCATCTTGTTTCATGGATTCTTCTCCTACCCACTTAAGCCCCCATGTTGCATCACCACTTCCTCATATCAGGGAGATCATATGATATTTTTCTTTCTCCGCTTGACTTATTTCGCTAAGCATGATACGCTCTAGTTCCATCCATGTTGTCGCAAATGGCAAGATTTCGTTTCTTTTGATGGCTGCGTAGTATTCCATTGTGTATATATACCACATCTTCTTTATCCATTCATCTGTTGATGGACATCTAGGTTCTTTCCATAGTTTGGCTATTGTGGAGATTGCTGCTATAAACATTCGGGTGCACGTGCCCCTTTGGATCACTACGTTTGTATCTTTAGGGTAAATTCCCAGTAGTGCAATTGCTGGGTCATAGGGCAGTTCTATTTTCAACATTTTGAGAAACCTCCATGCTGTTTTCCAGAGTGGTTGCACCAGCTTGCATTCCCACCAACAGTGTAGGAGGGTTCCCCTTTCTCCGCATCCTCGCCAGCATCTGTCATTTCCTGACTTGTTGATTTTAGCCATTCTGACTGGTGTGAGGTGGTATCTCATTGTGGTTTTGATTTTTATTTCCCTGATGCCGAGTGATATGGAGCACTTTTTCATGTGTCTGTTGGCCATCTGGATGTCTTCTTGGCAGAAACGTCTGTTCATGTCCTCTGCCCATTTCTTGATTGGATTATTTGTTCTTTGGGTGTTGAGTTTGTTAAGTTTTTTATAGATTTAGGACAGATTTAGGACACTAGTCCTTTATCTGATATGTCGTTTGCAAATATTTTCTCCCATTCTGTCAGTTGTCTTTTGGTTTTGTTAACTGTTTCCTTTGCTGTGCAAAAGCTTTTGATTTTGATGAAATCCCAAAAGTTCATTTTTGCCTTTGCTTCCCTTGCCTTTGGCGATGTTCCTAGGAAGATGTTGCTGCGGCTGAGGTCGAAGAGGTTGCTGCCTGTGTTCTCCTCAAGGATTTTGATGGATTCCTTTCTCACATTGAGGTCCTTAATCCATCTTGAATCTATTTTTGTGTGTGGTGTAAGGAAATGGTCCAATTTCATTTTTCTGCACGTAGCTGTCCAATTTTCCCAACACCATTTATTGAAGAGGCTGTCTTTTTTCCATCGACAGTAAGCTCGCAGCTCAGAGTTGCCTTGAACTGGTCGCAAGCTCGGTGAGCTCGGAGCGCGGCCGGAGGTTAGGCAGACGCGAGTTACTAGGAGCTGTTCGCTGAGGGCGCACTGGGGAGCGGGGCCCCGGGCTCTCGGCTCCTCCGGGCGAGACCAGGAGGCCACCATTTGTATTCCCGTCCTCTGGAACTCTCTGGAAAGCGCTCAGGGAACAAAAGCTCCTGAAAGCAAAGCGGAGCAGATCACTCAGCCCGGCCCCTGTTAAGGGCGGTGTAATTCCGCCTGGGGCAAAGACACTTGAGAATCACTACAACAGGCCCCTCCCCCAGAAGATCAACAAGAAATCCAGGCAAGACCAAGTTCACCTACCAAGGAGTGCAGTTTCAATACCAAGGAGAGAGCAGCAGAATTCCAGAGGAGGAGAAAACAAACCACGGAACTCATGGCTTTCTGCCTGTGATTTTTTAGTCTTGCAGTTAATTTAATTTTTTTCTTTTTCATTTTTTTTTCTCTTCTTCTGCTAAAATCATTTCTGTAAATTTATCTACCTTTCTTGCTATCCACCTGCTAGCCTGTCAGTTTATCTCACAAGTGAAAACATAGACGTTTGTATGCAATGATTTTGAACCAGTAATTCTGAACATTGCAATTTGATATAATTTATTGTATCCATGTTCATATTTTCTTGTAGTGATTGATTTTTTAAAAAATAATTAACATGTTGTAATAAATTTGTAAAATAAATATCCTTTGTTTTTTTAATTTGTATAGACCCCCACTGTAGTACTTTATAGAGTTGTAGGTTGTCAACCAAAGCATGTGACTGATTTCCACCTTGATTAAAAGTTTCAAAATCGTCAGCCATTACATGCTAGATTTTATTGCTCCTTCATTTTTTAGTGAAAGTTCACTTTCATGAATTCACCTTTGTTTTTCTCATCAGGCCCAGATTTTAACAGTTTGAGGCTGTAACAGCAAACCCAGTTTTTTGGTTTTGTTTGTTTGTTTGTTTGTTTTGGAGAAACCAGTTTTTACACAAGACTTCCTTGTTCTTTGACCAAATTGGTTTCTATCTGTGGTTCTAGCTCACAGGGAATGGAGTCGGGCTTCTCTTTGCACTCCTTAGTCCAGGGAAAGGCCCTGATCCCAAGGGGGAAGACTCCTATGACGGGCCAGGTTCTGGAGCACTGAGCACAGTACCACTGGCCACTGTGAGGTGGCATGCATGCATGTAGGACACGCCCATGTTCTCTCTTACAATACTAAGCTGCAAGCTGAGCCAGTGCCCACCGGTGAAGGCGGGGTGCTGCCACGTCACTCTCTCTTCCTGTCTTCCCACTGGAGCCTTGGGGCTGAGTCATCGTCCTTGCACATTGGGGGTCAGTGGTGGTAAGATGCAGAATGAATCAAAGGAATTCTGCTTCATTCTTGAGCCCACGCCTGTGTGTAGAACCAGAAGGCTCTAAATGGAGGGGTACAGGGAACTAGCCCAGTGAACAATATTCCAAGCCCTTGTGTCTGTGCCTCATTTAGAGAAAGCTCTGGGAGAGGGCAGAGTGGCAGTGCCAGGTAGGAGGAAGATGTCGTTTCGTCCTCTGGACAAATACTAGTCCCGTACTGTCAGATTCTTACCGATAACTCCACACTTTCACATGCCTCTCACCCTACTGCAGATGGGAAGCACATATACCCAAATGTCATAACCCACATTGAAATATCACATGCACCCATTTGAATAGACATGGCCTCCGGTGATGCCATAGTCTCATCCAGAGACCGGCACTTGGTGTTTGCAGGCATGGTTGGTGGACTCAACCCATGTGAAGATAAGGTAAATTGTCTGGTTAAGGATCCCTGAATTTTCAGTCATTCCCTCACACCTGCTTTTCCATCAGGGGCTCATGCACTAATGTCTGGTACCATGACATCAGTGTTCTTAACCTTAAACTGGTCCCACATAAGTAGGTTGTCCTCATTTAAGCCTCGTTTTATCTCTCAGCACTTTGTTCTTGACATTTAGATTGTCCAAACTGGCAACACGTCCCATGGTTGAGTTACTGGCGTCTGATATTTTTCAGATAGAATTGGCCACTTCAAGTCATATTTAGTAACTACTCCCACATATGTAAATAATTATCCATTTACTCTGGACACGATGTTACTTCATGTACCTCACATTTTACAGTTATCTGCAACTGGACAACACATAACCTTACTGCCTTTTTGAGAAATCCCTTTTGGCTACCATTAAGTACTATATTGATAATACTCTGCACATTTCTTGTTGTACCTAGCCCCCCTAATGGCCCCCTCCCAATTCCCCCCCCCCAAAGAAGGATCTGATGATAAAAGGGATCCAAGAATAACTTTCCCTTGATAACCACTTTCTGAATAAGCCTCACAAGTCTGTTAGTAATCAGCCTTTCGGTTGATCCTGTGTTACCTGCCCCAGGGCTGCCATTTACTATTGGGAAGCCAACATTTCACTCTCATAAGTTCTCCTCATGTTTGCTTTCCTTGTCCTCCCCAAATAAAATCCACTGTGAGGGGCAACACACACACCCCCACACCATTACTCAAAGGTATCCAAAGTGGAATCATTGTAAATTTTTACTCCCTCATGTCTCAGGAGAAGGGAGGGGAAGATCTAATGGCAAAACTAAGATCAGGATGTTAGGGTAGTTTCGTATTAGCATGTTTAAATGCTAAAATGTGGCTGTTTGTTTTCATTGAGTGTCCTTAGTCTAACACCACTTGCAAAAATGTGCTTGGGATCAAATGATCATGTTTACAAACCTTTTCATGGCTTTGGGACATTAAATTCTCTATTCCAGAGAGTACTCCAGAGGTTTGACATAATGAATTCCCAATACCAGCAGCAGCAGAAGCAACTTCTATCTGGAATTCTTGTGTTGTCCCTGAGAGGATTCAATTCCTTCCCAGTGCCCCCACGATGGGGAATTCTCCATGGCATGTTACATGAAAGTCTTGGTAAAATATTTCCTTTTTATTTTCTTTCCACAAATACAATGCACACGTCAGTGTAGCACATACTTTCACAGTATGTGCTTCCTGTGTAGCCACCTGAATGCAGCTGGCTTCAGAATGAGGAGTGTGTTCTTGTTCATGTTTCTTCCCTGTAGCCTTATCGCTGGTGAGATCTCAGCTACCAGCTTTTCACCAAGAGCAATGAATGAGGCAGGACCTCTGTGGTCTCGGTTTTTACAAACAGCTCTAAATTTTCCGTGGCCCATGTTGAGAGAGGATAGTGATAGAAAGAAAAGGGGGGCACTTCTGGAATTCATTATTTTGTTCACCACCCAGTAAGGTGTGTCACTGGGGAGAGGTGCTCCTTAACTTTTCTTCCTACCCCTTGCCTTTCTGCTTGTCACCCTGCTGTCCTATTTACTGCCCCTCTCCCCCCACCTCTCCCTCGTCTCCCCTGATTCCTCCCTCTCTCTTTGCTACTACTTCTCTCTCCCTCTTTCCTAAGTCTTTTCGGTCCTCCCACTGGTTTTTCTGCTTAGTCTCTCTTTCTCCCTTCCATCCTTTCCCCCATATTCCATATCTGGGTACCTTTCATCCGTTTGCTCTCCCTCCCATATGCTTGTCTGTTTCCCTACTGTCAGGGCCACATGGAGCCACATCTGCAGGAAAACCGTGAATATATACATTCATATACCAATCCCTCTACCAATTCTTCCATCCTTTCCACTCAGTTTTTCAATTCATTCATTTATTCGTTTATTCCTCCCACAGACGTACTTGAGAGTCCATTATGTAACAGGCATTGGAATAGGCCCTCAGGATATACAGTGGAGAAGAAAACAGACAATGGCAACTTTCACCATGGGGCTTGAGCTGGAACGGGGAGACAGATGTTTCAGAAAGGCTCTCTCTAATGAATATAAACTTTTGTGACAAATACCGAAGTGGAGGAAGTTTTCAGGTACTAAGAGAAAGGAAAAGAGGATGAGTAATTTAAATTGGGGATAAAGTGGTTGGTCACCAGAAAATGCCTTCATGAAAAAGTGATATTTAAGTTGAGACCTCAAAAATAAGCATGAGGTAGACAGATGAACAGGAGAGGAAAATGGCTTACCACTTCAGGGTCTCCAGGAATAGCACTCTAAAGTTCCTGAGGCAGTCACAAGTATGATTCTCACAGGCCTAAGAGAAGGTCAGAATAGTTCAAGCAAAGGGGCAGTGGGGATACTTTAGGGTCAGAGTTTGACAAAATCTTATTTCCAGCTCATATCACTGTTCTCGTGATTCTTTCAGGCCAGGCCCCTCACTTGTCATTCATTTATTTGATGCTCTTTGTTTGCATTTTCCACTCCAACTCTGTGCCTCTTACAGAAACAAGAAATCCAGTGTGTTTAATATGTATCATATTCTTAATGCAACTGAAAAATGCATACAGTGAGACCAGTGTTCTTGGTGTACACAGTATTTGATATTTATATTTTTTAAAGATTTTATTTATTTATTTGACAGAGAGAGATTACAAGTAGGCAGAGAGGCAGGCAGAGAGAGAGAGGAGGAAGCAGGCTCCCTGCTGAGCAGAGAGCCCGATGCGGGACTCGATCCCAGGACCCTGAGATCATGACCTGAGCCGAAGGCAGCGGCTTAATCCACTGAGCCACCCAGGCGCCCCACGATATTTATATTTTATAAATTTGTAAAATGTGTAACATATATCCTCATCCCTGATCTTTTTTTTTTTTTTTTTTTATTGGCTGCATTGAGTTAAAACTGACATACTAGAGACCCAGCAGACTTAATTTAACTGCACTGCACAGTCTGGGCACGCCTGGGTGGCTCAGTCAGTTGAGCGCCCGACTCTTGGTTTTGGCTCAGGTGGTGATCTCATGGATCAGGGGATTGAGCCCTGCGTTGGGCTCTGCACTCAGCAGGGAGTCTGCTCCAAGATTCTCTCTCTCTGCACGTCGTCCCCCTACTCTGGGGCACACACTCCCTCCCCCTCTCTCTCAAATTAACAAATGTAAATCTTCTAAAAGTAACGTGTGCAGTCTGATGCATTTTGTTATATGTACTTGTGGACCAATCATCATAGTCAAGACAATGAATATATATATGTATGTATACGTATGTATATGTATGTATGTATGTATATGTACGTATACGTATATATTCATTATCTATTCAAAACCAACAACCAAAAATATCCTTGTGTGCCTTTGAAAGCCATCCTGCCCTCCTCATGCCCTCATCACCAGGCGACCATTGAACTGATTTCTGTCACTATAGATTAATGTTCATTTTCTAGTATTAATAAGTGTAATCATACCACGTGTATTCTTTTTGGGGGGGCAGGGGATCTTCTGCCTTCTTTCTAGTATTATATTTTCAGATTTATTCACGCTGCTGTATATATCAATAATTCATTCCTTTTCAATGGCTTATGACATTGTATGGATATACCACAATTAGATCATGTCCCTGTTGATGGATATTTGGTTTGTCTCTGGGGTTTTGTCTATTAGAAATAAAATTGCAAGGAACATTCATAAGCACACTTTTTGTAGAAATAGATTTTCCTTTTTTCTGTGTATACCTTGGAGTGGAATGGCTGGGTTGTAGGGGCATGCATATTTAGCCAGATAACTATCAAACTATTTTCTGAAGTGTTTGCATTATTTTACATTTCCACCACCAGTGCATGAGTATTCCAGTTGCTCTGTTCCATTTGTTATGCTCAGCTCTTTTATTTTAGTCATGCTAGGGTGTCCACACAGTTTTAAAATTGTGGTTTTAATCTGCATTTACCTAATAATAAATGACGGTGAGCATGTTTCATGTGTCTACTTGCCACCTGTATTACTTCTTTATTGAGGTAGTCTGTTGAAATATTTTGTCCAGGTTTTTAGTTTTTTAGTTGGGTATTTATTTTCTTATGATTGAATTTTAAGAGTTCTTTATATAGTTGAAACGTGTCCTATGTTGGATATATATTTTTTCCTAAGTACTTCATCCCAGCCTGTGACTTTCTCTTTCATTTTCAAAACAGTGACACTTGACTACCAATATATATATATATATATATATATATATATATATATATATATTTTGGTGAGGTCAAATTTACCCATTTTTTTCTTGCATAGTTTGTGCTTTAGACAACTTTATCCAAATCAAGCACACTATGAAAGTCATAATTTCCTATGATTCCTTGTAGGATTTTAAGAATTTTAACTCACACTTAGGTTTTCCATTTCTATTTCCATTTTGTTTTTGCTTATGGTGTCAAGTAAGAATAGAAGTCTCTCTTTCCTCCTTCCTTTCCTTTTCTTTCTTTCTTTCATCTTTTTTTCTTTCTCTTTTCTTTCTTTTTTTAAATTAAAAAATTTTTATTATGTTATATTAGTCACCATACCGTACATCATCAGTTTTTGATGAAGTGTTCCATGATTCATTGTTTGTGTATAACACTCAGTGCTCCAGGCAATTTGTGCCCTCCTTAATACCCACCACCGGGCTCACCCATCCCCTCACCCTCCTCCTTCTAAAACCCTGTTTGTTTCCTGGAGTCCATAGTCCATAGTCTCTCATGGTTCCTCTCCCCCTCCTATTTCTCTCTCTCTCTCTCTCTTTCCCTCTCTCTCTCGCATATGGCTATTTCATCTTTTCCACCACAATGATTTGAAAAGATTATTTTTCCCCATTGAATATCCTTGGCACATTTTTTGAAGAAGCAGTTGACTACATGCTTGTGTGTATTTGTACCTGGAATCATTATTATGCTCCTTTGTCCTGTCGTCAATCTTTATGTCAGCAGCAAACCCTCTTGATTATTGTAGCTTCATAGTAAGTATTGATTTTTGTCTTTTTTAATTTTCATTTAAATTCCAGTTAGGTAACACAGAGGGCAGTATTTGTTGCAGGTGTACAACATAGGGATTCAACAGTTCCATACAACTCCCGATGTTCATCACAAGGAGCGCCCTCCTTAATCCAGATCACCTAAAAAATAAAAATGTTGAAATCTGACAGTGTACATCTTTTGATTTGGTTTTTCTTTTACAAAATTGTTTTAGCTATTCTAGGTGTTCTTTATTTCCTTATAAATTTCAGAATCTGTTGGTCAATTCCTACCAAAACCCTCATAGGATTCTTATCGAGATTGTGCTGAGTCTATTGATGAATCTGCGGAGATTTAACTCTTTAACAATATCTGGTCTTTGATGTCACGAACACGGTATATCTCTGCATTTATTTAGGTCTTCTTTAATTGTTTTAATTGTTTTCAGCAATATTTTAATGTTTTCAGGTAAAATGTTGCACGTGCTTTGCCAGATCTATACCTAAACAATTCATAGTTTTAGGCTATTGTAAATGGTATTTTTGCTCTTGCAAATGGTATTTTAAATTTCATTCTCTCAATTACCTATTTTTGTTGCACCAAACTGCATTGATTACAATAAAGTTATTGATAATATGCACTTATAAACTTTAAAAGAAAGATCCTTGATGATAATTTTCTCATTCCTGATATTGGTAATTCGTGTCCTCTCTCTTGTATTCCCCTAATCATTCAGGATAAAGGCTTATCAATTGTATTGATACTCTTTTTAAAAATAGATTTTATTTATTTCTTTGAGACACACACACACACACAGAGAGAGAGAGAGAGAGAGAGAGAGAGAGAGAAGGAGCAGGGGAGAAGAGAGAGAAGGAGAAACAGGAACAGAGGGAGAGAGAGAAACAGACTCCCTGCTGAGAAGGGAGCCCAATGCCAGGCTGAGGCTCTATCCCGGGACTCCCAGGATCATGACCTGAACCACAGGCAGAGGTTTCACTGACTGAGCCACCCAGGCACCCCGTTTGTATTGATATTCTTAGAGGTCAGATTTAAAGTCTTTTATCTTCTCTCTTGTCTAGTTCAGTGACTTCTGCACTTTCCCTTGTTTCCTTTCTTCTGCTCTTTTGGTCTCCATTGTTTCTGCATTTTTGTTTCTAAGTACTGAAGTTAAGGCCATTGGTTTGAATTCCAGTTTTTATATATAGGCATTTTTGTTCTATAAATTTGTTTCTAAGGACTGCTGTAAATGCAGCCTACTAATTTTAGTAAGTTGTACTTTAATTTTCATTCAGTTCAAATTACTTTCTAAATTTCTTTTTTATTTCCTCTTTCACCCATCTGTTATTGAAGAATGTATTCCATATTTTCCAAGTATTTTTGAAATATTACAGATACATTTGTGTTATCTACTTCTAATTTAATCCCACTGTCCTCTAGGAAAATCTTTCGGGTGATGCTAATCCTGTCAAATGTAGTAAGACTTATTTGTGGCCTGGAATATACTGTCTATCTTGGCCAGTTTTCGTGTACATGTGAAAGTAGTGTGTGTTCTTTGTTGGGGAGAGTGTTCTAAGATGTTAATTAGATTAATTTAGGTGATAGTGTTTTTCGGTCTATACACTTACTTTTTCATCAATTTGTTCAGTTGTTGAGAGGAAAGACTTAAAATCTCTGACCCTAACTAATTGTGAATCTTTCTCTCTTTCATGTATTTCCAAACTCTGTTTATAGGTGTATAAACATTTAGAATTTTTATGTCTACCTGATGAATTGGCCATTTTAGCCAACTACCAATATAAAGGATCTTCTTATATATGATCCTCTCTATCCCTGCTGATATATTTTGTTCTGAAATCTGCTTTGTCTGATATTAATATATCCAGTATAGCTTTGTTATAATTACAGCTAGCATGATCTATCTTTTCCCATCCTTTTACTTTAAACCTCTGTGCACCTTTATATTTTTTTTAAAGATTTTATTTGTTTATTTGACATACAGAGATCACAAGTAGACAGAGAGGCAGGCAGAGAGAGAGAGAGGGAAGCAGGCTCCCTGCTGAGCAGAGAGCCCGATGCGGGACTCGATCCCAGGACCCTGAGATCATGACCTGAGCCAAAGGCAGCGGCTTAACCCACTGAGCCACCCAGGCGCCCGCACCTTTATATTTAAAGTGGGATTTACACAGCATATAGCTGGATCTTATTTTTAAAATCCATGTCCTGTGTCATCAGGGAAATACAAACTAGAACAGTGAGATGCCCCTGCACACCTATGAAAATGGCCCAAATCCAAAACGGTGGCAATAACAAATGCCGGTGGGGATGTGGAGCAACAGGAACTCTCCTTCATTGCTGGTAGGAATGCAAAATAGCAAGAACACTTTGGAAGACAGTTTGACAGTTTCTTACAAAACTAAATCTACTCGGACCATACAGTACAGCTGTATGGATCGTTTCTTGGTATTTACCCAAATGAGCTGAAAATGTATGTCCACATAAAAATCTCACATGTATGTTTATACCAGCTTCATTCATAATTGCTAAAACTTGGAAACAACCAAGATGTCCTTCAGTAGGTGAATGAATAAATGAACTGTGGCACACCCAGACAATGGAACAGTATTCAGCATGAAAAAGAAACGAGCCATCAAGCCATGAAAAGACATGTAGGAAACTTACTTAAATGCATATGACTCGCTGAAAGAAACCAATCTGAAATGGCTACATACTGCATGATTCCAACTATATGATATTCCGAAAAAGGCAAAACTATGCAAACAGTACTAAAAAAAAAATTAGTAGTTGCTTGTGCTCAGGGGAGAGAGAGAGAGGAGTTTGTATGTGGAGCACGGAGGATTTGGGGAGGGTGATGGGGGGCGGCAGTGAAACAATTCTGTATGATACTATAATGGTGGATACATGTCATTATATATTTGTTCAAGCCTACAGAATGCACAAAACCAACAGTAAACACTGATGTAAATTGTGGACTTTGGGTGATAATGATGTATGGATGTAGATTCATTGATTGTAAGAAGTATACCTGTCTGGTGCAGAATGCTGATAGTCGGGGATGCTGTGTCTGTTTTGGGCAAGAGATTTATGGGATGGCTCTGTACTTCCTGCTCAATTTTGCTGAGAACATAAAAGTGCTCTAAAAAAAATAAAGTCTATTTTAAGAAAAAGGACTCCAGAATGTCAATATCTACATTTTAATTGGTGAATTAGACCATTTGTATTTAATACCGTTATTGATATGGTTGGATTTAAAGCTGTTACCTGTTTTCTACTTGCTTATCTATTGTCTTATTGTATTCCCCTTTTAGGATTTATTTCAAATTAAGTGAGGAGGTGCCTGGGTGATTCAGTCGGTTAAGGGTCCAACTCTTGATTTCAGCTCAGGTCATGATCTCAGGGTCATGAGATCCAGCCCTGTGTGAGGCTCCATGCTGGTTGTGGAGCCTGCTTCAGATGCTCTCTCTCCCCCTCTCTCTGCCCCTCCCCCTTCCCAAGCACTCTCTCTCTCTCTCTCTCTCTCTCCCTCAGAATGAACGAATGAGTAGTAAAGTGAGCATTTCATGATATCATTGATCTCCCATGGAGGCTTATTAACCATAATTTTTTGGATAAGTCCATTTTGGTTTATACTTGATGCTTCTTTAACTTGCCTCGGTCTACCATCAAATAATATTGTACTACTTCACCTGTAGAATTAGAGTCTTACCACAGTATACTTACATTCCCCCCAGTCCCTGTGTTATTATTGTCCAAGAAATTAATAATTCCACATAATTTATACTCCACAATACATTGTTATGAATTTCTGTTTACACTCTGAATTAATTCATAAGGAATTTTAAAAAAAATAAACATTCTATCACTATCATCATATTTAGCATCTCCAGTATTGATTATTCATTTCTATAGAACATGTTTACATTTACTGCCATTTTTCTTGTACCTGAAAGGCATCCTTTAATATTTCTCATAATGCATACCTAATGATGATGAATTATTTCAACTCTGGTAAGTATGAAAAAACTTTTAATTCAACTACACTTTTTTAAAAAAATATTTTTTATGTATTTATTTGAGAGCGAGGGAGTGCAAGAGTACAAGAGGATGAGTAGGGGGAGGGGCAGAGGGAGAAGCAGACTCCCCGCTGAGCAGGGAGCCCAAGGCTGGGCTCAATCCCAGGACCCTGGGATCATGACCTGAGCTGAAGGCAGAAGCTTAAGGGGCTGAGCCATCCAGGCACCCCCCCCCACTTCACTTTAAAAAGATATCCATTGAGTAAAAAATTCTGAGTTGACAGTAATTAATTATTTCACTATTATAAAGATGGTACGCCACTTTCTTATAACTTGCACTGTTTCTGATGAGAAGTTCTCTATAATTCTTACCTCTGGTCCTGAATGATTCTATATTTTTTCTGGTCTCCCACTTCTTTAGGAGTGAGGGGGATCAGACTGGAAGAATGTCATGAATACACACTTTGCGATATCTGTGCCTAGTCACTTCGGTAGATCTTCGATGGATGCATAACAAAGTAAACACTTCTTAAAGCCATTCAGTGAAAAAAAAATTCAGATTTAAGAAAAACTTTATACCATCATGCCTCTAGCCATGATGGATTTACAGGAACCCGATTTACTCTCCCACCTAAATATCTGTAAACCAAAACAATTATTGTGCTTTACCGCACAGCACCACAGGCAACACAGACCAGTGATCCCTGAGAGAAGGGAAACTAACATGGAGAGCCCTCAGATTGCCCATCTTCTCCAGCTTCTTGCCTGGATAGAGTTTACAGGCTATAGCACGGGGAGATTGGAAAGAAACAGAGCCCAGTGGAGGACCTGAGTGAAGGAGACAGAGTTGAGAATTCTGAGAGGCCAACACGACTAGAATTTGCTGGAAGGAAGGGAGGGGAGAGACACACGGAGAGGTAGCTCCAGAGAACTGCGGAGGTTTCTTCGGGGTGCAGTGTATGAGCAAGGGGGAGTGGTGGTAGGGACTTCCATTTTCTGTGGTGAGTAGTTGTGTGGGTAATGGTGCCACTTACTGAGGTGGTGAAGATGGGAATTTTAAAAACAAGGGAGACAGGGAGTGTGAGTGTGTGGGAGGAGGAGGTTTACCAAGTGACTGGTTCTAGACAGACTCACTATGAAGAGCCCTCAAGACATCCATGCAGAGATGTCAGGTACGAGAATAAATAGACGGCTCTGGACCTCAAAGGTGAAGTTGAAACTGGGGCTGTAGATTTTGGAGTTATTAGCACATTAGCATAAATAGTTATATAGAAGAGAGAGAGAGAGAGAGAGAGAGAGAGAGAGGCTTATAGAAAAACAAATGTAATGAAAGCCCACATCATCAGAAAAAAGATGTAGCTATATATGGTGATAGATGTTAACTGGACTAACTGCAGTGATCATCTCATAATATATAAAATTTTGGAATCATTTGTTGTACACCTGAAACTAACATAAGGTTAGTTGTCAATTATATCTCAATTTTAAAAAGGAGAAAGCAAGAAAAAAAAACTAAATAATAAAGCAAATAGCAAAATGAACATAAGAGTCCACTATGGTTTTTGTAAAAAGCACAGGTTCAGTTTGAGATGGGAACATAGTATTTTCTACTAGCACTGAGCAGTCTGTCAAGGCTTTCATTTCTAGGGTCTGGTCACCTCCCACGGAAACGTGTTACACAGGAAGGGCTGAAGAGACGCAGGCTGCTGACAGTGGCGGTTGCTATGCAACAGCTGAGGAAAGCCATCCAACCAGCCAGAATTGATACTGGGCACTGGAGAGTAAAAGCTGTGGTCCTAGCAATAGCTTCCATTCATGCACAGGAGTCCCGGAGAGACTGACTTTAAAAACAAATATAAAAGCCCACCATGGTTTTTGTCAAAAACACAGGTCCAATCAGAGTTGGAAACATAGCATCTTCTCCCTCCAAAGCGGTTCCTCCAGTCATTCTGGAAGCATAGCAGCCTGGTTTGGGTTGGGTAAGTAAGTGCTTCCTGTGCTTCCCATTTTTGCATATTGAGAAACCGGGCTCAGAGACGTCCGGTGATCTGGGCAGGCTCACACAGCTAGCAACCGACTGGCCAGGCACTCCATCCCTGGAGTTCTGAAGACCAGCCCAGCTTCTTTCCACAAGACCACAACTGCCCCAAGCCCCTGCCCTGGAAGGAACCCCGGGGCAAACATTTACTCTGAATCGGGGCTCGCCATGGCTCAGGCACACAAGTGCCTGATTGTCCTGGCTGCTTCAGCAGGCACCAGGAAGGCCTCAGGGGCAGCCTGTTTGTGTCCCTCACAGCGAAGAGGTCTGACAGTTGGGGCAGGGAGTGAATCCCAAGGAGCAATTCTCATACCTGGATGGATCCACCTAGAGTAGGCGAGCGGTGTCCCTACCTGTGTCCTGGATGCAGAGCATGAGCTTGGGTCCCAGAGAGCACAAACTTTGCTTGTTTGGGACAGGTGTTGGCAGGGCAGAAGAGGGGTGTGTGTGTGGTTTGGGAGGAGTAGGTCTGTCGCTCAAACTGGAGAGGGGAGCCCGCCTCCGTCCCCACGCCAGCACTATTGGGACATGGGGTTTGGAGTCAGGGAGACTCAGGCCCACATTTTGTATTTTCTGTTGACTGGCTCTGTGGCCTTAGCTGTTCCTGCGGTGTGTCTGTGCCTCTGCTTTCTGTTCTGTAAAATGGGGATGCTGACATCTGCCTCCCAGGGCTGCTGTGAGAGGAAGACCAGCCCCAGCACCGAGTGTGCTGTGGTGCCCAAGCCGCATTAAGAGCAGCTGGGGAAGGGCGCCTGGGTGGCTCAGTGGGTTAAGCCTCTGCCTTCGGCTCAGGTCATGATCCCAGAGTCCGGGGATCGAGTCCCATATCCCGCTCCCTGCTCGGCTTCTCCCTCTCCCACTCCTCCTGCTTGTATTCCCTTTCTTGTTGTGTCTCTCTGTGTCCAATAAGTAAATAAAATCTCAAAAAAAAAAAAAAAAAAAAAAGAGTAGCTGGGAAAGCAAATGCTCCCAGGGTGTCTGGGGGCCCGCAGGGATGGATAGTGCTGGGGAACACAAAGGCAAGTGGCACCCCCTGGCCATTTCCATTCCTTTGTTGCAGTTAGAGACCCAACTAGAGACCTCTGTGTCTGTGACCTAGGGAAGCAAGGCATAGTGTACCTCAGACCACACCAGAGGAGCTTAGCGGGAACCCGGAGGGCAGGGAAGAGAAGTGCGAGGATCAAGGGTAGATGATTGGGTGGTCCAAGGGCACCACAGGCTTTGAGAGCGCGCGCCTCGGGTCAGAGGAGGGGTGAGGGGTATCTGGAGGGAAGGCGAAAAAGCCCCCCACCCCGCCCACCCACTCGCTGGATCGCAGGAGCACTGGGGACTCAGTGGAGAGGGCTTTTGTTGGGAAAGCGGGCGGGCTGGAGGGGTCCGCGCATGCGCAGGCTGCCCGGCCGCGGGGCGGGGGGGTGGTGTGCGCGGAGAAAAGGGGCGGGGTGGTCGGAGCTGCTGTGCTGGCAGCAGTAGGCGAGGGCGCGGCTGCGGGGTTCCTGGTGCTGAGGACGGACGCCATTGGAGCCCCAGGGAAGGTAAGGACCCAGCAGCCTCAGAGCGGACAGGGAGAGGGCGAGTGGAACCCGGCACGCTGCGCCCTCCCCACCCCCACACCCGGATCTGAACAAAGCCCAGGCACTCAGAACCCGACCCCTCTTAGACCCAAGGTCTAGGTAGGACCCTCCCCCCGCCCCCTCGCCGCCCTCTCCCGGTAGGAGACGCAGGACTCTCTGATCCGAGCCCTACTTACACCGGAGCCTAGGATCCGAACACCTTCAGCAGACCCGAGTGCTGCCTGCTGAGCTTCCTTAGAGCGGCGGCCCTACCCCCACCTCAACCACTCCTAGATCACTCCCAACCAGCTGACCCCGTTGCCCCTTTCCTGGAGTTGCAGCCCTGGGGTTTGAGACTTCCAGCGCTCCAATCCATGCCTCACCTGGTCCGAGCCCCTAACGCCCCCCACCCGCCCCCACCCCTTAGAGCTCCTCCTGTATGAGCCCAACCTAGACCTCAATCAGCTGAATGCCCCCGCCCGGACCTAGCCAGAGGGTCTCTGGATTCAGTTTCCCATAAGCTTTTCCGGGCCCCTGTTGTTTAAGCCCTCTTGTGTCATCTGCTCCCCTTTCATCGTTAAATCAAAGCCCTTTGTTTCTCCCTGTCTCCATGCACATCCCCTGTGGGACTCTTGAGACCCAAGCCCGCCAGTCCACCCCTTATTCAAGTCTAGCCGCTGGGATGGGGAGCCTGCCCATCCTAAACTCCCCTTTAAGTGCCGGGTATCTCCCACCACCTCTCTCCCTCTCCTAGAGCTCTGTCTCTGACAGACTCGAACCCAACAGATACCCCTCCCCCCCGCGAGTCCCCCCCCCGCCCCCTCCTCCTCCCCCGCCTTGTACTGCCTAGTAACCTGATGATTGCTGACCCCCCCACCTCCTGAGAGATCCCACCTCCCACTGGATCCCGCCCCCTCCCCCTCCCCCTGAAGAGGCCTTACCCTCCCTCCCAGGCTGAGCTCTCTTCTCCTTGGGACCCCCAGCATGGCTGAGGGAAGCTACCGCGTGGAATCGGAAGCCTACAACGTTGAAGACATGGATGAGGGTAGTGATGAAGTCGGGGAGGAGGAGATGGTTGAAGGAAACGACTATGAAGAGTTCGGTGCTTTTGGAGGCTACGGCACCCTCACCAGCTTTGACATCCGTATCCTCAGAGCCTTTGGGAGCTTGGGTCCAGGCCTTCGCATCTTATCGGTGAGGCCCCTTGGGGGCCACCTGCTGGCCCTGGGCCTTCTGCCCCCTCCCCCTTGAAGCTGCTGGGGAATGGAGGGGCGGTGGATCAAAGGGAGGGTTGAGTGGGGGAAGGAATGCCCAGCTTCCCCAGCCTTCCCTCTCCTGCTCAGAGAAAGGGGGCTTGGGAAGGTTTGGGGGGCGGGGTGGGCGCTGGCTGCAGGGAGGAGGCTGGCCAGCACAGGGAAGCATCATGGGAGCACACAGAGCTGTCTGCCTTCCCCTACCCTTCTCTCTGGCTTTACAGAATGAGCCCTGGGAACTGGAAAACCCTATGCTGGCTAGGACTCTGATGGAGGCATTTCAGCTGGATCCAGAAACACTTGCCAATGAGGCTGCTGCCCGTGCTGCCAACGTAGCCCGCGCAGCCGCCTCCAACCGTGCTGCTAGGGCCGCCGCCGCTGCTGCTCGTGCCACCTATAATCAGGTGGTTGCTAACCGCCCGGTGGCCACAGACCAGGCTTCAGGAGAAGATACTCAGCCCATGACCTATGCGGCCCAGGCTCAGGCAGCTGCCCCCGAGACAACCCGGGCTGCTCCATTGCCGCCTTCCTCCCAGATGCTAGTCAACAGTGAGATGGCCGCCCCGGGGGCTCTGGCAGCGTCCACTCAGCCCCAGCCAGTCTCCCAGGCCCAAGAGGCCGCTACCGAGGGCCCCAGTACCGCCTGTGCTTTCACTCAGGCTCCATGTGCTAGTGAGATGGATGCCACCCGGCCCAAGACAGCTTTCCTGGGTCAGAACGATGTCTTTGATTTCACCCAGCCAGCAGGTGTCAGTGGCATGGCCTTTCCACGCCCCAAGAGGCCCGCCCCGGCCCAAGAGGCTGCCCCAGAGGGCCCCAGTGCTGCCTCCTCGGGGGTGCCCCAGGCGGCACCTGCCAGGGAGGGGGCAGCCACCCGGCCCAAGACGACCAAGTCCGGAAAGGCTCTCGCCAAGACTCGGTGGGTGGAGCCTCAGAATGTTGTGCCAGCAGCTGCCACCAAGGCCAAGGTGGCTCCGAGCATCCCTGAGCCCGAGGGTGCAGCTGCCACCGCTCAGCACAGTGCTGAGCCCTGGGTCAGGATGGGAGGCAAGAGGACCAAGAAGGTGAGACCTCCCTGCTATCTCCCATCCCCCCTTGCTCCCCTCCATTCTCTGCTTAGTCCTCATCCCTGCCCCCTCCTCCCCCATGCCCTCCCCTCCCCTCTCCCCTTCTCTCAGCTTGTACATGTTTGTCCAACCCAAGTGCAATAGCGTGCTTTGACTGCATTATGTCTCTGCCCTCAGGCCTGGAGGGAGAAGAGGTTGGCTTAGTGCCGGGCACGTAGTAAGCATTCAGCACACGTCACCTGCTGTTTGTACTACTTGATTTCCAAGCACCTGCTCTGGTTAAGATGTGTGCTGGGCACTTTTGCACGGCAAACCTGGTAGCCCTGGGTCTCTCCTCCCTCTCACGCTATAGTCCAAGCACCTGGATGATGAATATGAGAGCAGCGAGGAGGAGAGAGAGCCTCCTGCGGTCCCACCGACCTGGAGAGCGTCACAGCCCCCATTGACGGTGCGGGCTCAGATGGCTCCCCGGCCCCCCATGGCCCTGAGGTCCCAGGTACCCTCAAGACACGTACTGTGCTTGCCACCCCGCAACGTGACCCTTCTGCAGGAGAGGGTAAGAAACCTGCCTTTCCCCCATCTCCCACCTCTCCTCTCCTGTGGGCCAGTTCTTGGAGGTCACCCATGTCTTGATCTCCCTGTGCGGTGCTCCTTCTCCAGGCGAATAAGTTGGTGAAATATCTGATGATTAAGGACTACAAGAAGATCCCCATCAAGCGCTCAGGTAGGCAACCCGGGCCCCCTCCCCGAGCTCTGCCCTTCCATTGTCCCATCTGGCATCAGATGCCTCCACCCAGCATGCCCAGCTGATCGCTGCATTTGCACAGTAAGGGGGGTGGGGCTGGGGGTGGGGGTGGGGTCCCCAACGGTGCTCCCCTCAGCAGGGCTGACCTAGGGGCTGCTGCAGCTCTTTGGCCCCTGCTCAGCCCAGGTGCTCTCTCTCCACTTCTCTCACCTCCTGCAGACATGATGAAGGATGTCATCCGAGAATACGACGAACATTTCCCTGAGATCATTGAACGAGCAACATACACCCTGGAAAAGGTGGGCGAGTGCCTGGGCAGCTCATGGTGGTGCCAGAGCTGCAGGGGAGCCTTGAGCCCTGCAGCTCCTTGAGGCCCCCTTTCAGTACTACCTGCTCTGGAAAAGCTTCCCTAGCTTCTCCTCCTGGGAGCACCCACTGCATACTTCCTTCCCTGGAGGTTCCCTCTCCCTCGGGTTCTTTCAGTGTCCCTTGTCTCCTGAAGTGGGTTCTGTTGCTTTGGCCAATGCCAGAGCTCCCACAAGGCAGTCCCTCTGCAGCCTCTCTTCTTGAGTCTTCCCTGTGACTTCGGGGTCCCTGCTGAGGGAAACTTCTAATGGGGAACAGAGGGACTGCCTGCAGGACAGGCAGTGTGCCTTTCTGCTCTCATGCTGTTTCCTCCCCTATGTAGAAGTTTGGGATCCACCTGAAGGAAATTGACAAGGAAGAACACCTGTACATTCTCGTGTGCACGCGGGACTCCTCAGCTCGCCTCCTGGGAAAGTAAGAAAGGGCAGGAGGGTTGGGGCCTTCCTCACTGGTGTCTCCCCCTCCCCTTCTTCTCAGAGAAATGGGAAAACAGGGGCCTTGGTGCCTGGCACAGCTCCCACCCACCATTAGTGGTGCCCAGTGATTAGGGGATGAAAGGGGAAGTAGCCTGGAGTGAAGCCTTGGTGCTCACAGGGCTCCCCCCTACCCCCCCCTCCCACCCCACTACCACACCACCCCGTCTTCCCAGGAAAGCAGGCTCCTTGTTGCCTGCCTCTTCCTGCTACGTGCCTGGTCTGGGCTTGGCAGAGTGGTCCTGGGAGAAGGAGGCTTCCCATCCAGTGTGACTCCTAATGCTCAAAGGGCAGGGGAGGTCTGGATGCCCCCTCTAGACACACTGTTGCCAAGTGGTTGCTCCCTGCCTGAACCCACGTGTTTGCATCCACATTTGAGGCAAGAAACGATTCAGTCTCAGACAGAGGAATGAATGGTCTGGATGAGAGAGCAAGCCATATGTAGAGTGGGAAGACCACCTGGTCGCCCAGCCATCTGGGAAGATCTAGTTGGGTGAGCAAGCCCTAGTCCCTGGGGCAAACGGCTGCTGGACAGGATCTCTCTTTCTACACCTTTAGGACCAAGGACACTCCCAGGCTGAGCCTCCTCTTGGTGATTCTGGGAGTCATTTTCATGAATGGCAACCGTGCCAGCGAGGGTGAGTGGCTGGGTCCACAGCTGGGGGGTTGTCCACAGTCAGCTTTGTGTGCTGAAGTCTCGTGGCTCTTCTCCCCTCACAGCTGTCCTCTGGGAGGCACTGCGAAAGATGGGTCTGCGCCCTGGGTATGATTGGGCTCTCGGCTTCCCCCTCTCAGCGTTGTCCTTGGGCACCAGTGGCCCTGGGATGGGATTAGCTTGGGGGTCTAGTGCAGGGGAGTGGACGTCTTGGACTGGGTAGGGCTCAGAGGGTCTCACCAGGGTGCATGCGGAAATGGTCCTGAACTCTCCTCCCCTCTCTGCTCCATGTCCCTTCTCTGTTCCCAGATGAGATCCAAGAGAACCCATCAGAATTAGGGGTTCCAGTCACAGCCTTGCCTAAGGCATCCCTGACATGTGTGGCCCTGTGACCCCTGCTGCCATCCCAGGCCTCCATGGGGATGCCCCTGCCCCCCCCCCCCCCCCCTCGCGCTACAGGCTGGGAAGCTCTCCGCCTTGATAGGGAGTGCTCCTGCCCCCATCTGGGCACTGCCACTGTCTATAGTTACGGATTCCTTTCCTGGCCTTCAGGGTGAGGCATCCATTCCTTGGAGATCTGAGGAAGCTCATTACGGAGGATTTTGTGAAGCAGAAGTAAGTAGTGGCCAAGTTAACTTTGTCTCACGCTCATGCATCCCTCGTGGGCTGGTCTGGCTGCACAAGCCATTCCCCATGCCAGATCTTGGCACCAGAGGGATAGGTGTCTCTGGTGTGAGGGTGGGCGGGGTATGTGAGTGTTGTCAGGGAGTAGAATTCCAGCACAGCCTTGGGGAAAAGGAGTCGAAGTTGACAGAGTATTAGAACCACACTGCCATTTGGTACCTGCCCCGCGGGCTGCAGGAGAATTTCTCCTGCTTTCCATCCCAGGAACCTGGGGCTCAGAGAGTGGAAGTCTGAGTATGGCCCTGGCTAGTAAGGGGCCCATTGGGTCCTGGAGCCCCGTGCTCCAAAAACTTTCTGGTCAGGCCCACCCTGTCCTACCTAGGTCCTTGGAGAACACACAGTTGACACTTGCACATGCCCACGTGCACGCAGACGTGCGCAGGACGCACACGCAGAGTGGAGGGCATGCACGGAGTGTGCCGCTTTTCTCCCCTTTACGGTCCTCTTCTATGGTGGACTGTCCCAGGGTTCCACTAGGCCGTCAGTGGGGGCCTGTGATGGAGTGTGCTCATGGCAGGGGGCCTGAAGAAGTGGCTCCTGTGCATACAACACACCCGACGGGAATCTGGGTTCATTGTGACAAGGGGCATGAAACTTGGCCTTCCTACAAACAGATACCCAACACCTGTCCCACCCCGCACCTCGACGTGGCTTCTTTGTAGGCCTCAGTCCTAGAGGCAGAAACCCCAGGAGTGAGCGTGGGAGCGAGGCATGGGCTGGAGGACCGGAACGGTCCTCCCTCAGGAGCTGAGCTGCAGTATCGGGGCTGGGCAGGGGCTACCTGGGGTCCCTTGGTGCAGCGACAGGTCTGCCTGGCTGGAAGCAAACGTTTCTCTTCCTCTTGCACTGAGGTACCTGGAATACAAGAAGATCCCCAATAGCAGCCCACCAGAGTATGAATTCCTCTGGGGCCTGCGAGCCCGTCACGAGACCAGCAAGATGAGGGTGCTGAGATTCATCGCCCAGGTAACAGAGAGCCTCTGTTTGGGGCCCAGCGGTGGGGTGTGGGTTTGGTACTTGCCGTACCTTCTCTGGTTCTTGGCTATGGCCTCCTCCTGAGGCCATTGGTCCAGTGAGGATCCGGACAGGTTCCTAAGTCAGTAACTTAGGCAAGTTCACAGGTGTCGTAAGTGTGAGGGATGGGGTGAAGTCCCGGGGCTGGCACGGAGTCATAGGAGAGTCGGATTCCAGTGGTCTTGACTTTGTTTTTTTAAGATTTTATTTGTTTATTTATTTGTCAGACAGAGATCACAAGTAGGCAGAGAGGCAGGCAGAGAGAGAGGAGGAAGCAGTCTCCCCGTTGAGCAGAGAGCCTGATGGGGGGCTCGATCCCAAGACCCTGGGATCATGACCTGAGCCAAAGGCAGAGGCTTTAACCCCCTGAGCCACCCAGGGCGCCCCTGGTCTTCACTTTTGTCATGACCGTGCACCGCCCATGGGAGGGTTGGATGGCTGGAAGCAGGTGCTCAGTGAACGTGGGGTAGCTGTGTGGATGGTGTCTGTTATTCTACCGCAGAATCAGAACCGAGACCCCCGGGAATGGAAGGCTCATTTCCTGGAGGCTGTCGATGACGCTTTCAAGACGATGGACGTGGATATGGCTGAGGAACATGCCAGGGCCCAGATGAGAGCCCAGATGAACATCGGGGATGAAGCTCTGGTTGGACGCTGGAGCTGGGATGACATACAGGTGGAGCTACTGACCTGGGATGAGGACGGAGATTTTGGTGACGCCTGGGCCAGGATTCCCTTCGCTTTCTGGGCCAGATACCATCAGTACATCCTGAATAGCAACCGTGCCAACCGGAGGGCCACTTGGAGAGCTGGCGTCAGCAGTGGCACTAATGGTGGGGCCAGCACCAGCATTCTAGATGGGCCCAGCACCAGCTCCACCATCCGGACCAGAAATGCCGCCAGAACGAGTGCCAACTTCTTCTCCTGGATCCAGTAAGATTTTCGGTGGCTACATGAAACTCCGAGGGAGGGGGTGGGAAGGGGCTATGAGAAGTTAGGTCGGGGGGTGGGGAGGCAGGCCTGGGTGCAGGGTCGGGGAAAAAAGAGTTGTGAGAGACACTTGTTTTGTTCTTCGCGTCCCTCCCCCTCTCCCGTCTATCGATAGTCCTGTTTCAGCTTTTGTCTTGTGTTACAGACAGCGCTGATGAACCGTAGCCGTTCCTCACCGAGCCAGAGTGCCTCCTTGGATCCCTCCTTAACACAGCACTCTAGGCAGCTTCTACCAGCCCATCCAAGGTGGCATGCAAGATGAAGCTCTCTTTGCCCTTCCTGCTTTTGTTGTGTGCTTTTGTTGTGTGCTTTTGTCGTGTTTCCATGTTTTTGGTATCAGTGTTCCAGTAAAGTTGCAAAATTATTTGGGACGTTTCCTTCTTTATTTGCTCACATACCTGTGCCCGTGGTGCTCTGAGTGGCACGTGGTTGGGGGCTGTGACCTAGACACTACCCGCCTCTGCCTGGAAGGCAGCAGGTGTGGGGAGGGTGCTGGGGAGATGTGGAGAGGTGCCAGCTGAGTGTCTAGACCATGAGTTTCGACATCGTGACATGATTTCCTATGTGGTACAACCCCAGTTAAGACGCCAGTGGTGGGGGAGGTGGCAGGAAAAGGGATGGAGTGGAAGGCTGTGGGCTGGTGCCACTGTCCCTCCCACCAAGGAACCGGGCCCACCTCCTCCTCCCCATCTTTGGAGGTGCCATCTTGGAACCCTTCCCTCATCCTCCACACAACTTCAGCACCTCATCCCTCCCTCAGATGGAGGCTGAAGGACGATGAGATAGGCCTTGGCGACATTCTCACCCCTTCAGCAGGTTGAAGGAGGAGGCATTATTGCCCACAGAGTAGGTTCAATGAAAACAGACCTCGACAGCCTGTGACCCTGACCCGAGGCCAATTGGTGGGCTCCGGAGCTCTTCTTCACTGGAAGCAGGGCCCTCCCAGTGAAGCCAAGGCCGGGCCTATATCCTGGTGTCTTTGAGGGCTGGGGGGAATCCCTGTAGGAGTGGGGCTGGGACTGGAGTTCCTCCAATGACTGGCAGTGAGAGCAGAGACGCCTGGGAAGGGCTCAGTGGCAGGCTGGGGCAGTGTCCGGAGCTAAGTGATGTCCATAGGTTGGGAGGACGAGGCCCCAGGTTAAGAAAGAGTGAATCGCGTAAGGGCCCCTGCCCCCCACTGCCTCTTTTCCCGAGGAAGAGGTTCCCTTCTCTCCCCCAGCCTTGGCTCCGGACCCAGATCCAGGCACATAATTTCAGAGGCCCAGTGAGGAATGAAGAACGTGGGTCCCCTTGCTCAAAAATGAGGAAGAATTCCAAGAGACTGATGGCTTAGCCGTGAACTGGGTGCGCAGCCCCTCCGAGCATAAGGTCATCTGGGGCTTCATAGGTCACACCCCCAGGAAGCTAGCTGTATATGTTTTCCTCCCCTGAAGCTGGGCCTCAGCTGGGCTTCTGCCATGCTGGCCACTGCTGTGGTTTCTGCCTGTCCGGCTGCTGAGCCCCTGCTTGGCCACGTGGATGCTGTGATTCCGACAGAACTTGAGTTCCTTTCACTTTGACATCTACTGACACGTGGTCAGGGATGTGAGAGGGATGAAGGATGCCTGGGACCGTGGTCCTGGGGTGATGAACGATCCGAGACTTTTCTGATTCTCTCAGCCTGGGAACCTCCCAGGACCTGCACATAGCAGGCACGGGCCTTTTCATGGATGAGGTTTCGGACGTTCACCCCAAAACCACAGGCGGGAATTCGAGCACTGGGTGCAGAGGACACCTGAGATATGGCATCTCATCTGGAAAGGAGGAGGAGAAAGCAGCTCTCAGAGACAGACAGGGTGCTGGTGAGGGAGACCTGCCCAGGCCTGTGGCCTCACAACACTCCCCTCTTCCATCCTCCTTTCCCCTGCCTGGCCTCTCCAGGCAGGGTTTGGGGGCGGGGCGGGCTTCCCAGGAGCTGCACTCTGCACAGGGTAGTTGAGAGCAGGGTGGGCGGGGAGGAAGAAAGCAGTGGGGTGGCCTCTGGGACAGGGAGGAAGGAGTGCCCAGGGGAATGCTGACAGACTGTCAGGCAGGTCACCCGGGAGGCTGCCCACCTGCTCACTCAACAGGGTGAACGTGACACCAAGGCAGATGTCCTTTCCAGGACCCCAACCCAAGACCCTTCAAGGCTAAATGCATGCTCCATCCACTGTAGCCAGCTACCACTGCCTTGGAGGGGCTCACAGTGTTGTGGGAACAACACCTCCATCTCTCACCACTCTCCAACAACAGCCACTCTCTCCCTCCCAGGCTGCCCTTACCACTTTCCATCTCCTTCACTGGGCCAGATCCAAACCCCTCATGGCTTCTCTGTCCCTGAGATCCATCCTGGGCTTTTAAGGCTCCCACCAGCCTCCCAGCCTCCTGAGACATCAGGTTTGGAGGTATCCTAGGCATCCATCCTGCTCCTCATCCTCGTCTTTGTCATCATGGCTGTCAGGCCCTGGGGTCTGGTGCTTTGGGTGTAAGACCTCATTCCACCCTCGCGGATACTCTGCGGGGGTGACTGTTCCCCATGGCACACGTGACAAATCGGACTCAGAGAAGGGAAGTGACTTGCCTGAAGTCTCTGACCTGGCTCTGCTACCACCTGGACGAGTGACCTTGGCCCAGCCTTTTCTCACTCTGGCCCTCAGAGTTCCCACCTCTCACAGCACAAGACTGGGCTAGATAGATGTACTCCGAGGTATTATGGGTCTGCTTTCCCAGTCACATCAACTCTCTGGGCCTCAAGTTTCCTCACGGAGTAATAGGGGTAAAAGCGTGAACCCAGCACTGCCTGGCCCAGCTCCATGCGCGGCTGGGAGCAGGGGTGTGGCCTGTGCATGAAAGAAGGTAGGAAGTGGGTAAAGCAGTGTAGCAGTGTGAGAATGACAGATGCATGTGCCCCTCCCCCAATGTGTGCATGTCTGAGAAGGGGGTCCTCGGGAAAGCACTTGAGATTGACATCCCTCCCTGTCCCTCTGAGCCCCGTGACCTCGGGCAAGTCCCTTCACCTCTCAGAACCTCCATTTTCCCATCTGCACATTTACGGTTACCTACAGTGTTTGCCTCGCGGTCTCAAAAACAGTACCGAGCAGTACAGATCGGAAGTCATCGGAAATCTAGTAGCACAAGAACCCTCACCCTAAACACCAACCCCCTTTCCAGTGAGGAGACTGAGGGCCAGGCAGAGGAAAGGACTTGACCAATGTCAAGTTCTCAAGTTCCCCAGATTTCAGTTTGGGATGACTCCGTATTACAGGTGCCTTTTATTTGGAAACTAGCATCGTAGAAATGGTACAAACCTGCAGGACATCGTACACTTCAAATATGACTTTGAACACTCCTTGTCATAGCGTCGCAGTCTCCCAAGATGCCAACACTTCAGCATCTATGTCAGAAATGGGCTGTCACACCTCAAGGTGACACAACAGTCCCTTGCCAGGCGTCCTGTCTCAGCCTGTGGTTCAGGCAGTACATGAAAATTTATTTTTGTAGTAGTTGACGTATCTATGGGTTGCAAAGCTCCAGAAGTGAAAAGCAGTGTACATACCCAATGACCACAAGAAAGAAGAAAATTACAAAGACTGTGGGGTGAGAGTTGAGGAGGATGTGGAACAGATCAACACCCCTACACTGTCCATGGAAGTCTGAATTTGTGCATGACTCTTCAAAAACATTAGAGAATTGTCGCATGTTGCTACCCCACGTGGCCCCGAGGGAGGGGATGTCAGAGACAAGGTCTATGTGGAAGTGAGCCTTCTGAAAGCAGAGAGAGAAGAAATGGAAAGACGGAGCTCTACTACCACTAGCCCATGGCCTTTAGCCAGAAATCTGAGATACCTGAGGAGCTGGGTAAACATGTGCCTTGTGGAACAGCAGCAGCTGCAAATTGGGCTTTAGCCTGTCTCTGAAGCTGTCTGAGAAAATTTGGGGTCCTAGCAACTGAACAGAGACACCGTGGAGGGCTCCTACAATCAGACCACTCCCTCAAATCTCCTCCTCTTGCTTCCCCCCACCAACCTGAAAAAAGGGGCACAAGGCACAAGGTTGGAATGCAGTGGGGGCAAAGGTAAGGGCAAAAATCAATGCAGAAGGACGTTTCCCAGGAGATGGGGTCCAACCAGTGTAGTTTCAAATTCTTGTTCTGAAGCACGCCTTGTTCATCTGTGTGGTGGCGGGGGTGGGTGGGGAGGAGAGGCTGGCTGGAGCCTTCTGCCTGGTGCCCACAGATACAAGCTTTGAATGATGATCAGGCCTGGAACGTTTTCATTATCACAGGTCTCTGTTTTGTCTTTTAGCGACCCGAGGTCCTCCAAATCAACCTAACAGCAGGGCTCTCTTTATCCGCTTTACTGAGGTTTAATTTAAAAACAAAATAATGCCCATTTAAGTGGACTGTTCCACGGACTTTGACAAATGCTACCATCCATGTCACTCCCACCCCAATCAAGAAAAAGAATAGTTTCACCATCTAAGTGCGTTCACTTGCACCTCTTCCCAGGGAATTCCTACCATCCACATCCAGCCTTAGGCCACCACTGACCTTTCTCTATCACTGCGGATTAGAATTCTCTTTCTTGGAGTCTGATATACACATAAACATACCATATGTAATCTTCCATGTCGGCCTTCTTTTTCTCTGCTTCAGTGCTTTGGATATTCATCCATGGGGTGGCACAAATCAGTAGGTTAAATCAAAATGGTGGGACACCTGGGAGGCTCAGCTGGTTAAGGACGTGACTTCAGCTCAGGTCATGATTTCAGGGTTCTGGGATAGAAGCCAGGTCAGAGCTCCGTGCTCGGCAGGGAGTCTCTTTTTTTCCCTCTCCCTCTGCCCCTCACCCCTGCTCACCGCTCGTCCTCTTTCTAGCTCTCACTATCTCAACTCAATAAATAAGATCTTTAAAAAATAAATAAATCAAATAAATAAAAATGGCTCCTATTCACAGAAAATCTAATTCTCTCTGTTAAAATCATACAGATACACAAAAATATCTTAGAACTAATAAACGAATTAACCTACAGTGCAGGATATAAGATTAAAATACAAAAGCCACCATATTTATACACACTAGCAAAAGAGTGTTGGAAAAAGAAATTCATCACTCCAAAAAAGAAGATCAGTTCTTAGATGTGACTCTAACAAATGATGCAGGGTATTTATATGCTAAAAGCAGGAAAATGCTGCCGGGGGGGGGGGGGGGGGGGGGACCCACACAGACAAAGGAAGACCTAAATAAATGGAGGAACATACCGTGGTCACAAGTTAGAATATTTAACATAGTAAAGATGTGCATTCTTCTGAAATTGATCTCTGGACTTACTGTGATTCCAATAAAAATCCTGGCAGCAGGATGTGTTGTAGACATAGACAAGCTGATCCTAAAGCTTGTATGGAAACTAAAAACAAACACACAAACAGAAAGAATAGCCAAGAAACGTATGGGGGGAAAAAAGAATAAATGTGGAGGAATCATATTAGCGACATTGACAACTCTTCAACAAATGTGTGGAAAACACTGGCTGTCCATCTAAAAGAAAAAAGATCGCACATTTTATACTATAACTCACTAAAACTAAAACTTATATATAAATCGTTAATATGAAACTCTAAAATGTGTAAAAGGAAGCAACAAAATCTTCGATTTAGGTTTGAGAAACATGTTCTAGGTAGAATAACTCCAACCTGCCACCACTTCCCCCACCATCCCCCAGCACGCCTTGTTGTTTTTGTTCATTTGGTTGGTTGGTTGGTTTGGTTTTGGTTTTTGTCTTTGTTTCTGATAAAGATGCTATTAAAGGGTTTGAGGAGAAAAATCTCAGGCTGGGAGAATGTATTTACAATTACCTCAACAATAGAGGACTCAGATCCAGAGTAGGTGAGGAACTGTCAAAACTCAACAGTAAGGGGCGCCTGGGTGGCTCAGTGGGTTAAGCCGCTGCTTTCAGCTCAGGTCATGCTTTCAGGGTCCCAGGATCAAGCCCTGCATGGATCCCAGCATTGGGCTCCCTGCTCAGCAGGAAGTCCACTTCCCTCTCTCTCTGCCTGCCTCTCTGCATACTTGTGATCTCTGTCTGTCAAATAAATAAATAAAATCTTAAAAAAAAAAAAAACCTCAACAGTAAGAAAATAATGGAAAAAAATTTTCAAGAGATACATCAATGAAAAGGATATAGAGGTGGCAATTGAGCACATGAACAGATGAGCACACTCACTGGCTTTCAGACAATGCAAATTAAAACTATGGTGAGATACCAGTATTCCTGTATTAAGATTGCTGAAATTACAAAAAGCAAACAAGCAAACAAAACACCAACATGTGACAATATCAAATGGTGTTGAGGATGGGCAGCAACTGGTACTGGAGGGGAATGTAAGGTGGAACAACCACTCTGGAAAGCAATGTTATTGCTTTTTATGAAGTTAGACAGCTACTCAGCCACATGACCTAGCAATCTCACTCTGAAGTATTTCTCCTAGACGATTTTCAACTTGAGTTCATTAAAACTACCTGTGAGTGAATGTTTGTAGCAGTTCTGTTCTGCATCATCCCAAACCTACTAAGGAAGGCACGGCACGTATTGCATGGAGCACTGGGTGTGGTGCATAAAGAGTGAATCGTGGAACACTGAAAAAAAAATAAAATTTTTAAAAAATCACCCCAAACTTGAAACAACCCAAATATCCTACAACAAAGTGTATTCCTTCCATACAATTAAATATTACTCAGTGGTCTAAAGGAATGAAGTATTAATGCAGTCAACAACTTGGATGAATTCAAAAGCATTATGTTTAGTGATAGACGCCAGGCTCAGAGAGGTTACAATTTATTTTATTTTGTTTTGTTTTATTATTTTATTTTAAGATTTTATTTATTTATTTGAGAGAGAGAGAGAGACTGAAGGAGAGAGAGAGTGAGCACGAGCAGAGCAGAGGGAAAGCGAGAAGCAGACTCCTGGCTGTGCAGGGAGCCCAAGGCAGGACTCCATCCCAGGACCCTGGGATCATGACCTGAGCTGAAGGCAGACACTTAACCGACTAAGCCGACCAGGAGCCCCAGAAGGTTCCATGTTAAATGGTTCCATTTCTATGACTTTCTGGAGATGTTAAAAGTATCATAAAGGAAAGCAAGTCAGTGGTGCCCTGGTTAGGTGTAGAAAAGGAGTGTGACTACAAAGGGATAATACCAGGGTCTTCTTGGGGCTGTAGATGTGTTCTGTTGGTGGCTACAGGAATCTATACATGTGTTCAAATCCCTAGAACTGGAGGTCCAGAAGAAGTCTATGTCACTGTATTTAAAGATACAATTGGAGAAATAATGACAAAATGGTTTTTTTTCAACCAAACATTGTTAGAATTGAATAGTAGTGTATTTCACTAAAAATATATTGAATACATTCTTCTGGGATTAAGGAAAACCATACCAAATGTCAACCCAGATGAACACAAATGAATGAATGAATAGTATAGAAATGGTGTAAATGTAGGGAAAGTAAATTATTTTGCTCTTCAAAAATTTCTTTAAAATTAACCGAAGTCCCACAAGTTCATTTTTGCTTTTGTTCCCCTCGTCTTTAGAGATGTGTCTTGAAAGAAGTTTCTGTGGCCAGTGTCAAGGAGGTTACTGCCTATGTCTTCCTCTAGGATTTTGATGGATTCCTGTCTCACATTGAGGTCTTTCGTCATTTTGAGCTTATCTTTGTGCATGGTGTAAGAGAATGGTCTAAGTTTCATTCTGCCACATGTAGCTGTCCAGTTTTCCCAGCACCATTTTTTTTTGTATTTAATTTTTAAATTAATTAACTAATTAATCAATTTTTATTTATTTCTTTTCAGTGTAACAGTATTCGTTGTTTATGCGCCACACCCAGTGTTCCATGCAATACGTGCCCTCCATAATACCGACCACCTGGCTCCCCCAACCCCCCACCTCCGCCCCTTCAAAACCCTCAGATTATTTTTCAGTCCATAGTCTCTCATGGTTCACCTCCCCTTCCAGTTTCCCTCAACTCCCTTCTCCTCTCCATCTCCCCTTGTCCTCCATGCTATTTGTAATACACTATGGAGTATTATGCCTCCGGCACCATTTTTTAAAAAGATTTTATTTATTTATTTGTCAGAGAGAGAGCAGAAACATGGAGAGCTGTAGGCAGAACAGGCAGAGCAGGCAGAGGGAGACTCAGGCTCCCTGCTGAGCAAGGAGCCCGATGCGGGACTCGATCCCTGGACCCTGGAATCATGACCTGGGCCAAAGGCAGATGCTCAACCAACTGAGCCACCCAGGCATCCCCCCAGCACCATTTATTTTCATCAAACTTAAAAGGAGTGCATTTTATTTTATAAAAATTATGACTCAAATTCATGATAAACATTCCACCTAAGGTTACTACCCATTAGATTCCCTAGATTCTCATTTTTTTTTAAATTCCTTTACAGCATAACAGTATTCATTGTTTTTGCACCACACCCAGTGCTCCATGCAATATGCCCCAGCGCCATTTTTTGAAGAGACCTTTTTGTTTCCCATTGGGTGTTCTTTCCTGCTTGGTTGAAGACTAGTTGACCATATGACCTTAGAGTTGAGGGTCCATTTCTGATCTCTCTATTCTTTTCCATTGGTCTATGTGTCTGTTTTTGTGCCAGTACCATACTGTCTTGATGTCTACAGCTTTGTAATACAGCTTGAAGTCAGGCATTGTGATGCCCCCAGCTTTGGTTTTCTTGTTCAACATTCCCCTGGCAATTCGGGGTCTTTTCTTGTTCCACAAAATTTCAGGATTGTTTGTTCTAACTCTGTGAAAAATGTCAATGCTCTTTTGATAGGGATGGCACTGAGTATAAATTGCTCTGGCCAGCATAGACATTTTAACGATGTTTATTTTTTCCAATCCATGAGCATGGAGTGTTGTTCCATCTCTTTGTGTCTTCCTCAATTTCTTTCATTGTATTTTAAGTGTTCTATAGTTCCTAGAGTATAGATCCCTTTACCTCTTTGGTTTAGGTGTCTTACGGTTTTTGGAGCTATTGTGAATGGAATGGATGCCTTAAGATTAAAAGCTCTTGCACAGCAAAGGAAAGAGTCAGCAAAACTAAGAGGCAATCAATCCATGGAATGGGAGAAGATATTTGCAAATGACATTCAGATAAAGGGCTGATATCCAAAAATCTATAAGGGACTTATCAAACTCAACACCAAATAATCCTTCAAGAAATCGGCAGAAGACATGAACAGACACTTCTCCAAAGAAGACATACAAATGGTTAAATGCTAAAAAATGTTCAGCATCTCTAGCCATCGAGGAAATGCAATTAAATACAAGGAAATACAAATCAAAACTACAATGAGATACCACCTTACACCAGCTAGAGTGGCCAAAATTAACAAGACAGGAAACAACAAGTGTTGACGAGGTTGTGGAGAAGGAGGAACCCTCTTGCACTGGTGGTGGGAACGCAAGCTGATACAGCCACACTGGAAAGAGTATGGAAGTTCCTCAAGACGTTAAAGATAGAGCTACCCCACGACCCAGTGATTGCACTACTGGGTATTTACCTGAAAGATACAGATGTAGTGAAAAGAAGGGGCACATGCACCCCAATGTTCATAGCAACAATGTCCACAATAGCCAAACTGTGGAAGGAAGTGAGATGCCTTCTAGAGACAAATGGATAAAGAAGATGTGGTGTAGATATGCAATGTAAAATTACTCAGCCATCAGAAAGGATGAATACCCACCATTTGCATCGGCATGGATGGAACTGGAGGGGATTATGCTAGGTGAAATAAGTCAAGCAGAGAAAGACAATTATCATATGGTTTCACACATATGTGGAACATAAGGACTAGAGCAGAGGACCACAGGGGAAGGGAGGGAAAACAGAATGGGAAGAAATCAGAAAGGGAGACAAACCATGAGAGATTCTGGACTCTGGGAAACCTACTGAGGGTTACAGAAGGGAGGAGGGTGGGGGGATGGGGTCACCGGGTGATGGGCATTAAGGAGCACATGTTTTAGGATGAGCACTGGGTGTTATACCCAATTGATGAATTGTTGAACACTACAACAGAAACTTATGATGTACCATATGTTGGCTAATTGAACATAATGAAATTTTTTTGCTTAAGAAAATTAAATACATAAACATTAAGTGAATGTTGGAACACCTGGATGGCTCAGTCAGCTAAGTGTCCTATTCTGGATTTTGACTCAGGTCATGATTTCATGCTCTTGAGATTGAGCCCTGTGTCAGGTGTCATGCTCAGCAGGCTGTCTGCTTGAGATTCTCTCTCTCCCTCTCCTTTCACCTCTCCCCTTAATCACACGTGCTCTGTGTGTGCGTGCGTGTGTGTGTGTGTAATAAAGAAATCTTTAAAAAAAGTTAGGTGAATGTTTATAAAACCAAT
Source organism: Neogale vison (assembly GCF_020171115.1). Taxonomy (NCBI): domain Eukaryota; kingdom Metazoa; phylum Chordata; class Mammalia; order Carnivora; family Mustelidae; genus Neogale; species Neogale vison. The sequence goes on along the minus strand of NC_058105.1, from coordinate 86,363,868 downwards.
AACAACGCTTTTGGAGGGGTGCAATATACATATAAATAAAGCTTATGGAAATAAAAGCAATCAGATGGGAGTGTAGAAATAAAAGCATGCAAGGCAAGTTTTTACTTCATACGTGAAGAAAAATTTTATCATTGAAGATGAAATGCCTGATTTTAACTATGTATCACATAATCCTTACAGGAACCACTTACATATAAAACAAAAGGAATAAGTATTAAAGCAAGATGTAGATTAAAAGTGGAATACTGGAAAATACATCAAAAAAAGGAAAAGAGAAAGATAAATACTTTAGTTATACATAAGGCGGTGAGGGAATTGGGTTAAAGAAAGAATGAAAAGACAAAGGAAAGAAGGAAATAAAAGAAGGAAGGAAGGAGGGAAGGAAGGATAAAGGAAGCCCGGAAGAAGGAAAGAAAGAGAGAAATAAAGCTACTCAAAATAAGATGATGGGAGTCGGGGGAAACTAGAAGGGGAGACAAAGCATGAGACGCTGTGGACTCTGAGAAACAAACTGAGGGTTTTAGAGGGGAGGACGGTGGGGGATTAGGTGAACCTGGTGGTGGTATTATGGAGGGCACGTATTGCATGGAGCACTGAGTGTGGTGCATAAACAATGAATTTTGGAACACTGAAAAAAATTAAATTTAATTAAAAAAAAAAGATGATGATGTTAAAGCCAACCATCCTTACACTTAAGCTAGTTGTATATATTCTAAACTTTCCTAATAAAAGGGAGATTGTTAGGCAGGAGAGCTGCAAGACACACAATATGCCATTGAATAGAAACTCACTTTTTTTTTTTTTTCATTTTAACAGTTTTCATTTGACGTCTTATATGAGATTACTTTATTCCTCTGTCTTGTCAATGTTTCTTCCTTACATTTCCAGTTTTCCTTTCCTACCTGATGAGATCTGGCTTGACCTTCAAAGATCATTTTGTGGGTTTTGTCTAGCTTTAGTCTAGTGGTAGCCACCTTGCTAGGGTGAATGCCCACATGGAGATTCATGCCACTCACCTTCTCACGCTGTACTCATTCAATGTAGATGATCTATTTCTTCTAAATGTAGACAACTTTGCCAATTTTCTGGTCTTTGTCGTGTCCTGGCACAACCTGTACCTCACCATCCCTTCAGGTGGGCACGGATGGAGGATTGTACTTCTGTGTCAGCTCCTTAGAAAGACAGGAAGACATAATCTTCCTGCGAGTGTGAGAAGGTGCACTGAAATGCCGTTTCTGCTTCTTGCTCAGGTCAGAAGTCACAAAGGGATTAAACTTCCTGTTGGCTGCTGACACTTCCGTGATAGCTGCAAAAGGGAAGAGTGAGACTCACTTTAATGTGTGAACAGAGATAGGCCAAAGGTAAAAGTGTCGAAAAAGAGATGCCATGGGAACATAAATTGTAAGGGGAAAAAAAAGGTTCTGATAATGGCTAAGTTAAATTTTAGGACCAGGAGTATTACTAATGATACACAGGGATATTTAATAATGATAACACCATCAATTAATCAGGAAAGCCTAACAATCACCAGGCGCCCTGGAAAATAGAACTTTAAATTTCATAAAGTGAGGGCTGATAGAACTTAAAAGACATATAGACAAATCTATTAATACTTAGAAGTTTCAAAAATTCTCTCAGATTTTGATATAGCAAATAGAGAGAAGGTCAATAATTACAAAGAAGACTTGAACAACACTATGAGCTGACTCGACTTAATTATATTTCATTCCACCCAATAGCAGTAGAATACACACTTTCTTTAAAAGCACATGGTACATGCACGAGGCAGGAGCCTATCATGGGTTATAAAATAATACTCCATCAAAGAAGAAGGACTGAGAGGGACTGTGGACTCTGAGAAACAAACTGAGGGTTTTGGAAGGGAGGGACGGTGAGGGAATGGGTGAGCCTGGTGGTGGATATCAAGGAGGGCACTTATTGCATGGAACACTGGGTGTGGTGCATAAACAAAGAATCTTGGAGCACTGAAAAAAAAACAAAATTAAATTAAGATGTTAAAAAAAATAGAAGAAGGACTGAAATCCATGTAAAGGATGCCCTCTGGGCACAGTGGAATTAAACAAGAAATCTATAACAAGAAGATTTCTAGATAGTCCACAGAACTTTGAAATTAACCAACAGACTTCAAAATAACACACAGATGAAGATAGGGCACTTAGGGAAATTGGAAAGTCACTTGAACTCAAGAGAAACATAATCACATCATGTCGACTTTTGTGTGATTCATCTAATGCACTACTGAGAGAGAAAATTGTAACTTTCTGCATTTATGTTAAGAAAGAAGAAAGGTTTGACGTCGATAAAATACAAAACTAAGATGCTACGAAGAGATGTAAAAAAATAAACTGAGAGGAAGTAGAAAGAAGGAAGCAAAAGGCTATCAGAGCTGATGTTCATATGTGAAATTTAAGAAATAAAGGGGTGAACACAGGGGAAGGGAAGGGAAAATTAAAAGAGCAAAAACAGAGAGGGAGGCAAACCGTAAGCGACTCTTAATCTCGGGAAACCAACTAGTTGTTTGGATGTATTGGAGGGTTGGATGTATTGGAGGGTTGCTGGATGGGAAGGGGGAGGGAGGGATGGGAGTCTGGGTGGCAGACATTGGGGAGTGCATATGATGTAACGAGCACTGGGTGTTTTATGCAACTGATGAATCACTGAATTCTACCCTTGAACCTAATAATATACTATAGGTTAACTAAATTGAATTTAAATAAAAAAGTTTTTGAATTTTTAAATTGAATTTAAATCAATTTATATTTATTGAATTTAAATTTAATTTAAACTTATTTTAATTTAAACAAATTAAATTTCAATTTAAATCAACTTAAATTTATTGAATTTAAATCAAAGTATTGAATTTAAATAAAAAAAAATTTAAGGATATCAATGAAATAGAAAGCAAACCACAGAGAAATATGGAATGAAACCAAGAGCTGGTTTATTGAAAAGATTAATACAATTGATACAACACTATGTAGACTAATCAAGAAAAAGCAGTTAAGATGCTAATGACTAGTGTCAAGAATAATAGAGGAGACATGACTTTAGAGTGCAGAACTGCTAAAGCAATCATAAAGAACAACTTCATTACCAAAAATTGACAATGCAGATAAAATGGACAAATTCTCTCAAAGATGCCAGTCTATGAACTTTGATAGACTGCAAGAAAATACAGAATGCTTGAATATCCTTATATCGCTTAAGGAAATTGAATCTGTGGCTAAAATCCTTCTCACAGAAAAGACTCCAGGCACGGTTGGCCCTGCCAGAGTGTTCTACAAGTAGTTCAGGAAGAAATAGCACCAAATTTACACAATTCTGTCAGAAAAATGAAGAAGGAATACTTCTTGATTCATTCTGTGAAGCTAGAAGTGTCCTTGTGGCAAAACCAGACAAAGGCATTACAAGAAAATATATTCAAAAACAAAATGATATTAATGGACTTGTAATTTATTAAGAGAACCATAAATTCATCTAAACAGATGCAAGTAATAGGCAGAATAATGGCATCCAGATATATTCATGTCTTAAACCCTGTGAAGTCTGAATATGTTGCTTTCCATAGCAGAGGGTACGTTGCAGATGTGACTAAGTTGAAGATGGTGAGGTGTGGAGATTATCCTGGATGATCCAGGCGCACCAATGTAATTACAAAAGTCCTTTTAAGAGGGGAGCAGCACATGATAGTGAAGAGAAGGAGATATGAAAACAGGAGTAGAGGTCAGAGAGGTGAGTGATTGAAAGATGCTATGCTGCTGGCCTTGAATATGGAGAAAGGAGCAGGAGCCAAGGAATGGAGAGAGGTGGCCTTTAGAACATAGGGAAGGCAAGGAACAATTTTTCCCCTAGGGGTCTCAGATGAACATAACTCTGTAGACATATAGATATTGGCCACTGGCCTTGTAAGACCCATTTTAGACTTCCAACCTCCAGAGCTGTAGGATAACACGCTTGTGTTGTTTTAAGCCATGAAGTGTACGGTCATTTATGATAGCTGCAATGTGACAGTCACATAATTCAGAAAAGACATTTAACAAAGTTTAACACCTATTCAGATTAAAAATTATCTGGAAACCAGGAATGGGAAAAACTTCCTCAAGCTTATAAAGGTCATCTAAAACATACGTCTGGGTTTTTTGTTTGTTTGCTTGTTTGTTTGATTTAAATATTTTATTTATTCATGAGGGGTAGGGAGCAGAGGAGAGAGACAGAGGGAGAGGCAGACTCCCTGCTGAGCCTGAACCAGGAGTCCGATCCCAGGACCTGGAGTTCGTGACCTGAGCCAAAAGCAGATGCTTAACCACCTGAGCCACCCAGGTGTCCCTAAAACATACTTCATTGTTAAAAAACACAAAGCTTCCCCTCTATGATCTCTCACTCCTCCTAATCAGCACCAATTGGCACTCTGACATAGTGCATTAAGGCAGGATTTGAAAAAAAAAATTAAAAAGGCATACAAGTTGGAAAGAAAGAAGAAAAATTGTCTTTATTCATGAATGATATGACCATATACATAGGAAGTTCTAAAAGAAAACTCTTTTTAAAAGTGTTTATATCTACTGCTAGTGAAATAAACAAGGTTGCAGGACATGAGGTCAATAACCAAAAACTGATTATAGTTATCTATTCTAAAAACAAACCATTGGAATTAAAAGTATCATTTACAATACATGCAAAACATGAACTCTTTAGGGTGACTCTAACAAAATACGTGTGAAGCTGCAGAACGTAACACAATAAGCATTGCTGAGAGAAATCTGAAACAATCTCAACAAAGGAAGAGATAGATGATGTGTATAAGATTTTAAGACTCAGTATTGCCAAGATGTGTATTCTCCCCACATGGACCTATTGATTCATACCAACTCAAATGACTAAAAAGCAGCATGGTGATTATATAACTTTTGCTGGCATACAAAGGATTCAAAGAGCCAAAATAATCGACATAGAGGAGCACATATTTGGATTTCTCATACTGCCTCACTTCATAAGTTACTATAAAGCTACAGTCATCAAGATAGTGTGGTACTAGAATAAATATAGGCATATAAGTAAATGGAAAACAAACAGAAAGTCCAGAAATAAATGTACACATGTATGGGCAATTGATTTTCAACCATGGAGTTCATGTGATTCAAAGAGGGAAAACTTGCTTTCAACAAATATTGAAGAAAAGTTGAATATGTATGTGGAAAACAATGGAATTTCACATTAGCTCAAATCACATGCAAATATAAACCAAAATGGATAATAAGCATATAAAACTTGTTATGATAACAAAAGAAAAAACTCTGTTAACTTGAGTTAGGTAAGACTTCATACAGCACAAAAAGCATGAACAAAAAAAGAAAACAATGGTAAACTGACTTTGTAAAAAAAAATTCAGAAGGCAAACTAAAACTTGCACTTCAGAAGATCTTGTTAAGAAAATAAAATCTGCTAGTACAATTGCTCAATCATAGGGTTGCACTACTGGGTATTTACCCCAAAGATACAGACATAGTGAAAAGAGGGATCACATGCAACCCAATGTTCATAGCAGCAATGTCCATAAAAGCCAAACGGTGGAAGGAGCCAAGATGTCCTTCAACGGATGAATGGGTAAAGAAGATGTGGTTCATAAATACAATAGAATATTACTCAGCCATCAGAAAGGATGAATACATGGATGGAACTGGAGGAGAGTACGCTAAGCGAAATAAGTCAAAAAGAGAAAGACAATTACCATATGGTTCCACTCATATGTGGAACATAAGGAATAGTGCAGAGGACAATAGGGGTGGTGGGGGAAATTGAATGGAAAGAAATCAGAGAGGGAGACAAACCCTCCAAACTGAGGGTTGCAGAAAGGGAGATGGGGGGAATGGGGTAACTGGGTGATGGGAGGAGCAATGGGTGTTATACTTAATGGATGAATCATTAAACATTTTACCAAAAACCAATGATGTACAATACTTTGGCTAATTGAATTTAATTTTTTTTTAAATCCATAAGGTTGAGAGTCCATTTCTGGGCTCTCTATTCTGTTCCATTTGGTCTATGTGTCTGTTCTTGTGCCAGTACCATGCTGACTTGGTGATCACAGCTTTGTACTATAGCTTGAAATTAGGCAACGTAATGCCCCCAGCTCTGCTTTTCTTTTTCAACATTTCCTTGGCAATTCGGGGTCTTTTCTGGTTCCATACAAATTTTAAGAATGCTTGTTCCGGAATTTTGAAAAATGCGTTGGTATTTTGATTGGGGTGGCATTGAAAGTGTAGATTGCTCTGAGCAGCATAGTCATTTTAACAATGTTTATTCTTCTGATCCGTGAGCATGGAATGTTTTCTCAGCTTCTTGTGTCTTTTTCAATTTCTTTCATGAGTGTTTTGTAGTCCCTAGAGTACAGATCCTTTACCTCTTTGGTTAGATTTGTTCCAGAGTACCTTATGGGTTTTGGTGCTATTGTAAATGGAACCAATTCTCTAATTTTTCTTTCTACAGTTTCACCCTTAATGTTTAAGAAAGCAACTGATATCTGGTGCCGGGAAAATTAGATAGCTATACACAGAAGAATGAAACTCGACCATTCTCTTACACCATACACAAAGATCAACTCTAAATGGATGAAAGACCTCAACGTGAGAGAGGAAGCCATCAAAATCCTAGAGGAAAACATAGGCAGTAACCTCTTTGGTATTGGCCACAGCAACTTCTTTCAAGACACGTCTCCAAAGGCAAGGGAAACAAAAGCAAAAATGAACTTTTGGGACCTCATCAAGATAAAAAGCTTCTGCACAGTGAAAGAAACAGTCACCAAAACAAAGAGGCAACCCACAGAATGGGAGAAGATATTTGCAAATGACACTACAGACAAAGGGCTGATATCCAAGATCTATAAAGCACTTCTCAAACTCCACACCCAAAAAACAGATAATCAAGTCAAAAAAATGGGCAGAAGACACGAGTAGACACTTTTCCAAAGAAGACATACAAATGGCTAGCAGACACATGAAAAAGTGGTCATGATCTCTAGCCATCAGAGAAATTCAAATCAAAACCACATTAAGGCAAATATCTGAGGCCAAAATACTTTCTAAAAATCTATGACTTTGTGAGAATAATATATTTCTTTTAATAATAATAACTTCATTAGGATATAATATTGTATTTCCTTACATAACTTCACTTATCATCAAAGCAGAATTTAGAAATTAAATGAATACATAGTAAATCAATGTAAATGCATAGATTATAGGCCCATATTAGTACATTTTTTTTTTACTCTTAGGGTATTTTTCTTTTCTTTTTTTTTCATTTTTTATTTCTTTTCAGTGTAACAGTATTCATTGTTTTTGCACCACACCCAGTACTCCATGCAATCCGTGCCCTCTCTAATACCAAGGTTTTATCTATGAAGCAAAACTAAGGATTTTTTTTCAAAAAAATCATTTAAAATCTGCAATGTTCAATGAATAAATCATGGTGTGACTAAAATAATGAGAAAACAAACACATTACAGCAGTTAGAATGGCAAAACTTGACAAGGCAAGAAACAACAAACGTTGGGGAAGTTGTGGAGAAAAGGGAACCCTCTTACACTGTTGGTGGGAATGCAAATTGGTGCAGTCACTTTGGAAAACAGTGTGGAGGTGCCTCAAAAAATTAAAAATAGAGCTACCCTATGATCCAGCAGTACCCAGTAGGGTATTTACCCCAACGATACAGATGTAGTGAAAAGAAGGGCCATATGCACCCCAATGTTCATAGCAGCAATGTCCACAATAGCCAAATTGTGGAAAGAGCCGAGATGCCCTTCAACAGACAAATGGATAAAGAAGTTGTGGTCCATATATACAACGGAATATTATTCAACCATCAGAAAGGGTGAATACCCAATTTTTGCATCAGCTTGGAAGGGACTGGAAGAGATAATGCTTAGTGAAATAAGTGAAATAAATCAAACAGAGAAAGTTAATTATCGTATGGATTCACTTATTTGTGGAGCATCAGGAACAGCATGGAGGACATTAGGAGAAGGGGGAAATGAAGGGGTAGAAATCAGAATGGAGATGAACCATGAGAGACTGTGGGCTCCAGGAAACAAACGGAGGGTTTTAGAAGGGAAGGGCGTGGGGGGATGGGTGAGCCCAGTGATGAGCCCAGTATTAAGGAGGGCACGGATTGCATGGAGCACTGGATGTTATAAGCAAACAATGAGTCATGGAACACTACATCAAAAACTCATGATGGGGGCGTCTGGGTGGCTCAGTGGGTTAAAGCCTCTACCTTTGGCTCAAGTCATGATCTCAGGGTCCTGGGATCGAGCCCCACATCGAGCTCTCTGCTCAGTGGGGAGCCTGATTCTCCTTCTCTCTCTGCCTGCCTCTCTGTCTTCTTGTGATATCTATCTGTCAAATAAATAAATAATCTTTCAAAAACAAAAACTCATGATGTACTGTATGGTGACTAACACTACACAATAAAAATTAATTAATTAATTAATTAGCTCATTAGCTTAAAAAGCGTGAAAGAAAAGAAAAGAAAATCTGGTCCCAGAGAGGGAGAACACTTAGATAACACAGAATTTTCTTGTATATCTGTATATATAAAAATCTCTTTCAAGGCAGTAAAGGGAACATGTAACTTGTTTTAAATATAGGCAAAATACCTGCACAGACATTTTCCTAAAGACAATACATGTAAGGTAATTAAACACATGTACATTTGTTTAAATTTATTAGTCAACAAGAAAATAAAACTTAAATCCGAAAGGATATAGCATACCACGACTACTAGAAGGGCCACATCCACATGCCTGACAATGATGAAGCCATTATGGTTTTCATCCATGTTGGTGTAAATGCTAGGCATTTTTCAAAAAGTTTGGCAGTTTCTTACTAAGTTAGGCATGCAAGTACATGTAGTCCAGTCATTTCACACTTAGGTATTTAATTCAGAAAAAGAAAAACATATGGCCACACCAAACCCATATGTGAACGTTGGTAGCAGCTTTATTCATAATGTCCCCAAACCAAGAACATCCCAAATGTCCATCAGTTGGTGAATGGATAGTGAAAAGTGGAATATCCATACAAAGTATCAAAAAGGAACAATGCTTGGGCATATCAAAAGTATTACATGGGGGGCGCCTGGGTGGCTCAGTGGGTTAAAGCCTCTGCCTTCGGCTCAGGTCATGATCCCAGGGTTCTGGGATCGAGCCCCGCGTCGGGCTCTCTGCTCTGCAGGGAACCTGCTTTCTCCCCTCTCTCTCTCTGCCTACTTGTGATTTCTCTCTGTCAAATAAATAAAATCTTTTTTAAAAAATAAGTATTACATGGAAGACTGGAAACTCAATATTGCAAGCTGTCTGATTCATTTGGCATATGATTTTTGAGAAGTTAACACTCAAAGGAGTCAAGGGAGCTTGATGGTTGCCCAAGGCTGGAGATGGAGCGAAGAGAATGACTTGGAAGGCACAGGAGAGCACTTTGCGGGGCACTGCAAATGTTCTCTATCTTGATAGTGGAAGTAGTTATACACATTTCAGTTTGTCAAAAATCATTAAACTGTACACTTTACATAGGCACAGTTTATTGTATGTAATGTGTGTCTCAACAGAACAAAAAATAAACAGAACATATGTTATACATACAAAACATGCAAGACATTAGGAGAAGGAAAGGAAAAGTGAATTGGGGGAAATCGGAGTGGGAGATGAACCATAAGAGACTGTGGACTCTGAGAAACAAACCGAGGGTTTTAGAGGGAAGGGGGTGGGGGGATGGGTGACCCTGGTGGTGGGTATCAAGGAGGGCACGTGTTGCATGGAGCACTGAGTGTTGTGCATAAACAATGAATCTTGGAACACTGCATCAAAAACTAATGTTGTATCCTATGGTGACTAACATGACACAATAAAAATAATAAAATAAATGAAATAAAATATCTGAAAGCAAGAACTGTGTTGGATACATTTTCAACAGGTAACACATGATGAGGAAAGATTAGTGCATTAGATGATGGATCAGATAAAAATATCCAGAATAAAATATAAAAAGAAAAGATGATGGAAAATGCAGAATGGATAGGAGGAGAATGAGCGGATACAGAGGCTAACACAGGTGTAACATATTTTAATTGGAGTTAAGTGATGAGATGACAGAGAAAACTGCCTAGGCAATATTTGAACAGATAAGGGCATGGTGTGTCCAATGCTGATGATTAACAGCTTGTTCAAGACTCAAGGAAGACTGAGAATCCCAAGCAAGAGGATTCTAAAGTAAACATCTTTTAAACTTACATTGTCAAACAAACAAACAAAAGGTGTGTGTGTGGGGGAGAACATCATGAAAGCAACCAGGGTAAATAAAGTTATGGGCTTCAGAACAGGACAATGGGGGGTGACAATGGACTTTCAATATAAACAAGGAAGTTCAGAGTCCAGAAGTTTGTAAGATGATATATTCAAAGTGCTGAAAGAATAAGTGCCAACTAAGGGCTCTGTAACCAGGAAAAAATAACATTCAAGATGAAGGGGAAATAAGGACATTTTCAGACAAAACCATGAAAGTTTCATATTCCTATTATATGATCCAGCCATCATGCTTCTTGGTAGTTACCAAAGTGAGTCGAACACATTTGTCCACTCTAAATCCTGCACACAAAAATTGATAGCAGCTTTATTCACAATTGCTAAAACTTGGATGTAATCATTACAGCATGGTGACTATAGCAGATAACAGTGTATTATATACTTGAAATTTCCTGACAGATTACATACCAAGTTTTCTCACCACCTAAAAAAGTAACTGTATTAATTCGTTTGATCGTGGTAGTCATTTTGCTGTGCTTATCAAGTCATTACATTATATCACCTAAATATATGCAATCATTACTTGTCAACCATAGCTCAGCAAAGCTGAAACAGAAGATGGCCTGCAATAGCTAAGTGGATTAACTGTGGTACACCCATATAATGTCCATACTCAGCGACAAGAACGAAAGAGCTACCGAGTTGCAAAGAGACATTCAGGACCTTAAAAGCACATTGCAACACAGAAGAAAACAATCAGAAATGGCTACCTACTGTATGATGCCAACTACCACATATGATATTCTGGAGAAGGCAAGACTATGAAAACCCTAAAAAGATCAATGTTTGCCAGGATTTAGGGGCAGTGAAGGAAGGAAGGATAAATGGAGCAAAATGGAGTCTTAGGACAATGAAAGTATTCTCTGTTACAGTAATGATAGACCCGTCATTATGCATTTGTCAAAAGTACAACACAAAAAGGGAACCGGGATGTAAAGTACGGGTTTTAATAATCACTAATCAATATTGATCTGTTCATCACTTGTAATGGATGGATCACAGTAATAGAAGATGTAAATGATAGGGAAACCAAGAGCAGACTGCAGGCGGTGGGTAGAAGGAGTGTGCAGGAGCACTCTACCTTCCAAACAATTCTCTTCTAAGCACAAAACTGAGCTAAACATTAAAATCCATTAATCTTGATAATTGGCTCTCTCTGCTTGACTTATTTCATTCAGCATAAGAAAGAGTCAATTATCATATGGTCTCACTTATTTGTGGAGCATAACAAATATCACGGAGGACAAGGGGTGTTAGAGAGGAGAAGGGATTTGGGATAAATTGGAAGTGGAGGTGAATCATGAGAGACTATGGACTCTGAAAAACAATCTGAGGGGTTTGAAGTGGCGGGGGTGGGTGGGAGGTTGGGGTACCAGGTGGTGGGTAGTATAGAGGGCACGGATTGCATGGAGCACTGGGTGTGGTGAAAAAAGAATGAATACTCTTATGCTGAAAATAAATAAATTAATAAAAAAACATTAATCTTCATTACAAAAGGAATGCTTCATCAGTACATCCACTCCAAAGGAAATACTTAAGTGTATTCTCTAAGCAGAAAAAGAACCAAATTCGATCAAACCTAAAGATAGGGAAGTAGAGCAACATATAGGATCAATCTGTAGGTGTATTTAAATGACACTGGTTTTACAAAATGATACTCAAAACAATAATGTCTTTTGAGGTTAAAACCACATGTGTTTGTGTGTGTCTATCTACAAGTGATTAAATTGGCAGCCACGATATATTAAAGTAAGGAGAGGGTGAATGTGCACTAAGTGTTCTAAGTAGTTACATTTTCTGTGATGACATGAAAGGATCAATGTATATTAGACTTGGACAAGTTAAAAAAATGCACGTAGTAGTCTCCAGATAACCACTAGAAGAACAACGAAAAAGTGAATATCTATCAAGGTGATAGAGGTAGAAAACAGACAAATTTTTAAAATTAATCCAAAAGAAGGCAAAAGACTAAGAGATAAATGAGCACAAACAAGCAGGAGAAATAGAAAATAGTAAGATGGTAGATATGAATCTGAACATGTCAATAATCACTTTAAAGGTAAATACTCCAATTAAAAGACAAAGGCTAACAATCTGGAGCCAGAAGGATGAAGAGGAAGAAAAGGACGTTGAGGGAGGGGTAAGGAGGAGAAGAAGACAGAAATCAACCATATGCTGCCTACAAAGACGTACTTCAGCTGTAACTACACGGAAAATTTCAACATTACAAATTAGAAAACCATACACCTTAAAATATTAATAAAGACAAGCTGATATACCTCTATTCACATCAGAAACGTTGGCCTTTTAGGCAAAGAAGCATTAAAATAGATAAAGGTGGATACTTCATAATCATAACAGGTCCAACTCACCAGGGAAATAAAAGTTATGAGCCTGTTTGCACTCAAAAACACGGTCTTCAAAAATGTCATGCAAACCTTGACAGAGCTGCTAGGACATATATGTGAATTCATAATCATAGTGGGAGGTTTTTCTAACACTTTTCTCAGCAACTGAGAGAACATACTGATAAAAATCACAAAGGTATGAAAGATTAGAAAAATACAATGAGGAATCGTAGATATATCTATCTTTATCTATCTATATAGCTCTATATAGGTAGATCTATATATGTCTATATATCTATGTCTATATCTATATAGATAGATCTATATCTGTCTATATAGACATATATATGTCTATATAGATCTATATAGATAGATAAAGATAGATATATCTCCACAATTCTTCATATCTATATATCTATGTATCTCTATATAGATCTATATAGATAGTTAAAGATAGATATACAGATACAGATAGATACAGATATATGAAAGATTTAAAAATTTTAATTGCAGTGTAGTTAATATACATTCTCGTATTAGTTTCAGGCATACAATATAGTGATTCCACAATTCTATACATTACTCCGTGCTCATCTTGGTAAGTGTACTCTTAATCCCCATCACCTATTTTTACCATTCCCTCATCGAATTTCTCTCTAGTAACCGTCCGTCTGTTCTCTATAGTCAAGAGGCTGTTTTTTGGTTTCTCTCTCTCTCTCTCTCTCTCTCTCTCTCTCTCTCTCTCTTTTTCCTTTGCTCGTTTGTTTCCTATGCTCTTTTGTTGTTTCTATAATTTGGCAATTTTGAGTAATTCTGCAGTAAGCATAGGTTTATCACCGATATAACTGTGGGTTAAGGATCCCTTTGAATTAGTGTTCTTGTATGTTTTGTGCAAATATCCAGTCCTCTGATTGTTGGATCATATGGTAGTTCTACTTTCAACTTTTTGAGGAAACCCCACACTGTCTTCCACAGCAGATGCACCAACTTGCATTCCCACCAACAGTGCAAGAAGGATCCCCTTTCTCCACATCCTCTCCAACATCTGTTGTTTCTGTGTTGTTGATTTTAGCCATTCTGGCAAGTGTGGGGTCATATTTCATTGTAGTTTTGATTGGCATTTCCCTGACGATCAGTGATGTTGAGCATCTTTTCATGTGTCTGTCTGGATGTCTTCTTTGGAGAAATGTCTATTCATGTCTTCTGCTCATTTTTAAATTGGATTCTTAAATTTGGTTTTGGGGGTGTTGATTTGTAGAAGTTCTTTACAGATCTTGGCTATTAGCCCTTTATTGGATAGATCATTGGCAAAAATTTTCTCCCATACAGTAGGTTGCCTTTTAGTTTTGTTGATTGTTTCCTTTGTTGTGCAGAAGCTTTTTATTTTGATGTAGTCCTGACAGTTTGTTTTTGCTTTTGTTTCCCTTGCCTCAGGAGACATGTCTAGGAAAATGTTGCTCTCACTGATGTCACCGAAATTATTGCCTGTGCTCTCTTGTAGCATTTTTATGGTTTCAGGTCTCTCATTTGGGTCTTTAATCCATTTTGAGTCTATTTTTGCGTATGGTGTAAGGAAGCTGTGCCGTCAAGTTCCATTCTTTTGCATGTAGCTGTCCAGTTTTCCCAGCAGCATTTGTTGAGCAGACTGTCTTTTCCCCGTTGTATACTCTCACCACTTTTGTCATACTTTAATTGACCATATAACTGTGGGTTAATTTCTGCACCCTCTGTTGTGTTCCACTGATTGATGTCTCTTATTTTTGTGCCAGGACCATACTGTTTTGATCACCATCTCCTTGTAACAGAACTTGAATTCTAGAACTGTGATTTTCTTTGTTCTAGCTCTATGAAAAACACTGTTGGTGGGTTTTTTTTTTTTTCAATTTATTTATTTTCAGAAAAACATTATTCATTATTTTTTCACCACACCCAGTGCTCCATGCAAGCCGTGCTCTCTATAATACCCCCCACCTGGTACCCCAACCTCCCACCCCCCCGCCACTTCAAACCCCTCAGATTGTTTTTCAGTTTTGATTGGGATGGCGTTAGGTCTGTAGATTGCTTTGGGTAGTATAGACATGTAACAATATTTGTTCCTCCAGTCCCATGAGCATGGAATATCTTTCCATTTCTTGGTGTCCTCTTCAGTTTCTTTCATCAGTATTTTGTAGTTTTTAGAGTACAGGCCTTTCACCTCTTTGGTTAAGTTCATTCCTGGGTATTTTATTCTTTTTGGTGCTATTGTGAATGGGATGGTTTTCCCAACTTCTCTTTCTGCAGCTGCATTATTAGTGTATAGAAAAGCAACAGATTTCTGTACATTGATTTTGTATCCTGGGACTTGACTGAATTTGTTTCTTACTTCTAGCAGTTTCTTGCAGGAGTCTTTTGGGTTTTCCGGATATTGTATCACGTCCTCTATGAGTATGAAGGTTTTACTTCTTCCTTCTGGATTTGGAGGCCTTGGACTTCTTTTTGTTGTCTGATTGCTGTGGTCAGGACTTCCAGTACTGTGTTGGGTAAAAGTGGTGAGAGTGGACATCCTCCTTTTGTTCCTGACTTCAGGGGAAAGTCTTTCAGTATTTCCTGCTGAGTATGATGTTGACTGTGGGTTTTCCATGTAAATCCTTTATTATGCTGAGGTATGTTCCCTCTAGACCTACTTTGTTGAGGGTTGTTACCTTGAATGGATGTTTACTTTGTTAAATGTTTCTTTCTGCATCTGTTGAAAGGATCATATGGTTTTTAAACTTTCTCTTACTGATTTGACTTACCATGCTGATTGATTTGCAAATACTGGACCACTTTTGCATCCTGGGAATATATCCCACTTGATCGTGGTGAATGACTTTTTAAATAGATTGTGAGATTCAGTTTGCCAGTATTTTGTTGAGGACTTTTGCAGCTATATTCATCAGAGACATTCGTTCTCTTTTGTTGTGGTGTCTTTATTTGGTCTTGGTATAGGGCTAAGGCTGGCCTCACGGCTTGCATGGAGCACTGGGTGTGGTGAAAAAATAATGAATAATGTTTTTCTGAAATAAATAAGTTGAAAAAAATGAATACATTTATATCGGTGCACTCAACAATGGCAGGATACATAGTCTTTTCATGTGCTATTGGTATTTCCCAAAACTGACCACATGTTGACCATAAAGCTGGTCTCAGCAAATTTTGAGACAATTAAATAATAAGGAGTAGATGCCCTGGGGCGCCTGGGTGGCTCAGGTTAAGTGTCTACCTTTAGCTCAGGTCACAATCCCAGGCTCCTGTGATCCAGCCCTGCATTGGGCTCCCTGCTCAGCAAGAAGCCTTCTTCTCCCTCTCTCCCTCCCTCTGCTTGTGTTCCCTCTCTTGCTGTCTCTCTGTCAAATAAGTAAATAGAATCTTTTAAAAAAGAATGCCATGAAATTATAAATTAGTAACCACTGATAACTAGAAAATCCCCCATGGGCTTTTCTTTTTTAATTTCTTTTCAGTGTAGCAGTATTCATTGTTCTTACACCACACCCAGGGCTCCATGCAATACGTGCCCTCCCCAATAGCCACCACCTGGTTCCCCCAACCTCCCACCCCCGCCCCTTTAAAACCCTCAGATTGTTTTTCAGAGTCCATAGTCTCTCATGGTTCACCTCCCCTTCCAATTTCCCTCAACTCCCTTCTCCTCTCCATCTCCCCTTGTCCTCCATGCTATTTGTTATGCTCCACAAATAAGTGAAATCATATGATAATTGACTCTCTCTGCTTGACTTATTTCACTCAGCATAATCTCTTCCAGTCCCGTCCATATTGCTACAAAAGTTGGGTATTCTTCCTTTCTGATGGAGGCATAATACTCCATAGTGTATATGGACCACATCTTCCTTATCCATTCGTCCATTGAAGGGCATCTTGGTTCTTTCCACAGTTTGGCGACCATGGCCATTGCTGCTATAAACATGGGGTACAGATGGCCCTTCGTTTCACGACATCTGTATCGTTGGGGTAAATACCCAGGAGTGTAATGGCAGTGTCATAGGGAAGCTCTATTTTTAATTTCTTGAGGAATCTCCACACTGTTCTCCAAAGTGGCTGCACCAAATTGCATTCCCACCAACAGTGGAAGAGGGTTCCCCTTTCTCCACATCCTCTCCAACACATGTTATTTCCGGTCTTGCTAATTTTGGCCATTCTAACTAGTGTAAGGTGGTATCTCAATGTGGTTTTAATTTGAATCTCCCTGAGGGCT
The DNA here is from genome assembly GCF_020171115.1 of Neogale vison. Taxonomy (NCBI): domain Eukaryota; kingdom Metazoa; phylum Chordata; class Mammalia; order Carnivora; family Mustelidae; genus Neogale; species Neogale vison. Next base: position 86,346,914 of record NC_058105.1, on the reverse strand, counting down.
AGTGATGATGAACATTTTTTCATGTGTCTGATAGCCATTTGTATGTCTTCACTGGAGAAGTGTCTGTTCATATCTTCTGCCCATTTTTTTTTTTTGATATGATTGTCTGTTTTGTGTGTGTTGAGTTTGAGGAGGTCTTTATAGATCCTGGATATCAACCTTTTGTCTGTACTGTCATTTTGTAAATATTTTCTCTCATTCCGTGGGTTGCCTCTTTGTTTTGTTGACTGTTTCCTTTGCTGTGCAGAAGCTTTTGATCTTGATGAAGCCCCATGGGCTTTTAAATTAAGAAAAATCCTTCCTTAGAGGATATGTAACCCAGAGCTCAAAGAAGAAAATGTTAACAAGATTTTAAATACATACATTTTGAAAGGAAATTAATGAAAAATTATGTGATAATGCTTTAATGTGTGTACTACAAAAAAAGAAAGGCAATAAAAATAACCTGTGCATCTATTTCACAAATTTAATAACACAGCAGATTAAACTCCAAGAAAGCAGAAGAAATGAAATAAGGATAACAGCATTAGTAAGTTAAAGATAAAACAAAATAGCCACGGTTGGTTCTTCAGAAGGGCAACACAAGTGGCCAACAGCCTTGTGGGCCTGAGGGGAAAAGGGAAAAGTTACCTAAAAATCAAAGTCTGGAACAAATGAGGAGCTATAGCTAAGGACAATAAAGATATTAAAAGATCATTAGTTGAAATTGGAAGGGGAGGTGAACCATGAGAGACTATGGACTCTGAAAAACAATCTGAGGGTTTTGAAGTGGTGGGGGGTGGGAAGTTGGGGGAACCAGGTGGTGGGTATTAGAGAGAGCACGGATTGCATGGAGCACTGGGTGTGGGGCAAAAATAATGAATACTGTTATGCTGAAATAAACAAAATAAAAAAAGAAAGAAAATTAAAGATCGTTAGTCGAAATCATGAGCAGCTCTATGTAAACAAATCTGAAGGTTAAGATATATTGTACACATTTCAAGAAAAGACAAATGACACAAAAACAAGCTATCCTCAAAATACTAAATATGTGAAATCTGAAGAAAACAACAACAAGAAAACAATGTCCATATTCTGATGACCCCACCAATTTATTCTTCAAAATTTTTTAGGAAGAAATAATGGCAATTTTACCTACTTGCCAGAAAATAGAAAAGAGAGGAGTCATGTCTCATCTCATTCTATGAAGCTTAAACATTACAAGAGAGGAAGTGTACAAGCCAATCTTCCACATAAGCATAGAAGGAAAAAATCACGAATAAAACCCTAGGAAAACAAATCCAGTTATATGTGTCAAAAGGATAGTATATCACAAGAATATCAGGACTATTATAGAAATAGAGTGGTTTAGCGCTTGGAAATAAATGTATTTCACAGAATTAATGTATGAAGAAGAAACCTTGTTACATTCCCTATATATAGATGCAGAAGAACGTATTTCATGAATTTGATTTCTAAAAACTAAGCATCCCACAATGTGGAGAAAAGGGAACCCTTGTGCACGGTCGGTGGGAGTATGAACTGGTACAGGAGCTGTGGAAAACAATGTGGAGGTTCCACAAAAAGTTAAAAATAGACCTACCATATGATCCAGCAGTTCCGCTTCTGAGTTTGTATCTGAGGGAAACAAAATCACTACCTCAAAGAGATAGCTGCATCCCCATGTTCATTTCAGTACTATGCACAATAGCCACAACTTGGAAACAACCCAAGTGTCTATGGACAGATGAATGGATACAAAAGATTTTATAGTGGGATATTATTCAGTCATAGAAACGAGGGAAATCCTGCCGGTTGTGACAACATGGAAGGACCTTGAGGGCATCGTGTTATGTGAAGTAAGTCAGACAGGCAAAGACAAATACTGTATGATCTCACTTATATGTGGAATCTAAAACAAAGCCAAATACAGAAACAGACAGTAGTTGGTGCTTGCCAAGGGCTTGGGGGTGGGGGATGTGGGGAGATGTTGGTCAAAGGAGGCAGACTCTCAGTTATAAGATGAAAAAGTTCTGGAGTTCCAATATTCAGCACAATATTCAGTTCCAATATTCAATATAGTTAACTATACTGTTACATACAGTTGAAAGTTGCTTAAAAAAAAAAAGAAAAGATCTTACATTTTCTCACCAAAATATTATAATTATGTGCTGTGAAGGAGTTGTTAACTAACTTTATTGTAGTAATCATTTCCCATAGGTGTGTGTATCAAATCATCACCTTATGTAAATTTACACAATGTTATAGGTCAATTACATATCAATAACATTGGAAATTTATTTAAAATAAAAATACACATTTAAGATAAAATCTCTAAGCAAAATAGGAATAAAAGAGAACTCTCTTAAACCACTCAGAATATCTTTGGAAAGCCTACAAAAACAGGGGCACCTGGGTGGCTCAGTTGGTTAAGCAACCTACTCTTGGTTTTGGCTCAGGTCATGATCTCATGGGTTGTGAGATCAAGCCGGGCCTTGTGCTCCAGGCTCAGAGGGGAGTCCACTTGGAAAATTCTCTCCCTCTGCCCCTCCCCCTACTCAGGAGTCCTGTCTCTCTCTCTCTCTCTCTCAAACAAATAATCTTTTTTTAAAAAAAAATTAAAAAGTAAAAGCCTACCAAAACCACTGCATTTAATCAAGAAATATTGAAAGTCATCCTTCTGAGATCATGAAAAACAAGTCAGTGATCTACTGTCCCTACAATCAATGCCATAAAGGAAGAAAAAGTAACAAAGATGGTCCGGCCAGTATAGCCCTAAATGCATACACATGTGAATTGAAGGACATGTATATGAATGTTCTCCACAGTGGCATTTTTAATACTCTGGGACCAGAAACTACTGAAACGTCCATCAGAAATAGGAGGTACCAAAAAAATTGCGGCATATTTACACAAATTGAGATATTACTCAGTAGTGAAAATCCATGAACTCAGCGAACAAACAACAACAACAACAAAAAGAGGCATAAGTGAAAAATATATTGTTGCCAAAAGAAAGCTAGATTATAAGAATATGTACTCTAATGATCGTCTTTATCATATGCCATGAAGTTCACAAGCAGGCACAAGTGAAGTGTTAGAAGTCAAAATACTGGTTAGACTTGCTGAGGCGGCACATAACACTGACCAGGTAAAGGCACAAGAGTGATTTTGGTTTGTTGGAAATGCCAGATCTCTTGACCTGGATTGTAGTTTCTCAGATATTTGTGATGTAATAATTTACTGACTGGTACATTTATGTTTCATGCAATTCCCTTTAGTGTTCTATTTCACTGAAAAGTTACAGAAAGATGTTCAATAAGTGGAGTTCCAGGAGTGTACATAAAGAATTGATTCTTTGGCTAAAATCAACAAGTCAGGAAATGACAGATGCTGGCGAGGATGTGGAGAAAGGGGAACACTCCTACACTGTTGGTGGGAATGCAAGCTGGTGCAACCACTCTGGAAAACAGCATGGAGGTTCCTCAAAATGTTGAAAATAGAACTGCCCTATGACCCAGCAATTGCACTACTGGGTATTTACCCTAAAGATACAAATGTAGTGATCCAAAGGGGCACGTGTACCTGAATGTTTATAGCAGCAATGTCCGCAATAGCCAAACTATGGAAAGAACCTAGATGTCCATCAACAGATGAATGGATAAAGAAGATGTGGTATATATACACAATGAAATACTATGCAGCCATCAAAAGAAATGAAATCTTGCCATCTGCGACAACATGGATGGAACTAGAGCGTATCATGCTTAGCGAAATAAGTCAAGTGGAGAAAGACAACTATCATATGATCTCCCTGATATGAGGAAGTGGTGATGCAACATGGGGGCTTAAGTGGGTAGGAGAAGAATAAATGAAACAAGATGGGATTGGGCGGGAGACAAACCATAAGTGACTCTTAATCTCAAAAAACAAACTGAGGGTTGCTGGGGGGAGGGGGGTTAGGAGAAGGGGGGTGGGGTTATGGACATTGGGGAGGGTATGTGCTTTGGTGAGTGCTGTGATGTATGTAAACCTGGCGATTCATAGACCTGTACCCCTGGGGATAAAAATATATGTTTATAAAAAATTTAAAAATTAGAAAAAAAAAGAATTCATTCTTTGGTTTTTGTATATTTTCTGACTACCATGCCTTTAAACTATAAATTAATAACCAAAATCTTCAGAAAAATCCCTCACATGTTTGTAAAGAAATATCTTCCCGAATACTGAGGGCTCTAAGAAGAAATAACGTTGAGATTAGAAAATATTTTGAACTGACGAAGATGAAAACTCAGGAGACTTTTTGCCTGCTATAATTATTAAATCTCTTCTCTTGTGATGCTTAGATTTCTCAGGGAAGGATGTCCTGCCTCTATGGGAAAAGGCTAGATGCCAGCGGTTTGTACAAGTTGGGAATGTGGCTAGGAATTAAACTGTTATGTAGATTTTTTACTTAAATCCCTATATTGGGTTTGGATGCCTGCCTTCACCTGAGGCTGAGATCCCGAAGTCCATTAATCATCCATTTATTCTGCCCCCCCTCCAGAGAATAAGTATTTGCTCAAACTCCCAAGGGTTTGGGGAAAGCAATTTTCCCAGCCAGAGGTTGCTGAGAGGGGTTCTGGGTTTCTAAATGTGTCTAACTATACTTTAGAACAATTATGTAATTTATAACCCCCACCATTACCTCTAGCTTGCAGGGGAACATGCCACTGCCAATCTCACCAACAGTTTGAAGGTCTGGTGAGGGAAGGGGTTTTAAAGACCATTGCTTTGGAGGTTTCCTCACTGGTGGGTTAGGACTGAATGCTCATAAATCAGTTAATTCAGACATCACTCATCTGTCTGCTTTCCATCTTCTCATACTTTATAATTACTGTCTCCTCACCCATCCTTTTTTGTCTTGTGGGGTTAGGCAGCTAATGAAAAGGATCTAGCCAGGAGAGCAGAAGGAGAAATAGATGGAAGAACAAAGAATGAGAAAGGGAATGGATGAAGGATATGAGCAAAGTGCCTCTGGGGCACTTGGAAAGAGGAGCAAGTGTCCAGCGACATGATGAAACAGCTCCTCACTGTGTGAGTGGGTATCTGGTTGGACTTCATGTTCACATCTGGGGTGGTGGAAAGCAGGATACCTAGGTCCCATTATGAGAGTCCCATCATGCTGTAAATGATGGAAGAGGATAGTTGCCCCCAATGTTAAGGGGAAGACAGTTACCCTAAGGAGGCAATAAGAGAATGCTGGATGGCATAATGCCAAATACCAATGAACTTCCGTCCACCGAACCCACCACGGAAATTAGTTCCCCTATTGTTCATAGTCATAGCTCCTTGTCATTTAATTCCATATCACTTCTCATAGTTTGCAGATGTAACAATGATGTCTGTGAAGCATTTTATGATGCTGAAAACTCGATATGCATAGCCATATTAGTCCTATCATAATTGGATGAATCAATTCTTAGTCACTCCATAAGTAGCTGGATGGAGGCAGGGGAGGAAGGGTGCAAGGAAGAACAAAGTATACAGAGAAGGAGGAAAAAAAGAGAGGGCAGAACACCAGAGGACCAAAATGAAAACCTAAGGTGGGAGAAAAGAGGCCAGGGATTGGCCACGACAGAAGGAGGGGAAACTGAAAGACAAGGCAGGTAGGAGAGAGGGAGGAGTGAGAAGGGAAAAATAAGAAGGTAATGATGTATATTGAAGTGGCCATAGCACAGCCTCACCCACAAGAATCCTGTGGGCCTGCAGCATGATGCAGAGAATGGTGTGTGTGTGCGCGCGCGTGCGCATCTGTGTTTTTCCTGGGTAATAATAAGTGCAGGGTAAGACCTGCTAGTGGAAATTGCAAATTCTTTCAATATGAGTGCTTTGCTCAAATCTCTTCCCCTGAGGGCCTTAATGTCAGAACAACCTCTGCTTTTCTCCCATAGGCCAATGCATTACTCAGCTTCAGTTCCCATGGTAACCAAGCTATCTGCTTCCTGTCATGTCTAGAGACTAAGAATGAGACAAAGAGAAAGGCTGGGAAATGTGTCTTCTTCTGAGGTAAAGAAGTTCCTCTTCAGGGATTTAAAAGCACAGTCTATTTAGCTCCATCTTGACCTACGTGGAGGTCAAGGACAGAAATTACAGAGAGGCCCAGTATGAACTCAGAAATTCTACCTCTCCATAATGCACCCACATGGTTGGGAGACCTAGGCTTCCTAGCTCCTTAGCCACCTTCCTATCAATAATTTGTCTTACCTCCAAACCACACCCAAGAAGTCCAGGATTCCTTCCCCACAACCAACTTCTCCTCATCCTACCCTCTAGCCTCTATCACATGATGGGGGGAGGGCAGTTCCAGTAGCCCCATTTTCTGATGCAAACCTCAGTTCCAGCCAGGTTTCGGAAGCACTGCTTCCAGAAAAGATCCATGATCCACAGTAGGGGCGTCACTCAGAGCAAACAACTTCCTCCTCTCCTCTTTGGCCTGGGAGACCTCTACCCAGGTCATGAGACCAGTTAATAAGGCTCCTACTCCCTGTTCCCCTGCCCCTCTTCTACCAGGGCCTTGGAGAGACTGAGGAGGGAGGTCTCTGCCAACCTCCCGATTTGGGATTACAGCAAAGGCACCGAAATGCCTCTTCCCTTTCCCCTTCTCCAGAGTGGCCAACTTCTTCCTTTGTGTTTTCTCCCCATTTCAGAGTCTGGGCAAGCATGGTTTCTGGCAAGACATGAGACTTCCCAGGGCACCAGTTTGTGAGGAGAGACAACGTGAAACTTGAAAATATGTCCCATCTGCCCCTCCCTTCTCGCCCAGTATTTTAGATATCTCTGGAATTCCATTTGTCCAGCCTCACTCTCTTCTCCTGGGTCTTGGCTATGCACCGTTTCCCATGTCCTGAAATCCCTCAGTCCAAAAAAGTCTGAGGAATCTCATCTCTACTCCTATTGAATAACACACACTGGACAGAATCCAAACCCTTGCCCATTTTGTTGTTGTTGTTGTTGTTGTTGTTGTTGTTTTGAGACACCCAGTTTATGTTTGTCAAGGGAGTTTGCTTCATATCCACTGCCAGTATCCACTTGCCAGCCACTCCTCGAAGTCTCAAACACCTCTCAGGGGATCCCAGTCCTGCTTCAATGCTGCTCTCTGTCTGGATGTGCGGCAGGAGATTCCCTTGGAGTAGGACCACAGTGGAACAGTAATGCAAGGAAAGCAATGCTCTGCTTGATGCCCTTCTCCTGAAATCCCCCCAAACACCACTCTAGACTTTATGGGAGCTGCAGATTTGAAGGATAGGTGAAAAGTAACTAGAGGAACAAGAGGCAATGATAATACGGAACAAAACTACTAGGAAACGATGGCTAAGTATCAATGTTCTTAGAGCCCACAGAAAATCACCCATCTCTTGCTTCCCTGACAAAAAGTTAGGCCTTCTGGGGAGATTCCACTCTGGTGGACCCCTGTTCCTAGCTTTTCTTCTCTGTCTTCAGGACTGAGGAATTTTTCTCGCCTTGAGGAAGAGAAAGTCCTCTCCATTCTCTCCCTCCTATAGGGGATTTATTTTTTCCCTAACAATGGGATCTTTCCACATCTCCAACCCCCTGACTCTGAACATACAAACATACAAAGACTCTCTCTCACACACACCCCCCAGAACTAGCAGTGGCACACAATAATCTCAAACCAATACACTTCTCAGCTTTTAAATGAGTCGGTCTAGATTAACCTCTAGTGCTCAGTCTGGATGGATCTCGTGTACTTCAAACCTCATTCCCTGATCCTCTGGCCAATACTGGTTTGCTAATATCTTCATTGTCAATTTGGCCATACACTCAAGGATGTAAGTATCAGCATGTCGTTAAGTAAGAGTATGAAGCCTGGGGCAGGTGGGTCATAGTTGTGACAAAGACAGCATCTCCAGTTGATCTAATCTTTATTCTGACCCTTGAAAACTCCTCACTGCTGCAGCTAATCAGTTTCTCTTGCCTCTTCATAGTCTTTCGCTCTAGTGGTTATTCCCATCAGCATACCATTGTGCTCCACTACACTCTAATTTAAACAAATGCCTTTCCTCGATCACACTCCCCAACCCATGATTGTTCCAAGTATAAGCTGCTCTTTATAGCAAAGACTTTATCATAAGTTGTTTAAATGAGCTGTCTCCACTTACTCCCCTCTTCCTCCAACACATCTTGCATCGCCTTCTCTCCTCTAAACTTGTTTTTTCCTGTTCTTTAACAGCCACCAGGATGTGACATCAAAGTATCATTCCTCTGCTCCTGTCTCACTTCTTAGTAACATTAAGCATGTTGCCTACTTCTTCTTCTTTGATATCTTTTGATTTTTATGAAACCACTCTCTTTTGGTTCTCTTCCTTCCTGCGTGGATCCTATCCTTTGACTGAGTTATGGGCTTCTCTTCCTCTAAACATCTTTACAGGTTGACATGCTCTAGGTTGGTGCTTTGTATTCTCTTTTCTTCCTTTTGTATATTTTCTAAGAAATTTTTAATCAACTTATAAACTTTAAATATATACAGCTATTTTTATGTCAATCACACCTCACTCATGTGGCTTAAAAATAAGATAGAACATATTTCTTTTCCCTTTATGACTGTAAATTAAGCAGCTGCCAACCTCTGTATGAATCAGTATGTGATTACAGCAATAGGAAAATGTACAGGTTTGTTTGATCCAAAATAAACCTTCTTGAGAAGAGGGCACGTATTGCATGGAGCTCTGGGTTTTATACGTAAACAATGAATCTTGGAACACTACATCGAAAACTGAAGACATACTGTATGGTGGCTAACATAACATAATAAAAAAAATAAAATAAAAACATTAAAAATAGATTAATAAATACATATAAAGTAACCTAAAGAATACCAATATAGAAATAAAAATGAACACAACAAAATCAGTAACAAATTAGAATAAATAAGTGAATCCAAGATTGCAATGTACTACAGTTTTTGTATGCTGAATTCATTTATTCTCCAGCATTAATTTGGACATGACAACTATTTTAGATGGATATGAGTTTACGTTTGGCAACTAATGTGGACAGTACTTCATCTAATTTATGTGGATTGACATTCTTTCACTTAAGAATGTTTGCTTTAAGATAGTTTGTTTCTGATTATTCTAAAAGTGTACATAGCCAAAATTAGTGACTCGTTTATCATTATGCACTGCTCTGCTTTAGTGCTTTTTAAGTTTCAAATTTTATTTTATTTTTCCAGTGTTCCAAGATTCATTGTTTATGCACCACACCCAGTGCTCCATGCAATATGTGCCCTCCTTAATAGCTTTTGTACATTCACATTTATTTAAAAAAAAAATAAAACGGACAACCAATATGTCATGAGCACTGGGTATTACGTAAGATCGATGAATCGCTGAACGCTACCTCTGATATTAATAATGCACTACATGTTAATTAATTGAATTTAAATTTTAAAAATAAATAAAAGAATAAATAAGATAGAATAAATAAAATAAAGTAAAATTAATATAATATAATAAATAAAATATATATTATATATATAATAAAGATAATAAAATAAAATAATAATAATAAAATGATAATAAAATAAATTAAATAAAAAGAATAAATAAAAAATAAATAAAATTTATTTTAAAAAAGGAAAAATAAGAAATCACAAGGGAATTTATAAAATATTTTGAACAGAATTAAAGTTAAATTAAAGTTAAATTTGTGGGGCACCTTAAATCAATCACCTTAAAGTTTCTTAAGTTTAAGTTTCTTAAGAAACTTAAAAAAGAACAGAAAATTAAACCCAACGTAAATAGAAGAATGAAATGCTTAAAATAATAGTGGAGATCATCAAAACAAAAATAAAAAATACCCAACTTTTTTATCAACATGGACGGGACTGGAGGAGATTATAGTGAGTGAAATAAGTCAAGCAGAGAGAGACAATTATCATATGGTTTCACTTACTTGTGGAGCATAAGGAATAACACGGAGGACATTAGGAGAAGGAAAGGAAAAGTGAATGGGATGAAATCAGAGGGGAAGATGAACCATGAGAGACTGTGGACTCTTTTTGGAGGGTTTTGGAGGGGAGGGATTGGGGAGGTTGGGTGAGCCTGGTGGTGGGTATTAAGGAGGGCACGGATTGCATGGAGCACGGGGTGTGGCAAATGAACAATGAATCTTGCAATACTGAAAAAATAAAATTAAATTTCAAAAAAATTTTAAATAAAAACTAAAGGGCTACAGAAAGTCAACAAATTGAAGAAGTCATTCTTTAAAAATATTAATCAAGTTTTTGTATAACATAAGACATACAGATCAAGAAACAGAGAGAAAGCCTCAAAATCCTAATAAATACAAAGGCGACATCACTCCAGGCCCAACAGAAATTTAAAAGAAAGCAAAACATACCACAAAAACCTGGATAAAGCAATTTGGAAAAGTTAGATGGTAAAGGCAAAACCCCTTAAAACAATACAAACTTGAAATCAGGTAAAGTGATGCCCCCAGTTTTATGTTTGTTTTTCAACATTTCCTTCACAATTCGGGGTCTCTTCTGTTTCCATACAAATTTTTGGATTATTTGGTCCAGCTCCTGATTTCAAGCTTTATTACAAAGCTGTGATCACCAAGACAGCATGGTACTGGCATAAAAACAGACACATAGACCAGTGGAACAGAGTAGAGAGCCCAGATATGGACCCTCAACTCTATGGTCAGTTAATCTTCGACAAAACAGGAAAGAATATACAGTGGAGAAAAGACAGTCTCTTCAATAAATGGTGCTGGGAAAACTGGGTAGCTATATGTAGAAGAATGAAACTCGACCATTCTCTTACACTGTACACAAAGATCAACTCAAAATGGATAAAAGACCTCAACGTGAGACAGGAATTCATCAGAATCCTAGAGGAGAACATAGGCAGTAATCTCTTCGATATCAGCCACAGCAACTTCTTTCAAGATATGTCTCCAAAGGCAAAGGAAACAAAAGCGAAAATAAACTTTTGGGACTTCGTCAAAATCAAAAGCTTCTAGTGATTAAACTTGTAACTTATATTAAGAAGGAGAGGCATTTGGGGGGACAAGATGGCGGGGGAGTAGGAGGAGGTGCCTTTTCAGCCTGTACCCCAAAGTGAGCTGATTACCTACCAAAGAACTCTGATCACCCATGAAATCAGCCTGAGATCAGAATTATACACGTCTGGATCTCTACAGGGGCAGAAGACGCCAGTGGGAAGGTAAAGCGGAATGGGAATGGCGGACTGATATGGGAAGATAAACAAAAGGGGGAGGGAGCCAACAGAGGTGACCGGTTGGAAAGTAATACCCCTAAAACGAGCGAGAGTGCCCTGCATCTGGGGACCAGCATTAACTTGGAAACTGGTTGAAAGCACTCCAAAAGAGCAAAGGATCGCGGGGGGAAATTGTGGGAATCAGGGCGGCTAGGAACAGGGACTTAAGTCCCTGGTCGCAGGACAGCCTCCCCAGAGCTGAGGTAAGAGAGAGTGTGTTGGAGAAACTGCTCTTGGTCCCTAAGCTGCCAGCGCGCCCGAGAATGCCTGGGTTCTGGCTTCTGTGAGGGGATGGGAGCCGCACTGGTCTGCAGAATGCATGCTAGACCTACCACAAAGCTTGAGATACGCGTGCTCGTCCCTCATGCTCCCCTGAGTTACAAAGTCATTGTTTAAAAGCCTAAGCCGCGTGCCCGAAACTCTTCCCCCGACAGAGGTGTGCAAAAGCCCAGCCTGGGGCACACAGACCAGCGCCCCCGTTCTCAGTGCCCGAGACGCGGGCAGGACCCATAGCCGCCTCTGAAAAGAGGTGCGCGCAAGCCGGGCACTCCCAGCCCGGGCTGGCAGCAAAATCTCCGTGTGCGATCGCTGCTTGGAACCTCTCTGGCGGTCAGGAGCTCCCAGACAGCCGCCACTGCCTTGGCTTTAGGTACAAGCAAAAGATCCTGCGCCTCCAGGGTCTGCAACTTGGGACCTGTTCTGCCAGCGGCCAAGGGGGAACTTATTCAGCTTCTGCACCCAGACTGAGGCTTCTCTCTGAGAGGGAGATCAGGGTGCGGTTTGATTTCCTCTAATACTACAAAAACCATCAAAGGCGGTCAAGGTGAGAGAAAAAAAAAGTGAACAAGCATAAAAACCGCCAGAGAACAAAAGCCTGAAAAAAGCCAGTTTCCTCAGAGCCCACCCCCTTGAGGGGGGCGGGAGGACTTAACTCAGGAAACATCATTGACTGACAACCCACGTGGCAGGCCCCTCCCCCAGAAAACAAGCCAAGAAAGGAAAAAAAAAAAAAAAAGGACTACAAGAGAACAACCACTACTTCATAGGAAAACTTGTATTGTTCACTCGTTCCCACTATTCCAGTTCATATATATTTTTTTTACACATAGGTAATTTTTTAACCTATTTACCATCACAGCGAGTTGTACAGTATATCAAATTCCATAATACCTTTCTAACCTGAACTTTTTGATACATACACCTATGTTTTTCTTTTGCATTTTTATTTTTTGAATTCCTTTTTTAAAATTTTAGTTTAGTTTAGTCTAGTTTATTCCTTTTAATTTTTATCCTCTGATATTCATATAGAGTTAAACTTCAAAGTAATCCCCTTTCCCCAATCAATACTACCCCTATAGGTAAACCAATTTTTAATCCCCTTTATCTTAGGAAAGTTGAGTCCTTTAACATAGATATCAAGATACATCCAAGAAGAATCAAAGCAACCTTCCTCGCACACACTGAGAATTTATAGGAACTCTCCCATCTTCTTCCACCAGTGTTTCTGTGTTTTTTGTGTTTGTCCTGATAGCATATAAATGTTACACTTGTGGTTCTTTTTGACGAGGTTCTTTCTTTATTTGCATATGTGTTTTTTTCCTCTTGTCATATACTTGTATCAGTCTTTTTATATCTTTTTGTTTGTCTACTTCTTAAATCTTGCCTTGGAGTCCATTTGGGTTGAACCTTCTTTTTTTCATCTTTCCTTTCTTTCCTGTCTCTCTCTCTTTCTCTCTCTTTTTTTTTTCTTTTTCTTTTTCTTCTTTCCTTTTTTTTTCTTCTTCTTTTTCTTTCCTTTTGTCTCTCGTTTGGGTGGGGAATGCTGATTGCTCAGAAGTGTTCCAGGGTGCACCTTGACTGCACCAGAGTTGATACATCCAGCTACATCTGTTCAGTCACCTCCCACCAAAATGACTAGGAGGAGGAATGCCCAGCAGAAGAAAAATACAGAGGATGGACCTTCTGCAACAGAGCTAACGGCTATCAACATAGACAATATGTCGGAAAGAGAATTCAGGCTAACAATTCTCCTGGCAATAGCTAGGTTGGAGAAAGCCATGGATGACCAAACAGAATTGATTAGGGCCGAACTGAAAGCAACCAGACAGGATGTTCACAATGTTAGGGCGGAGCTTAAAGCTACCAGGGAGGAGGTTGACAATGCTCTCAATGAGTTCCAATCTAATCTAAACTCTCTCAAAGTTAGGGTAACTGAGACAGAAGATAGAATTAGTGATCTGGAAGACAAACAGATAGAGAGAAAGAATCAGGAGGAAGCCTGGAAAAAACAGCTTAGAAACCATGAAAACAGAATCAGGGAAATAAATGATGCCATGAAGAGTTCCCACGTCAGAATTATTGGAATCCCTGAATGGGAGGAGAAAGAAAGAAGTCTAGAAGATATCGTGGAACAAGTCCTTCATGAAAATTTTCCCAATCTCGCGAATGGAACCAGCGTTCATGTACTAGAGGCTGAACGGTCTCCACCCAAGACTATACATTCCAAAAAAAACATCACGACACCTGATAGTCAAATTGAGGAATTATAATTGTAGGTATAATCTCTTGAAAGCCGTAAGGGCAAAGAGGCTCCTTTCTTACAGAGGGAAGCCCATCAGAATAATGTCAAACCTGTCCACAGAGACCTGGCAAGCCAGAAGAGGCTGGCAAGATATATTCAGGGCACTAAATGAGAAGAACATGCAGCCAAGAATACTTTATCCAGCAAGAGTGACATTCAAAATGGATGGAGAGATAAAGAGTTTTCAAGACCGGCAAGGCTTAAAAGACTATGCAACCACCAAGCCAACACTACAGGAAATATTAAAGGGGGTTTCTATAAAAGAGGAAAAATCCCAAGAATAGCATTGAACAGAAATATAGAGACAGTCTACAGAAAGAAAGACTTCAAAGGTAATTCGATGGTAATAAAAACGTATCTATCAATAATCACTCTCAATGTAAATGGCCTAAATGCACCCATAAAACGACACAGGGTTGCAGATTGGATAAAACGACAGGACCCATCCATATTTTGTCTACAAGAGACCCATTTTGAACCTAGATATACACGCAGACTGAAAGTGAAGGGATGGAAAAGCATCTTTCATGCCAATGGGCCTTAAAAGAAGGCTGGGGTAGCGATTCTTATATCAGATAAATTAGACTTCAAACTAAAGACTGTAGTCAGAGATACAGAAGGACACTACATAATCCTTAAAGGGACTATCCACCAAGATGACCTAACAATTGTAAATATCTATGCTCCCAATATGGGAGCAGCCAATTACTTAAGAAAACTGTTAATCAAGATAAAGAGTTATATTGATATGAATACACTAAACGTAGGAGATCTTAACATGCCTCTTTCAGAATTAGATAGATCATCGAAGCAGAAAATCAATAAAGAAACAAGAGCATTGAATGACACATTGGACCAGATGGACCTCATAGATATATACAGAAAAATCCACCCTAAAACAACAGAATACTCTTTCTTCTCAAGTGCACATGGAACCTTCACCAGAATAGACCACATACTGTGTCACAAATCAGGACTCAACTGATACCAAAAGACTGAGATTATTCCCTGCATATTCTCAGATCACAATGCTTTGAAACTGGAGCTCAATCACAAGGAAAAGTTCAGAAGGAACTCAAACACCTGGAAGCGAAAGACCACCTTGTTAAAGAATGCTTGGATCAACCAGGAGAACAAAGAGGAACTGAAACAATTCATGGAAACCAATGAGAATGAAGACACTTTGGTCCAAAACCTATAGGATACAGCAAAGGCGGTCATTAAGGGGGAAATACATAGCCATCCAAGCCTCCCTCAAAAAAATTGAAAAATCCAGAACACACCAGCTGTCTCTACACCTTAAACAACTGGAGAATCAACAACAAATCAAACCAACTCCACACATAAGAAGGGAAATCATCAAGATTAGAGCTGAGATCAATGAGGTAGAAACCAGAGATACAGTAGAATGTATCAATGAAACTAGAAGCTGGTTTTTTGAAAGAATCAATAAGATTGATAAGCCACTGGCTACACTAATCCAAAAGAAAAGAGAGAGAGCCCAAATTCATAAAATTATGAATGAAAAGGAAGAGATCACAACTAACTCCAAAGAAGTAGAAACAACCATCAGAAGTTATTATCAACAGTTATATGCCAATAAGCTTAGCAACCTAGATGAAATGGATGCATCCTGGAAAAATATAAACTACCAACATTGAACCAGGAAGAAATCAACAACCTGAATAGACTGATATCTAATAACGAGATTGAAGCAGTGATCAAAAACCTTCCAAAAAACAAGAGCCCAAGACCTGACGGATTCCCTGGGGAATTCTATCAAATCTTCAAAGAAGAAATAACACGCTGTGGGTTGTTGGGGGGAGGGGGGTTAGGAGAAGGGAGGTAGGGTTATGGAAATTGGGCAGGGTATGTGCTTTTGTGTAAATTGGAAGGGGTGGTGAGCCATGAGAGACTATGGACTCTGAAAAACAATCTGAGGGGTTTGAAGTGGTGGGGGGGTGGGAGGTTGGGATACCAGGTGGTGGGGTTATAGAGGGCACAGCTTGCATGGAGCACTAGGTGTGGTGAAAAAATAATGAATACTGATTTTCTGAAAATAAATAAATTGAAAAAAAAAAAAGAAATAACACCTATTCTCCTGAAGCTGTTTCAAAAAATTGAAGCAGAAGGAAAACTTCCAGACTCTTTCTATGAAGCCAGCATTACCCTGATCCCCAAACCAGGCAAAGACCCTACCAAAAAGGAGAATTTTAGACCAATATCACTGATGAATATGGATGCTAAGATTCTCAACAAAATCCTAGCCAACAGGATCCAACAGCACATTAAAAAGATTATCCACCATGATCAGGTGGGATTCATCCCTGGGCTACAAGGATGGTTCAATATTCACAAATCAATCAATGTGATACAACAAATTAATATGAGAAGAGAGAAGAACCACATGGTCCTCTCAATTGATGCAGAAAAAGCATTTGACAAAATCCAGCATCCATTCCTGATTAAAACGCATCAAAGTATAGGGATAGAGGGAACATTCCTGAACCTCATCAAATCTATCTATGAAAGACCCACAGCAAATATCATCCTCGATGGAAAAAAGCTTGCAGCCTTCCCGTTGAGATCAGGAACAAGACAAGGATGCCCACTCTCACCACTCTTGTTCAACATAGTATTAGAAGTCCTAGCAACAGCAATCAGACAACAAAGGGAAATAAATGTATCCAAAATGGTAATGAAGAAGTCAAACTCTCTCTCTTCGCAGATGACATGATTCTTTATATGGAAAACCCAAAAGACTCCACCCCCAAACTACTAGAACTCATACAGCAATTCAGCAACATGGCAGGATACAAAGTCAATGTACATAAATCAGTGGATTTCTTATACACTAACAATGAAAATACAGAAAGGGAAATTAGAGAATTGATTTCATTTACTACAGCACCAAGAACGATAAGATACCTGGGAATAAACCTAACCAAAGAGGTAAAGGATCTGTACTCGAGGAACTACAGAACACTCATGAAAGAAATTGAAGAAGACACAAATAGATGGAAGACCATTCCATGCTCTTGGATCGGAAGAATAAACATTGTTAAAATGTCTCTATGGCCTAGAGCAATCTATTCTTTTAATGCCATTCCGATCAAAATTCCACCGGCATTCTTCAAAGAGCTGGAGCAAATAATCCCCAAATTTGTATGGAATCAGAAGAGACCCCGAATCGCTAAGGAAATGTTGAAAATCAAAAATAAAGTTGGCGGCATCACGATACCTATTTCAAGCTTTATTACAAAGCTGTGATCACCAAGATAGCATGGTACTGGCATAAAAACAGACACATAGACCAGTGGAAATGAGTAGAGAGCCCACATATGGACCCTCAACTCTATGGTCAATTAATCTTCAACAAAACAGGAAAAAATATACAGTGGAAAAAAGACAGTCTCTTCAATAAATGGTGCTGGGAAAACTGGACAGCTATATGTAGAAGAATGAAACTCAACCATTCTCTTACACCGTACACAAAGCTAAACTCAAAATGGATAAAAGACCTCAACGTGAGACAGGAATCTATCAGAATCCTACAGGAGAACATAGGCAGTAATCTCTCCGATATCAGCCACAGCAACTTCTTTCAAGATATGTCTCCAAAGGCAAAGGAAACAATAGCAAAGATGAACTTTTGGGTCTTCATCAAAATCAAAAGCTTCTGCACAGCAAAGGAAACAGTCAAGAAAACAAAGAGGCAACCCACGGAATGGGAGAAGATATTTGCAAATGACAGTACACATAAAAGGTTGATATCCAGGATCTATAATGAACTCCTCAAACTCAACACACACGAATCAGGCAAACATATCAAAAAATGGGCCGAAGATATGAACAGACACTTCTCCAATCAAGACATACAAATGCTATCAGACACCTGAAAAAATGTTCATCATCATTAGCCCTCAGGGAGATTCAAATTAAAACCACATTGAGATATCACCTTACACCAGTTAGAATGGCCAAAATTAACAAAACAGGAAACAGCATGTGTTGGAGAGGATGTGGAGAAAGGGGAACCCTCTTACACTGCTGGTGGGAATGCAAGTTGGTGCAGCCTCTTTGGAGAACTGTGTGGAGATTCCTCAAGAAATTAAAAATAGAGCTTCCTTATGACCCTGCAATTGCACTCCTGGGTATTTACCCCCAAAGATACAGATGCAGTGAAAAGAAGGGCCATCTGTACCCCAATGTTTATAGCAGCAATGGCCACGGTCGCCAAACTATGGAAAGAACCAAGATGCCCTTCAATGGACGAATGGATAAGGAAGATGTGGTCCATATACACTATGGAGTATTATGCCTCCATCAGAAATGATGAATACCCAACTTTTGTAGCAACATGGATGGGATTGGAAGAGATTATGTTGAGTGAAATAAGTCAAGCAGAGAGAGTCAATTATCATATGGTTTCACTTATTTGTGGAGCATAACAAATATCATGGAGGACAAGGGGTGTTAGAGAGGAGAAGGGAGTTGGGGTAAATTGGATGGGGAGGTGAACCACGAGAGACTATGGACTCTGAAAAACAATCTGAGGGGTTTGACGTGGAGGGGGGGTGGGAGGTTGGGGTACCAGGTGGTGGGTATTATAGAGGGCACGGATTGCATGGAGCACTGGGTGTGGTGAAAAAATAATGAATACTGTTTTTCTAAAAATAAATAAATTGAAAAAAAAAAGAATCTCAGCCAAAGTAACCTGGAGTGGATTGAGGTACAATAACTATGTCTTTTTATGCCCAAATTGTACACTTCTGTTATTATTATAAGAGAACATAGACTGGGAGAAGATGGCATGCCTCTTTTCGTGACACAGTTGATTTGATGGCAATTTTTAGTTATTATAGCAGTCTGTTCTTCCTGCTTCTTTTTCCTGCCAAGGATGGTCATCTTGCTCAGAATTTATTGAATGAAAATAGTTAGGAAATCCTGGACCCACTATTTGGTGGGTTTTTTTTTTTCTGTTATGTTAGTCACCACAGTATATCATTAGTTTTTGAGATAGTGTTCCATGATTCATTGTTTGCTTATAACACCCTGTGCTCCATGCAGTAATGCCCTCCTCAATACCCATCACCGGGTCAACACATCACCCCACCCCCCTCCCCTCTAAAACCCTCAGTTTGTTTCTTGGAGTCCACAGTGTCTCATGGTTCTTCTCCCCCACCAATCCCCCCACCCTTCATTTTTCCCTTCCTTCTCCTAATGTCCTCCATGCTATTCCCTGTATCCCACAGTTAAGTGAAACCATAGGATAATTGACTTTCTCTTGTTTTTTTTTTTTGATTTCTTTTTTTTTCCAATTTATTTATTTTCAGAAAAACAGTATTCATTATTTTTTCACCACACCCAGTGCTCCATGCAAGCCGTGCCCTCTATAATACCCACCACCTGGTACCCCAACCTCCCACCCCCCCGCCACTTCAAACCCCTCAGATTGTTTTTCAGAGTCCATAGTCTCTCATGGTTCATCTCCCCTTCCAATTTACCCTCGGTTTATTTCACTCATCAAAGTCTCCTCCAGTGTGTATTTGGTTGTTTTTGAATATCTTATTTATTTATTTATTAGAGAGCTCGAGAGAGGATTACAAAAGCAGAGGGTAGCAGCACAAAGAGGGAGAAGCAGGGTCCCCCACTGGGCAAGAGCCCAATATGGGACTCCATCCCAGGACACTGGGATCATAACCTGAGCCAAAGGCAGCCACCTAACCAACTGAGCCACCCAGGCATCCTTTGGATACACTATTTGTAATATTTTGTTACCCCAACACTGTTGTAATACGCACGCTATACACAAAATTTTAATTAATTTCTGACTTTTTTCCCTTAGGACTTATTTCCAGAAATTATGCTGTCAGGTTACATCCTGTGACATACTGCCAAATTCAACTGCACGTTCTTCTTTTTATGACCAATGTCAAACGGTTTCTTCATGATTTATTTTCCCCAAACAAGGCTTAAGTGATGAGAACATTACAAGGATGAAAATATCCAGGGTGCCTGGGAGTCTCAGTCAGTTAAGTGTCTGCCTTGGCCTCAGGTCATGATCCCTGGGTCTTGGGATCAAGGCTGACATTGGGTTCCCTGCAAGGGGGGGGAGCCTGCTTCTCCCCCTCCCTCTTCATGCCACTTACCCTGCTTGTGCTCTCTCTCTCTCTCTCTCTCTTTCTCTCTGTCCCCCAGACAAATAAAATAAAATAAAATAAAATAAAATAGAAAAGAATATAGAGCCCAGGAATATGTGAAAAGAATAACACATTGTGACTGAAAGGGTCACTTTGCAGAAGGCAAGTGTGGCTTAACATTGGAAAACATATCAATGTGATTCCTACATTCACAAGAGGAGAAAAATCATATGATAATGACAATAAATGCAGAAAAACAATTTCACAAATTCAACAGCCATACATGATTTAATTTGAAAAACTCCTGTAAAACAAAGGGATAGAAGAAAATTGTTTGTTCTAGTGAGGATTATACCCCCAAATCCACACCAAAGTCTTAATTAATGGTGAATGAACATAAGTGTTCTTCCTGAGACTTGGAATGTTAGGAATGACGCAAAATGGCCATTATCCCTACTTGTATTCAAAAATACACTAGGAATCCTTGCTAGTGAAGTAGAGCAAAATCAATCTATCAATCCTACTCAAAAAGAATGGATTAAAATGTCTTTACTCACAGATGATATAGTTATATGCATATACAATTCAAAAGAACCTATAAGCTCTTAGAATATATAAATGAGTTTAGCAAGGTCTAAGTGTATAAGGCCAACATTTAAACACAAATCATTTTGTATAGATTAGCAATCAACAAATGTTTAATAATAATTAAAACCACACCATACACAACAGTATTTAAAAGACAAAATACAAAGGAACCAACCAAAGGAAAGAACTACAAGTTCTCCACAACGTAAACCACAAAATACTATTCGAAGTAATTTAAAAATTAAAATACCATACAATTTCACTCATATATGGAATTTAAGAAACAAAAGAAATGAGCAAAGGGAAAAAGAGAAAGAGAGAGGCAAACCATGGAACAGATTAACTACAGAGAACAAGCTGCTGGTTACTAGATGGGAAATGGGTGAGGCGATGGGTGAAATAGGTGATGGGACAAAGCAGTGCACTTGTCATGATGATCACCGGCTTTGTATGGAAGTGCTGAATCACTGTATTGTACACTTAAAACTAATATTACACTCTTTGTTAACTGACTAGAACTTAAATAATTTTCTTTAATTCCAAATAAATGCCATGTTCCTGTATTGGAAAAATCAGTATTGTAAATATGTAAAAATTTCTCTAAATTCTCTACAAATCTTACGGAATGCCAGTACACATTATAATATGTTTATTTTTATGGAGATTAGCAAGATGATCCTAAAGTGGATGTAGAAACACAAAGGAAGAAGAGCTAAGACAATCTTAAAGAAGAATAACAAACTGGAGGACTCACATTATCAGATAATAAGACTTATTAGAAAACCATAGTAATTAAGAGACTGTGAACTAGTACAAGAATAAAAACTAGACCAAATAAACAGGCTAGAGAACCCAGAAACACATGTACATATACACAATCACTTCATTTATGACAAGCTAGTATTACATTGCAGTGGGTAAAGATTGCAGTGGTTAAAAGATCTTATTGTGCTTTGTCTATTCCATATAGCTAGGGGAAAAGACAAATCTTTACTCCTTCTGCATAATATAGAAAATAATAAATTTGAGAAGTATTTCTGACTTAAATGTGAAAAGTAAAATGATAAAGATTTTAGAGGAAAACAGAAGAAAATGTCCATAATGTAGAGGATCAAATTTTTTAATATATTCTAATTCTTCCTTCCTTCCTTCCTTCGTTTCTTTCTTTCTTTCTTTCTTTCTTTCTTTCTTTCATTCTTTCTTTCTTTCTTTCTTTCTTTTCTTTTCCTTTTGTGGAGTTGACACATAATGTTCCATTAGTTTCAGGTGTATAATAATAATGATTGACAAGTCAATATAGTATGCTATGTTCACCACACGTGTAGCTACCACATGTCCCCATACATTGCTATTACAATATCATTGCCTATATTCCTTAGGCTGTGCCTTTTATTCCCATGCCTTATTCATTCCATTACTAGAAGCCTGTATCTCTCATTCTCCTTCACCCATTTGCCCAACCCCCCACCTCCTTCCTTGCTGCAACCATCATCTTGTCCTTTGTATTTACAGGTCAGATTCTGATTTTTGTTTCTTTATTAATTTTTTTATCCATTTATGAGTAATATCATATGGTATTTGGCTTCCTCTGTCTTGTTTATTATAGCATAATACTCTTTAGATCCATCTATGTTGTTTCAAGTGACACCATTTCATCCTTCTTATGGCTCTGAAATATTCCATTACATATGCTTCATCCATTCCTCTACCATATTTTGGCTATTGTGAAAAATCCTGCAATAAACATAAAGGTGCATATATCTTTTTGAATTAGTGTCTTCATTTTCTTTGAGTAAATACTTAGTAGTGCAATTATTGGGTCATATACTTCTGTTTTTAACTTTTTGAGGAATCTCCATACCATTTTCCACAGGGGCTTCTCTGGATTGCATTCCCACCAACAATGCAAGAAAGTTCCCTTCTCTCCACATTTTTTCCAATACTTGCTATTTTTTGTATTTTTGATTTTAGCCATTTTGACCAGTGTGAGATGATATCTCATTGTGGTTTTGATTTTTATTTCTCTGATGATCAGTGATGTTCAGCATTGCTCCATGTGTCTGTTGGCCATCTGGATGTCCGCTTTGGGAAAAATATCTCTTCATGTCTTCTGCCCATTTCCTAACTGGATTATTTGTTTGGGGGGTATTGTTTGATAAGTTATTTTTTAAAGAATTTATTTATTTATTTATTTATTTGACAGAGAGAGAGAGAGAAAACACAAGCAGGGGGAGCAGCAGGCAGAGGGAGAGGGAGACGCAGGCTCTCTGGAGAGCAGGGAGTCTGATATGGGGATCTATCCCAGGACACTGGGATCATGACCTGAGCCAAGGTGGAGGCTTAACCCACTGAGCCACACAGGTACCCAGGTAAGTTCTTTACAGACTTTGGATACTAACTCTTTATCAGATATGTCATTTGCAAATATCTTCTCATATTCCATAGTCTGTCTTTTAGTTTTGCTGATTGTTGCCTTTGCTGTAGAAAAGCTTTTTATCTTGCTGAAGTCCCAATAGTTTATTTCTGCTTTTGTTTCCCTTGCCTCAGGAGGCATATCTAGTAAGAAGTTGCTATGGCTGATGTCAAAGAGGTTACTGTCTGTGTCTTCTTCTAGGATTTTTATTGTTTTAGGTCTCGCATTTAGGTCTTTCATTCATTTTGAATTTATTGGCCCAGTTTCATTCATCTCCATGTTGCTCTCTAGTTTTCCCAACACCATTTATTAAAGAGACAGTCTTTTTTTTTCATTGGATATTCTTTCCTGCTTTGTTGATTATTAGTTGACTATATAGTTGTGGATCCATTTCTGAGTTTTCTATTTTGTTTTTTAGCCTATTTCTCTGTTTTTGTGCGAGTACTATATTGTCTTGATGACTACAGCTTTTTTTTCCCAATTTATTTATTTTCAGAAAAACAGTATTCATTATTTTTTCATCACACCCAGTGCTCCATGCAAGCTGTGCCCTCTATAATACCCACCACCTGGTACCCCAACCTCCCACACCCCCGCCACTTCAAACCCCTCAGACTGTTTTTCAGAGTCCATAGTCTCTCATGGTTCACCTTCCCTTCCAATTTACCCAGATTCCCTACTCCTCTCTAATGCCCCCTTGTCCTCCATGCTATTGGTTATGCTCCACAAATGAGTGAAACCATATGATAATTGACTCTCTCTGCTTGACTGATTTCACTCAGCATAATCTCTTCCAGTCCCGTCCATGTTGCTACAAAAGTTGGATATTCGTCCTTTCTGATGGAGGCATAATACTCCATAGTGCATATGGACCACATCTTCCTTATCCATTCGTCCGTTGAAGGGCATCTTGGTTCTTTCCACAGTTTGGCAACCGTGGACATCGCTGCTATAAACATTGGGGTAGAGATGGCCCTTCTTTTCACTACATCTGTATCTTTGGGATAAATACCCAGGAGTGCAATTGCAGGGTCATAGGGAAGCTCTATTTTTAATTTCTTGAGGAATCTCCACACATTTAAACAAAAAACATTTTGTATATATTAGCAATCAACAGATGTTTTTAAAAAAACTAAAACCACACCAGGGGTGTCTGGGTGGCTCAGTGGGTTAAGCCTCTGCCTTCAGCTGGGGTCATGATCCCAGGGTCCTGGGATCAAACCCTTCATCTGGCTCTCTGCTCAGTGAGGAGACTGCTTTCCCCCAAACCCCCACCTGCCTCTCTGACTACTTGTGAGCTCTGTCTCTCAAATAAATAAATAAATAAATAAAATTAAAAGCACACTATACACAACAGTATTTAAAAGACAAAATACAAAGGAACCAGCCAAATGAAAGAACTACAAGATCTCTGCAATGTAAACCACCAAATAACTATTTGAAGAAATTTAAAAATTCAAATACCATACGATTTCACTCATATATGGAATTTAAGAAACAAAACAAATGTACCCTGGGAAAGAGAGAGAGGCAAACCATGAAACAGATTCTTTTTTTTTATTTCTTTGTAAAATTTTATTTTGAATTATTCATTAATTTGGGACTTGCCATCCTGTTGCCTTGCACTATGATTACTTTAGATGTACCCTATGTTTAGTTCAGAAGAGCACTATGACTAAGGAGGGCTAATAAAGAGGTACGTCATTAACATTAGATGGATCTCTCACAAATCCTTCCCCTGCTTTTAATTTAATTTTATTTTTTTTCCAATTTATTTATTTTCAGAAAAACATTATTCATTATTTTTTCACCACACCCAGTGCTCCATGCAAGCCGTGCCCTCTATAATACCCCCCACCTGGTACCCCAACCTCCCACCCCCCTGCCACTTCAAACCCCTCAGATTGTTAACTACAGAGAACAAGCTGATGGTTACTAGATGGGAAATGGGTGAGGCGATGGGTGAAATAGGTGATGGGACAAAGCAGTGCCCTTGTCATGATGATCACCGGGTTGGTATGGAAGTGCTGAATCACTGTATTGTACACTTGAAGCTAATATTACACTCTTTGTTAACTGACTGGAATTTAAATAATTTTCTTTAATTCCAAATAAATACCATGTTCCTGTATTGGAAGAATCAGTATTGTAAATATGTAAAAATTTCTCCATATTTTCTACAAATCTTATGGAATGCCAGTAGATATTATGTGTTTTTTTTTGATGGAGATTAGCAAGACGATCCTAAAATGGACGTAGAAACACAAAGGAAGAAGAACTAAGACAATCTTAAAGAAGAATAACAAACTGGAGGACTCACATTATCAGATAATAAGACTTATTAGAAAACCATAGTAATTAAGAGACTGTGAACTAGTACAAGAATAGAAACTAGACCAAATAAACAGGCTAGAGAATCCAGAAACACATGTACATATACACAATCACTTCATTTATGACAAGCTAAATGGGTAAAAGATTGCAGTGGCTAAAAGATCTTATTGTGCTTTGTCTATTCCATATAGCTAGGGGAAAAGACAAATCTTTACTCCTTCTGCATAATATAAAAAATAATCAATTTGAGAAGTATTTCTGACCTAAATGTGACCTAAATGTGAAAAGTAAAATGATAAAGATTTTAGAGGAAAATATAGAAGAAAATGTCCATAAACGTAGAGGACTGAATTTTTTTTAAATTTATTTTTTATTTATTTTCAGCATAACAGTATTCATTATTTTTTCACTACACCTAGTGCTCCATGCAATACGTGCCCTCCCCAATACCCACCACCTGGTACCCCAACCTCCCATGCCCCCACCACTTCAAACCCCTCAGATTGTTCTTCAGAGTCCATAGTCTCTCATGATTCACCTCCCCTTCCAATTTCCCCCAACTCCCTTCTCCTCTCCTAACTCCCCATTTCCTCCTTGCTATTTGTTATGCTCCACAAATAAGTGAAACCATATGATAATTGACTCTCTCTGCTTGACTTATTTCACTCAGCATAATCTCTTCCAGTCCCGTCCATGTTGCTACAAAAGTTGGGTATTCATCCTTTCTGATGGAGGCATAATACTCCATAGTGTATATGGACCACATCTTCCTTATCCATTCGTCCGTTGAAGGGCATCTCAGTTCTTTCCACAGTTTGGCGACCGTGGCCATTGCTGCTATAAACATTGGGGTACAGATGGCCCTTCTTTTCACTACATCTGTATCTTTGGGGTAAATACCCAGGAGTGCAATTGCCAGGTCAGAGGACTGAATTTTTTAATACATTCTCCTTCCTTCCTTCCTTCCTTCCTTCCTTCCATCATTCATTCATTCATTCTTTTGTGGAGTTGACACATAGTGTTCCATTAGTTTCAGGTGTATAATAATAATGATTGACAAGTCTATATAGTATGCTGTGTTCACCACAAATATAGCTACCACCTGTCCCCTACATTGCTATTACAATATCATTTCCTATATTCCTTATGCTGTGCCTTTTATTCCCATGCCTTATTCATCCCATTACTAGAAGCCTGTATCTCTCATTCTCCTTCACCCATTTGCCCAACCCCCACCTCCCTCCTCTCCGGCAACCATCATTTTGTCCTCTGTATTTACAGGTCAGATTCTGCTTTTTGTTTCTTTATTAATTTTTTTACATTCCACTTATGGATCAAATCATTGTATTTGGCTTCCTCAGTCTCACTTGTTTCATTTCGCATAATACCCTTTAGATCCATTCATGTTGTCTCAAATGACACTATTTAATCCTTTTACGGCTCTGTAATATTCCATTTCATCTGGTTTACCCATTCATCTACCATATTTTGGCTATTGTCAATAATTCCACAATAAACATAGGCATGCATATATTTTTTTGAATTAGTGTCTTTCTTTTCTTTTCTTTTTTTTAAAGACAGAGATCACAAGTAGGCAGAAAGGCAAGCAGAGAGAGAGGAAGGGAAGGAGGTTCCCTGCTGAGCAGAGAGCACGATGCAAGGCTCAATCCCAGGACCCTGGGATCATGACATGAGCCGAAGGCAGAGGCTTTAACCCACTGAACCACCCCGGTGCCCCTGTCTTTATTTTCTTTAGGTAAATACTCAGTAGTGCAATTACTGGATAATATACCTCTATTTTTATCTTTTTGTGGAAACTCCATACTGTTTTCCACAGTGACTGCACTGGATTGCATTCCTGCCAACAATGTACGAAGTTTCCTTTTTATCCACATCCTTGTCAATATTTGCTATTTTTTGTCTTTTTTATTTTAGCCATTCTGACAAGTGTGAGGTGATATTTCATTGTGGTTTTGATTTGCATTTCCCTGATGATCAGCATCATTTTGTGTGTCTGTTAGGCATCTGGATATCTGCTTTGGAAAAATAACTATTCCCTGTCTTCTGCCCATTTCTTAACTGGATTATTTGTTTTTGGGGTGTTGTTTGGTAAGTTCTTTATAGATTTTGGATAGTAACTCTTTTTTAGTTATTATCCTCACTTAACCTACATATAGTACATCATTTGTTTTTTTTTTTTATTTTCAGCATAACAGTATTCATTATTTCTTCACCACACCCAGTGCTCCATGCAATCCGTGCCCTCTATAATACCCACCACCTGGTACCCCAACCTCCCACCCCCCGCCCCTTCAAACCCCTCAGACTCTTTTTCAGAGTCCATAGTCTCTCATGGTTCACCTCCCCTTCCAATTTCCCCCAACTCCCTTCTCCTCTCTAACTCTCCTTGGCCTCCGTGCTATTTGTTATGCTCCACAAATAAGTGAGACCATATGATAATTGACTCTCTCTGCTTGACTTATTTCACTCAGCATAATCTCCTCCGGTCCCATCCATGTTGCTACAAAAGTTGGGTATTCATCCTTTCTGATGGAGGCATAATACTCCATAGTGTATATGGACCACATTTTCCTTATCCATTTATCTGTTGAAGGGCATCTTGGTTCTTTCCATAGTTTGGCGACCGTGGCTATTGCTGCTATAAACATTGGGGTATAGATGGCCCTTCTTTTCACTACATCTGTATCTTAGGGGTAAATACCCAGGAGTGCAATTGCAGGGTCATAGGGAAGCTCTATTTTTAATTTCTTGAGGAATCTCCACACTGTTCTCCAAAGAGGCTGCACCAACTTGCATTCCCACCAACAGTGTAAGAGGGTTCCCCTTTCTCCACATCCCCTCCAACACATGTTGTTTCCTGTCTTGTTAATTTTGGCCATTCTAACTAGTGTAAGGTGATATCCCAATGTGGTTTCAATTTGAATCTCCCTGATGGCTAGTGATGATGAAAATTTTTTCATGTGTGCATCATTTGTTTTTGATGTAGTGTTCAATGATTGATTAATTGCATATAACACCCAGTGCTCATCATAAACCATGCCTTCCTTAATACCTATCACCCAGTTACCCCATTCCCTTACCCTCTCCTTTATGTAACCCTCAGTTTGTTTTCCAGAGTCCAGAGTTTCTCATGGTTTGTCTTCCTTTCTGATTTCTTCTCATTCAGTTCTCCCTAATTATTTATAAGATATATCATTTGCAAATATCTTGTCTCATTGGGTGGGTTGTCTTTTTGTTTTGTTGATGGTTTCCTTGAGTGCATAAAGGCTTTTGGTTGTGGTGTAGTCCCAATAGTTTAAGTTTTCTTTTGTTTCCCTTGCCTGAGGAGGCAAAAAATGTTTCTACACTCAATGTCAAAGAAATCTTGAGAAAGAGGGACAAAGCTGGAGGTATCACAAATCCCAGATTTCAAAATATACCACAAATATTTAGTAATCAAAACAGTATGGTACAGGTGCAAAAATAGACACATAGATCAATGAAACCTAATAGAAAACCCAGGAATAAACCCATGTTTATATGGTCAGTTAAGGATAACAAACACAGTGAAAATATACAACGGAGGAAGACAGTCTCTTCAACAACTGATGTTGGGGAAACTGGACAGCTATATGCAAAAAAAAATGAGACTGGATCACTTTCTTATATCATACACAAAAATAATCTCCAATTAGATTAAGGACCTAAATAAGAGACCCAAAACTATAAAACTCCTAGAAGAAAACATAGTCAGTAATTTCCTTAATAGACAAAAAATTCCAGGTGGAAGGCCCTGTGTGCTTTCTTATTTTGTTTATAATTTGTGGTTTAATTACATTGTGGTCAGTTAGTATTCATTTGTAACACTTACACTTTAAAGAATGAGACAAGATTTTATTTGTAACCTAATGAAAATTTTTAAGCAAAAATTTTAAGCAAAGTCCAGAGAGCTACAGGGACTTTTTGAAAAGTTTATGTAAGTGTATATGTAAGTTACACAAGATAAAAATTGGTAATAATTTTAATTTTTACCATTAACACAAACTTCTATTTATCAAAAGATACTATTCAGAAAATTAACAGGTAAGCCACAGAATGAGATGCATGTTTGCAATACATGTCTGCAAAAATGTTATTTCACTTAGGATGTATAAAGAATACTAAAAATAACAAAAATAAGACTGACAAATCAATAGAAAAAAGGCAAGAATTTGTAATAAGTACTTCACAAAACAAGATTCCAAATAACTAAACATTATATGAGAAAGTTCTTCATATCATTAGGCATCTAGAAATTAAACTTATATTGACATGCCTATGAAACATCCTCTGTGTCAACTTGGGTGGCTTAAGTGAAAAAATAAATACCAAATCTTGATGAGAATGTGAGGAAAAATGAACTTTAATACACAACTGATGAGACTGCATGTTGGTATGACCTTTTGGGAATCTTCTTGGTAACATATAATAAAGCTGAATGTATGCAATGTCCTATGTCCTAGCAGTTTCTCACTAAGCAAATACTTAGAGAAATACACATAAATGAGTATAATTATCACCAAAAACATGTACAAGATTGTTTATATAGCACAATATGTAACATGCCAAATGAAAAAGTACCCAGAAGTTCATAATAGGTACAATTAATTAGTAAATATGCTCTATTCATATGATGGGATACAATGTAGCAGAACAGTGATAAGTGACTACCAGACCCAGGAGCATGGATAAAACAGAGGAAAATAGTGTTGAGTAAAAAAAGCTAATGGAAAAGGGTGCCATATGATTCCATTTACATAAATTTAAAATCAGACAAAACTATACCATGCTGCTGGAGGGTGTGGATTATGGTTACTGTAGCAAAAGAGCAGTAAGGATGACTGGGGATGTGGCACAAGAGGGCCTTTTAGGGAGCTATGTAATATACTAACATTTGGCTCAGAGTGGGGATTACGTATGTTAACTTTGTTAAATTTCATGGAACAGTACACTTTTAGGACTTCTAAACTTTTCCATGTGTATATAACACTTCAATGAAAATGTGTATGTAAAAAAATTAGGAGATGGAAGAGGGTATAGCAAAAAATAACAGAATCATCCTCCTGAAATCTGATCGTCCAGAGTAGGGAATTAAAGTCTCTGCCAAAATTCAAACATGCCATTAAAAATAATTGTAGAGTCATGAAATATTACTCAACCATTAAAAAATGAAATCTTGGGCACCTGGGTGGCTCAGTGGGTTAAGCCTCTGCCTTCGGCTCAGGTCATAATCTCAGGGTCCTGGGATCGAGTCCTGCATTGGGCTCTCTGCTCAGCAGGAAGCCTGACTCCCCGTCTTTCTCTGCCCGCCTCTCTGCCTACTTGTGATCTCTTTCTGTGTATCAAATAAATAAAATCGTTTAAAAATGAAATCTTGCCATTTGCAACAAGGTGAATGGAACTAGAGTGTACTATACTAAGTGAAATAAGTCAATCACAGAAATACATATACACTATGGAGTATTATGCCTCCATCAGAAAGGATGAATACCCAACTTTTGTAGCAACATGGACGGGACTGGAAGAGATTATGCTGAGTGAAATAAGTCAAGCAGAGAGAGTCAATTATCATATGGTTTCACTTATTTGTGGAGCATAACAAATAGCATGGAGGACAAGGGGCGTTAGAGAGGAGTAGGGAATCTGGGTAAATTGGAAGGGGAGGTGAACCATGAGAGACTATGGACTCTGAAAAACAGTCTGAGGGGTTTGAAGTGGCGGGGGAGGTAGGAGGTTGGGGTACCAGGTGGTGGGTATTATAGAGGGCACGGCTTGCATGGAGCACTGGGTGTGGTGAAAAAATAATGAATACTGTTTTTCTGAAAATAAATAAATTGGGAAAAAAAAGAAATACAATTATCATATGATTTCACTCCTATGTGGAATTTAAGAAACAAAACACAGGAGCATAGAGTAAGGGAGGGGAAAAATAAAACAAAATGTAATCAGAGAGGGAGACAAACCAAAAGAGACTCTTAACCATAGGAAACAAACTGAGGGTTGCTAGAGGGGAAGGGGGTGGGAGGATGGGGTAAGTGGGTAATGGGCATTAATGGGCATTAAGGAAGGCACATGATGTAATGAACACGGGGTTTAATATACAACTGATGAATCACTTAACTCTACCTCTGAAAGTAATAATACACTGCATGTTAATTAATTGAATGTAAACAAGATAAAAATAATTGTAGATCCAAATCTGTATTGTTTGGATATTCTTTTTCCATGATGAATGAATTTTTGAGGAACTAATACCACTTCAGTTACAGAAATTGTTAAGCAAAGAATCACCTCTCGTTTCCTTTCTGTTTATTTTATCATAGTCTAAGAAAATGAAATCTAGTGCTTTTGTATATGAATAGATAGGTATGGTATAAACATCATTGTTGCAAAATCATTTCCTTAAAATTATCTCCCTTTTTGCTGTTAGCTTTCTAACCTATGTATTTAATAAGAGAAAAATATAGAGAGAGACAACCATAAAACAGATTGTTAACTATAGAGAAAAAACTGAGAGATGCTGAGGAGGAGTTGGGCAGGGGGATGAGTTAACTGGATGATAGATATTAAGGAGGGCGCTTGTGATGAGCACTGGGTGTTGAATGTAAGTGATGAATCACTAAATTCTACTCCTAAAACTAATTATTACACTGTATGTTAACTAACAGATATTTAAATAAAAACTTGAAACTAAAAAAGAGAGAGAGAGAGATTTGTATGTAACGATTTCATTTTCTTCCAGTTTTATTAATAACTAAATGACATACATTATTGTATAAGTGTAAGGCATGCATACTACAATTGTTAAATTAATTCAGTAAAGTTACAGAATACAAAATCGGTGTACAGATCTGTTTTACTTCTATATGCTAATAATAAAGTGGTGGAAACAGCAATTTAGAAACACTTTCTGTAGAGCTTTGGGGGACAGGAATGAAAATGGCATGTCCCAAAGATTTTGAACAGTTGTGTTTTCATTTTCATTTGTTTCCATGAAATTTTTCTTTCCAACTTTCCTCTTGTCTTGTTTTCTTTCTTTTTTGAAAAAAGATTTTATTCATTCATTTGAGAGAGAGAGAGAGAGAAAGATAGCAAGAGAGATCACAAGCAGGGAGAAGAGCGAGAAGCAGTCTCCCCACTGTGCAGGGAGCCTAATGCAGGGCTTGAGCCTAGGACCCTGGGATCATAACCTGAGCCAAAGACAGATGCCAAACCAACTGAGCCACCTAGGCACCCCTGGGATTGTTTTCTTAAATATCTCCAGACACTTTAAATATCTATGCCCCTAACATGGGAGCAGCCAATTATATAAACCAATGAATAACAAAATCAAAGAAACACATCACAATAATACAATAATAGTAGGGTACTTTAACATCCACCTCACTGAAATGACAGATCATCTAAGCAAAAGATTAACAAGGAAATAAAGGCTTTAAATGACACACTGGATCAGATGGACATCACACGTATATTCGGAACATTCCATCCCAAAGCAACTGAATGCACATTCTTCTCTAGTGCATATGGAACATGCTCCAGAATTGATCTCATCCTGGGTCACAAATCAGGTATCAACCCATAACAAAAGATGGGAATCATTCCCTGCATATTTTCAGACCACCATGCTCTGAAACTAGAACTCAATCACAAGAGGTAAGTTGGAAAGAATTCAAATACATGGAGGCTAAAGAGCATCCTACTAAATAATGAATGGGTCAACCAGGAAATTAAAGAAGAATTGAAAAAATTCATGGAAACAAATGAAAATGAAAACACAACTGTTCAAAATCTTTGGGACACAGCAAAGGTGGTCCTGAGAGGAAAATATAACTGATACAAGCCTTTCTCAAGCAACAAGAAAGATCTGAAATACACGACCTAACCCTACACCGAAAGGAGCTGAGAAAGAACAGCAAAGAAAACCTAAACCCAGCAGGAGAAGAGACATAATACAAATCAGAGCATAAATCAATGAAATGGAAAACAAAACAACAGTAGAGCAAAACAGTGAAACTAGGAGCTGGTTCTTTGAAAGAATTAATAAGATTGATAAACCCCTGGCCAGACTATCAAAAAGAAAAGAGAAAGAACCAAAATGAATAAAATCATAATGAAAGAGGAAAGATTGTAACCAACACCAAAGACATACAAATAAATATAAGAACATTTGAGCAACTATATGCCAGCAAATTTGAGAATATGGAAGAAAAGGATGCATTCCTAGAGATGTATAAACTACCAAAACTGAACCAGGAAGAAATATAACACCTGAATAGACCCATAACCAGTAAGGAGATGGAAGCAGTCGTCAAAAATCTCCCAAGGAACAAGAGCGTAGGGCCAGAAGCTTCCCAGGGGAATTCTACCAAAAATTTAAAGAGGAATTAATACCTATTCTCCTGAAACTGTTCCAAAAAACAGAAATAGAAGGAAAACTTCCAAACTCATCTTATGAGGCCAGCATTACCTTGATTCCTAAACCAGACAAAGGCCCCATCATAAAGGAGAACTACAGACCAATATCCTTGATGAACAAGAATGTAAAAATTCTTGCCAAAATACTAGCCAATAGGATCCAACAATATATTAAAGGGATAATTCACTATGACCTAGTGTGATATATTCCTGGGCTGAAAGTTTGGTTCAACATCCACAAATCAATTAATGTGATAAAATACACTGATACAAGAAAGAACAAGAGCCATATGATGCTCTCAATAGATGCTGAAATATCATTTGACAATGCTTTCTTGATCAAAACTCTTCAAAGTGTAGGGATAGAGTGTATATACCTGAATATCATCAAAGCCATCTTTGAAAAACCCACAACAACTATCATTCTCAGTCGGAAAAAACAGAGATTTCCCCCTAAGGTTGGGAATACAGCAGAGATGCCCACTATCACCAGTGCTATTCAACAAAGTACTAGAAGTCCTAGCCTTGGCAATCAGACAACAAAAAGAAATAAAAGTCATCTGAATAAGCAAAGAAGTCAAATTCTCACTCTTTGCAGATGATATAATACTTTATGTGGAAAACCCAAAAGATTCCACTCCAAAAACTGCTAGAAACCATACAGGAACTCAGTAAAGTGTCAGAATATAAAATCAATGCTCACGAATCAGTTGCATTTCTATAGATCAACAGCAAGACAGAAGAAAGAGAAATTAAGGAGTTGGTCCCATTTTCAATTGCATTGAAAAGCGTAAGATACCTAGGAATAAACCTAAACAAAGAGGCAAAGAATCTGTACTCAGAAAACTATAAAGTACTTATGAAAAAAAGAGGAAGACACAAAGAAATGGAAAAATGTTATGCTCATGGATTGGAAGAACAAATATTATGAAAATGTCTATGGTACCTAAAGTCATCTAAACATTTAGTGCAATCTGTATCAAAATATCATCAATTATTTTCAAATAAATGGAAAAAATTATCCTAAAATTTATATGGAACCAGAAAAGACCCCGAATAGCCAGATGAATGTTCAAAAAGAAAGCCAAATTTGGTGGCATCACAATTCCAGACTTCAAGCTCTATTACAAAGCTGTCATCATCAAGACAGTATGAAGCTGGCACATAGACAGATCAATGGAGGAGAATAGAGAGGCCAGAAATAGACCCTCAACTCTATGGTCAATTAATCTTCAACAAAGCAGGAAAGAATGTCCAATGGAAGAAACAGTCTCTTCAACAAATGGTGTTGGGAAAATTAGACAGCCACATGCAAAAGAATGAAACTGCACCATTTCCTTATACCACACACAAAAATAGACTCAAAATGGATGAAAGAGCTCAATGTGAGACAGGAATCCATCCAAATCCTTGAGGAGAATACAGGCAGCAACCTCTTCCACCTCAGCCACAGCAACTTCTTCCTGGAAACATTGCCAAAGGGAAGAGGAGCAAGGAAAGCACAGGCAAATGAACAATTGGGACTTCATCAAGATCAAAAGCCTTTGCACAGCAAAGGAAACAGTCAGCAAAACCAAGACCACTGACAGAATGGGAGAAGATATTTGCAAATGACATATCATATAAAGGGCTAGTATCCAACATGTATAAAGAACTCATCAAACGGAACACCCAAAGAGCAAATAATCCAATCAAGAAATGGGCAGAGGAGAGGAACAGATTTTCTGCAAAGAAGACACCCAGATGGCCAACAGACACATGAAAAAGTGCTCCACATCACTCAACATCAGGGAAATACAAATCAAAACCACCGTGAGATACCACCTCACTCCAGTCAGAATGGCTAAAATTAACAAGTCAGGAAACAGCATATGTTGGCGAGGATGTGGAAAAAGGAGAACTCTCCTACACTGTTGGTGGGAATGTAAGCTGGTGCAGGTACTCTGGAAAACAGCATGCAGGCTTCTCAAAAAGTTGTAAATAGAGCTACCCTATGACCCAGCTAACACACTACTGGGTATTCACACTAAAGATACAAATGTGATCCGAAGGGGCATGTGCACCCAAATGTTTATAGCAGCAGTGTCCACAATAGCGAAACTATGGAAAAAACCTAGATGTTGGGGGACAAGATGGCGGGGAAGTAGGAGGAGGTGCCTTTTAAACCTGTACCCTAAAGTGAGCTGATTACGAACCGAAGAACTCCGATCACCCATGAAATCAGTCTGAGATCAGAATTATACACGTCTGGATCTCTACAGGAGCAGAAGACGCCAGTGGGCAGATAAAGTGGAGTGGGAACGGCAAACTGATATCGGAAGATAAACAAAAGGGGGAGGGAGCCACCAGAGGTGACCGGTTGGAAAGTAATACCCCTAATAAGAGCGAGAGTGGCCTGTGTCTGGGGACCAGCATTAACTTGGAGACTGGTTGAAAGCACTTCAAAAGAGCAAAAGATTGAGGGGTGGGGGGGATTGTAGGAATCGGGGAGGCTAGAGACAGGGGCTTAAGTCTCCAGTCCCAGGACAGCCTCCCCTGGCGCTGAGCCAGAGAGAGTGCAGTGGAGAAACCAGGTCTTGGTCACTAAGCCGCCAGCGCGCCCAAGAATGTGTGGGGTCCTGCTCATGTGAGGGGCTGATTGCCTCACCAGAGGACAGAACGTGCAAGCCCTGCTATACAGTCAGAGGTGCGCGCACCCCTTGTTCTCCCCCAAAAGAGGTACACAAAGGCCCGGCCGGTGCTCTGTGACCTGAGCCATTGTTTCAGAGCCTAAGACGTGCGCCCCAAATTCTCCCCTGAAAGATGTACGTGAAGGCCGAGCCTGGTGCTTTTGGACCTGCATCCCGTTCTCAGAGCCTGAGACCCACAGTGCGCGTCCCACAGCCTGCCCTGAAAGAGGTGCCTTTAAGCCAGGTGCTTTTAGACCCAGAAAGACCAGGCTCTCCCAGCCTGGGCCAGTGGGAAAATCTCAGTGTTGATCACTGCTTGGAACCTCTCTGGCGGTCTGGAGCTGCCCAGACAGCTGCTGCTGCCGTGGTTTTGGGTTCAAGCAAAAGATCCTGCGTCCCCAGGGACCGCAACTTGGAACCTGCTCTGCCAGTGGCCAAAGGGGAACTTATTTGGGCTCTGCAGCCAGACTGAGGCTTCTCTCTGACAGGGAGGCCAGGATGCAGTTTGTTTTCCTCTAAAACTACAAAAACCATCAAAAGCGGTCAAGGTGAGAGAAAAAAAAAAGTGAACAAACATAAAAACCGCCAGAGAACAAAAGCCTGAAAAAAAACAGTTTCCTCAGAGCCCACTTCCTTGAGGGGGGCGGGGGGACTTAACTAAGGGAACATCATTGACTGAAAACCCACGTGGCAGGCCCCTTTCCCAGAAAACCAACCAAGAAAGGAGGAAAAATAAAAGACTACAAGAAAACAACCACCACTATTTCATAGGAAAACTTTTATTTTTTTACTCATTCCCACTATTCTGGTTCTTATATATATATATATATATATATATATATACTTTTTTAACCTATTTACCATCACAGTGAGATGTCCAGTACAACAAATTCCACAATAACCTTCTAACCTGAACTTTTTGATACATACACCTGTGTTTTTCTTTTGGATTTCTATTTTTTGAATTTTTTTTAATTTTAGTTTAGTTTATTCCTTTTTATTTTTATTTTCTAATATTCATATAGAGTTAAACTTCAAAGTAATTCCCTTTCCCCAATAAATACTACCCCTATAGGTAAACCAATTTTTAATCCCCCTTTATCTTAGGAAAGTTGAGGCATTTAACAAAGATATCAAGATACATCCAGGAGGAATCAAAACAACCTTCCTCGCCCACACTGAGAACTTATAACCACTCTCCCATCTTTTTCTTCCACCAGTGTTTCTGTGTTTTTGTGTTTGTCCTGATAGTATATAAACCTTACATTTGGGGTTCTTTTTGACGAGGTTCTTCCTTTATTTGCATATATATATAATTATTTTTTTTCCTCTTGTCATATACTTTTATCAGTCTTTGTGTTTGTCTGTCTTTGTTTGTATACTTCATAAATCTTACCTTGGGACCCATTAGGGCTGAACCTTCTCTTTCATCTTCCCTTTCTTTCCTGTCTCTTTCTCTCTCTCTCTCTCTTTTTTTTCTTTTTCTTTTCTTTTGTCTCTCGTATGAGTGGGGAATCCTGATTACTCAGAAGTGTTCCAGGGTGCACCTTGACAGCACCATGGTCGATACATCCAGCTACATCTGTTCAGTCATCTCTCAGCAAAATGACTAGGAAGAGAAATGCCCAACAGAAGAAAAATACAGAGGATGGACCTTCAGCAACAGAGCTAACAGCTATCAACATAGACAATATGTCGGAAAGAGAATTCAGGCTAACAATTATCCAGGCAATAGCTAGGTTGGAGAAAGCCATGGATGACCAAACGGAATTGATTAGGGCTGAACTGAAAGCGACCAGACAGGATGTTCACAATGTCAGGGCTGAGCTGAAAGCTACCAGGGATGAGATTCACAATGCTCTCAATGAGTTCCAATCTAATCTAAATTCTCTCAAAGCTAGGGTAACTGAGACAGAAGATAGAATTAGTGATCTGGAAGACAAACAGATAGAGAGAAAGGATCAGGAGGAAGCATGGAACAAACAGCTTAGAAACCACAAAAACAGAATCAGGGAAATAAATGATGCCATGAAACGTTCCAAATTCAGAATTATTGGAATCCCTGAAGGGGATAAGAAAGAAAGAAGTCTAGAAGATATGGTGGAACAAGTTGTTCATAAAAATTTTCCCAATCTCGCGAATGGAACCAGCGTTCATGTACTAGAGGATGAATGGTCTCCACCCAAGATTATACATTACAAAAAAACATCATGACACCTGATAGTCAAATTGAGGAATCATAATTGTAGATATAATCTCTTGAAAGCTGTTAGGACAAAGAGGCTCCTTACTTATAGAGGAAAGCCCATCAGAATAACGTCAGACCTGTCCACAGAGACCTGGCAAGCCAGAAAGGGCTGGAAAGATATATTCGGGGAACAAAATGAGAAGAACATGCAGCCAAGAATACTGTATCCAGCAAGACTGACATTCAAAATGGATGGAGAGATAAAGAATTTCCAAGACCGGCAAGGCTTAAAAGACTATGCAACCACCAGGCAACACTGCAAGAAATATTAAGGGGGGTACTATAAAAGAGGAAAAATCCTAAGAATAGCATTGGACAGAAATATAGAGACAATCTACAGAAAGAAAGACTTCAAAGGTAACACGATGTCAATAAAAACATATCTATCAATAATCACTCTCAATGTGAATGGCCTAAATGCGCCCATAAAATGGCACAGGGTTGCAGATTGGATAAAACAACAGGACGCATTCATATGTTGTCTACAAGAGACTGATTTTGAACTTAAAGATACACCCAGACTGAAAGTGAAGGGATTGAGAAGTATCTTTCATGCCAATAGGCCTCAAAGGAAGGCTGGGGTAGTGATTCTCATATCAGATAAATTAGATTTTAAACTAAAGACTGTAGTCAGAGATACAGAAGGACACTACATCATTCTTTTATTTTTCAATTTATTTATTTTCAGAAAAACAGTATTCATTATTTTTTCGCCACACCCAGTGCTCCATGAAAGCCGTGCCCTCTATAGGACCCACCACCTGGTACCCAACCTCCCACCCCCCCGGCACTTCAAACCCCTTAGATTGTTTTTCAGAGTCCATAGTCTCTCATGGTTCACCTCCCCTTCCAATTTACCCAAATTCCCTTCTCCTCTCTCACACCCCTTGTCCTCCATGCTATTTGTTATGCTCCACAAATAAGTGAAACCAGATGATAATTGACTCTCTCTGCTTCATTAGTAAAGGGACTATCCACCAAGATGATCTAACAATTGTAAATATCTATGCCCCCAATATGGAGCAACCAATTACATAAGAGAACTGTTAATCAAAATAAAGAATCATATTGATATGAATACATTAATAGTAGGGGATCTTAACGTGCCTCTCTCAGAAATAGATAGATCATCGAAGCAGATAATCAATAAAGAAACAAGAGCATTGAATGACACATTGTACCAGATGGACCTCAAAGATATATACAGAACATTCCACCCTAAAACAACAGAATACTCATTCTTCTCAAGTGCACATGGAACCTTCTGCAGAATGGACCACATACTGGGCCACAAATCAGGACTCAACAGATACCAAAAGACTGAGATTATTCCCTGCATATTCTCAGATCACAATGCCTTGAAACTGGAGCTCAATCACAAGGAAAAGATCCGAAGGAACTCAAACAGCTGGAAACTAAAGACCACATTGCTTAAGAATGCTTGGATCAACCAGGAGATCAAAGAAGAAATGAAACAATTCATGGAAACCAATGAAAATGAAGACACTTCTGTCCAAAACCTATGGGATACAGCAAAGGCGGTCCTAAGGGGGAAATACATAGCCATCTAAGCCTCCCTCAAAAAAATTGCAAAATCCAGAACACACCAGCTGTTTCTACACCTTAAAGAACTGCAGAATCAACAACAAATCTAACCAAGTCCACACATAATAAGGGAAATCATCAAGATTAGAGCTGGGATCAAGGAGGTAGAAACCAGAGATACAGTAGAACGTATCAGTGAAACTAGAAGCTGGTTTTTGGAAAGAATCAATAAGATCGATAAACGATTGGCCACATTAATCCAAAAGAAAAGAGAGAAAGCCCAAATACATAAAATTATGAAAGAAAAGGGAGGGATCACAACTAATAGCAAGGAAGTAGAAACAATCATTAGAAGTTATTATCAACAGTTATATGCCAATAAGCATAGCAACCTAGATGAAATGGATGCATTTCTGGAAAACTATAAACTCCCAAAATTGAACCAGGAAGACATTGACAACCTGTATAGACTGATATCTAGTAATGATATTGAAGCAGTGATCCAAAAAATAAGAGCCCAGGACCTGATGGATTCCCTGGGGAATTCTACCAAACTTTCAAAGAAGAAATAACACCTCTTCTCCTGAAGCTGTTTCAAAAAATTGAAGCAGAAGGAAAACTTCCAGACTTTTTCTATGAAGCCAGCATTACCCTGATCCCCAAACCAGGCAAAGACCCTACCAAAAAGGAGAATTTCGGACCAATATCACTGATGAATATGGATGCTAAGATTCTCCACAAGATCCTAGCCAACAGGGTCCAACAGCACATTAAAAAGATTATCCACCATGACCAGGTGGGATTCATCCCTGGACTACAAGGATGGTTCAACATTTGCAAATAAATCAGTGTGATAGAACAAATTAATATGAGAAGGGAGAAGAACCACATGGTCCTCTCAATTGATGCAGAAAAAGCATTTGACAAAATCCAACATCTGTTCCTGATTAAAATGCTTCAAAGTATAGGGATAGAGGGAACATTCCTGAACTTCATCAAATATATCTATGAAAGACTCACAGCAAATATCATCCTCAATGGGAAAAAGCTTGCAGGCTTCCCACTGAGATCAGGAACACGACAAGGATGCCCACTCTCACCACTTTTGTTCAACATAGTATTAGAAGTCCTAGCAACAGCAATCAGACAATGAAGAGAAATAATAGGTGTCCAAATTGGCAATGAAGAAGTCAAACTCTCTCTCTTCGCAGATGACATGATTCTTTATATGGAAAA
Organism: Neogale vison; assembly: GCF_020171115.1. Classification (NCBI taxonomy): domain Eukaryota; kingdom Metazoa; phylum Chordata; class Mammalia; order Carnivora; family Mustelidae; genus Neogale; species Neogale vison. Next base: position 86,305,433 of record NC_058105.1, on the reverse strand, counting down.
CCCAAAAGACTCCACCCCCAAACTACTAGAACTCATACAGCAATTCAGCAACGTGGCAGGATACAAAGTCAATGTACAGAAATCAGTGGCTTTCTTATACACTAACAGTGAAAATACAGAAAGGGAAATTAGAGAATCGATTCCATTTACTATAGCACCAAGAACCATAAGATACCTGGGAATAAACCTAACCAAAGAGGTAAAGGATCTGTATTCAAGGAACTACAGAACACTCATGAAAGAAATTGAAGAAGACACAAAAAGATGGAAGACCATTCCATGCTCTTGGATCATAAGAATAAACATTGTTAAAATGTCTCTGCTGTCTAGAGCAATCTATATTTTTAATGCCATTCCGATCAAGATTTCACTGGTATTTTTCAAAGAGCTGGAGCAAATAATCTAAAAATTTGTATGGAATCAGAAGAGACCCTGAATCGCTAAAGAAATGTTGAAAACCAAAAATAAAAGAGGCGGCATCACGCGACCTGATTTCAAGCTTTACTACAAAGCTGTGATCACCAAGACAGCACGGTACTGGCATAAAAACAGACACACAGACGAGTGGAACAGAATAGAGAGCCCAGATATGGACCCTCAACTCTATGGGCAAATAATCTTCGACAAAACGAGAAAAATATACAGTGGAAAAAAGACAGTCTCTTCAATAAATGGTGCTGGGAAAACTGGACAGCTATATGTAGAAGAATGAAACCCGACCATTCTCTTACACTGTACACAAAGATAAGCTCAAAATGGATAAAAGACCTCAACATGAGAGAGGAATCCATCAGACTCCTAGAGGAGAACATAGGCAGTAATCTCTTCGATATCAGCCACAGCAACTTCTTTCAAGATATGTCTCCAGATTGTTTTTCAGATGTCTCCAAAGGCAAAGGAAACAAAAGCGAAAATAAACTTTTGGGACTTCAACAAAATCAAAAGCTTCTGCACAGCAAAGGAAACAGTCAAGAAAACAAATAGGCAACCCACGGAATGGGAGAAGATATTTGCAAATGACAGTACAGACAAAAGGTTGATATCCAGAATCTATAAAGAACTCCTCAGACTCAACACACACAAAACAGATAATCATATCAAAAAAATGGGCAGAAGATATGAACAGACACTTCTCCAATGAAGACATACAAATGGCTATCAGACACATGAAAAAATGTTCACCATCACTAACCCTCAGGGAGATTCAAATTAAAACCACATTGAGATATCCCCTTACACCAGTTAGAATGGCCAAATTTAACAAGACAGGAAACAACATGTGTTGGAGAGGATGTGAAGAAAGGGTAACCGTCTTCCACGGTTGGTGGGAATGCAAGTTGGTGCAGCCTCTTTGGAGAACAGTGTGGAGATTCCTCAAGAAATTAAAAATAGAACTTCCCGATGACCCTGCAATTTCAGTACTGGGTATTTACCCCACAGATACAGATGTCGTGAAAAGAAGGGCCATCTGTACCCCAATGTTTATAGCAGCAATGGCCACAGTCGCCAAACTGTGGAAAGAACCAAGATGCCCTTCAACAGATGAATGGATAAGGAAGATGTGGTCCATATACACTATGGAGTATTATGCCTCCATCAGAAAGGACGAATACCCAACTTTTGTAACAACGTGGATGGGACTGGAGGAGATTATGCTGAGTGAAATAAGTTAAGCAGAGAGAGTCAATTATCATATGGTTTCACTTATTTGTGGAGCATAACATAGCATGGAAGACAAGGGGAGATGGAGAGGAGAAGGGAGTTGGGGGAAACTGGAAGGGGAGGTGAACCATGAGAGACTATGGACTCTGAAAAACAATCTGAAGGGTTTGAAGGGTCGAGGGGTGGGAGGTTGGGATACCAGGTGGTGGGTGTTATAGAGGGCACAGATTGCACGGAGAACTGGGTGTGGTGCAAAAATAATGAATACTGTAATGCTGAAAATAAATAAATTTTTTTTTTAAAAAACCTAGATGTCCATCAACAGATGAATGGATAACATGGTATATATATACTACAGAATACTATGCAGACATCAAAAGAAAAGAAATCTTGCCATTTGCAACAATTTGTATGGACTAGAGGGAATAATGCTGAGTGAAATAAGTCAATCAGAGATAGACAATTGTCATATGATTTCTCTGATATGAGGAATTTGAGAGGCAAGGTTGGGGGGTCGAGGGAGTAGGGAATGGACAAATGAAACAAGATGGGATGAGGAGGGAGACAATCCATAAGAGGCTCTTAATGTCACAGAACAAACTGAGGTTTGCGAGGGGTGAGGGGATAGGGGGAGGGTTGCTTGGTTATGGACATTGGAGAGGGTATGTGCTATGGTCTGATTTGTGAAGTGTGTATGTCTGATGATTCACAGACCTGTACCCTTTGGGTAAATAATACATTATATGTTTATAAAAAACTAAATAGTACAATTTTTAAAAAACTAAAGATATATGTTGGCTAATTGAATTTTAAATAAATAAGTAAATAAATAAATAAATTTTAAAAATGAAAAGGGTTGTATGCTTAAACAACTGATCCACCCACATGCCCCTGGCCTAGCTCTCATCTTAACTAAATACCCACTAATGTTCTGAATGTCTTGGGATTCTGCCTCTCAGCTCTTGCTCCATCATAAGTTTCATGAAGTCTTTCCATAAAATGTTTCCTTTGCTTCCAGATAAAACCCACAAATTAGAAGTTCTTTACTGGCTTCAAACCACAATCTCCTCAACTCATTAAAGCATCTGTATTTATTTAGGTTACACCTGCTTGTGGTACATTCTGGACCCAGGCAGCATGCTGTGGCATACAGTGTTTCATCCTATAGATTTCCTTCTCTCATGGATCGTAATTCTGCACCTTTCATTGCCCAATACCCCCAAAGAATCCCCTAATGAATTTTGTACAGTTTTATAGTTATTTATACTGTAAGTGTATGTCAGGGGCTAGTTACTATCTGATAGATGAGCTAATATTAATAGTTTTTTTTAATTTATTTTCAACGTAACAGTATTCATTGTTTTTTGTACCACACCCAGTGCTCTATGCAATCCGTGTCCTCTCCAATACCCACCACCTGGTTCCCCCAACCTCCCAACCCCCGCCCCTTCAAAACCCTCAGATTGATTTTCAGAGTCCATAGTCTCTCATGGTTAGCAGCAATGGCCACGGTCACCAAACTGTGGAAAGAACCAAGATGCCCTTCAACAGATGAATGGATAAGGAAGATGTGGCCCATATACACTATAGAGTATTATGCCTCCATCAGAAAGTTTGAATACCCAACTTTTGTAGCAACATGTACGGGACTGGAAGAGATTATGCTGAGTGAAATAAGTCAAGCAGAGATAGTCAATTATCATATGGTTTCACTTATTAATAGTTTTTCAAATCTCAGTCATCATTCTATTTGGAGGCAAGGATTGAATGTCCAAGTGGACTTGAGACATTTGTTGTTGCCTTTTGCAGAAGACAGATAGATTTAGAAACAGTGTGATATCTAAAAATTATGTGGCATTCTCTCTCAGGGAAAGGTTATTTAATTTCTGATGTAAAGGAAACAATCTTTGAGTACACAGAGTGTTATTATGCTACAGAATAAACTATATTGAGTCTTTATTGGTTCATAGTCAACCTTCTAATGTGAGGAAGCGGAGGAGTACTTATCTTTTCTGCTTCCCTTGAGGCAGTGAATGGTTGACTGACCAACTGATTTTATAGTGAAATGCAGAGGACAAAATATATGGAAGGAAAAGTCAGCTAATATTGCAAAATGCTGGCCTGCTCAAGTTGTGAATTTCCCTGTGTACTTTGCATGGTCTATGAACTAGAACTAAGCATGTAACCTTCTGCCTGACCATGGATGGCTTAGTAAGTACTGACCACGAAAAATTAAACACCTCAAAGGGCCTACTAAATGTTAATATGAACCTGGTTGCATCAAAGTCCACCAGCCTTGGTAATGGTGAAAACAGTCTTTGCTTCCAGAATGGGATAGTTTGGAGTTTAAGAAGACTGTGTAGAAGTTTCAACCATGAGCTGATCACCAACCTCGGTCAGGTTGTCCACCTACACCTCACATGGACACAGCAGAATTGTTATAGCTTCCCTTGGTCTGTTTGGGGGTGGTGTCAAATTATTCATGATTACCTCGGAAACTAAACAAAATACAAGTCAATCCTCTCTTCTGGAAATAGTACAGAAAGAAAACTAAGGCAGCAATATCATTGGGGAATGCTGTAAAAAAATCCTGTTCTAAGAGATAAGAAAGTAACTTAGATTATTCAGGAGGCAGTAGGCACGGAACAGGAAAAGAATGGGAAAGTGGACTCATCTCTTTTCCAATACATGCTTTGGCCTACAGGGAACTGACATTGTATGTCTGACACCTTGACATAATCTTTATATCCAAACACCTTTGACAGAGATTGAGTAACCCCAAAGAAAATATGATATATTTGAAACACAGCATTAACCCCACAGAATCAGGGGAAATTCTCATTAGAACATGGGCAAACTGAAGAGGCATTCTGTTCGGAAAGTTCCTGATAAATTCTCCCATGATTGAAGTGCAGCCAGTCTTCTCAAGGTGTACTATTTAGAAGGCAGAGATAAAATGCATCTGAAAACAGAGAAGTAAGGCATCATCTAGTGCTCAACCCCTAACCCTGCTCATAGCCACACCACTGAGTCAAAGGGCTTTCTTTCCTTTCTTAACTTAAGGACAGAACCATTTTTCTTTACAAGTTCCAGGATGAAAAATCTGAGAATACTGACAAGTTGGGATAAGGAATCATTAAACTGTAATAGTTGCAAGGAAGACAGAGTACTGTCATCAAAAAGAAGGCATAGTCCAGTATCTTTTGAGTAGAATGCATTAGTGACTTGGGATAGGATATGGAATTCCTTGATGCTGCGGGTGCCAGGTAAGGGGCCAGGGTAAATTGCAGGGGAATAGGGTGAAAGACGGGACTGCTAGGGTAGTTTGATGCAAACATAAAAAGTCATTAAATGTCACAAGCCTAAAGGTTTTAACTGTATCCTGTGGTGATGGTTGAAAGAATTTTAACAGAATGGTTTTCTTATAAAATTCTTAGTAACAGTACTGTAGGGAACACATGAGTGTGGTGGATTCTTTCTCTCTCATGTAAAGAATAGCACAAAGTGCATCATTTGTTATTACTAAAATGTTCCTCTTGGACATATTTTGAATATTACAGGATGAAGTATCCTTGACCCTGCCTGGGACACTGAGATGTTATCTAATCCTTTCTCTTGGCAAAATACTCATACTGGTATTTATCATTTGTTAGATTAAAAAAACCTACTAAATAGGGAATTTGTATTCAGGAGTCCTGAAAACATTATTCTCCTCATACACATAAATATTATCAACTATGACTATTAAGCATTAATATAAGCTTTTAAGCTAAAATATATTGTTAATGTTTCTCAAGTTATGTTATGTTGTAATTCATTATAAAGTAATATATTTAAAATAGGTTGATGCTGAGTCTTTTAGCCAAGATTATTGGAATTCAGATGAAGACAAATAGAAAAGTGTTTCTATCCTGAAACCACTTTACTGCATCTATCTTAGCTTTGCCACGAGGTCCTCATTTTCTTTTCCTGTGCATGTATGAGGGAGTATTTAGTTTATGATCATCCCACTAGGGCTCAGTTTGAGTGATGGCACCATGTGATATGGGTGTGATCTCACTAGTGGATTTATTTTTGGACACATAGGAATGAGCCTACAAGAACAAAGAATTTATTTTCCAGTAATAGGGAAAAAAGCAGTAGAACTAGCACTTTAGGATGAATTATAGAGACAATAGAATATACTCCACTTGCTCATGTGAAAGCATATTTGGAAACTGATCACCAAAGAAAAATATCTATTTTGAACTGCATATATTAACAATTGACATGGGTCTGTGAATGTGAGATTTTTTTAAAAATTAAATTAATTTATTTATTTTCAGAAAAACAGTATTCATTATTTTTTCACCACACCCAGTGCTCCATGCAATCTATGCCCTCTATAATACCCACCACCCACTGAGTTACCCCAACCTCCCACCCATCCGCCACTTCAAACCCCTCAGTTGTTTTTCAGAGTCCATAGTCTCTCATGATTCACCATCCCTTCCAATTTACCCCAACTCTCTTCTCCTCTCTAACTCCCCATGTCCTCCATGCTATTTGTTATGCTCCACAAATAAGTGAAACCATATGATAGTTGACCCTCTCTGCTTGACTTATTTCACTCAGCATAATCTCTTCCAGTCCTGTCCATGTTGCTACAAAAGATTTTTGTGTAAGGAGAACAGTATATATTGGTTCATTGGTAATGATTCTGTAGGATACCTGGGCTACCTCTAAGAAAGGAGAAATTTTAATGTATATAACTTAGTGATAGCTGAAAGTTATTTCTAAAAGACAGTAGTGATCAATGTGTTGTCTTTTTCAAGGCAGTTGTAAAATGTGAGATAAATAACATTAGGTACAAAAAAATAGATATATGGAAATAATTACTGAAGATGATCTGAAATGTCCAAGTTTAAGTGAGAAAAATTGGAAACCTCTGAGTCAACCATGGGATGTGTTCAAAGTTTGGACAGTATAAGTGTCTCCATCCAAATAAAAAGTTTTTTCACCACAAAGGAAATCATCAACAAAACAAAAAGGCGGGGGGGTGGGAGGTTGGGGTACCAGGTGGTGGGTATTATAGAGGGCACGGCTTGCATGGAACACTGGGTGTGGTGAAAAAATAATGAATACTGTTTTTCTGAAAATAAATAAATTGGAAAAAAAAAGTAACCTACTAAATGGGAGAGGATATCTGCAAATGATATATCCAATCAAAGGTTAATATCCAAAATAGAAAAGGAAAGGAAAAGTGAATTGGGGGAAATTGGATGGGAAGACAAACCATGAGAGACTGTGGAATCTGAGAAACAATCTGAGGGTTTTGGAGGGGAGGGGGGTGGGGGTTAGGTGAACCTGGTGGTGGGTATTAAGGAGGGGACATATTGCATGGAACACTGGGTGGGATGCATAAACAATGAATCTTGGAACACTGAAAAAATTAAATTTAATTTAAAAAAAAGAAAAAATTATACAACTCAATGCCAAAGTAACCCCAAACAATCCAATTAAAAAATGGACAGAGGATCTGAATAGAAGTTTCCCAAAGAATATATGTAGATGGCCAATAAAGATATGAAAAAGGTGCTCAACATCACTAATCATCAGGGAAATGCAAATAAAACCACAATGAAATATCATCTTTCATCTGTCAGAATGGCTATAACAACAACAACAACAAAAAAGACAAGAACTAACAAGTGCTGCTGAGAAAGTGGAGACAAGGGAACACTTGTGCACTGCTAGTAGGAATGTAAATTCATATAACCATTGTGGAAAACAACATGAAGTTTCCTCAGAAAGTTAAATAACCATTGTGGAAAACAACATGAAGTTTCCTCAGAAAGTTAAAAATAGAACTATCTAGCAATCACCCTACTGGTTATTTACCAAAGAATACAAGAGTACTAATTGAAAGGGATACATACACCCCTATTTTACAACAACATTATCTACAATAGCCAAATTATAGCAGCAGTCCTAGTGTTCATCAATTGATGAGTGGATAAAGAAGGTGTGGTATATCAATATAAGGCAATATTATTAAGTCATAAAAAGTATGAAATCTGGTCATTTGCCACTACAAGGATGGAGATATAGAATAAAGTGCTGAGCAAAATAAGTCAGAGAAAGGCAAATACCATATGATTTCACTCATATGTGGAATTTAAGAAACAAATGAGAACAGGGAAAAATGCAAGACACAAATCAAGAAATACTCTTAATTATAGAGAACAAACTGATGGTTACCAGAGGGGAGGGGGTTGGAGAGTTGGGTTAAATAGGTGATGGAGATTAAGAAGTGCAGTTATTATGATGAGCACTAGGTTATGTATGGAATTGTTGTATATCATACACCTGAAACTAATATAACATTGTATGTTAACTAAGTGGAATTAAAATAAAACCTGAAAAAAAAGAAATATCATATGATCCAATAATTCCATTACTGGATATTTACCCAACAAAAACAAAAACATAAGTTCAAAAAGATATTTGCATCCTTATGTTTATTACAGCACTATTTATAATAGCCAAGATATGGAAACAACTTAAGTGTCCATCAATAAAAGAATGGATAAGGGAGATATAATATATATACATACACACACACACACACACACACATATATATATATATACACATATATGCATACATACACATGAATACATACACAATGAAATATTACACAGCCATAAAAAGATAAAAACATGACATTTGTAGGAAGCCTGTGTGGCTCAGTTGGTTAAGCATGTGCCTTCAGCTAAGGTCATGATCCCAGGGTCCTGGGACAGAGTCCCACATCAGGCTCCTTGCTCAGTGGGGAGTCTGCTTCTCCTTCTGCCTGCATTCCCCTGGCTTGTGTTAACTGTCTCTACAAATAAACAAAATCGTTTTAAAACATCATAGCACCTGTGACAACATGGATGAACCTAGAGAGTATTACACTAAGTGAAATACATCAAGCTGAGAAAAACAAATACCAAATGATTTCACTCATATGTGGAATCAAGAATTTAAAAAAAAGCCACAAATGAATTTAAGAAAAGCAGAATACTGCTGGCAACCATCAGAACAACATGATGGTTGCCAGGGTGGGGAGGTGCAGAAATGGGCAAAATGAATGAAGGGGAGTGTGAGGTAATGGGTTCCAGTTACAGAATGAGTAAGTTATGGGAATAAAAGGCACAGAATAAGTAATATAGTCAATGATATTATAATAGCTTTGTATGATAACCAACAGTAGCTATACACTTGTGGTGAGTGTGGCATAATGTTTGAACTTGTCAAATCACTCTGTTGTACACCTGAAACTAATGTAACATTGTGTGTCAACTATTCTCAAAAAATTTTTAAAATAAATATATAAATGTCAAGGTCAAAGTGCTGAGAGAAAAAATGAAGCCTAAATGAAGACAACCAGCTTACTGTGAGACCAGTTTAAGAAAAAGGACACTGATTCATTGTACCTGATGCTGGTGTATTAGCCTTTGCTGGAAAAGTAGGTGTGCAATAATCACTGATGTTCCATGGGCCTTAACCAGTTCTCCTACCAACAGACATTTACCTTATCTTCTAATGGGTTGAGTCTGTCAGCCATGCCTGCAAACACCAAATGCTAGTCTCTGGATGAGATTATGGCAATACCTGAGAGCATGTTTATGTGAATGGGTACATGTGACATTTCGGTGTGGGTCATGACATTTGGGTATGTGTGTTTCCCATTTGCAGTAGGGTGAGAGGCATGTGAAAGTGTGGAGTTATCGGTAAGAATCTGACAGTACGGGACTAGTATTTGTCCAGAGGACAAAACAACATTTTCCTCCTACCCAACACTGTCACTCTGTCCTCTCCCAGGGCATTCTCTAAATGAGGCACAGAAACAAGGGTTTGGAATGTTGTTCACTGAAATATAGTTCCCCTCAGTTTAGAGCCTTCTGGTTGAGTTGGGTTGAAGCATAGGCTTGGACAAATACAACCAATACAAAACAACATATAATATACTAAACAATAAGAAAATCTGGTAAAGTACAACAGAGGTGAAATGTATGACTATAATGATGGGCTAATTGTGTCTCCTAGACATCAATGAGGGAGCTAACTAGAAAAGATAAGGGTCAAAGAGGGTAGAAATAATGAAGAAAATCAGTGAAATAAGGGGTAACTTCCAAGAGAAGGGAACATCACATGCAGATAAGAAACTGAACATGGTCAATTAATGAGGCAAAAAACTGTACAGACTTCTGGTGGAGTTGGGTTGAAGCACAGGTGTGGGCTCAAGAATGAAGAATTCCTTTGGCTCATTCTGCATCTTATCACCACTGACCCCTAATGTGCAAGGATGAGGACTCAGCCCCAAATATCCAGTGAGAAGAAGGGAAAAGAGAGTGACGTGGCAGCACTCAGCCTTCACAGGTGGGCACTGGCTCAGCTTACCACTTAGTATTGTAAGAGAGAACATGGGTGTGTCCTACATGCATGCATGTCATCTTGCAGTGTGCAAAATCTGGGCCCTCACATGAGTCTTCCTTCTGAAGGAGGGATGAGGAAGGGGCTTGGGATCAAGGCCTTTCCCTGGACTGAGGAGTGGAAAGAGAAGCCTGATCCCATTCCCTGTGAACTAGAACCGTGTATAGAAACCGATTTGCTCATAGAAAAGGAGGTCATCTATAAAAACCGATTTTGCTTTTAAAGTCTCAAATGTACCAAATTTGGGAACTGTTAAAACACAGACATGTTTTCAAAACAAATGTAAATTCTATAAAGTGAGTTTTCATTTAAAAAATTTAAATTAATTAAATTTAATTAAATTAAATTAATTAAATTAAATTAAATTAAATTAAATTTAAATTAAATTAAATTTAAAAAATTTAAAAATATGCAATCATAGAACACTACATCAAAAACTAATGATGTGCTGTATGGTGACTAACATAACACAATAAAAAAACAAAATCTGGCATATAAATGCTAAGGTTCTAAAACTTTTAAACTCAGTGAAATTGACCACATAATTTAATTGACAACATATAGAAACATTTACAAAATTTAACAGTGTAAGGTATATATGGTAAAAAATAAATATTGGTCACATCATAAATTTATTATACCATGTTCATTATTGTAAAACAAACATTAAAGATACAGATGTCGTGAAAAGAAGGGCCATCTGTACCCCAATGTTTATAGCAGCAATGGCCACAGTCGCCAAACTATGGAAAGAACCAAGATGCCCTTCAACGGATGAATGGATGAGGAAGATGTGGTCCATATACACTATGGAATATTATGCCTCCATCAGAAAGGACAAATACCCAACTTTTGTAGCAACATGGACGGGATTGGAAGAGATTATGCTGAGTGAAATAATTCAAGCAGAGAGAGTCAATTATCATATGGTTTCACTTATTTGTGGAGCATAACAAATAGCATGGAGGACAAGGGGTGTTAGAGAGGAGTAGGGAATTTGGGTAGATTGGAAGGGGAGGTGAACCATGAGAGACTATGGACTCTGAAAAACAGTCTGAGGGGTTTGAAGTGGAGGGGGAGGTGGGAGGTTGGGGTACCAGGTGGTGGGTATTATAGAGGACACGGCTTGCATGGAGCACTGGGTGTGGTGAAAAAATAATGAATAATGTTTTTCTGAAAATAAATAAATTGGAAAAAAAATAAAATAAAATAAAAAAATAAAATTAAAAAAAAATAGAAGAATATATGAAGGCAAATTCAATAAATTACATGAATTGGTAATGTCCAGAATTATCTAGTTCTAACTTTGGGTCAAAATCACTACAAACATCTTTCCATTCACTTATGAAATAGGATAGGTTAGAAGGTGAAAAGCAAAAAAAAAGATACATTTACAGAAATTAATTTTTATAATGATGAGTTTATATCATACATGCTATTCAAAGTAAGATGTGTAAGTTTTCATTGTATTAAAGTAAAATAAAGTAAATGGAAGAGAAACAAGAAAGAGGTGGGACTTTGTTAAAGGTTCTTCTACTTGAAGAGATATTATTTCCTGGAAGATTCCTCCAAGATTAAATAAATAAACTTGAAAAAAACGATGCAGGAATAATTTTTTTTATTTTTTTAAGATTGTATTTATTTGTCTGAGAGAAATAGAGAGTTCACACAAGCAGTGGGAGGAAGAAGCAGGCTTCCTGCTGAGCAAGGAGTCTACTATGGAACTCAATCCCAGGACCCTGGGATCACGACCCGAGCCAAAGGCAAATGCTTAACTGACTGAGCCACCCAGGTATCCTGAAAAGCTTTTTAATGGCATGTTTCCATTATATGAATGTAGCAGATTTCATTAATAATTCCTATTCATTGTAGACATTTGGGTAGTTCTTCCTGTGGCATATTATATATTGTGTTTAAGCACAATCTTGGAGATAATTTTTGGTAATAATTGTATTAAGTATGTGGATTTCTCAAAATGTTTACCCAACAGTGGAAGCGCTTGGTCACAAGCCATTACATATGTTAAGATTTAGTATAAGCTACCCAAAAGGTCATACCAATTTACACTCCCAATAGTAATGTATGACAGTTTTTATCTCCCCACATTCTCACCAAAAGTTAGCATTATTATTTTCTGGTTTTGTTTTTAGTCATTGGAGTTGGTATATAGTGGGATGTCAATTGTAGGTTTGATTTGCTGATGCCTAACACCTTGTCACCTATTTTTTTTAGTCACTTGGAATTTTTCTTGTACAGTGCTTGCTCCACACATTTGTCAAATTTTCTACTGATTTTCTTGCCTTGTTTGTATTGATTTTTTAGTTTTCCTTACACACACTAAGTAAGAACATTTGAATATATGTATTGCAAATATTGTATCCCATTCTTTGGTTTGTCTTTTCACTTTTAAAGTATGTTTTCATGAACAAAAGTTCACAAGTACCATAAAGAGTACAATTATTATCATTTTATTCTTTGTTTTTTCTTTTATATGTATATATATAAATGGCATTTGTGGTTTTTAAAAGTTGTTTTTGCACTTTGTGCTTTGCTTAAAAATCTTTTCCATTTGGTTGCAAATAACACATATTACATTCGACGAAGCAGAAGTATTACAAACAATATCCTTAATCATAATATAATAAAATAGATAATTGTAATCAAAATAAGAAAGCCCATGGCGCCTTCCACCTAAATTTTTTAAACTATTAAAAATGAGTTATAAACCGGGCGCCTGGGTGGCTCAGTGGGTTAAGCTGCTGCCTTCTGCTCAGGTCATGATCCCAGGGTCCTGGGATCGAGTCCTGCATTGGGCTCTCTCCTCAGTGGGGAGCCTGCTTCCCTCTCTCTCTCCTTGCCTCTCTGTCTACTTGTGATCTGTCTGTCAAATAAACAAATAAAAAATCTTTAAAAATGAGTTATAAACCAAAATTATAAACTTTCTAAAACAAATAACAAAAACACTGCCTATGGAAGTTTGTGACATGCATATAAAACAGCAGTTAAAAAATCTCTTACACCGTATACAAAGATAAACTCAAAATGGATAAAAGACCTCAACGTGAGACAGGAATCCATCAGAATCCTAGAGGAGAATATAGGCAGTAACCTCTTCGATATCAGCCACAGCAACTTCTTTCAAGATATGTCTCCAAAGGCAAATGAAACAAAAGCGAAAATGAACTTCTGGGATTTCATATTCAAAAGCTTCATGAGTGTTCTGTAGTTCCTCGAGTACAGATCCATTACCTCTTTGTTTAGGTTTATTCCCAGGTATCTTATGGTTCTTGGTGCTATAGTAAATGGAATCAATTCTCTAATTTCCCTTTCTGTATTTTCACTGTTAGTGTATAAGAAAGCCACTGATTTCTGTACATTGACTTTGTATCCTGCCACGTTGCTGAATTGCTGTATGAGTTCTAGTAGTTTGGGGGTGGAGTCTTTTGGGTTTTCCATATATAGAATCATGTCATCTGCGAAGAGAGAGAGTTTGACTTCTTCATTGCCAATTTGGACACCTATTATTTCTCTGTGTTGTCTGATTGCTGTTGCTAGGACTTCTAATACTATGTTGAACAAAAGTGGTGAGAGTGGGCATCCTTGTCGTGTTCCTGATCTCAACAGGAAGGCTGCAAGCTTTTTCCCATTGAGGATGATATTTGCTGTGTGTCTTTCATAGATAGATTTGATGAAGTTCAGGAATGTTCCCTCTATCCCTATACTTTGAAGTATTTTAATCAGGAACAGATGTGTCAAATGCTTTTTCTGCATCAATTAAGAGGACCATGTGGTTCTTCTCCCTTCTCATATTAATTTGTTCTATCACACTGATTTATTTGCAAATGTTGAACCATCCTTGTAGTCCACGGATGAATCCCACCTGGTCATGGTGGATAATCTTTTTAATGTGCTGTTGGATTCTGTTGGCTAGGATCTTGTGGAGAATCTTAGCATCCATATTCATCAGTGATATTGGTCTGAAATTCTCCTTTTTGGAAGGGTCCATGCCTGGTTTGGGGATCAGGGTAATGCTGGCTTCGTAGAAAGAGTCTGGAAGTTTTCCTTCTGCTTCAATTTTTTGAAACAGCTTCAGGAGAAGAGGTGTTATTTCTTCTTTGAAAGTTTGGTAGAATTACCCAGGGAATCTGTCAGGTCCTGGGATCTTGTTTTTTGGGAGGTTTTTGATCACTGCTTCAATCTCATTACTAGATATCGGTCTATTCAGGTTGTCAATGTCTTCCTGGTTCAGTTTTGGGGGTTTGTAGTTTTCCAGGAATGCATTCATTTCATCTAGGTTGCTTAGCTTATTGGCATATAACTGTTGATAATAACTTCTGATGATTGTTTCTACTTCCTTGGTATTAGTTGTGATCTCTCCCTTTTCATTCATAATTTTATGTATTTGGGCTTTCTCTCTTTTCTTTTGGATTAGTGTGACCAATCATTTATCGATCTTATTGATTATTTCCAAAAACCAGCTTCTAGTTTCACTGTTATATTCTACTGTATCTCTGGTTTCTACCTCCTTGATCTCAGCTCTAATCTTGATGATTTTCCTTCTTATGTGTGGAGTTGGTTTGATTTGTTGTTGATTCTCCAGTTCTCTAAGGTGTAGAGACAGCTGGTGTGTTCTGGATTTTTCAATTTTTTTGAGGGAGGCTTGGATGGCTACGTATTTCCCCCTTAGGACCGCCTTTGCTGTATCCCATAGGTTTTGGACTGAAGTGTCTTCATTCTCATTGGTTTCCATGAATTGTTTCAGTTCTTCTCTGATCTCCTGGCTGATCCAAGCATTCTTAAGCAAGGTGGTTTTTATCTTCCAGGTGTTTGAGTTCCTTCTGAACTTTTCCTTGTGACTGAGCTCCAGTTTCAAGGCATTGTGATCTGAAAATATGCAGGGAATAAACTCAGTCTTTTGGTATCGGTTGAGTCCTGATTTGTGACCCAGTACGTGGTCTATTCTGGAGAAGGTTCCATGTGCACTTGAGAAGAATGAGTATTCTGTTGTTTTAAGGTGGAATGTTCTGTATATATCTCTGAGGTCCATCGGGTCCAATGTGTCATTCAATGCTCTTGTTTCTTTATTGATTTTCTGCTTCGATGATCTATTTCTGAGAGAGGTGTGTTAAGATCTCCTACTACTCATGAAAGTAATTGAAGAAGACACAAAAAGATAGAAGACCATTCCATGCTCTTGGATCGGAAGAATAAACATTGTTAAAATGTCTATACTGCCTAGAGCAATCTATACTTTTAATGCCATTTCAATCAAAATTCCACCGGTATTATAAAAATTCTCATTTTCCTCTAAAATATTTATTATTTTACCTTTCATATTTGCATGAAAAATCACCGCATAATTGATTATTTTGTATGACATTTTTATATTGAAGGAGTCATGGTTTACTTTTTTTATAACATCTTTGATTGACAAAGCACAGTTTGAAAAACAATTCTGGTGGGGGGGCTGGCAAGATAGCGGAGGAGTAGGGGACCCTATTTCAATCAGTCACCTGAATTGAGCTGGATATATGCCAGACCACTCTGAACACCCAGGAAATCAGCCTGAGATGTAAGAAGTTATATCAGGATCCATGCCAACAGAATATCTCCAGTGACCAGTTTCAAGATACGAAGCAGTGAGCCGTGATTCTGTGGGCAGATATCTGAAGATAAATGGAAAGGTAAGGGAGCTGCCGTAAGTGCTGGCATGGCAATGGTGAAATCACACAGGAGCACAGAAGTGTTCCATGCTGAGGCCTAGGCACAGAATCTCAAACCAGTTAGGGCAGCCCCTCAGACTGAAACCTGGAGCCGTGGGGGCATGCATGTGAAATGGGGGCACCTGGCGGTTTTAGAAGCACAAAGGGCAGAGATGTGACTGGACCTGGAAGCAAGTGCTGGAAGTACTGCTCTGTGGCACACAACCCAGGTCGCTGGGTACAGACAAAAATGGAGACAGTGTGACCTGGAGTGTTTTCTGGAGAACTGTGTGCAATCTCTGTTCTGTGGCAGAAGTTTGGATACAGTCACTTCTGCTTTGACTCTTGGAAGGGACACAGAAACCCAGCAGGGGAAGCCACCAGAGAACACAAGCCTCCCAAAACCGGGTTTCACTAAACCCATCCCCCACCACAGGGGGCAATTCTGCACAAACAGGGTTGCCTGTGTAACAGCATGGCAAGTCCCACATCCAAGAAGACAGACTGAAAGAATAAGAAGGCAAGAATCCTAAAGTCCTTATAAAACAAGTCCATCTTGCTTGGACTGTGGCCAATAGTTTGGACTCTGTACATTCTCTCAACAACCTCTCACTGAAATGATTAGGAGGAGGAAACCCCAACAGGGGAAAGATTCAGAGACTGTGACCTCTGCCACAGAACTAATGGATATGGACATAAGCAAGATGTCAGAAATAGAATTCAGAGTAACAGTTATGCAGGCAGTAGCTAGGTTGGAGAAGACCATTGATGGCAACATAGATTCTCTAAGGGCAGAAGTGAGAGCTGATGTGGCAGAACTTTAAAAATGCTATCAATGAGATCCAATCAAATCAAGATACTCTAACAGCTAGAGTAAATGAGGCAGAAGATCAAATTAGTGATCTAGAAGACAAACTAATAGAAAAGAAGGATCAGAAGGAGGTCTGGAACAAACAGCTTAGAATACATGAAAACAGAATTAGAGAAATAAATGATACCATGAAATGTTCTAATGTCAGAATTATTGGGATCCCAGAATGGGTGGAGAGAGAGAGAGGACTAGAAGATATAGTTGAGCAAATGCTAGCTGAGAATTTCCCTAATCTGGGGACTGAAACAAGTGTTTATGTCCTAGAGGTAGAGAGGAGACCCCCCAAGATCAACGAGGAAAGAGTGACCCCCTGGCATTTGATAGTGAAACTCACAAATCTTAAAACCAGAGAAAATACCTTAAGGGCAACTAGAGGGAAGATATTTCTTACACACAGAGAGAGGAATATCAGAATAATGTCAGACCTGTCCACAGAGACTTGGCAAGCCTGAAAGGGTTGGCAAGACATATTAAGGGCACTAAATGAGAAGAACAAACATGCAGTCAAGAATACTTTATCTGAAAAAAAAAAGAATACTTTATCTGGCACAGTTGTCATTTAGAATGGATGGAAAGATAAAGAACTTCCAAGGCTGGCCAAGATTGAAAGAATATGTGACCACCAAGTCAGCCCTGCGAGAAATATTAAGAGGGGTTCTATAAAAGAAGAAAGACCCCAAGAGTAATATAGAACAGAAATTTGTAGAGATAATCTATAGAACAAAGGACATCACAGGCAACATGATGAAAATAAAAACAAGTCTTTCAATAATCACCTCAATGTGAATAGCCTAAATGCTCCCATAAAATGGTACTGGGTTGCAGACTGAATAAAAAGACAGGACCCATCCATATGCTGTCGACAAGAGTCTCATTTTGAACATAAAGATACATCCAAACTGAAAGTGAAGGGATGGAGAACCATCTTTCATGACAATGGACCACAAAAGAAAGCTGGGGTAGCAGTTCTCATAGCAGACAAATTAGATTTAAAGCTAAGAGTGTACTAAGAGATACAGAAGGACACTACATCATTCTTTTCTTCTTAAAGAATTTTTCTTTATTTATTTGACAGACAGAGATCAAAAGTAGGCAGAGAGGCAGGAAGAGAGAGAGAGGAAGGGAAGCATGCTCCCTGCCAAGCAGAGAGCCTGATGCGGGGCTTGATCCTAGACCCTGGGATCATGACCTGAGCCAAAGGCAGAGGCTTTAACCCACTGAGCCACCCAGGTGCCCCCACTACACCATCCTTAAAGGATCTATCTAACAATTGTAAAGATCTATACCCCCAACATGGGAGCAGCCAATTACCTAAGCCAACTGTTAATCAAAATAAATAGGCATACTGATAAGAATATGTTAACTGTAGGGGATCCTAACACACCATTTTCAGCAATAGACAGGTCATCTAAGTAGAAGATCAGCAAAAAAATAAGAGCTCTGAATGACATACTAGACCGGATGGACCTCATAGATATATGTGGAACATTCCACCCTAAAACAACAGAATACTCATTCTTCTTGAATGCGCATGGCACTCTCTCCAGAATAGACCACATACTGGGTCACAAATCAGGTCTCAACCAATACCAAAAGACTGAGATTATTTCCTGCATATTCTCAGACCATATTGATTTGAAACTGGAACTCAGTCACAAGAAAATGTTTGGAAGAAATTCAAACACTTGGAAGCTAAAGACCATCCTGCTAAAGAATGTTTGGATCAACCAGGAAATCAAATAAGAACTCAAACAATTCATGGAAATCAATGAGAATGAAGACACATCAGTCCAAAACCTAATGAGATATGGTAAAGGCAGTACAAGGGGTAAATACATAGTCATAGTCATTCAAACTTCACTAAAAAAAAAAAGAAAAGAAAAATTCCGAATGTACAAACACTCTTTATACTTAAAAGAACTGGAGAATCAACAACAAATTAAGCCTACCCATGCATAAAAAGGGAATTAATTAAGATTAAGCAGAGATCAATAAATTAGAAACCGGAGATACAGTAGAACACATGAATGAAACTAGAAGCTGGTTCTTTGAAAAAATAAATAAGATCATTAAACCACTACCAGACTAATCCGAAAGAAAATAGAAATGAGGGGGAACAAGATGGCAAGGAAGTAGGAGGAGGCGCCTTTTCAACCTGTACCCTAAAGTGAGCTGATTACCTACCAAAGAACTCCAATCACCCATGAAATCAGCTTGAGATCAGAATTATACACGTCTGGATCTCTACAGGGCAGAAGACACCAGTGGGCAGGTAAAGCGGAGTGGGAATGGTGGACTGATATCAGAAGATAAACAAAATGGGGAGGGAGCCACCAGAGGCGACCAATTGGAAAGTAATACCCCTAATACGAGCGAGAGTGCCCTGCATCTGGGGACCAGCATTAACTTGGAGACTGGTTGAAAGCACTCCAAAAGAGCAAAGGATGGCAGGGGGTGGGGGTGGAAATTGTGGGAATCGGGCGGCTAGGGACAGAGGCTTAAGTCCCCGGTCCCAGGACAGCCTCTCCTGGTGCTGAGCCAGAGAAAGTGCAGTGGAGAAAGCAGGTCTTGGTCCCTGAGCAACCAGCACGCCCGAGATTCCATGGGGTCTGGCTGGGAGCCACACCAGATGGCAGAACAAGTGAGCCCTGCTACAGAACCTGAGACACGCACACCCCTCATCCTCCCCTGAGAGAGGTGCACAAAGGCCCACCCGGTGCTCTTAGACCTGCACCATTGTTTCAGAGCATAAGACGTGCGCTCCAGACTCTCCCTTGAGAGAGGTGCAGGAAGGCCCAGCCTGGTGCTCTGGGACCTGCGCCCCGCTCTCAGAGCCTGAGACGCGTGCTACCCACAGCCTCCCCTGAGAGAGGTGCATGCAAGCTGGGCGCTCATAGACCCAGAAAGCAGACACTCCCAGCCCGGGCCAGCAGGAAAATCTCAGTGTGCAATCACTGCTTGGAACCTCTCTGGTGGTCTGGAGCTGCCCAGACAGCCGCGGCTGCCGTGGTTTTGGGTACAAGCAGAAGATCCTGTGTCCCCAGGGACCGCGACTCTGAACCTGCTCTGCCAGCGGCCAAGGGGAAATTTATATGGGCTCTGCAACACCCACAAAAGAACAGACTGAGGCTTCTCTCTGAGAGGGAGATCAGGGTGCAGTTCGCTTTCCTCTAAACCTACAAAAACCATCAAAAGCGATCAAGGCGAGAGGAAAAAAAAAAAGCGAACAAACATAAAAACCTCCAGAGAACAAAAGCCTGAAAAAAACCGTTTCCTCAGAGCCCACCCCCTTGAGGGGGACGGGAGGACTTAACTCAGGTAACATCATTGACTGAAAACACACGTAGCAGGCCCCTCTCCCAGAAAACCAATCAGGAAAGAAAAAAAAAAAAAAAGACTACAAGAGAACCAACACCACTAGTTCATAGGACAACCTTTATTTTTAATTTGCCCCACTATTCTGGCTCATTTTTTATATAGAGATAATTTTTTAACCTATTTACCATCACAGTGAGCTGTCCAGTCCATCAAATTCAATAATAACCTTCTAACCTGAACTTTTTGATACATACACCTGTGTTTTTCTTTTGCATTTCTATTTTTTAAATTTCTCTTTTTTAATTTTTGTTTAGACTATTCCTTTTTTATTTTTATTTTCTAATATTCATATAGAGTTAAACTTCAAAGTAATCCCCTTTCACCAATCAATACTACCCCTATAGGTAAAACAATTTTTAATCCCACTTTATCTTAGGAAAGTTGAGTCCTTTAACAAAGATATCAAGATACATCCAGGAAGAATCAAAACAACCTTCCTCGCCCACACTAAGAATTTATAACCACTCTCCCATCTCTTTCTTCCACCAGTGTTTCTGTGTTTTTGTGTTTGTCCTGATAGTATATAAATCTTACACTTGGGGTTCTTTTTGATGAGGTTCTTCCTTTATTTGCATATATATATAATTTCTTTCTCGTCATATACTTTTTAAAAATTTTTTTAATTTATTTTCAGCATAACAGTATTCATTATTTTTGCACCACACCCAGTGCTCCATGCAATCGGTGCCCTCTATAATACCCACCACCTGGTACCCCAACCTCCCACCCCACCCTGCCACTTCAAAACCCTCAGATTGTTTTTCAGAGTCCACAGACTCCATTGGATCACCTCCCCCTCCAATTTCCCTCAACTCCCTTCTCCTCTCCAACTCCCCATGTCCTCCATGCTATTTGTCATGCTCCATAAATAAGTGAAACCATATGATAATTGACTCTCTCTGCTTGACTCACTTCACTCAGCATAATCTCTTCCAGTCCCATCCATGTTGCTACAAAAGTTGGGTATTCATCCTTTCTGATGGAAGCATAATACTCCTTCGTGTATATAGACCACATCTTCCCTATCCATCAGTCTTTTTGTTTGTCTGTTTTTGTTTGTATACTTCATAAATCTTGCCTTGGTGACCATTTGGGCTGAACCTTCTCTTTTATCTTCCCTTTCTTTCCTCTCTCTCTCTCTCTCTCTCCCTCTTTTTTCTTTTACTTTTCTTTTTTCTCTCATTTGGGTGGGGAATCCTGATTGCTCAGAAGTGTTCCACAGTGCACCCTGACTGCACCATGGTCGATACATCCAGCTACATCTGTTCAGTCATCTCTCACCAAAATGACTAGGAGGAGGAATTCCCAATGAAGAAAAATACAGAGGATGGACCTTCTGCAACAGAACTAACAGCTATCAATGTATAAAATATGTCAGAAAGAGACAGGCTAACAATTACCCAGGCAATATCTAGGTTGAAGAAAGCCATGGATGACCAAACGGAATTGATTAGGGCTGAACTGAAAGCGACCAGATATGATGTTCACAATGTTAGGGAGAGCTGAAAGCTACAAGGGATGAGGTTCACAATGCTCTCAATAGTTCCAATCTAATCTAAATTCTCTCAAAGCTAGGGTAACTGAGGCAGAAGATAGAATTAGTGATCTGGAGGACAAACAGAAAGAATCAGGAGGAAGCCTGGAACAAACAGCTTAGAAACCACAAAAACAGAATCAGGGAAATAAATGATGCCATGAAACGTTTCAACCTCAGAATTATTGGAATCCCTGAAGGGGAGGAGAAAGAAAGAAGTCTAGAAGATATAGTGGAACAAGTTAAAATGAAAATTTCCCAATCTCGCGAATGGAACCAGCGTTCATGTACTAGAGTCTGAACGGTCTCCACCGAAGATTATAGATTTCAAAAAAAATCAAGGCACCTGATAGTAAAATTGAGGAAGCATAATGGTAGATATAATCTCTTGAAAGCTGCTAGGACAAAGAGGCTCCTTACTTACAGATGGAAGCCCATCAGAATAACATCAAACCTGTCCAAAGAGACCTGGCAAGCCTGAAAAAGCTGGCAAGATATATTCAGGGCACTAAATGAGAAGAACATGCAGCCAAGAATACTTTATCCAGCAAGACTGACATTCAAAATGGATGGAGAGATAAAGAGTTTCCAAGACTGGCAAGGCTTAAAAGACTATGCAACCAACAAGCCGACACTGCAGGAAATATTAAGGGGGGTTCTATAAAAGAGGAAAAATCCTAAGAATAGCATTGGACAGAAATATAGAGACAATATACAGAAAGAAATACTTCAAAGGTAACATGATGTCAATAAAAATGTATCTATCAATAATCACTCTCAATGTGAATGGCCTATATGCACTCATCAAAAAGCACAGGGTTGCAGATTGGATAAAATGACAGGACACAACCATATGTTGTTGACAAGAGACCCATTTTGAACCTAAAGATACACCGAGACTGAAAGTGAAGGGATGGAGAAGCATCTTTCATGCCAATGGTCCTCAAAAGAAGGCCTTGATAGCTATTCTCATATGAGATAAATTAGATTTTAAACTAAAGTTTGTAGTCAGAGATACAGAAGGACACTACATCATTCTCAAAGGGACTATCCACCAAGATGATTTAACAGTTGTAAATATCTACGCCCCCCATATGGGAGCAACCAGTTACATAAGAAAACTGTTAATCAAGATAAAGAGTCATAATTATATGAATACATTAATAGTAGGAGATCTTAACACACCTCTCAGAAATAGACAGATCATCGAAGCAGAAAATCAATAAAGAAACAAGAGCATTGAATGACACATTGGACCAGATGGACCTCAGAGATATATACAGAACATTCCACCCTAAAACAACAGAATACACATTCTTCTCAAGTGCACATGGAACCTTCTAAATAATAGACCATGTACTGGGTCACAAATCAGGACTCAACCGATACCAAAAGACTGAGTTTATTCCCTGCATATTCTCAGATCACAATGCCTTGAAACTGGAGCTCAGTCACAAGGAAAAGTTCAGAAGGAACTCAAACACCTGGAAGCTAAAGACCACCTTGCTTAAGAATGCTTGGATCAACCAGGAGATCAAAGAAGAAATGAAACAATTCATGGAAACCAATGAGAATGAAGACACTTGGGTCCAAAACCTATGGGATACAGCAAAGGCGGTACTAAGGGGGAAATACGTAGCCATCTAAGCCTCCCTCAAAAAAATTGAAAAATCCAGAACACACCAGCTGTCTCTACACCTTAGAGAACTGGAGAATCAAAAACAAATCACACATAAGAAGGAAAATCATCAAGATTAGAGCTGAGATCAAGGAGGTAGAAACCAGAGATACAGTAGAATGTATCAGTGAAACTAGAAGCTGGTTTTTGGAAAGAATCAATAAGATCGATAAACCATTGGCCACACTAATACAAAAGAAAAGAGAGAAAGCCCAAATACATAAAATTATGAATGAAAAGGGAGAGATCACAACTAACACCAAGGAAGTAGAAACAATCATCAGAAGTTATTACGAACAGTTATATGCCAATAAGCATAGCAACCTAGATGAAATGGATGCATTCCTGGAAAACTATAAACTCCCAAAATTGAACCAGGAAGACATTGACAACCTGAATAGACTGATATCTAGTAATGAGATTGAAGCAGTGAGCAAAAACCTCCCAAAAAACAAGAGCCCAGGACCTGGCGGATTCCCTGGGGAATTCTACAAAACTTTCAAAGAAGAAATAACACCTCTCCTCCTGAAGCTGTTTCAAAAAATTGAAGCAGAAGGAAAACTTCCAGACTCTTTCTACGAAGCCAGCATTACCCTGATCCCCAAACCAAGCAAAGACCCTACCAAAAAGGAGAATTTCAGACCAATATCACTGATGAATATGGATGCTAAGATTCTCAACAAGATCCTAGCAAACAGGATCCAACAGCACATTAAAAAGATTATCCACCATGACCAGGTGGGATTCATCCCTGGACTACAAGGATGGTTCAACATTTGCAAATAAATCAGTGTGATAGAACAAATTAATATGAGAAGAGAGAAGAACCACATGGTCCTCTCAATTGATGCAGAAAAAGCATTTGACACAATCCAACATCCGTTCCTGATTAAAATGCTTCAAAGTATAGGGATAGAGGGAACATTCCTGAACTTCATCAAATCTATGGTTTGAAGTGGCGGGGGTGTGGGAGGTTGGGGTACCAGGTGGTGGGTATTATAGAGGGCACAGCTTGCATGGAGCACTGGGTGTGGTGAAAAAATAATGAATACTGTTTTTCTGAAAATAAATAAATTGGGAAAAAAAAAATCTATCTATGAAAGACACACAGCAAATATCATCCTCAATGGGAAAAAGCTTGCAGCCTTCCCGTTGAGATCAGGAACACGGCAAGGATGCCCACTCTCACCACTTTTGTTCAACATAGTATTAGAAGTCCTAGCAACAGCAATCAGACAACACAGAGAAATAATAGGTGTCCAAATTGGCAATGAAGAAGTCAAACTCTCTCTCTTCGCAGAGGACATGATTCTTTATATGGAAAACCCAAAAGACTCCACCCCCAAACTACTAGAACTCATACAGCAATTCAGCCACGTGGCAGGATACAAAGCCAATGGGCAGAAATCAGTGGCTTTCTTATACACTAACAATGAAAATACAGAAAGGGAAATTAGAGAATCGATTCCATTTACTATAGCACTAAGAACCATAAGATACCTGGGAATAAACTTAACCAAAGAGCTAAAGGATCTGTACTTGAAGAACTACAGAACACTCATGAAAGAAATTGAAAAGACACAAAAAGATGGAAGACCATTCCATGCTCTTGGATCTGAAGAATAAACATTGTAAAAATGTCTATACTGCCTAGAGCAATCTATACTTTTTTTCAATTTATTTTTTAATTATTTTTATAAACATGTAATATATTTTAATGCCATTCTGATCAAAATTCCACCAGTATTCTTCAAAGAGCTTGATCAAATAATCCAAAAATTTGTATGGAATCAGAAGAGACCCTGAATCGCTAAGGAAATGTTGAAAACCAAAAATAAAACGGGCGGCATCACGTTACCTGATTTCAAGCTTTACTACAAAGCTGTGATCACCAAGACAGCATGGTACTGGCATAAAAACAGACACGTAGACCAGTGGAACAGAGTAGAGAGGCCAGATATGGACCTTCAACTCTACGGTCAAATAATCTTCGACAAATCAGGAAAAAATATACAGTGGAAAAAAGACAGTCTCTTCAATAAATGGTGCTGGGAAAACTGGACAGCTTCATGTAGAAGAAGGAAATTCGACCATTCTCTTACACCATACACAAAGATAAACTCAAAATGGATGAAAGACCTCAACGTGAGACAGGAATCCATCAGGATCCTAGAGGAGAACATAGGCAGTAATCTCTTCGGTATCAGCCACAGCAACTTCTTTCAAGATATGTCTCCAAAGGCAATGGAAACAAAAGCGAAAATAAACTTTTGGGACTTCATCAAAATCAAAAGCTTCTGCACAGCAAAGGAAACAGTCAAGAAAACAAAGAGGTAACCCACGGAATGGGAGAAGATATTTGCAAATGACAGTACAGACAAAAGGTTGATATCCAGAAGCTGTAAAGAACTCCTCAAACTCAACACACACAAAAAATCATATCAAAAAAATGGGCAGAAGATATGAACAGACACTTCTCCAATGAAGACATACAAATGGCTATCAGACACATGAAAAAATGTTCATCATCACTAGCCCTCAGGGAGATTCAAATTAAAACCACATTGAGATATCACCTTACACCAGTTAGAATGGCCAAAATTAGCAAGACAGGAAACAACATGTGTTGGAGGGGATGTGGAGAAAGGGGAACCCTCTTACACTGTTGGTGGGAATGCAAGTTGGTGCAGCCACTTTGGAGAACAGTGTGGAGATTCCTCAAGAAATTAAAAATAGAACTTCCCGATGACCCTGCCATTGCACTCCTGGGTATTTACCCCAAAGATACAGATGTCGTGAAAAGAAGGGCCATCTGTACCCCAATGTTTAAAGCAGCAATGGCCACGGTCGCCAAACTGCGGAAAGAACCAAGATGCCCTTCAACGGACGAATGGATAAGGAAGATGTGGTCCATATACACTATGGAATATTATGCCTCCTTCAGAAAGGATGAATACCCAACTTTTGTAGCAACATGGACGGGACTGGAAGAGATTATGCTGAGTGAAATAATTCAAGCAGAGAGAGTCAATTATCATATGGTTTCACTTATTTGTGGAGCATAACAAATATCATGGAGGACAAGGGGAGATGGAGAGGAGAAGGGAGTTGAGGGAAATTGGAAGGGGAGGTGAACCATGAGAGACTATGGACTCTGAAAAACAATCTGAGGGGTTTGAAGTGCCGGGGGTGGGTGGGAGGTTTGAATACCAGGTGGTGGGTATTAGAGAGGGCAGGGACTGCATGGAGCACTGGGTGTGGTGCAAAAACAATGAATACTGTAATGCTGAAAAAAATTTAAAAAAAAGAATATCAGACCAATGTCCCTGATGAATATGGATGCCAAAATTCTCAACAAGAACCTAGCTGATAGGATCCAACAGTACATTTAAAATATTCTCCACCACCACCGGCTAGGATTTATCCCTGAGATGTAAGGGTAGTTCAACATTTGCAAATCAATCAATGTGATAGAACAAAGTAATAGGAGAAGAGACAAGAACTGCATGGTCCTCTAAACTGAGGCAGAAAAAGCATTTGGCAAAATACAGCATCCATTCCTGATTAATACTCTTCAGAGTATGGGGATATATGGAATATTCCTCAATTTCATAAAATCCATCTATGAAAAACCCACAGTGCATATCATTCTCAATGGGGAAAAGCTGAGAGCCATTCCCTTAAGATCAGAAAGATGACAAGGATGCCCAGTTTTGCCACTGTTGTTCAACATTGTACTAGAAGTCCTAGCAACAGCAATCAGACAACAAGAAGAAATAAAAGGTATTCAAATTGGCAAAAAAGAAGTCAAACTCTCTCACTTTTCAGATGACATGATACTTTATGTGGAAAACCCCAAAGGCTGCACCCCCCAAATTACTAGAACTCATACAGCAATTCAGCAACGTGGCAGGATACAAAAACAATGCACAGAAGTCACTTGTGTTCTTATACATCTACAATGAAACTATAGAAAGAAAATTAGAGAATCAATTCCATTTACAATAGCACCAAAACCAATAAGATACCTTGGAATAAACCTAACCAAAGAGGTGAAAGATCTATACTTAGGAACTACAGAACACTTATGAAAGAAATTGACAAAGACACAAAAAGATGGAAAAACTTTCCATTTTCATGGATCAGAAAAATAAACATTGTTAAAATGTCTATGCTGCCCAGAGCAATCTATACTTTCAATGCCATCCTGATCAAATACCATTGGTATTTTTCAAAGTGCTGGAACAAAC
Source organism: Neogale vison (assembly GCF_020171115.1). NCBI lineage: Eukaryota > Metazoa > Chordata > Mammalia > Carnivora > Mustelidae > Neogale > Neogale vison. The sequence continues at coordinate 86,277,898 of NC_058105.1, read as the reverse complement.
AATCCTAAAATTTGTATGGAACCAGAAAAGACTCAGATCACCAAGGAAATGCTGAAAAAGAAAAAGAAAGCTGGGGGCATCACGTTGTCTGATTTCAAGCTTTATTACAAAACTGTGATCCCCAAGACAGCATGGTACTGACACAAAAACAGACACACAGACCAGTGGAACAGAGTACAGAGCCCATATATGGACCCTCAACTCTATAGTCAACTAATCCTCGACAAAGCAGGAAAAAATATCCAATGGAAAAAAGACAGTCCCTTCAATAAATGGTGCTGGGAAAATTGGACAGCTATGTGTAGAAGAATGAAACTCCGCCTTTCTCTTACTCCATACACAAAGATAAACTCGAAATGGATAAAAGACCTCAACATGAGTCAGGAATCTATCAAGATCTTAGAGGAGAGCATAAGCAGTAACCTTTTTGACATTGGCCACAGCAACTTCTTTCAAGATATGTCTCCAAAGGCAAAGGAAACAAAAGTGAAAATGAACTTTTGGGACTTCATCAAGATCAAAACTTCTTCACAGCGAAGGAAACAGTCAACCAAACAAAGAGGCAACCCATGAAATGGGAGAACATAATTTGCAAATGACACTACAGACAAAGGGCTGATAATGCAAGATCTATAAAAACTTCTCAAACTTAACACCCAAAAATCAAATAATAGCATCAAAAAATGGGCAGAAGACATGAGCAGACCCTTTTCCAATGAAGACATACAAATGGCTAACAGACACATGAAAAAGTGTTCATCATCATTAGCCAACAGGGAAATTAAAATCAAAATCATATTGAAATACCACCTTACACCAGTTAGAATCACTGGCAAGAAACAATAAATGTTGGATAAAATGTGGAGAAAGGGGAATCCTCCTACACTTTAGTAGGAATGCAAGTTGGTGCAGCCACTTTGGAAAATAGTGTGGAGGTTCCTCAAAAAATTCAAAATGGAGCTTCCGTAGGTCCTGGCAATTGCACCACTGGGTATTTACCCCAAAGATACATGTCGTGAAATGAAGGGCCATATGCACCCCAATGCTCATAGCAGCAATGTCCACAACAGCCATACGGTGGAAAGAGCTGAAATATCCTTCAACAAACAAATGGATAAAGGTGTGGTCCATATATGCAATGGAATATTACTCGGCCACCAGAAAGGATGAATACTCAACTTTTGCATCAGCATGGATGGGACTGGAGGAGATTATGCTGAGTGAAATAAATCAAGCAGAGAAAATCAATTATATGGTTTCACTTACTTGTGGAACATAGGGAGTAGCATGGTGGACATTAGGAGAAGGAAGGGAAAAATGAAGATGGGGAATCGGAGGGGGAGACAAACCACGAGAGACTGTGGACTCTAAGAAACAAACTGTTTTAGAGGGGAGGGACGTGGGGGGATGTGTTGGCCCAGTGATGAGTATTAAGGAGGGCACATATTGCATGAAGTACTTGTAAACAATGTAAGTAAACAATGAATCTTGGAACACTACCTTAAATAATGACATACTGTAAGGTGACTAACATAACATAATAAAAATAATAATTAAAAAAATACAAAGACATTAACATTCCATGATAGGACTTTTGAAAATAAACAAAAATAAAATCTGGGTCTTTCCTGGTAAAGAGATAATATATAAATAAATATAAAAATAAAAATAAAGAACAATTCTTTCCCCAGCACAGAGTAATTGTACCTTGTCATATATCAAGTGACCATATATAAGTACATATATTTCTGGACTCTGATTAGTTCATTTGGTCAAGTTCATTTGGTCAAGTTGTTTATCCTTGCAGGAGTAACACAGCCTTTTAATTACTACTTTACTTTATAGTATGTTGTTATCTTTAGTAGTGTAAGATAATCTTTTAATACAGATATATTTTATCTGTACATAGAAAATTTTTGTACTCTATAGTAGTTGCGCAACTCCCAGCTTTGTTATTATTCTTCAAGATTGTCTTGACAGAGGGGGACAAGATGGTGGGGTAGTAGGAAGAGGCGCCTTTTCAGCTGGTACCCCAAAGTGAGCTGATTACCTACCAAAGAACTCCGATCACCCATGAAATCAGCCTGAGATCAAAATTATACACGTCTGGATCTCTACAGGGGCAGAAGACGCCAGTGAGCAGGTAAAGCGGAATGGGAACTGCGGACTGATATCGGAAGATAAAGAAAAGGGGGAGGGAGCCACCAGTGGCGACCGGTGGGAGAGTAATACCCCAATATGAGCGAGAGTGCCCTGCGTCTGGGGACCAGCATTAACTTGGAGACTGGTTGAAAGCACTCCAAAAGAGCAAAGGATCACAGGGGGAAATTGTGGGAATCGGGGCGGCTAGGGACAGGGGCTTAAGTCCCCGGTCCCAGACGGCCTCCCCGGCGCTGAGGCAGAGAGAGTGCGGCGGAGAAACCAGATCCTGGTCCCTAAGCCACCAGCGCGCCCCAGAGCGCGTGGGTTCCGGCTCCTGTGAGGGGATGGGAGCCACGCTGGTCTGCAGAACGCGCACTAGCCCTACCACAAAGCTCGAGATACGCGCGCATGTCCCTCAAGTTCCCCTGGGTTACTGAGGACCAGCCGGCGCTCTTTGACCCGCGCCATTGTTTCAAAGCCTAAGTCGAGCGAGCGAAACTCTTCCCCTGACAGAGGCCCGCAAAAGCCCAGCCTGGGGCTTACGGACCAGCGCCCCGTTCTCAGTGCCCCAGACGCGCACCCGACCCACAGCCGCCTCTGAAAAGAGGTGCGCGCAAGCTGGGCACTCCCAGCCCTGGCCTGCGGCAAAATCTCAGTGTGCGATCGCTGCTTGGAACCTCTCTGGCGGTCAAGAGCTCCCAGACAGCCGCCACTGCCTTGGCTTTGGGTACAAGCAAAAGATCCTGCGCCTCCAGGGTCTGCAACTTGGAACCTGCGCTGCCAGCGGCCAAGGGGGAATTTATTCAGCTTCTGCACCCAGACTGAGGCTTCTCCTGAGAGGGAGATGAAGGTGTGGTTTGATTTCTTCTAATACTACAAAAACCATCAAAGGCAGTCAAGGTGAGAGGGGAAAAAAGTTAACAAGCAAAAAAACCGCCAGAGAACAAAAGCCTGAGAAAAACCAGTTTCCCCAGAGCCCACCCCCTTGGGGGGGGGGACTCAACTCAGGAAACATCATTGACTGACAACCCACGTGGCAGGCCCCTCCCCCAGAAAACAAACCAAGAAAGAAAAAAAAAAAAAAAGGACTACAAGAGAACCACCACTACTTCATAGGAAAACTTGTATTGTTCATTCGTTTCCAATATTCCGGTTCATATTTTTTTTTACACATAGGTAATTTTTTTAATCTATTTACCATCACAGCGAGCTGTACAGTACATCAAATTCCATAATATCTTTCTAACCTGAACTTTTTGATACATACACCTATGTTTTTCTTTTGCATTTTTATTTTTTGAATTCCTTTTTTTTAAATTTTAGTTCAGTTTAGTCTAGTATATTCCTTTTTATTTTTATCCTCTAATATTCATATAGAGTTAACTTCAAAGTAATCCCCTTTCCCCAATCAATACTACCCCTATAGGTAAACCAATTTTTAATCCCCTTTATCTTAGGAAAGTTGAGTCCTTTAAGAAAGACATCAAGATACATCCAGGAAGAATCAAAACAACCTTCCTCGCACACACTGAGAATTTATAAGAACTCTCCCATCTTCTTCCACCAGTGTTTCTGTGTCTTTTGTGTTTGTCCTGATAGCATATAAATTTTACACTTGTGGTTCTTTTTGACGAGGTTCTTTCTTTATTTGCATATATATATATATATATATATATATTTTTTTTTTCTTTCTCTTGCCATATAATTGTATCAGTCTTTTTATCTCTTTTTGTTTGTCTACTTCATAAATCTTACCTTGGGGCCCATCTGGGCTGAACCTTCTCTTTCATCTTCCCTTTCTTTCCTGTCTCTCTCTCTCTCTCTCTCTCTCTTTTTTTTTCTTTTTCTTTTTCTTTACTTTTGTCTCTCGTTTGGGTGGGGAATCCTGATTGCTCAGAAGTGTTCCAGGGTGCACCTTGACTGCACCAGAGTTGATACATCCAGCTACATCTGTTCAGTCTTCTCCCACCAAAATGACTAGGAGGAGGAATGCCCAACAGAAGAAAAATACAGAGGATGGACCTTCTGCAACAGAGCTAACGGCTATCAACATAGACAATATGTCAGAAAGAGAATTCAGGGGGCGCCTGGGTGGCTCAGTGGGTTAAGCCGCTGCCTTCGGCTCAGGTCATGATCTCAGGGTCCTGGGATCGAGTCCTGCATCGGGCTCTCTGCTCGGCAGGGAGCCTGCTTCCCTCTCTCTCTCTCTGCCTGCCTCTCTGCCTACTTGTGATTTCTCTCTGTCAAATAAATAAATAAAATCTTTAAAAAAAAAAAAGAAAGAGAATTCAGGCTAACAATTATCCAGGCAATAGCTAAGCTGGAGAAAGCCATGGATGACCAAACAGAATTGATTAGGGCCGAACTGAAAGCGACCAGACAGGATGTTCACAATGTTAGGGCGGAGCTTAAAGCTACCAGGGAGGAGGTCCACAATGCTCTCAATGAGTTCCAATCTAATCTAAACTCTCTCAAAGCTAGGGTAAATGAAACAGAAGATAGAATTAGTGATCTGGAAAACAAACAGATAGAGAGAAAGGATCAGGAGGAAGCCTGGAACAAACAGCTTAGATGCCACAAAAGCAGAATCAGGGAAATAAATGATGCCATGAAACGTTCCAACCTCAGAATTATTGGAATCCCTGAAGGGGAGGAGAAAGAAAGAAGTCTAGAAGATATAGTGGAACAAGTCCTTCATGAAAATTTTCCGAATCTCGTGAATGAAACCAGCGTTCATGTACTAGAGGCTGAACGGTCTCCACCCAAGATTCTACATTCCAAAAAAGCATCACGACACCTGATAGTCAAATTGAGGAATTATAATTGTAGGTATAATCTCTTGAAAGCCGCCAGGGCAAAGAGACTCCTTACTTACAGACGGAAGCCCATCAGATTAACGTCAGACCTATCCACAGAGACCTGGCAAGCCAGAAGAGGCTGGCAAGATATATTTAGGGCACTAAATGAGAAGAACATGCAGCCAAGAATACTGTACTAGCAAGACTGACATTCAAAATGGATGGAGAGATAACGAGTTTCCAAGACCGGCAAGGCTTAAAAGATTATGCAACCACCAAGCCGACACTGCAGGAAATATTAAGGGGGGTTCTATAAAAGAGGAAAAATCCCAAGAATAGCATTGAACAGAAATATAGAGACAGTCTACAGAAAGAAAGACTTCAAAGGTAACTCGATGTCAATAAAAACGTATCTATCAATAATCACTCTCAATGTGAATGGCCTAAATGCACCCATAAAACGGCACAGGGTTGCAGATTGGAGAAAACGACAGGACCCATCCATATGCTGTCTACAAGAGACCCATTTTGAACCTAAAGATACACGCAGACTGAAAGTGAAGGGGTAGAGAAGCATCTTTCATGCCAATGGGACTCAAAAGAAGGCTGGGGTAGCGATTCTCATATCAGATAAATTAGACTTCAAACTAAAGACTGTAGTCAGAGATACAGAAGGACACTACATAATCCTTAAAGGGACTATCCACCAATATGATCTAACAATTGTAAATATCTATGCTCCCAATATGGGAGCAGCCAATTACTTTAGAAAACTGTTAATCAAGATAAAGAGTCATATTGATATGAATACACTAATCGTAGGAGATCTTAACACGCCTCTTTCAGAATTAGACAGATCATCGAAGCAGAAAATCAATAAAGAAACAAGAGCATTGAATGACACAATGGACCAGATGGACCTCATAGATATATACAGAACATTCCACCCTAAAACAACAGAATACTCATTCTTCTCAAGTGCACACGGAACCTTCTCCAGAATAGACCACATACTGGGTCATAAATCAGGACTCAGCCGATACCAAAAGACTGAGATTATTCCCTGCATATTCTCAGATCACAATGCTTTGAAACTGGAGCTCAATCACAAGGAAAAGTTCTGAAGGAACTCAAACACCTGGAAGCTAAAGACCAACTTGCTTAAGAATGCTTGGATCAACCAGGAGATCAAAGAAGAACTGAAACAATTCATGGAAACCAATGAGAATGAAGACACTTCGGTCCAAAACCTATGGGATACAGCAAAGGCGGTTAAGGGGAAAATATATAGCCATCCAAGCCTTGCTCAAAAAAATTGAAAAATCCAGAACACATCAGCTGTCTCTACACCTTAATGAACTGGAGGATCAACAACAAATCAAACCAACTCCACACATAAGAAGGGAAATCATCAAGATAAGAGCTGAGATCAATGAGGGAGAAACCAGAGATACAGTAGAAACGTATCAATGAATCTAGAAGCTGGTTTTTTGAAAGAATCAATAAGATCGATAAGCCACTGGCTACACTAATCCGAAAGAAAAGAGAGAAATCCCAAATTCATAAAATTATGAATGAAAAGGGAGATATCACAACTAACGCCAAGGAAGTAGAAACAATCATCAGAAGTGATTACGAACAGTTATACGCCAATAAGCTTAGCAACCTAGATGAAATGGATGCATTCCTGGAAAAATATAAACTACCAAAATTGAACCAGGAAGAAATCGACAACCTGAATAGACCGATGACTACAGCTTTTTTTAAAAAAACAGATTTTATTTATTTATTGGACAGACAGAGATCACAAGTAGGCAGAGAAGCAGGCAGAGAGAGAGGAGGAAGCAGGCTCCCCGTTGAGCAGAGAGCCCGATGTGGGGCTTGATCCCAGGACCCTGAGATCATGACCTGAGCTGAAGGCAGAGGCTTAACCCACTGAGCCACCCAGGTGCCCCGATGACTACAGCTTTGTAATATAGTTTCAAGTCCAGAATGAAGATGCCTCCAGCTTTTTCTTTGTCAGGATTGCTGTGGCTATTTGGAGTCTTTTGTGGTTCCATACAGATAAAAGAAAGAACTGATAAGCTAGACTTCATTAAATTAAGTTTCTGCTCTGTAAAAAACATTGTAAAGAGAATGAAAAGATAAGTCACAGATTGGGAAAATATATTTACAAATAACGTATCTGATAAAGACTGTTATATAAAATATACAAAGAACTCATAATGCTCAACAATAAGAAAAAAACAGCCCAATTTAAAATTAGGGGGGAAAAAGAGGAAACAACAAATATTTGCAAGATGCTGAGAAAGGGGAAATCCTCTTACACTGTTGGTGGGAACACAAGCTGGTACAGCCACTCTGGAAAACCGTATAGACACTCCTCAAGAAGTTAAAAATAAAGCTACCCTATGACCTGGCAATTGCACTACTAGGTATTTACCCCAAAGATACAAATGTATTACTCTGAAGGGTCATCTGTACCCCAATGTTCATAGGAGCAATGTCCACAATAGCCAAAATGTGGAAAGAGCTGAGATGTCCGTAGACAGATGAATGGATAAAGAAGATGTGGTTTATATATACAATGGAATATTACTCAGTCCTCAGAAAAGATGGATACTTACCACTTACATCAACATGGATGGAACTGGAAGGTATTATGCTGAGTGAAATAAGGCAATCAGAGAAAGATAATTATCATATGACATCACTCACATGTGGGCTATAAGAAACAGAACAGAGGATCATAGGGGAAGGCAGGGAAAACTGAATGGGAAGTTATCAGAGAGGGAGAAAAACCATGAAAGACTCTTACATATAGGAAAAAAAAAACTGAGGGCTGCTAGAGGGGAGGTGGGTGGGGGGATGGCATTACTGAGCGATGGGGATTAAGGAGAGCACATGATGTGGTGAACACTGGGTGTTATATGCAACTGATGAATTATTGAACACTACATTTGAAACTAATGATGTACTATATGTTGGCTAATTTGACTAATTTTAAGAAAGATTTTATTTATTTATTTAACAGAAAGAGTAAGAGAGCAAAAGCAGGAGAGCAGTAGCAGGGGAGGGAGAAGCCGGCTTCCTGATGAGCAGGGAGCTTGATGCGTGGTTTGATCCCAGGACCATAAGATCATGACCTGAGCTAAAGGCAGACGCTTAACCATCTGACCACCCAGGCATTCCACTGGCTGCTTTAATTTAAATTTAAAAAATAAAAATAGGGGCACCTGGGTGGCTCAGTGGTTAAAGCCTCTGCCATCGGCTCAGGTCATGACCCCAGGGTCCTGGGATCGAGCCCCGCATTGGGCTCTCTGCTCAGCAGCGGGCCTGCTTCCTCCTCTATCTCTCTGCCTACCTCTCTGCCTACTTGTGATGTCTATCAAATAAATAAATAAAATCCTTAAAAAAACCAACTTTTGTAGCAACATGGATGGGACTGGAAGAGATTATGCTGAGTGAAATAAGTCAAGCAGAGAGAGTCAATTATCATATGGGTTCACTTATTTGTGGAGCATAACAAATAGCATGGAGGACAAGGGGAGATGGAGAGGAGAAAGGAGTTGAGGGAAATTGGAAGGGGAGGTGAACCATGAGAGACTATGGACTCTGAAAAACAATCTGAGGGGTCTGAAGTGGCGGGGGGTGGGAGGTTGAGGTACCAGGTGGTGGGTATTATAGAGGGCACGGATTGCATGGAGCACTGGGTGTGGTGAAAAAATAATGAATACTGTTATGCTGAAAATAAATTTTTAAAAAATCCTAAAAAAAAAGAATACTTAGATAAATAAATAAATAAATAAATAAATAAATAATTGGGCAAAAGACCCAGCCTCACTTCTGGGGCTAGGGGAATGCAGAGATCATGGGCTGAAGTCATAAGCAACGGGAGAGTCACTTGGTTATTGCTCAGTAATTTGCTGCTAGTTCCCCCTTTGTTTGTGAGTTTGCTGACAGCAATTAATTTCTTTTATCTTAAAGGGAAGTTTGCCCTTCTGTTATAGAGACATGGGTGCTTGGAAGTCTTGTGTTTGGGGAGGGTAATTACCTCGTTTTCTCCCCCATCTCAAGTATGTTTGAGCTTCCTGCATTCTGAAATGGCAACTGTTCATGAACACCCAAGTCCCTCATAATGTGACTCTATTTGTAGGCTGGCCATTTAAAGAGGTAAATATGATAAAATGAGGCTTTTAGTGTGGGCCCTAATTCAAACTGACTACTGTCCTTATAACAAGAGTTGATTAGGATATACAGTCTGAGAGAGTCTAAGGACACATATTCACAGTGGGATGGTGCTGTGATGAAGCAGCAAGAGGGTGGTCATCTGCAAGCCAAGGAGACAGGGCTCAGGAGAAACCAACCCTCCAGATACCTTGATCTTGGACTCTCAACTTCCATAACTGTGAAATGATATATGTATGATATTTAAGACAAAAAGTAAAAATGGACTAAAGAGCTTAACAGATACTTCCTCCAAGAAAATACAAAGCTGGCAAGTAAAAATATGAAAATATGTTCAATCATATGTCATCAGGGGAAAAAATGAAAACATCAATGAGATACCACTACACAACACTTAAAATGGCCAAAATGCATACCACTAGTAACACTAAATGTAGGCAAATATGTGGAGCAACAAAAACTCCCATTCTTTGCTGGTGGGAATTCACAATGGTACAGCTGGAAGCAGCTTGAAAGTTTCTTGCAAAACTAAATAAACCTACTCTGACCATATGATCCAATAGTCATGCTCTTTGGTATTTACCTGAGGGATTAAAACTTATATCCCCACAAAAATCTACACAAGGATATTTATACTAGCTTTATTTATACTTGCAAAAATTTAGAAAAAGTGTCCTTTAGTAGGTGAATAGATAAAATTGGCACACCCAGATAATGGAATGTTATTCAGTGTTAAAAAGAAATGAGCTATAGCAGAGACAGTCAATTATCATATGGTTTCACTTATTTGTGGAGCATAACAAATAGCATGGAGGACAAGGGGAGAGGGAGAGGAGAAGGGAGTTGAGGGAAATTGGAAGGGGAAGTGAACTATGAGAGACTATGGACTCTGAAAAACATTCTGAGGGGTCTGAAGGGGCGGGGGGTGGGAGGTTGGGAGAATCGGGTGGTGGGTATTATAGAGGGCACGAATTGCATGGAGCACTGGGTGCGGAGCAAAAACAATGAATACTGTTATGCTAAAAAGAAATTTAAAAAATTAAAAAAAAAGGAATGAGCTATCAAGCCATGAAAAGACATGGATAAAACTTACTGTTTTTCTGAAAATAAATAAATTGGGAAAAAAAAAAAAAAAACTTAAATGCATCTTCTAAGTGAAAGAACCCAATCTGAAAAGGCTATATCTTGTATGACTCTAATTGTATGACATTCTGACAAAGGTAATACTATGCTAAAAATTAAAATATCAGTGTCTTTTTAAAAAAAATTATTTATTTTCAGCTTAACAGTATTCATTGTTTTTGCACCACACCCAGTACTCCATGCAATCAGTGCCCTCTATAATACCCACCACCTGGTTCCCCCAACCCCCCACCCCCCGCCCCTTCAGACCCCTCAGATTGTTTATCAGAGTCCATAGTCTCTCATGGTTCACCTCCCCTTCCAATTTCCCTCAACTCCCTTCTCCTCTCTAACTCTCCTTGTCCTCCATGCTATTTGTTATGCTCCACAAATAAATGAACCCATATGATAACTGACTCTCTCTGCTTGACTGACTTCACTCAGCATAATCTCTTCAGGTCCCATCCATGTTGCTACAAAAGTTGGGTATTCATCCTTTCTGATGGAGGCATAGCACTCCATGGTGTATATGGACCACATCTTCCTTATCCATTCATCCGTTGAAGGGCATCTGGGTTCTTTCCACAGTTTGGCGACCGTGGCCATTGCTGCTATAAACATGGGGGTACAGATGGCCCTTCTTTTCACTACATCTGTATCAGTGTTTTTCAAGAGTTAGGAATGAGGAAAGATGAACAGGTAGAGCACAGAGGGGTTTTAGGGCAGTAAAACTACTCCATATGGTACTATGATGGTGGATACATGTCATTATATATTTGCCAAAACCTATAGAATGTACAATACCAAGAGTGAACCCTAATGTGTGAATGTACAAACATGGAGTGTAACAAATGTATCATTCTGATGTGGGACATTGCTAATGGGGGTGGGTTATGCATGTGTGAGGGCAGGAGGTACATGGGAAATCTCCTTAATTCTCATTCAGTTTTGCTATGAAACTAAAATTTCTCTGAAATATAAGGTCCATTTTAAAAAACCATATGCCAAGGAGTTTTAACTTCATCATGTAGTTGATGGTTAAATGACTTTGACAGAAGTGGGTTTTTAGAAGATAACTAAGGGAAACATTATAAGGAACAGACAATGGTTATGAAGACCTTCCCTTTCACCTAGTTAGTGAGTAGTATAAACTGCTGCATTTCTCACTGCTAAAAACTTTCTCTTAGGAATTCTTTAAATATTTCATGATGAAATATCCATGTCCCTTTCTGGGACACTGGGATGTTATCTAATCCTCTCTCTTAGCAAAATTACTCAGGCTGGTATTTTTAATTTGTTAGATAAAAATAAAACTACTAAATAGGAACTTATATTTAAGAGCCATGAAAATGTTAGTCCCCATGCAAAAATAAATGTTTTCAACTATTAGCATCAAGGTGAATATTTAAAGATAAGTTGCAAATCTTGTTAATGTTTCTCAAGTTGAATGTCATATTCTAATTCATGATGACCCAGTATTGTTAACATTGTCTGTTACTGAGTCTTTTAGCCAAGGTATTCAATTTTTAGAAGAACTGAAATAAAAGCATCTCTCAACCATAAACCAGTTTAATGCATCTATTTTAACTTTGTCAGGACTACTTTTGTTCTCATTTCCTGAACATGTATTACAGAGTACTTCATATATGAATATTTTTGCTATGGTTCATTTGAGTGATGGCACCATGTGATATGGGTATGATCTCAGTAGTGGATTTATTTTGGGACGGCAGAGGAATGTGAGCATGACCAGAGTGTATGGGAACAGAGAATTGATTTTCCAGTGTTAAAGAAACTGTTGTGGAATATGCAGATTAGGTGGATTATAGAGACTATAGAACAGACCTGTTCATGTGAAGGCATATTTAGAAGCTGATCACCCAGGAGAAATTTATCTCATTTCATATTGGCTCTATTCATAGTTGACATGGGTTTTTAATTGTGAGATTTTTGAGCAATGAAATATATATATATGATAGTGATACTACTGGACATCTGGGAATCCTCTAAGAATTAAAAACCTTTCAAATATACAACTTGGTTACAGCTGAAAGGCATTTCTTAAAAAAGCAGTAGTGATATGTGTTCTCTATTTCAAGGTAATTGTAAAATGTGAGGTATAAAACAACACCATGAGCAAAGAAAGACAATACTCAGTTACAGACATGGGATTATTTACTGAAGATGAACTGAGATGTCCAATTCAAACTAAGAAATATCAGAAGTCAGTGAGTCAACCATGGGATGTGTGTGGTATCTGTACAATCTAAATGTCAAGGACAAAGAGCTGAGAGACAAAACGAGGCTTAAATGAGGACAACCTGCTTATGTGGGACCAGTTTAAGATTAAGAACACTGATTTCATGGTACCTGACGTTAGTGCATGAGCCCCTGAAGGAAAAGCAGGTGTGAGGGGATGACTGAAAATTCAGGGTTCCTTAACCAGACAATTTACCTTATCTTCTCATGGGTTGAGTCCACCAACCATGCCTGCAAACACCAAGTGCCAGCCTCTGGATGAGACTATGGCATCACCTGAGGCCACATCTATTCAAATGAGTACATGTGATATTTCAATGTGGGTTATGACATTTGGGTATATGTGCTTCCCATCTGCAGTAGGGTGAGAGGCATGTGAAAGTGTGGAGTTATTGGTAGGAATCTGACAGTACAGGACTAGTATTTGTCCAGAGGACGAAACGACATCTTCCTCCTACCCGGCATTGCCACTCTGCTCTCTCCCAGAGATTTCTCTAAATGAGGCACTGATACAAGGGCTTGGAATATTGTTCACTAGGATAGTTCCCTGTACCCCTCCATTTAGAGCCTTCTGGTTCTACACACAGGCGTGGGCTCAAGAATGAAGCAGAATTACTTTAATTCATTCTGCATCTTACCACCACTGACCCCTAATGGGCAAGGATGAGGACTCAGCCCCAAAGCTCCAGTGGGAAGACAGGGAGAGTGACGTGGCAGCACCCAGCCTTCACAGGTGGGCACTGACTCAACTTACCACTTAGTATTGTAAGAGAGAACATGGGTGTGTCCTACATGTATGCATGTCACCTCACAGTGGTCAGTGGTACTGTGCTCAGTGCTCCAGAACATGGCCTGTCATAGGAGTCTTCCCCCCTTGGAATCAGGGCCTTTCCCTGGACTGAGGAGTGCACAGAGAAGCCCGACCCCATTCCCTGTGAGCTAGAGCCATGGATAGAAACCACTTTGGTCATAGAACAAAGAAGTCATGTGTAAAAACTGGTTTTGTTGTTACAACCTCAAACGTATCAGTTCTGGAAACTTAAAATTTGGGCCTGATGAGAAAAACAAATGTGAACTCACAAAAGTGAATTTTCATTAGAAAATCAGGAAGTAATAAAACCTAGTATGTAATTGCTGTTGATTTGAACTTTATTTCATTTTATTTTATTTTTAGTTTCAGGTATAGAATTTAGTGATTCATCACTTATATACAGTACCTAGTGCTCATTACAATAAGTGCCCTCCTCCTTAATACACATCACTTATTTAATCCATGCCCCTGCCTACCTCCTCTCTGGTAACCCTCCATTCGTTCTCTATAGTTAAAAAGTCTTTTTCTGGTTTTCCTTTCTCTTTTCTTTTTTCCCCCTCTATGTTCATCTGTTTTGTTTCTTAAATTCCACATATAAGTGAAATCATATGGTATTTGTCTTTCTCTGCCTGACTTATTTCACTCAGCATAACAGTCTCTAGCTCCATCCATGTTGTTGCAAATGGCAAGGTTTCATTCTTTTTTATGACTGAGTAATATTCCATTTCATCAATTCTGCATACATCCAGCCATGAATAGATAGATAGATCCATAGGTCCATAGACCTATGTAGATAGATGTCTATCTATATAGATCTATATAGATAGCTGTCTCTCTCTATATATATCCATATATGGATAAAGATAGATAGATATAGATAGATAGATAGAGATATCTAGATATATGGATAGATAGATAGATGGGTATATATAGAGAGATAGCTATTGATATCTATATATCCATATCTCCATATATATATGTATACATATATATCCATATATCTATTCATATAGATAAATCTATAGATCTATCAAGACAGCTATCAAGATAGATATATCTGTAGATCTGTCTATATATCCATGTGATATATATATATATGTCACATCTTCTTTATCCATTCATCAGTTGATGGACATTTGGGCTCTTTCCAAAATTTGTCTATTGTTGATAGTGCTGCTATAACATTGGGGTGAATATATCCCTTTGAAATAGCATTTTTATATCCTTTGTGTAAATACCTAGTAGTGCAGTTGCTGGATCAAAATATCAGAAATATTGCATACCAGTCAACAACTGCTCAGAATGTGGCTCTTGATGAGACTTTGGACATCTTGTTCCTGATATTTGCAACTGCAGTTGTTACATGGGTAGACCATGCTCCCCCTCTCCTCCTTAGCCTCAGTGCTGGTTGATTGCCAGGGAATCAGGAAGATGGCTTAGCTGCATCAGCTTCAAGCTTCCTTGGCAGGAGTCCAGTGCACAGGGTCACTCTTCAGGAAGCCTCCACTCTCCTTCCCAGTAGCATGCATTTTCTGCTGCAGAAAGAGCTGTGGAAGGAACAGACACAGAAATTCATTAATTGGCTCTTCAGCACCATGGAAAGTCTTAAAGAAGGCCTCTCAGAAAAATCCATGGATCTTTTAAAACTACCGTACTATCCTTGAGAGTTCTCCCGAGTTTAAGAAGAAAGCTGTATGGATCTGAGTGTATAGCTGGTGAAGTTTTGTGGTAGATAGTAGCATTCTCAGTTGGATGAGGAAAACCATAGAAATGGAAGAAGTTTTTTTTTTTTTTAGAACTCTTGTCTGGGAATTCTTAGACATGATACAGAGAGTAAGGGTCTGAAAAGGTGGACACATAACCAACAGCATGCCAGGAACAGGGGACATGAGCTTTGGTGCCCAGGCCAGTTGAAACTGAAATAAAAATTTGAATTTTCTTTTATCTGTCTGGAGTTCAATCTTAAGATTTTCTTAGTGAAAATTTGACTACATTATATTCTCCCCCATAAATTCTAGTAAAATAATCTTGTGAATTAAAAAGGGCAAATACTATATGATTTCACTCATATGTGGAATTTATAAAATAAAACAAATGATCATGGGAGGAAAGGAGAGTGTCAAACTAAGAAACAGACTCTAACTATAGAGAACAAACTGATGCTTACCAGACAGGAACTGTCCGGGGGAATGAGTTAAACAGGCAATCACCTTCCCTCTTTGTCTCTATGAGTCAGTAAGAGTTTCACTCCTTCCCTGTGGTTTTTGTGGGGCCAGAAGAGAGAAGGGAGAACATGAACATAGTCAGCCTGCTGCCCTCAATCACAAGTTCCCTTGGTTTTGTTTAGCCAAGAGTTCCATGGCTGCTAGTTACAAATCTCCCTAGTTCTATGACTGATTAAGCAGATGTCTTACTTCAGACTGTCAAAGGCATTATGGATGAAATAATACCACAAATCTATCTATGAAAGACCCACAGCAAATATCATCCTCAATGGAAAAAAGCTTGCAGCCTTCCCGTTGAGATCAGGAACACGACAAGGATGCCCACTCTCACCACTCTTGTTCAACATAGTATTAGAAGCCCTAGCAACAGCAATCAGAGAACAAAGAGAAATAAAAGGTATCCAAATTGGTAATGAAGAAGTCAAACTCTCTCTCTTCGCAGAGGACATGATTATATGGAAAACCCAAAAGACTCCACCCCCAAACTACTAGAACTCATACAGTAATTCAGTAACGTGGCAGGATACAAAGTCAATGTACAGAAATCAGTGGCTTTCTTATACACTAACAGTGAAAATAAAGAAAGGGAAATTAGAGAATCGATTCCATTTACTATAGCACCAAGAACCATAAGATACCTGGGAATAAACCTAAACAAAGAGGTAAAGGATCTGTACTCAAGGAACTACAGAACACTCATGAAAGAAATTGAAGAAGACACAAAAAGATGGAAGACCATTCCATGCTCTTGGATCGGAAGAATAAACATTGTTAAAATGTCTATACTGCCTAGATCAATCTATACAAAGGATGCTGTGAACGATATTTGTTAATTACTGTGTAGGGCTTGACATAAATCCAGGAATTCTGGGTTAGTAGAATAAAATGTCATTATCCTGAACAACAACAACAAAATAAGTGATAGGGATTAAGGAGTGCACTTGTGATGAGCACCAGGTGTTGTATGGAAGTGTTGAATCACTAAATTATACATGTGCAACTAATATTTCACTGTATGTCTATTGACTGAAATTTAAAGAAAAACTTGATAAATACATACTAAAATAAAATAAAATGCTATCAGACACCATTGCATACTACAAAGTAATCATTCATGAAAGAAGGAGCCAATCAATTCCACAAACTTCATTGTTGTCTTATTTGAAGAAATTGCCACAACCACTCAACTTTCAGCAACCACTGCCTCTCTGATCAGTCAGCAGCCATGAATACTGAGGCAAAAGCCTCCACCAACAAAAGTTTATAAGTTGCATAAAGTTAGCTATAAAGTATTTTTAAATTAAGGTATGTACATCCTTTAGACATAATGCTATTGTATGCTTAATAGATTATTACAATACGGTATAAACATAACTTTTATATGCACTGGGAACACCATAAATTCATTTGGCTCATTTCATTGCAGTTGCTTTATTGAGGTGGTCTGGAACCAAACCCATAATATAACCAAGGTATGCGTGTATATTTATGGTCTCTGAATATTCCACCTTGGGAAAATTGGATGCACTCCAATCACGGAGAAAATTATAAAAACTTCCCAAGTTGAGAATCTTCTGCTCTGATCCTTCTATTCTAATGAGAATTTCCCCAAGTACTGTGGGTTTGATGCTGTGACTCTAACTTTTTATGTCTTCTTTGGTGCTCCTCAAGCTTCTGTGAAAAGTATTGGGGTACAAATTTTGCATTAAATGGTCAAACAGGAGATGGCTGCTCTCTGAAGAACAATGTTATAATGAGTAAAAAGTAAGTCCACTTCCCTAACCCTTTCCCTCTAAATGCTCAATGCCTCCAGAATAATCTAGGCTACTTTTTTTTTAATCTCCTAATCCAATGACAAGAGAGATAACAGTGCTGCCTCAAGATATCAGATGTCTTTATTTTTGGTGGCCTATTCTGCATCTGTGAATTTTTTTTATTTAAATTCAGTTAGCAGACATATAGTACCTCATTAGTTTCAAATGTAGAGTTCAGTCATTCATCAGTTGCATGTAACACCCAGGGCTCATCAGATCATTTGCCTTCCTTAATACACATCACCCAATTACCCCATCCCCGACCCAGCTTCCCTCCAGCAACTCTCAGTTTGTTTCCTATAATTAAGAGCCTCTCATGGTTTGTTTCCCTCTCTGATTTCTTCCATCTGTGAATTTAATGCTTGGGTTTTTAATCCCAGTACAGGGACAGGAAAACACTAAAAGGGAACAAGAAAAATTTAGGTTTAGCAAGTGAAAGCTAGAAAAGGATTTTTTTCCCAGCACTCTGAAAATAATACCACAACCTTGTTTTGTTCTTTTCAGAGTAGAGATGATTGACATATTTAATTCAGTTCCTGAAGTCAACATGAAAAATCTGACCCTCCCCCCAGTAAGCCAAGGGAGACTATAACAATTCTGTAATGTTCATATGGAGTACAAAGTGGACAATCTAATCCAGGTGTCTGATCAGCTCATATACTTGTGGCTGAAACTTCCTCTATCCTCCTTAAACTCCAGCATTCTGGGGTTGCCATTGCCTTTGCCATTGCCAAGGTCAGTGACCTTTGGTGCAACCAGATTCATATCTATGTCCAGTAGGTCCTTTGAGATGTTTAATTTTTCATGGTCAGTACTTACTAAACTATCCATGGTCAGGCAGAGGGTTATTTGTTTAGTTCCAGTTTATGGACTGTGCAAGGTACACAGGGAACTTCACAACTTGAGCAGGGCAGCATTTTGCAATGTTAACTGACTTATCCTTCAATATTTCCTTATACTCCTCTACCTTTGCACTATAAAATCAGCTGGTCAGTCAACCATTCACTGCCTCAAGAGAAGCAGAAAAGATAGGTACTCCTGCCCTCCCTCACATTAGAAGGTTGACTATGAGCCAGTAAAGTCTCAGTATAGCCTCTTCCTTAGCACAATCACACTCTTTGAACTCAAAGATCGCTTCCCTTATATCAGAAATTAAACAACTTTTTCCTGGGAGAGAATGACACAAATTTTTAGATCTTATATTGTTTCTAAATCCATCTGTCTACAGCAAAAAGCAAAAAAAAAATAGGCTTAATTCGATTTGGACATTCAATTCTTGCCTTTCAATAGAATGATCACTGAGATTTGGGAAATTATCTGTACTAGCTCATGTATCACCTAGTAACTTGTCCCTGACATGCACTTAACAGTATAAATAACTACAAAACGTACAAAATTCATTAGGGAACTGTTTGGGGGCATTGGACATCAGAAGGTGCAGAATTGCAATCCCTGAGAGAAGGAAATTATGAGATGAAACCACTGTTTCCCACAGCATGCTGCCTGGGGGCATGATCCAGATGGTGGTATATGGAGTTGGAACCTAAATGAACACAGATGCTTTAATGAGTTTAGGAGACTGGAGTTTTCAGCTGCTGAAGCACTTCAAATTTGCAGGTCTTATCTGGAGAGAGGGGAGCTCTTGTCTGAGGCTGAGGGCAAGACTCCATGAAGCCTATGATGGAGGAGGTGCAGGGGGAAGAATGCAGAAACCTTGCTGAACATTTTAGGTATTAAGTTCAGATGACAGATAGGGCAGGTGTTAGGGATAGAGTACTCTGTCTTAGAACTAAATTCAAAACTGATACTTACCCACCCTCAGAAAGAATGAAAGCAAGCCAGACAGGCCCAAAAGATCCAATAGTAATTTAACTAGTTGCCAAAACAAAACTGAACAACCTTTATGGAATATGAAAAAGTCTAAATTTCTTTAAAGATTTTATTTTTGTTATTTGAAAGAGAGATATTGAGAGAGAGAGAGTGGGGGAGGGGGCAGAGGGAGAAGCAGACCCCACTGCACAGGGAGCCCGAAGTGGGTCTCCATTCCAGAACCCTAAGATCATGACCTAAGCTGAAGGCAGATGCTTAACCGACTGAGCCTCCCAGGCACCCCGACAAAGTCTAAATTTTAAGTAATATATTATTCATAATGTACTACACAAAACAAAAAAATTCTGGATGTACCAAGAAGCACAAAAGGGTGAACACAAAAATCAAGAAAAAACATCAATTAATAGAAACTTACCTCAAGATTCCTAAGTTGTTGGAATTAGCAGAAAAAATTGAAAAAAATGCCCAAGTCCCCCTCCTCTCCTGCACTCACTATCGCAACCATCTCCACTGATCTGTGTGAGTCTATGAGGTTTGTTTAAAAACTTGCTCAATGTTACACAGCCAGTGTTGGAGCCAGGATTTGAACCCAGAGATTTTTTTCCACTGTGAGGTTGCTCTACTGATTATTAGTATTATTATCAGTGATTAATAGTATTAGTGATAATTTTTAATGCACGAATCTCATCCACAATTAGGAATTTTCAAAATAAATATAAAAAATAATAAGAAAATTTAAAAATTTTAAAAAGGGAGTTTTCAAAATAGTTCCCTCATTTTACATGATATTAAATGAAATAAGAATAGAATAAAATTTATTTTACATAAATATTTTATAAGTTTATTTTTAGTGCAAGCCTATAAAGAGAAAGAGAGAGAGAATGGACATGTGATTTAGGGAGACCCCTTTTTCTTTCACAGTGTTGTTTGTCCCTTTGCCTCTATTTTTTTCCCAGTGAGCCTGAAATGAAGACGTGGAGTTCAGACTTTTGCCTGGTGAGGGCGCTCTGAAGATTTCTGACATGAATACTGGCTTCAAATGACTGGCATGACCTGGTGCAAACTGGCACTGTGGTCCATGTATCACCCCATGTGTGGATTTACACACTCAGTTTTACAGGTCTTTACTATGTGGAAGCATCCCCCAAATATAGAAGAGACAAGATGGGGCCACACAGTGTCAATTACACCATGTGAGACAAATGAGTCTATACCCAGCTTATATGTCTTGACACACATCACCTTAATTTCCAGCAAACTCTGCTCTCTCTGGAACCAGGCTGTGATTCAGCAGTACCTACAAGGCCATACTAATGAAGATTAAAAAAATCAAAAGCTTTTACAAAATATCTAAGTGCAATATCTCCTACAAATTAATGTCCTTTCCAGGGGACTCTGTGAAAAATGTAATATGCACACCTTGATCCCTCAAAGGAAATTTGGTAAGGTGAACACCCTCTCCAACTGTCCTTACAAGAAATGAAAGAGAAATATGGCAGGAGAATCATGAGAATCACTAAACCATCTTCACTGCCCTGTGACAGTTCCCCTTCCCCCACATAAACAATAACCTTCCCTGCAGGGACCTTCCAGGAACCTGGGTGACTATGGTAAAGAAAAGAGCACAGATCTGAGAAATGACATTAAGTAGTAACATAAGTAGTGACAATAATAACTAACATTTATTGACCACATACTACATTTGAGGTGTTTTAATATGGGCTTTACATGGACCTTTTCCCTTAATTCTCCTGACCACACTGTGAGTTAGGTTATTACTGAAATTTCACGAAGGAAGCATCTGGGATTGAAAAAGCAAAAGCAATTCTCCTGGCTGGAACATGGGGCACCTAGGACTTGGACCCAGATCTCTTTGCAGCACCCTCATTCTTTTTTTTTTATTTATTTATTTTCAGAAAAACATTATTCATTATTTTTTCACCACACCCAGTGCTCCATGCAAGCCGTGCCCTCTATAATACCCACCACCTGGTATCCCAACCTCCCACGCCCCCGCCACTTCAATCCCCTCAGATTGTTTTTCAGAGTCCATAGTCTCTCATGGTTCACCTCACCTTCCAATTTACCCAAATTCCCTACTCCTCTCTAACGCCCCATGTCCTCCATGCTATTTGTTATGCTCCACAAATAAGTGAAACCATATGATAATTGACTCTCTCTGCTTGACTTATTTCACTCAGCATAATCTCTTCCAGTCCCGTCCATGTTGCTACAAAAGTTGGGTATTCATCCTTTCTGATGGAGGCATAATACTCCATAGTGTATATGGACCACATCTTCCTTATCCATTCATCCGTTGAAGGGCATCTTGGTTCTTTCCATAGTTTGGCGACTGTGGCCATTGCAGCACCCTCATTCTTAATGATATGCCAGTGTTTCCTGAACATCAGTTATCATCTGTTCACCACCTTTACCCATTTTGCCATGTGTGATCATGGTAAATATACTATTGTAATACCAGATGCCTCCAATGTACATAACATTTCACTTGCATGTACTATATCTTTGCTAAGAATTTTAATTTATTAATCTCATTTTCTCTTAAACCATCATACATCAATAAATATATTTTAAATTAAACTTTATATCATTACAATAAATGAAAATCCCTCATTGCTTTTCATAAATTGCAAGTCACCATAAAAATTGAAGTGAGACAAAATGTACCATTTAAAAAATGACTTATGCCAGTCAGAATGGCTAAAATTAATAACTCAGGAAACAACAGATGTTAGCCAGGATGAGGAGTAAGGGGAACCCTCTTACATTTCTGATGGGAATGCAACCTGGTAAAGCCATTCTGGAAAACAGTATTGAGGTCCCTCAGAAAGTTAAAAATAGAGCTACCCTATGACCCAGCAATTGCACTACTAGGTATTTACCCAAAGGATACAAACAGTGATCTGAAGGGGTACTTGCGCTGGAATGTTTATGGCAGCAATGTCCACAATAGCCAAACTATGGAAAAAGCCCAAATGTCCATCAACAGATGAATGGAAAAAGAAGACATCACACACACACACACACACACACACACACACACAAATATATATATATATATTACTCAGCCATCAAAAAGAATAGGATATTGCCATTTGCCATGACATGGATGGACCTAGAGGGTACTATGCTAAGTGAAATAAGTCAGTCAAAGAAAGACAATTATCATGATTTCACTCACGTGTGGAATTTAAGAAACAAAACAGAGAATCATAGGAGAAGGGAAGGAAAAATAAAACAAGTGGAAATCAGAGAGGGAGACAAATCATAAAAGACTTTTAACTTTAGGAAACAAAACAGGTTTGCTGGAGGGGAGGTAGATGGGAAGATGGCATAACTGGGTGATGGGCATTAAGGAGGCACTTGATGTAAAGAGCACTGGGTATGATATGCAACTAAGGAATCACTAACCTTTACCCCTGAAATTAATAATACACTGTATGCTAATTAATTGAATTTAAATAAACAAAAATAAAATTAAATTGGTAAATAAATACAATTTTTTAAATGACCAAATATGTATTAACATTTTCATCTTTGTGAAAGTTCTTTAATTTCTTTAGCCCTTTTTATTCTTTTGAATAATTTTCTCTGTTTGGTCTTATTTACTAAACCATATTGGACATTACTGTGGTATAAAAGAGTGTGCCATATGATTCTTCAGCCATCAGCCCTACTCCTAGAGCCCCACCAAGCTCAGTTCTGGAGATTGCCAAAATGCTTAAGCCTCAGTTGAGCCTCTTCCTTCTCCCAGGTTTTGATCTCTGAACTCAGATACTTAATCAGATACAATAAAAAACAAATACACTTCTTTTTTTTTTTCAGAGAGAGAAAGAACAGCACCTTCAGCAGCAGCATTGTCTGAAAATCAAACTGTGGAAAATATTTGGGGGGCATATATCATCTTGTGGATTTCATCAAATCTACCTTTGAAAAAAATCAATTTCTATCTAAAGTCCTTCCAAATTTCTCCGAGTTCATTGTGGCAGAAGTAAAGGAAGAAAGAAAGGCAGGGTGGGTAGGAAGGGGAAGAGTGGTCCTGGGAAATTTTAATTTGATAAGAAGTCTGAAAGATAATATCTAATCCTCAAATATTCATCCACCAATCATTTTACTCTACCAAATGTTCCCACTAGTCCCTTTTTTGAGAAGAAGACCTGGAGAGGGAAAAAAAAAACCATCCAACCTAAGCCATCAACATTTCCATTAATCCTCAAGGCTCAAAAAGGTGAAGTAACTTGCCCAAGCTCACTTAGCCAGTAGTGGTGATTTTTTTGGCCAGAAAATCCGAACTGTTTTTTCATCACAGTCATTTTCTTATTCACAAGTCCTTGCACGCTAATCCTTTTTGAAAATGTTAACTTTTTTTTCCAATTTATTTATTTTCAGAAAAACATTATTCATTATTTTTTCACCACACCCAGTGCTCCATGCAAGCCGTGCCCTCTATAATACCCCCCACCTGGTACCCCAACCTCCCACCCTCCCCGCCACTTCAAACCCCTCAGATTGTTTTTCAGAGTCCATAGTCTCTCATGGTTCACCTCCCCTTCCAATTTACCCAAATTCCCTACTCCTCTCTAACGCCCCTTGTCCTCCATGCTATTTGTTATGCTCCACAAATAAGTGAAACCATATGATAATTGACTCTCTCTGCTTGACTTATTTCACTCAGCATAATCTCTTCCAGTCCCGTCCATGTTGCTACAAAAGATACGTCTCCAAAGGCAAAGGAAACAAAAGCAAAAAAAAAAAAAAAAAAAAAAAAAAAAAAACTTCTGGGACTTCATCAAAATCAAAAGCTTCTGCACAGCAAAGGAAACAGTCAAAAAAAAAAAAAAAAAAGAGGCAACCCACGGAATGGGAGAAGATATTTGCAAATGACAGTACAGACAAAAGGTTGATATCCAGGATCTATAATGAACTCCTTCATCATCACTAGCCATCAGGGAGATTCAAATTAAAACCACATTGAGATATCACCTTACACCAGTTAGAATGGCCAAAATTAGCAAGACAGAAAACAACATGTGTTGGAGAGGATGTGGAGAAAGGGGAACCCTCTTACACTGTTGGTGGGAATGCAAGTTGGTGCAGCCTCTTTGGAGAACAGTGTGGAGATTCCTCAAGAAATTAAAAATAGAGCTTCCCTATGACCCTGCAATTGCACTCCTGGGTATTTACCCCAAAGATACAGATGTCGTGAAAAGAAGGGCCATCTGTACCCCAATGTTTATAGCAGCAATGGCCACAGTCGCCAAACTATGGAAAGAAACAAGATGCCCTTCAACGGATGAATGGATAAGGAAGATGTGGTCCATATACACTATGGAGTATTATGCCTCCATCAGAAAGGATGAAAATGTTAACTTTTGAGACTCTTATGAGATATTCAACTGGCAACATCAGGTAAGCATTTGGATCAAAGCATATGAGTTCATGGAGGAGTTTTGAAATAAAGATAAAGTTTGAAAATCATAGATATAAAGACGTTTCAGTTCTATTCTTTGGCCATGTCTTACCAAAGACCCCAAGCAGACAAGCAGCAAAGAGAAAACAGGCAACTGACAAAAGAGTTTGCTATGCAACACATGAGAAAAGCTAAACAAAACTGATTTGGTTCTGTCACTCCAATGTTGTGGTCCCAGCAGAGAGTTTCCTTAAGCAGAAAAAAAAGAAAGAGAAAGTAAGAATGGAAAAAATTCTAGAGAGATCTGCTGTCGACTTGGAAAAGTACAAGTCTATTGTTAGATATGAACATATCACAGTCATTTATCATTCTGTGATTTAAGCAAACAAATATATTCTTGTCTCATCCTGGCAGTACAGCATCATTTTGGTCTTGAGTTTGCTCTTGACTTGTCCCTTATCATGGGATGAGGAATCTGGAGCTAAAAGAGGGGTGCCCACTTAGAGACATTGGGTAATAATTCAGTGAACGTGGATATGAGGAATTTATTATTGTTACTTTATGGAAGTAGTCTTGAGTGGAAAAGTAATAAGAATAATTTTAAGTTATGATACATGCTACTGCATAATTGCCTTCCTGAAATAATTTATTGGTTTACCTTCCCAATAGTAATGCATAAAAATGCCTGTTGACTATCTCCTTACCAAAACTGGATCTTCCCTCATTTTTAAATGTTTAAAATTTGATTTAATTCTTTTTACAAGAGAATGGATTATTCTTTCCAAGAGAAGTGGTAGAATCTAAAAAATTTAGTGAATTTGGTGGTCTACTTCACCGACAAAAGAAAAAAAAGGCCACCACAAAAGATTAATGCAAATTCTAGGTTGTACAAAAAGCTGTAAAGAAACTACACAGTAATGGAGACCATGGCAGCAAGTGAAAAATCAACACATCTTGCTAATGAAAATCTCTTACAAGTTTGTTAATAGTGTGAATGATCTCAGAAGCACCTTTTGTAGTCATGTTTTCCAATTTTGACCAGTCCACATTTCACATTCAAAATACTTCTCAACACAGAAAAATAAGTTATTTTTCATACAAATGACTAATAGGTATATGAAAAAATGTTCCTCATCATTAGCCATCAGGGAAATTCAAATCAAAACCACACTGAGGGCTCTCTACTCGGTTCCACTCTCTACTCGGTACTTGGTGATCACAGCTTTGTAATAAAGCTTGAAATCAGGTAAGGTGATGCCGCCAGCTTTATTTTTGTTTTTCAACATTTCCTTAGCGATTCGGGGTCTCTTCTGATTCCATACAAATTTTAGGATTATTTGCTCCAGCTCTTTGAAGAATGCCGGTGGAATTTTGATCAGAATGGCATTAAAAGTATAGATTGCTCTAGGCAGTATAGACATTTTAACAATGTTTATTCTTCCGATCCAAGAGCATGGAATGGTCTTCCATCTTTTTGTGTCTTCTTCAATTTCTTTCATGAGTGCTCTGTAGTTCCTCAAGTGTAGATTCTTTACCTCTTTAGTTAGGTTTATTCCCAGGTATCTTATGGTTCTTGGTGCTATAGTAAATGGAATCGATTCTCTAATTTCCCTTTCTGTATTTTCATTGTTAGTGTATAAGAAAGCCACTGATTTCTGCACATTAACTTTGTATCCTGCCACGCTGCTGAATTGCTGTATGAGTTTTAGTAGTTTGGGGGTGGAGTCTTTTGGGTTTTCCATATAAAGAATCATGTCATCTGCGAAGAGAGAGAGTTTGACTTCTTCATTACCAATTTGGATACCTTTTATTTCTCTCTGTTGTCTGATTGCTGTTGCTAGGACTTCTAATACTATGTTGAACAAGAATGGTGAAAGTGGGCATCCTTGTCTTGTTCCTGATCTCAATGGGAAGGCTGCAAGCTTTTTCCCATTGAAGATGATATTTTCTGTGGGTCTTTCATAGATAGATTTGATGAGGTTCAGGAATGTTCCCTCTATCCCTATACTTTGAAGCGTTTTAATCAGGAACGGATGTTGGATTTTGTCAAATGCTTTTTCTGCATCAATTGAGAGGACCATGAGCCCTGATATGGACCCTCAACTCTATGGTCAATTAATCTTCGACAAAACAGGAAAAAATATACAGTGGAAAAAAGACAGTCTCTTCAATAAATGGTGCTGGGAAAACTGGACAGCTATATGTAGAAGAATGAAACTCGACCATTCTCTTACACCGTACACAAAGATAAACTCAAAATGGATAAAAGACCTCAACGTGAGACAGGAATCCATCAGAATCCTGGAGGAGAACATAGGCTGTAATCTCTTTGATATCAGCCACAGTAACTTCTTTCAAGCTATGTCTCCAAAGGCAAATGAAACAAAAGCGAAAATAAACTTCTGGGACTTCATCAAAATCAAAAGCTTCTGCACAGCAAAGGAAACAGTCAAAAAAACAAAGAGGCAACCCACGGAATGGGAGAAGATATTTGCAAATGACAGTACAGACAAAAGGTTGATATCCAGGATCTATAATGAACTCCTCAAACTCAACCCACACGAAACAGACAAACACATCAAAAAATGGGCAGAAGATATGAACAGACACTTCTCCAATCAAGAAATACAAATGGCTATCAGACACATGAAAAAATGCTCATCATCATTAGCCCTCAGGGAGATTCAAATTAAAACCACATTGAGATATCACCTTACACCAGTTAGAATGGCCAAAATTAACAAAACAGGAAACAACATGTTTTGGAGAGGATGTGGAGAAAGGGGTACCCTCTTCCACTGTTGGTGGGAATGCAAGTTGGTGCAGCCTCTTTGGAGAACAGTGTGGAGATTCCTCAAGAAATTAAAAATAGAGCTTCCCTACGACCCTGCAATTGCACTCCTGGGTATTTACCCCAAAGATACAGATGTCGTGAAAAGAAGGGCCATCTGTACCCCAATGTTTATAGCAGCAATGGCCACAGTCGCCAAACTATGGAAAGAACCAAGATGCCCTTCAACGGATGAATGGATAAGGAAGATGTGTTCCATATACACTATGGAGTATTATGCCTCCATCAGAAAGGACGAATATCCAACTTTTGTAGCAACATGGACGGGACTGGAAGAGATTATGCTGAGTGAAATCAGTCAAGCAGAGAGAGCCAATTATCATATGGTTTCACTCATTTGTGGAGCATAACCAATAGCATGGAGGACAAGGGGCGTAGAGAGGAGTAGGGAATTTGGGTAAATTGGAA
The DNA here is from genome assembly GCF_020171115.1 of Neogale vison. Classification (NCBI taxonomy): domain Eukaryota; kingdom Metazoa; phylum Chordata; class Mammalia; order Carnivora; family Mustelidae; genus Neogale; species Neogale vison. The sequence goes on along the minus strand of NC_058105.1, from coordinate 86,250,019 downwards.
GGGGAGGTGAACCATGAGAGACTATGGACTCTGAAAAACAGTCTGAGGGGTTTGAAGTGGCGGGGGGGTGGGAGGTTGGGGTACCAGGTGGTGGGTATTATAGAGGGCACAGCTTGCATGGAGCACTGGGTGTGGTGAAAAAATAATGAATACTGTTTTTCTGAAAATAAATAAATTGGAAAAAAAAACCACACTGAGGGGGCACCTGGGTGGCTCAATTGGTTAAGCCTCTGCCTTGGCTCAGGTCATGGTCTCAGGGTCCTGAGATCGAGCCCCGTGTCAGGCTTTCTGCTCAGCAGGGAGCCTGCTTCCCCCTTTCTCTCTACCTGTCTCTCTGCCTACTTGTGATCTCTCTCTGTCAAATAAATAAACAAAATCCTTAAAAAAAACCCACACTGAGATACCACCTTACAGCAGCTAGAATGACAAAAATGAACAAGGGAAGAAACAACAAATGCCGTGAGAGGATATGGAGAAATGGGAACCCTCTTACACTGTTGATGGGAATTAAAGTTGGTGCAGCCACTTTGGAAAGCAGTGTGGAGATTCCTCAAAAAATTAAAAATAGAGCTACCCTATGACCCAGCAATTGCACTACTGGGCATTTACCCCAAAGATACAGATGTAGTGAAAAAAAAGCCCATAAGTACCTCAGTGTTCATAGCAGCAATGGCCACAATAGCCAAACTGTAGAAAGATCCATGATGCCCTTCAGCAGATGAATGGATAAATAAGATATGGTCCGTATAATACAATGGAATATTACTCAGCCAGCAGCAAGGATGAATACCCAACCTTTGCATCAACATGAACAGGACTGGGGGAGATTATGCTGAGTGAGATAAGTAAAGCAGAGAAAGACAATTATCATATGCTTTCACTTACTTGTGGAACATAAGGAATAACATGGAGGACATTAGGAGAAGGAAAGGAAAAGTGAATTGGAAAGGAAAGGAAAAGTGAATCAGAGGGGGAGACAAACCATGAGAGACTGTGAATTCTGAGAAACAAACAAACTGAGGGTTTTGGAGGGGAGGAGGTGGAGGGATGGGTGAGCCTGGTGGTGGGTATTAAGGAGGGCATGAATTACGTGAAACACTGGGTGTTATATGTAAACAATGCATCTTGGAACACTACATCAAAAGCTAATGTATTGTATGGTAACTAACATAACACAATTTTAAAAGTTACATAAAAAAAGAAAAAGAAGTCATGTTTCTGATTCTGTAACTTTCAAATGATCTACATCTGTGAATTCTGAGAAGCAATACATCCCTTAGACTCAGGAAACAAGCCCTACCCTGGCTTTATTCTAGCCCTGTCCCTCACAAAGGAATGAGAAACCTGGGGTAAAAGAGAGGTGCCCACCCAGAGCCCATACTCTCCTTCTATAGCATATTCCAAGTACCTAGAACCCTGGAATTCCCTGCCCAAATGATCTCAAGGCAGCCTTCAGGGCCTTTTTCCAAGTTTGTCCACCGGAAGATAAACTGCAATGTAACAGTGTGTCCTGCAGGTTCATCTAGGGACAATTTTTTATGTTGGCAGTGGTGAATGTGAATGTGTCTTAGACCTGGAGGGCTAAGGTGTCTATGGTATCTACATGCACTCACATGAGAACCCTTGTGCTGAGGAACAGAGATTGACATGGGGAGATAACCAGTGCAAGGGATGGGCCAGGGAACACCAATTTTCTTATTTTCCTATACCATACAAATATTAGGAGGATATCTGCTGATTTGCATCAAAATTCTCTTTAAATCTACACATAAATAAAGCTAATTTTTCCTGTTCTCTCAGCAACTCCAATAAAGAGACAAAATATGTAATTTTACACACTATTCATCCTGTAAGTTCAATATGCATAGCATTAATTTTTTTCCAAAAGTTAGATTTATATTTGTAAATATTTGTTTCCATTCAGAACACAATTTTTTTTTTATTTAACTTCTTTTCAGTGTGACAGAATTCATTGTTTATGCACCACACTCAGTGCTCCATGCAATACGTGCCCTCCACAATACCCACGACCAGGCTTCCCCAACCTCCCACCCCCACCCCTTCAAAACCCTCAGATTGTTTTTCAGAGTCCATAGTCTCTCATGATTCATCTCTCCCTCCAATTTCCCTCAACTTCCTTCTCCTCTCCATCTCCCCATGTCCTCCATGTTATTTCTTATGCTCCACAAATAAGTGAAACCATATGATAATTGACTCTCTCTGCTTGATTTATTTCACTCAGCATAATCTCTTCCAGTCCCATCCATGTTGATACAAAAGTTGGGTATTCATCCTTTCTGATGGAGGCATAACACTCCATAGTGTATATGGACCACATCTTCCTTATCCATTCGTCCGTTAAGGGCATCTTGGTTCTTTCCACAGTTTGGTGACCATGGCCATTGCTGCTATAAACATGAGGGTACAGATGGTTCTTCTTTTCACTACATCGGTATCCTTGGGGTAAATACCCAGGAGTGCAATTGCAGGGTCATAGGGAAGCTCTATTTTTAATTTCTTGAGGAATCTCCACACTGTTCTCCAAAGAGGCTGCACCAACTTGCATTCCCACCAACAGTGTAAGAGGGTTCCCCTTTCTCCACATCCTCTCCAACACATGTTGTTTTCTGTCTTGCTAATTTTGGCCATTCTAATTGGTGTAAGGTGGTATCTCAATGTGATTTTAATTTGAATCTCCCTGATGGCTAGTGAGGATGAACATTTTTTCATGTGTCTGATAGCCATTTGTATGTCTTCATTGGAGAAGTGTCTGCAGAACACAATTTCTGTTAAACATATTTGTCATTTGTCTAAAGGGCTTTGATGCTAGGACTTCTTTTTTCATTTAATATATGCAGAAGATAAGGTCATTGAACTCTCTCGACTGTCATTCTATTCTCTTTCTAGTGTGTCTTCTTCCAGATTCTCTGGATTAATTGTTTTTTTTCTATTAAAAGCATTTGCATAATATCAGAAGGCTGAAGTTTGTTGGAGGCCATATTATTTTAGGCTTTTGTTGTCATTTGATCAAAATGGTGTTGTGAATATGTTAGTATCCAAGCTCTAACATGATGGATGTCAATAAGTTAGTTTCAGTGCCAGGGGACAGATTCTGAAATTAATTTCTAGAGTTCATCCTAGAGTACAATCCTTTAGCTTTTCCAAGAATTTTGATGACTTCTAAAGATTTTATGTATTTATTTATTTGACAGATATCACAAGTAGGCAGAGAGGTAGGCAGAGAGAAAAGGGGGGAAGCAGGCTCCCTGCTAAGCAGAGAGCTCAATGCAGGGCTCGATCCCAGAACCCTGGGATTATGGCCTGAGCTTACCCCACTGAACCACCCAGGTGCCCCAATTTTGATGACTCCTAATACTCAGTATTAAATCCCATTCATAACTGGTTGGAAAAACACAGTTTTTTTTTATTTCAGCTGGCTTCCTCTTTCTGCTTTTGTCAATGTCCTATAGGAAATATGAATTCATAAGAAGTGACTATGGTTATAAAGAGGCAGTCTTAGCAGTAGACAGGTCTCTGGTTCCAATATTTTCTTAAGTAACACCGATAAAGTCTTCTCTGGAAGACAATGTGCATTAACCTAAAGGCAAAAATCAGACCGGCTTCCCATCCAAGTCTCTTATTTTCAGATACCCACAAGTTATTCTCTACCAAGAGGAAAAAGTAAAAGTGGGCAAAGGACAAATACAGTAAATAAATATTGGAATTTTTCAGCACTGAAAAACAAGACTAGCAGAAACACTTATAGAAGGGTGAAGTAAAAATCTTGAAAAAGCTACTTCACCATAAAACCAACGAGATTGTGTCAAAAAATTATCACAGTCAAATTTTTGAGAACTCTGGAAATGAAATATAGGCACGCAAAAATCTGTGGAGTGAAAAAAAGATCTGTGGAGTGTTTTTGCAAGTATCATGGTCAAATCTCATTAGGAGAAGAATAGAATATGAATTTGATAAAGGTCATTTAGAAAAACTGTCAGCAAACATCAAACTTAATGGTAAAGATTGAATTATTTTCCTGTAAGATCAGGAACAAGGCAAAGATTTCCATTCTTGCCACTTTGAATAAAAATTGTACTGAAGTTTCTAGCCAGGGCAATGAAGGAAGAAAATAAAAGGTATCCAGATAGAAAAGGAAGAAGCAAAACTATTCATAGATGACATGGCCTTGTATATAGATAATGTTAATAAATCCACATACCAAAAAAAAGCTGTTATAACTTTCTGAAAGTTTGTAGGACATAAACAAGAACTAATTGTATTTCTACACAGCAACAATGAACAATCCAAAAATGAAATTAATTACACAATTTCATTTAAAATAGTATCAAAATAACAACACGGTGGGTTAAATTTAACAAGAGAAACACAAGACATGTGTTTCTACTACAAAACAAAGAAGAAGTAAATAAATGGGAAGACACCCCATGTTCATGGGTCAGAAGATGATAATATTCCAGGGCGCCTGGGTGGCTCAGTGGGTTAAGCCGCTGCCTTCGGCTCAGGTCATGATCCCAGGGTCCTGGGATCAAGTCCCGCATTGGGCTCTCTGCTGGGTGGAGAGCCTGCTTTCCTCTCTCTCTCTCTGCCTGCCTCTCTGCCTATTTGTGATCTCTGTCTGTCAAATAAATAAATAAATAAATAATCTTTAAAAAAAAAAGATGATAATATTCCTCAAACTGATCTACAAACTCAATGATATGCCTATCAAAATTCCAATTGCTTTCCTTTTTTTAAAAAAGATATTATTTATTTATTTATTTGACAGAGAGACAGATCACAAGTAGGCAGAGAGGCAGGCAGAGAGAGATAGGGAAGCAGGCTCCCTGCTGAGCAGAGAGATCGATGCGGGACTCGATCCCAGGACCCTGAGACCATGACCTGAGCTGAAGGCAGAGGCTTAACCCACTGAGCCACCCAGGTGCCCCTGCTTTCCTTTTCTTAGGGAAAGAGAGAGAGAGGAGAAAGAGAGCAGGGGAGGAGAAGAGAGGGAGAGAGAGAATCTTAAGCAGGCTCAATACCCAGTGTGAAGCCCTATATGGGGCTCAATCTTACAAACCTGAGATCATGATCTGAACTGAAATCAAGAGTCTGATGCTTAACCAACTGAGTCACCCAGACACCCCCCCACCACAACTGCTTTTCTAAGAGAGAAATTGGTAAACTAATTGTAAAACCCACATGGAAATATAAATGACCCAGAAGAGTGTAGACAATATTGCAAAAGAAGAATGTACTTGGAAGACACACACTTCTTAATTTCAGAATGTACTATAAAGCTACAGTAATCAAAATTGTGTGGTACTGGCAAAAGGATAGACATGGAGCTAAATGCAGAGGAACTGAGAGTTCACACAGAAACCCTTACATTTATGGTCAATTGCTTTTTGACAGAGTGCCAAAACTTTTCAATAGAAAAAGAATAGCCTTTTTAACAAATGGTGCTTAAATAACTGGATTTACTGAACACCTGGGTGGCTCAGCAGGGAGCCTGCCTCCTCCTCCTCCTCTCTCTCTGCCTGCCTCTCTGCCTACTTGTGATCTGTCTGTCAAATAAATAAAAATATTTAAAAAGAAAAACAAAACAAAAAAACTGGATTTACCTACACATAAAAGAATGGAGTTTGGGGGGTAGGGAGAGTGTGGGTGGGTTATGGACATTGGGGAGGGTATGTGCTATGGTGAATGTTGTGAAGTGTGTAAACCTGGAGATTCACAGACCTGTACCCCTGGGGCTAATAATACATTATATGTTAATAAAAAATTAAAAATTAAAAAACTAAAGGATTAAAAAAAGAATGAAGTTGGAACCCTAACTTACACCATAAACAAAAATTAACACAAATTAAATTGTAGGCATAAATGTAAGAGTTAAAATTATAAAACTCTTAGAAGAAAACAGGATGACAGCCAATAATATGTTGACAAGGATGTGGAAAAATTCAAGCCATCATATATCATTGGTAGGACTGTAAAATGATTCAACCGCTTTGGGAAAACAGTTTGGCAGTTACTAAAAATGTTAAACACAGTTAGTCTACAACCTAACAATTCCCCTCCTAGGTATCTATCCAAGACAATTGAAAACATTTGTTCACGCAAAAACTTGCACAGAAATGTTCATAGCAAAATATTTATGGTATCCCTTAAGTTAAATAGCCTAAATGTCCTTTAACTAATGAATAGATAAGCACAGTGTGTATATCTAAATAATAGAAAATTATTCAGCCATAGAGAAGAATGAAATACTGATATATGCTAAAACATGGATAAACCTCAAAATATTACACTAAGTGAAAAAAGCCAGGGACAAAAGGCCACATATTGTATAATTCCACTTACATGAAATATTCGTAATAAAAAAATCCACAGTGACAGAAAGTAGAATTGTGGTTGCCAATAACTGGAAGGAGAGGGTGAAGGAGAGTGACTGCAAATTGGTACAGTTTCTTTCTGAGGGGATAATAATGTTCTAAAATTAAATAGCCATGATAGTTGCATAATTCTTTGAATCTGCTAAAAACCATTGGATTGGACAGAATACATAAATTTTATGGTATGTGAACTATATCTCAACAAAGCTGTTCCATAAAAAAGTTCTAGATGAGATCTTTGATTGTACTTACATGCACATGGAATTAATGCAAGCAAAGCATCTGTTTTTGAGAGAATATTATTGCCAAAAATTCAGCAAAGCTGTCCTGCAAAAGCCAATGATTATCAAATTTCTAAAGCAGTCCCCAGAATCCCAGACCTAAACAAGGAGAAAATGCCTGAAAAAGCTGATGCAGTTCATAAAAAGAGCACCCTACCTAATGCTGACCTCCAATTTTTCCACAGTTCCATTATAGAAAACAATGTACACTATAGTTCCTCCAAGAGAACAGAATCAGAGGATTCCTTGTAGTTAACGAAGGAAATATCATCAATGCTAAGTTAAAGATTCTTGGTAATTTTTGCCTAACAGGATCTGATAATCCCTATGAACCAGTGACTGCTCTGTTTTCCATTTTTCCCTTTTCTAAGCAGGAGTCTACATTGCAGTTATAGCCTTTCTATTCTGACATTATAATACATAATGTATCGGGGTATCATTTAGTATAGAGGTTGCCAGACCACTGGTGGAGAATGCTCATCATCTAGAGAACCTGGAATTCTACCTGTATAGAATAACTGAAAGTGGCTTTGAGTTGCTTTCTCTGGGTAGGTGGTAAGTAGTTCTATATATTGGAGGAGATGTGTACATGGATATGTGGGTGACAAAGGGGGTTGACTATGAAAGACACTGCTTGCCATTTCTCTAATATCAATTTTCTTTACTTTATAAGAGTAAACATCTTAAGATGCATGATGGCAGAGAAGTAGGAGACCCTGTTTGAACTGGTCCCCTAAAGTGAGCTAATTATCTACCAGAACACGCTGAACACCCATAAAATCAGCCTGAGATGTAGGGTTATACACTTCTGGATCTCTACAGGGGCAGAAGATGCCAGTCAAGAGGTAAAGCATACTGGGAACGATTGGACTGATATCAGAGAATAAACAGAAGGGGGAGGGAGCCACCAGAAGTGACCCATTGGAAAGTAATATCCCAATTCAAATGTGCCCTGTGATTGGGGACCAGCATTATCTTGAAGTCTGGTTAAAAGCACTCAAAAAGGGCAAAAGATCTTAAGGGGCAACTGGTGGAATCAGGCGGTCACAGGCATGGGCCTAAACACATGGAACCAGGACTGCCAGAGTGAGGCTAAGCACCCCCACCCCTTCCAGGGGTTGCAGTGGCTTGCATCACAGCCACTCCCCGCACCAGCCTGCACTCCCTAGAACTTTTGTGCACTGCTCCCCACTGGCACTGAGAAAGCTCCATCCTGGAACTAGCCGGTGGTCTCTAGGACCAGCTGAGGGTCTGGACTCTCCCAGCCTCAGTGCAATCACCCGAACTGGCTACCCGAGGTCTGCACTCAGGGCAAAGGCAACTACCAGAAGCAGACTCCATGGACCAATATCACTCCCAGTTTTGGCATGGGGACTGCAGAGACAAGCAGGCACTTAAGGCGACCCCTGAGACAGTGGCTGGGGACTTGCTCTGCCTGTGGGAGGTTGCACAGCTCAGCCGAACTTGCAGAGAGGGAGTGTGTGTGCTCTGGACCACACAGAGGGGAGTGGACTGAGGTTTCTCTCTGAGACTGAGGCCTGGGCACAGTTTGCTTTCCTCTAATACTTTGAAAATTGCAAAAAGCCACCAAAGGGGGAAAAAAATCTCCAAAGAACAAAAGCCTGAAAAACTGGTTTCCACAGAGCCCAGCCCCTTGATAGGGGACAGGAGGACTCAACCCAAGCAAGACAGACTGAAAAACAACATAGCGGTCCCATCCCCCAGAAAGCCAGCCAAAAGAATGAGAAGACAGCCACCATAGGGTCCCCATAAAACTGTAAAACCCCAATATCTGGGAAAACAATATATTAAGTTCCCAGTATTGTCCTAAAATGTGTATATTTCATAGATACAACTTTTCTTTTTAATTTACTCTCACTATTCTTGTTCCATTTCATCTTTTTAAAGCTACTTAACACTACAACTAAAGGTTTAGTACAACATATTCTATAACAACCTTTTAACTTGAACTTTTTTCATACACATACCTGTGTTTTTCTTTTTCTTTCTTTTTCTTTCTTTCTTTTCTTTCTTTTTCTTTCTTTTTAAATATATATTTAAAAAATATATATATATATATATAGATAACCTTCAGGATAATCCTCTTTCCCTAAAAAATACTACCCCTATATGTAAACCGCTTTAAATCTCCCTTTATCTCTGGAAAGTTGATTCCTTTAAAAAAGATATCAAGATACACCCAGGAAGAATCAAAATAAACTTTCTTGATCACATTGAGGATTCATAACCACCCTCCCAACAGTGTTTCTGTGTATGTGTTTTTGTTCCAGTATTATATAAATCTTATACTTGGGGTTTCATTTTTGCTGGGTACCTTCTTTTTCTTGACAATTACTTTTGTTGGTCTTTTTGTTTGTCCGTTTTTGTTTGTATACATTATAAATCTTACTTTTGGGGCCCATTCTGGCTGGGTCGGTCTCTCTCTCTCTCTCTCTCTTTTTCTTTTTTCTTTCTTTTTGGTGGTGACTTCCAATTGCTCAGAAGCATTCCAAGGTGCACTTGCCTGGATCACAGTTGATATATTCAGCTACAGATTCCCTCAACCAACTCTCACCAAACTGACTAGGAGGAGGAATGCCCAACAGAGGAAAAATCCAGACACTGTGCCCTCTCCATCAGAGCTATTGGATATGGACATAAAGAGTACATCAGAAAGGGAATTCAGGGTAACAATTATCCAGGCAATGGCTAGGTTGCAGAAAACCATTAATGACAACATGGAATCGATTAGGGCAGAAGTGAAAGCCAACCAGGAAGAAGTTAAAAATGCTATCAATGAGATCCAATCTAATCTAAACTCTCTAACAGCTAGGGCAATTAGTGATCTAGAAGACAAAATTATAGAGAAAAAAGCTCAGGAAGAGGCCTGGAACAAACAGCTTAGAAGCCATGAAAACAGAATTAGGGAAATAAATGATGCCATGAAACATTCCAACGTCAGAATTATTGGTATCCTTGAGGGGGAGCAGAAAGAAAGAAAACTAGAAGATAAAGTTGAACAAATTCTCCATGAAAATTTTCCCAATCTGGGGAATAGAACAAGCATTCGTGTCCTATAGCCAAAAAGATCACTCCCCAAGATCATAGAATCTAGCAAGACCTCAAAACAAATGATTGTAAAGCTATTGAATCATAATTTAAGATAGGACCTCTTGAGGGTGGGGAAAGATTCCTTACATACAGAAGAAGGTAGATCAGAATAACAGCAGACCTGGGGCACCTGGGTGGCTAAGCGGGTTAAAGCCTCTGCTTTCAGCTCAGGTCATGATCCCAGGATCCTGAGATTGAGCCCCACATTGAGCTCTCTGCTCAGCAGGGAGCCTGCTTCCTCCTCTCTCTGCCTGCTTCTCTGCGAACTTGTGATCTCTGTCTGTCAAATGAATAAATAAAATATTTTTTCCAATTTATTTATTTTTAGAAAAACAGTATTCATTATTTTTTCACCACACCCAGTGCTCCATGCAATCCGTGCCCTCTATAATACCCACCAACTGGTACCCCAACCTCCCACCCCCCCGCCACTTCAAACCCCTCAGATGGTTTTTCAGAGTCCATAGTCTCTCGTGGTTGACCTCCCCACCCAATTTACCCCAACTCCCTTCTCCTCTCTAACACCCCTTGTCCTCCATGCTATTTGTTATGCTCCACAAATAAGTGAAACCATATGATAATTGACTCTCTCTGCTTGATTTATTTCACTCAGCATAATCTCTTCCAGTCCCGTCCATGTTGCTACAAAAGTTGGGTATTCATCCTTTCTGATGGAGGCATAATACTCCATAGTGTATATGGACCACATCTTCCTTATCCATTCTTCTGTTGAAGGGAATCTTGGTTCTTTCCATAGTTTGGTGACCGTGGCCATTGCTGCTATAAACATTGGGGTACAGATGGCCCTTCTTTTCACTGCATCTGTATCTTTGGGGTAAATACCCAGGAGTGCAATGGCAGGGTCATAGGGAAGCTCTATTTTTAATTTCTTGAGGAATCTCCACATTGTTTTCCAAAGTGGCTTCACCAACTTGCATTACCACCAGCAGTGGAAGAGGATTCCCCTTTCTCCACATCCTCTCCAACACATGGTGTTTCCTGTCTTGCTAATTTTGGCCATTCTAACTGGTGTAAGGTGATATCTCAATGTGGTTTTAATTTGAACCTCCCTGAGGGCTAATGATGATGAACATTTTTTCATGTGTCTGATAGCCATTTGTATGTCTTGATTGGAGAAGTGTCTGTTCATATCTTCTGCCCATTCTTTGATATGTTTGCCTGTTTCATGTGTGTTGAGTTTGAGGAGTTCATTATAGATCCTGGATATCAATCTTTTATCTGTACTGTCATTTGCAAATATCTTCTCCCATTCCGTGGGTTGCCTCTTTGTTTTGTTGACTGTTTCCTTTGCTGTGCAGAAGCTTTTGATTTTGATGAAGTCCCAAAAGTTTATTTTCACTTTTGTTTCATTTGCCTTTGGAGACATATCTTGAAAGAAGTTGCTGTGGCTGATATCGAAGAGATTACTGCCTATGTTCTCCTCTAGGATTCTGATGAATTCCTGTCTCACGTTGAGGTCTTTTATCCATTTTGAGTTGATCTTTGTGTACGGTGTAAGAGAATGGTCGAGTTTCATTCTTCTACATATAGCTGTCCAGTTTTCCCAGCACCATTTATTGAAGAGACTGTCTTTTTTCCACTGTATATTTTTTCCTGTTTTGTTGAAGATTAATTGACCATAGAGTTGAGGGTCCATATCTGGGCTCTCTACTCTGTTCCAATGGTCTATGCGTCTCTTTTTATGCCAGTACCATGCTGTCTTGGTGATCACAGCTTTGTAATAAAGCTTGAAATCAGGTAACATGATGCCGCCAGCATTATTTTTGTTTTTCAACATTTCCTTAGGATTTGGGGCCTCTTCTGATTCCATACAAATTTTAGGATTATTTGCTCCAGCTCTTTGAAGAATGCTGGTGGAATTTTGATCGGAATGGCATTAAAAATATAGATTGCTCTAGGCAGTAGAGACATTTTAACAATGTTTATTCTTCCGATCCAAGAGCATGGAATGGTCTTCCATCTTTTTGTGTCTTCTTCAATTTCTTTCACGAGTGTTCTGTAGTTTCTCGAGTACAGATCCTTTACCTCTTTGGTTAGGTTTATTCCCAGGTATCTTATGGTTCTTGGTGCTATAGTAAATGGAATCGATTCTCTAATTTCCCTTTCTGTATTTTCATTGTTAGTGTATAAGAAAGCCACTGATTTCTGCACATTGACTTTGTTTCCTGCCACGTTGCTGAATTGCTGTATGAGCTCTAGTAGTTTGGGGGTGGAGTCTTTTGGGTTTTCCATATAAAGAATAAAATATTTTTTTAACAAAAGAATAATGGCAGACCTATCCAAAGAAATGTGGCAAGCCAGAAAGGGCTGGCAAGACATATTCAGGGAACTAAATGAGAAGAACATGCAACCAAGAATACTTTATCCAGCAAGGCTGACATTCAAAATGGATGGAGAGAAAAAGAGCTTCCAAGACCACCAAGTTTTAACAAAGTATGTGACCACCAAGCCAGCACTACAAGAAATATTAAAGGGGGTTCTATAAAAGAAGAAAGAACCCAAGAGTGTCATAGAACAGAAATGCACAGAGTAAAACTATAGAAAAAAGGACTTCACAGCCAACATGATGTCAATAAAAACGTATCTTTCAATAGTCACTCTCAACATGAATGGCCTAAATACTCCCACAAAATGGCACAGGGCTGCAGATTGGATAAAACGACAGGACCCATCCATATGTTGTATACAAGAGACCCATTTTGAACCTAAGGATACATCCAGACTGAAAGTGAATGGATGAAGAACCATCTTTCATGCCAATGGGCCTCAAAAGAAAGCTGTGGTAATGATTCTCATATCAGATAAATTAGATTTTAAACTAAGGACTGTAGTCAGATATACAGAAGGACACTACATCATTCTTTTTTATATATTTTTTATTTTTTATAAACATTTAATGTATTATTAGCCCCAGGGGTAAAGGTCTATGAATCGCCAGATTTACACACTTCACAGCACTCACCATAGCACATTCCCTCCCCAATATCCATAACTCCACCACCCTCTCCCAACCCCCCTCCCCCCAACAACCCTTAGTTTGTTTTGTGAGATTAAGTGTCTCTTATGGTTTGTCTCCCTCCCAATCCCATCTTGTTTCATTTATTCTTTTCCTACCCCCAAACCCCCGACATTGCATCTCCACTTCCTCATATCAGGGAATTCATATGATAGTTGTCTTCCTCCGGTTGACTCATCTCGCTAAGCATAATACCCTCCAGTTCCATGCACGTCATCGCAAATGGCAAGATTTCATTTCTTTTGATGGCTGCATAGTATTCCATTGTGTATATATAGTACTTCTTCTTTATCCATTCATCTGTTGATGGACAGCTAGGTTCTTTCCATAGTTTAGAAATTGTGGACATTGCTGCTATAAATGTTCAAGTGTACATGCCCCTTCAGATCACTGTATTTGTATCCTTAGGGTAAATAACCAGTAGTACAATTGCTGGGTCATAGGGTAGCTCTATTTTCAACTTTTTGAGGAACCTCCATGCTGTTTTCCAGAGTGACTACACCAGCTTGCATTTTGACCAACAGTGTAGGAGGGTTTCCCTTTCTCCACATCCTCACCAGCATTTGTCATTTCCTGACTTGTGAATTTTAGCCATTCTGACTGGTGCGAGGTGGTATCTCATTGTGGTTTTGATTTGTATTTCCCTGATGCCGAGTGATGTGGAGCACTTTTTCATGTGTCTGTTGGCCATCTGGATGTCTTCTTTGCAGAAATGTCTGTTCCTGTCCTCTGCCCATTTCTTGATTGGATTATTTGTTCTTTGGGTGTTGAGTTTGCTAAGCTCTTTATAGATTTTGGATACTGGCCTTTTATCTGATATGCCCTTTGCAAATATCTTCTCCCATTTGTTCAGTTGTCTTTTGGTTTTGTTAACTGTTTCCTTTTCTGTGCAAAAGCTTTTGATCTTGATGAAGTCTCAATAGTTCATTTTTGCCCTTTGCTTCCATTGCCTTTGGCAATGTTCCTAGGGAGTAGTTGCTGCAGCTGACATTGAAGAGGTTTCTGCCTTTGTTCTCCTCAATGATTTTGATGGATTCCTTTCTCACATTGAGGTCCTTCATCCATTTTGAGTCTATTTTCATGTGTGGTGTAAGGAAATGGTCCAGTTCCTTTTTTCTGCATGTGGCTGTCCAATGTTCCCAACACCATTTGTTGAAGAGACTGTTTTTTTCCCATTGGACATTCTTTCCTGCTTTGTCGAAGATTAGTTGACCACAGAGTTCAGGGTCTATTTCTGGGCTCTCTATTCTCTTCCATTGATCTGTGTGTCTATTTTTGTGCCAGTACCATACTGCCTTGATGTTAACAACTTTGTAATAGAGCTTGAAGTCTGGAATTGTGATGCCACCAACTTTGGCTTTCTTTTTCAATATTCCTTTGGCTATTTGAGGTCTTTTCTGGTTCCATATAAATTTTAGGATTGTTTGTTCCATTTCTTTGAAAAAATGGATTGTATTTTGATAGGAATTGCATTAAATGTGTAGATTGCTTTAGGTAGCATAAACATTTTCACAGTATTTTTTCTTCCAATCCATGAGCATGGAACATTTTTCCATTTCTTTGTGTCTTCCTCAGTTTCCTTCATGAGAACTTTATAGTTTCCTGAATATGGATTCTTTGCCTCCTTGTTTAGTTTTATTCCTAGGTACCTTGTGGTTTGGGGTGAAATTGAAAATGGGATGGACTCCTTAATTTCTCTTTCTTCTGTCTTATTGGTGTAAAGAAATGCAACTGATTTCTGTGCATTGATTTTATATCCTGACACTTTACTGAATTCCTGTACAAGTTCTAGAAGTTTGGAGTGGAGTCTTTTGGGTTTTCCACATATAGTATCATATCATCTGCAAAGAGTGATAGTTTGACTTCTTCTTTGCCAATTTGGATGTCTTTAATTTCTTTCTGTTGTCTTATTGCTGAGGCTAGGACTTCTAGTACTATGTTGATTAGCAGTGCTGATAATGGACATCCCTGCTGAGTTCCTGACCTGAGAAGAAAAGCTCTCCATTTTTCTCCATTGAGAATGATATTTGCAGTGGGTTTTTCATAGATAGCTTTGAGGATATTGAGGCATGTGCCCTCTATCCCTACACTTCGAAGAATTTTGATCAAGAAAGAATGCTTTACTTTGTCAATGCTTTTCCAGCATCTATTGAGAGTATCATATGGTTCTTGTTCTTTCTTTTATTAATGTATTGTATCACATTGATTGATTTGCAGATGTTGAACCAACCTTGCAGCCCTGGAATAAATCCCACTTGGTCGTGGTGAATAATCCTTGTAATGTACTGTTGAATCCTATTGGCTAGTATTTTGGTGAGAATTTTAGCATCTGTGTTCATCAAGGATATTGGTCTGTAATTCTCCTTTTTGATGGGATCCTTGTCTGGTTTTGGGATCAAGGTGATGCTGGCCTCATAAAATGAGTTTGGAAGTTTTCCTTCCATTTCTATTTTTTGGAACAGTTTCAGGAGAATAGGAATTAATTCTTCTTCTTTTTTTTTTGTAAATTTTACTGATTTTTTCCAATTTATTTATTTTCAGAAAAACATTATTCATTATTTCTTCACCACACCCAGTGCTCCATGCAAGCCGTGCCCTCTATAATACCCACCACCTGGTACCCCAACCTCCCACCCCCCCGCCACTTCAAACCCCTCAGACTGTTTTTCAGAGTCCATAGTCTCTCATGGTTCACCTCCCCTTCCAATTTACCCAAATTCCCTACTCCTCTCTAACGCCCCTTGTCCTCCATGCAAAAAATGGGCAGAAGATATGAACAGACACTTCTCCAATCAAGAAATACAAATGGCTATCAGACACATGAAAAAATGCTCATCATCATTAGCCCTCAGGGAGATTCAAATTAAAACCACATTGAGATATCACCTTACACCAGTTAGAATGGCCAAAATTAACAAAACAGGAAACAACATGTGTTGGAGAGGATGTGGAGAAAGGGGAACCCTTTTACACTGTTGGTAGGAATGCAAGTTGGTGCAGCCTCTTTGAAGAACAGTGTGGAGATTCCTCAAGAAATTAAAAATAGAGCTTCCCTATGACCCTGCAATTGCACTCCTGGGTATTTACCCCAAAGACACAGATGTTGTGAAAAGAAGGGCCATCTGTACCCCCAATGTTTATAGCAGCAATGGCCACAATCGCCAAACTATGGAAAGAACCAAGATGCCCTTCAACGGATGAATGGATAAGGAAGATGTGGTCCACATACACTATGGAGTATTATGCCTCCATCAGAAAGGATGAATACCCAACTTTTGTAGCAAATGGACGGGACTGGAAGAGATTATGCTGAGTGAAATAATTCAAGCAGAGAGAGTCAATGATCATATGGTTTCACTTATTTGTGGAGCATAACAAATAGCACGGAATTAATTCTTCTTTAAACGTTTGGTACAATTCCCCTGGGAAGCTCTCTGGCCCTGGGCTCTTGTTTCTTTGGAGATTATTGATGACTGTTTCAATCTACTTACTGGTTATGGGTCTGTTCATGTTTTCTATTTCTTCCTGCTTCAGTTGTGGTAGTTTATATGTCTCTAGGAATGTATCCATTTCTTCCTGATTGTAATTTTGCTGCGATAGATTTGCTCATAATACGGTCTTATAATTGTTTGCATTTCTTTGGTGTTGGTTGTGATCTCTCCCATTTAATTCATGATTTTATTTATTTGGGTCCTTTCTCTTTTCTTTTTGATAAGTCTGGCCAGGGTTTATCATTTTTATTAATTCTTTTAAAGAACCAGCTCCTAGTTTCATTTATTTGTTCTATTTTTTTTATTTCTATTTCATTGATTTCTGCTCTGATCTTTTTTTTTCCAAATTATTTATTTTAAGAAAAACAGTATTCATTATTTTTTCACCACACCCAGTGCTCCATGCAAGCTGTGCCCTCTATAATACCCATCACCTGGTACCCCAACCTCCCACCCCACCCCCACCACTTCAAACCCCTCAGATTGTTTTTCAGAGTCCATAGTCTCTCATGGTTCATCTCCCCTTCCAATTTACCCAAAAGCACATACCCTCCCCAATGTCCATAACCCTAACCCCCTTCTTCCAACCCCCCTCCCCCCAGCAACCCACAGTTTGTTTCGTGAGATTAAGAGTCACTTATGGTTTGTCTCCCTCCCTATACCATCTTGTTTCATGGGAATTTACCCTAAAGATACAAACGTAGTGATCCAAAGGGGCACGTGCACCCGAATGTTTATAGCAGCAATGTCCACAATAGCCAAACTATGGAAAGAACCTAGATGTCCATCAACAGATGAATGGATCAAGAAGATGTGGTATATATACACAATGGAATACTATGCAGCCATCAAAAGAAACGAAATCTTGCCATTTGCGACAACATGGATGGAACTAGAGCGTATCTGCTCTGATCTTTATTATTTCTTTTCTCCTGCTGGGTTTAGGTTTCCTTTGTTGTCCTTTCTCCAGCATCTTTAGTTGTAGTGTTAGGTTGTGTACTTGAGACCTTTCTTATTTCTTGAGAAAGGCTTGTATTGCTATATATTTTCTTCTCAGGACTGCCTTTCCTCTGTCCCCCAGGTTTTGAACAATTATGTTTTCATTATCATTTGTTTCCATAATTTTTTTCAATTTTTCTTTAATTTCCTGGTTGACCCATTCATTCTTTAGAAGTATGCTCTTTAGTCTTCATGTATTTGGGTTCTTTCCGAATTTCCTCTTGTGACTGAGTTTTAGCTTCAGAGCACTGTGGTCTGAAAATATGTAGGGAATAATCCCAATCTTTTGATACTGGTTGAGACCTGATTTATGACTCAGGATGTGATCTATTCTGGAGATTGTTCCATGTGCACTAAAGAAGAATGTTTATTCTGTTGCTTTAGGATGGAATGTTCTGAATATATCTGTGATGTCCATCTGGTCCAATGTGTCATTTAAGGCCTTTATTTCCTTGTTGATCTTTTGCTTGGATGATCTGTCCATTTCAGTGAGGGCAGTGTTAAAGGTCCCGTACTATTATTGTATTATTGTCGATGTGTTTCATTGATTTTGTTATTAATTGGTTTATATAGTTGGCTGCTCCCCTGTTAGGGGCATAAATATTTAAAATTGTTAGGTCTTCTTGTTGGACAGACCCTTTGAGTATGATATAGTGTCCTTCCTCATCTTTTATTATAGCCTTTGGCTTAAAATCTAATTGATCTGATATAAGGATTATAAGGATTGCCACCCCAGCTTTCTTTTGTTGTCCATTACCATGATAAATTGTTTTCCACCCCCTCGCTTTAAATCTGGAAGTGTCTTTGGGTTTAAAATGAGTTTCTTGATATTGATGGTTTTTTTTTTATTCATTCTGATACCCTCTGTTTTTTGATTGGGGCATTTAGTCCATTTACATTCAGGGTAACTATTTAAAGATATGAATTTAGTGCGATTGTATTGCCTCTAAGGTGACTATTACTGTATATTGTCTCTGTTCCTTTCTGATCTACTACTTTTAGGCTCTCTCTTTGCTTAGAAGACCCCTTTCAATATTACCTGTAGAGCTGGTTTGGTGTTTACAAATTCTTTTAGTTTTGTTTGTCCTGGAAACTTTTTTTTAAGATTTTATTTATTTATTTGAGAGAGAGAGCTTGAGAGGTGAGAAGGTCCGAGGGAGAAGCACACTCCCCATGGAGCTGGGATCCTGTTGTGGGACTCAACTGTGGGACTCGAGCATCATGACCTGAGCCGAAGGCAGTCACTTAACCAACTGAGCCACCCAGGTGCCCTGTCCTGGACACTTTTTCTCTCTCCTTTTATTTTCAGTGATAGCCTAGATGGATATAGTATTCTTGGCTGCATGTTTTTCTCGTTTAGTGCTCTAAATATATCATGCCAATTCTTTCTGACCTGCCAGGTCTCTGTGAATAAGTCTGCTGCCCCTCTGATATTTCTACCATTGTATGTTACAGACTCTTCCTTGTATTTTTTTAAATTTTTTTCAATTTTTTTTATTTTCAGAAAAACAGTATTCATTACTTTTTCACCACACCCAGTGCTCCATGCAATCCGGGCCCTCTATAATACCCACCACCTGGTACCCCAACCTCCCACACCCCCCCCGCCACTTCAAACCCCTCAGATTGTTTTTCAGAGTCCATAGTCTCTTGTGATTCACCTCCCCTTCCAATTTACCCCAACTCCCTTCTTCTCTCTAACACCCTTTGTCCTCCATGATATTTGTTATGCTCCACAAATAAGTGAAACCATATGATAATTGACTCTCTCTGCTTGACTTATTTCACTCAGCATAATCTCTTCCAGTCCCGTCCATGTTGCTACAAAAGTTGGGTATGTTACAGACTCTTGTCCCAGGCTGCTTTCAAGATTTTCTCTTTGTCGCTAAGACTTGTAAATTTTACTATTAGATGACAGGGTGTGGACCTATTCTTATTGATTTTGAGGAGGGTTCTCTGCGCCTCCTGGACTTTGATGCTTGTTCCCTTTCCATATTAGGGAAATTCTCTACAATAATTCTCTCCAATATACTTTTTGCTCCCCTCTCTCTTTCTTCTTCTTCTGGAATCCCACTTATTCTAATGTTGTTTTGTCTTACAGTGTCACTTATCTCTCGAATTCTCCCCTCGTGGTCCAGTGGTTGTTTGTCTCTCTTTTGCTCAGCGTCTTTATTCTCTGTCATTTGGTCTTCAATATCACTAATTTTTTCTTCTGCCTCATTTAACCTAGCATCAAGGGCCTCCATTTTTTATTTCACCTCATTAATAGCTTTTTTAATTTATTTTCCTAATTTATTTATTTTCAGAAAAACAGTATTCATTATTTTTTCACCACACCCAGTGCCCCATGCAAGCCGTGCCCTCTATAATACCCACCACCTGGTACCCCAACCTCCCACCCCCCCGCCACTTCAAACCCCTCAGACTGTTTTTCAGAGTCCATAGTCTCTCATGGTTCATAGCTTTTTTTTTTTTCAACCTGGTTAGATTTTAGTTCTTTTATTTCTCCAGAAAGGGCTTTTATTTCTCCAGAAAGAGTTTCTCTAATATCTTCCATGCCTTTTTCAAGCCCAGCTAGCATCTTGAGAATCGTCATTCTGATCTCTAGATCTGACATATTACCAATGTCTGTATTGATTAGGTCCTTAGCCTTCAGTACTGCTTCTTGTTCTTTTTTTCTTTGTGGTGAGTTTTCCACCTTGTCATTTTATCCAGATAAGAATATGTGAAGGAGAAAATAAAATACAAAAAAAGTGGAAAACCCCAGGAAAGTGCTTTAACCAAATCAGAACAGACCCCAAATCATGGGGGGAAGAAAGGGGTAAAAAGAAGTTCAGAAAAAAATTAAAAAAAGAAAAAATAATTTAAAAAATAACAAATAAAGATAAAATAAAAAAAGAAAATATTTATATTAGACTGGTGAAAAGAACAGGGTCACCCACCTAAGTTGGGGAGTATTTTGGTCTCTTAGGAGAAACTACATCCCAAAATTTTAAAAAATGAAAAACATATATAAGGGTAAGCATGATGGCGGAATGGGATATAACTATAAAGTTGAAAACTTTTTTTTATTTTCTAAAAAAGGCGTTGATAAGATAAGTTCGTTGGGTGAATAAAGAAAAAGAAAGTGGAGAGAATTTTCTCAGGCTGGAGACTAGAACAAAGCCCTGTGCTAGATTTAGGGTGTATTTTGACCTATTAGAAGAAGTTGTACCCCCAAATTTTTAGAAGAAAAAACCCTATGTGTATACAAAAAATAAAGTTAGATACAATGAAGGATAAAATATGACTATAATAATGAATGTTCTAAAAGTTTTTTTTTATGAAAGGTATTGTTAAGATAAACTAGTTAAAAAACATTAAAAGAGGAAAGGGTAAAGGTTTAAAAAAATTAGCTGAAGAAAAAAAATAAAATTAAAAAAATTAATTAACTTTGCAAGACTAAAGAATCATGGGGAGAAACCCATGAATTCCATGTTTGCTTTCTCCTCCTCTGGAATTCCGCTGTTCTCCTTGGTAAGTGAACTTGGTCTTGGCTGGATTTCTTGTTGATCTTCTTGGGGAAGGGCCTGTTGTAGTGATTCTCAAGTGACTTTGCCCCAGGTGGAATTGCACCTCCCTTACCATGGGCCAGGCTAAGTAATCCCCTCGGGTTTGCTTTAGGGAGCTTTTGTTCCCTGAACTCTTTCCATAGAGTTCCGGAGGACTGGAATGAAAATGGTGGCCTCCCAATCTCTGCCAGAGGAGCCGAGAGCTCTGGGCCCCACTCCTCAGTGCGCCCTCGGAGAAAAGCGCTCAATCATTCCCGTCTCCCTGGCCTCCAGCTGTGCTCTGAGCTCACCCAGCCTGTGACCAAATGTCTCTGTCTCTGGCACACAGTTTTGCCTGGAGTCTCCAATCCCTGCAGATCCCTGAGCTCTTCCAGGAGGGTCACCCTGGATCTTTTAGGGTCTCTGCTCACAGAGCAGTGGCCTGTGCCACAGATCATGGTTCAAGGTAACTCTGAGTAGAGAGCTCTCTCCTTGACTCCGTCTCTGTAGCCGGCTTCCCCACTATAATACCTGTGAGCTCTGTGACACTCAGACACCCCCAATCCTTCTGTGACCACGCGGGACCTGAGGCCACACTGTCCCCATGGAGGCTTCATCCCCGCTTAGCCTCAGGAGTGATATCCCTCAGTGGAGCAGACTTTTAAAAGTTCTGATTTTGTGCTCCATTGCTCTGCCACTTGCTGGGAGCCAGCCCCTCCCCCCACAGTCTATCTTCCCATTGCTTTGGATTCACTTCTCCGCTGGTCCTACCTTTCAGAAAGTGGTAGATTTTCTGTTTCTAGAATTGTTGCTCTTCTTCTCTTCGATCTTCTGTTGGATTTGTAGGTGTTCCGAATGGTTTGATAAGCTATATAGCTGATCTCCTGCTACCTGCTGTCGTCTCAGCCTGCTACTTCTCCTCCATCTTGACTCCTTCAATGACACTACATCATTCTTAAAGGGTCTATCCACCAAGAAGATCTAACAATTTTAGATATGTATGCCCCCAATACAGAAGCAGTCAACTACTTAAGACAACTGTTAATCAAAATAAAGAGTCATATTGATATGAACACATTAATAGTAGGGGATCTTAACATACTACTCTCGGCAGTAGACAGATCATCTAAGCAGAAAATTAAACAAGAAACAAGAGCATTGAATTAACAAGTCAGGAAATGACAGATGCTGGCGAGGATGCGGAGAAAGGGGAACCCTCCTACACTGTTGGTGGGAATGCAAGCTGGTGCAACCACTCTGGAAAACAGTATGGAGGTTCCTCAAAATGTTGAAAATAGAACTACCCTATGACCCAGAAATTGCACTACTGGATATTTACTCTAAAGATATAAATAAGTCAAGCAGAGAGAGTCAGTTATCATATGGTTTCACTTATTTGTGGAGCATAACAAATAGCATGGAGGACAAGGGGTGTTAGAGAGGAGAAGGGAGTTGGGGTAAATTGGAAGGGGAGGTGAATCATGAGAGACTATGGACTCTGAAAAACAGTCTGAGGGGTTTGAAGTGGAGGGGGGGGTGGGAGGTTGGGGTACCAGGTGGTGGGTATTATAGAGGACACGGACTGCATGGAACAGTGGGTGTGGTGAAAAAATAATGAATACTGTTTTTCTGAAAATAAGTAAATTGAAAAAATTAAAAAAAAAATTAAAAAAAAAACCATCATGCCCTTCAATGGACAAATGGATAAAGAAGATATGGTCCATATATACAATGGAGTATTATGCCTCCATAAGAAAGAATGAATACCCATCTTTTATATCAACATGGATAGGACTGGAAAAGATTATGCTGAGTGAAAGAAGTTAAGCAGAGAGAGTCAATTATCATATGGTTTCACCTACTTGTGGATCATAAGGAATAACACAGAGGACGTTAGGAGATGGAGAGAAGTGAGTTGGG
Organism: Neogale vison; assembly: GCF_020171115.1. Classification (NCBI taxonomy): domain Eukaryota; kingdom Metazoa; phylum Chordata; class Mammalia; order Carnivora; family Mustelidae; genus Neogale; species Neogale vison. Next base: position 86,227,258 of record NC_058105.1, on the reverse strand, counting down.
GGAAATCAGAGGGAAGACAAAACATGAGAAACTATGGACTCTGAGAAACTAACTGAGGGTTTTGGGGGACAGTGGGGTGGGGTGTTGGGTGAGCCTGGTGGTGGGTATTAAGGAGGGAATGTATTGCATGGAGCACTGGTTGTGGTGCATTTACAATGAATTTTGGAACACTGAGAAGAAGTAAAATAAAATAAAATGGGGAAAAAAAGAGTAGACATCTTAACTGGGAACATGGTCAAGTGACGAAAGTTCATGTTCCTTATCTTTATATGCAGCTACATGTGCCCATGTAACTAAGTTCAGTCCAATGGGTCATGAATAGAAGTATTGTAAACAACTTTTATGTCATGCCATTAAAGCAAATTGTTTAGTTTCCTCTTTTTCTTCCTTTCCTCTTCCTGTCAGCTGAAATCATAATAGGATGGCAAGATATCTTCAATCATACAAAGGAGGGCAAGAGTCTAAATATGGTTCTCTTTTATATCATTATTTCTATTTCTTTATGCTTATTCTCTGTGTGACAACACATAGCTTTCATATTTTCCTTTTGTTCTCTAGACACAGTTTCCTTTAGCTATCTGAACACATTTAAAAAGTATTTGATTACAAGTACACCATCTGGGCCACCTCAGGGATAGTTTCAACTGGCTACTTCTTTTTGGGTGTATGGGCCATACTTTTCTGTTCTTTGTATGTCTCATAATGTTTTGTTGAAAACTTTACATTGTAGATACTATGTTGTAGTAACTTGAATTAAAACCTCCTCTACTTCTGATTTGTTGGTTTACTTTGGGCTTTTGCTGCTGTCACTGCTAATTCGTTTAGCAACTTTCCTATACTGATTATGTGGGTTCTATATTCCCTGCAGGATGTGATCATCCAGATCTCTGCTCATAGTTTTAATTTTTTTTACTGCTTTTATTTTGAGCTTGGCTTCTTTAGGGTCATCTCTAGGTCAGTATTGTTTAGTGATACTGATCAGTGGTCAGCCAATGATCAGCCAATATTTTCTTTAAATCTTTTCGAGTATAGTTCACACACATAATGTTGCATTAGTTTCAGGTGTACAACACAGTTTACATATTATGCTATGCTCACCACAATTATAGCTACCCTCTGTCACCATAAAAATTATTTCAATAGCAATAACTATATTCCCTATGCTGTAACTTTTATTTTTGTGACTTAATCATTCCATAACTAGAAGCCATATCTCTCACTATCCTGCACCCATTTTACCCTTTCCCCCACCTCTCCCCACTGACAAACCTCAGTTTGTTCTCTGTATTTACAGGTCTGAATCTTTTTGTCTTGTTTGTTGATAAGTCTATTTGCTTGTTTTTTAGATTACACACATAAGTGAAATTATATGGTATTTATGTTTCTCTGTCTTATTTATTTCACTTTGCATAATACCCTTTAAGGTCATCCATCTCACAAATGGCAAGGTCTCATCACTTTTTAATGGCTGTGCAAGTATTTTGTGTGTAGGTATATATATAGATAGATATCTATATATATATACAAATATTTTATATACATGTGTATATATATATATATATATATATATATATATATGTGTGTGTGTGTGTGTGTGTGTATTTGTGCTGATTTTTCATGGCTACCACACCACCTGATTGGGGATGTGGTGTGAGAGGCCTCAAGTTAAGATGCTACAGAAACAATGATGTTCTTATGGTTATCCAGTAGTTTTTCTTCATTAAATGCTTTTCAGTTTATTCTGTGACTTGGTTAATTTCCAGAGTTCTAAAATGATTGGTTTTGATGTTTTTTCCAGTTATTTACATTTCTTTTGTGGGGAAGTGAAGTCTTTATTCCACCATTCCAGAAACAGATCTCAACATCCAAAAGATGGAAGAGACAACCAGATGGAAGGAGCTTAGGTCTCCAACACTGTTAAGTTACTATACCAGCCCCTGTATTAATCAAAAGATTATTTGACTCTGAGAAACAAACTGAAGGTTTTGGAAGTGAGAGATTTGGGGGAGGGGTGAGCCTGGTGGTGGGTATCAAAGAGGGCACGTATTGCATGGCTCACTGGGTGAGGTGCACAAACAATGAATCTTGGAACAATGAAAAAATAAAATAAATTTTTTTAAAAAGATTATTTGAAGGAGAAACTTGTCTTTTCTAAGCTAATGCATTTTTTCTCCCTTATTAAATATACTAGACTGTTGACTAAACTGAAAAAAATGGCACAAATTTCTATAGAGCTTGGTTTTCAGTATTGTTGTAGTACATGCACTTATTTAACTAGTTAGTATACAGTCTAGCAACTAACTAGTAGTAGCTCATAAAGTGATCCTGTAGAACTCTTTGCTTTGGTTGCTAGAAAATTGGGGTCTAATTAGTGATACATCTTGTTGAGAAAAAAATACAGTTAAAGGTTTATCCAGATGATGATCATCACCTTAAGGCCAAGTAACTCTCTCAGCTGAAAGCAGAATTGAGATTTTTATAGGGAAAGGAGAAGAGAACAACAGGACTGTGGTATGTCCCAGGTTGTAGTTTCTTTAACTGATACAAACATATGGTTGTAATGGATGGGAATTTGTTCCAATTTTCATTATTTCTTGCTCAAATCCTCAGTATAATCTCATTCTATCAGCTATCAAAATAGCTCTTTGAGAGCTGTTTTTGTATTTGTTGTTTGTCAAGTTTTGGTAATGGGGAACTATAACCAAAAAAAAAAAAGGTTGAATAGGTAAAATAAGAGGAAAAAAAAGTAAAGGAAGCAAGGGTTGAAGCAAGAAAAACTGGAATCTCTTGTAATTTTTTTTTGGTTCCTCCTCTTAGACAAGTTGAACTGCTTTCATCAGCAGCCAAATCTTTCAGAGAAAAAAACAAAATTACAGATATGTTTAAAATTCAGGAAGTGAGTCAATAAGGCCCCCATAGTGAGTTAGAGGACAGTTTGTTCTGTTATATTCTGTTCTCTAATCATAGTTTGGATCATCTGTTTGGATAGGACAGTGATGATGGTTCTTATTAAACATGTGCTATTGACTGAATATTTGTGTCCCACCCCCAAGTCCATATGTTGAAACCTAATCCTCAGTGTGATGGTATTTGGAGGTGGAGACTTTGACAGGTGGTTAGTTCATGAAGGGAAAGCTCTCATGAATGACAACAGTGCCTGTATAAAAGTGACCCCAGAGAGCTCCCTCACCCCTTCCATCATGCAAGGAACAGCAAGAAGAAGACCATCTATGAAACAGGAAGTGCTCTCAACAGACACTGAATCTTCTGGCACTTTGATCTTAGTTCAAGTGGGCTTGGGCTTCCCAGGCTCCATAACTGTGAGAAATAAACATTTGTTGTTTAAGGCACCCAGTCTATGGTATTCCATTTTAGCAGCCCAGACTAAGATATGTGAATGCATGCAGTTTTTCTGAAGATTTTTGTATCTATATTCATAAAAGTTATTAAAAGTTATTAATATTTGCATTTCTTGTAATGTTTTTGTCTGATTTTGATATCAGAGTAGTACTGGCCCCATAAAAAGAGTTTAGAAATGTTCCTTCTTTTCTCTTTTTTGGAAGACCGTGAAATTTTGTTAGTAATTCTTTCAATCTTCCTTAGGTTTTTACCAGTAAAATCATCTTAGCCCCAGATACTCTTTGTGGGAAGTTTTATCTTTCTTTAAAGAATTTCTTTATTTATTTGGCAGAGAGAGAGAGAGAGAGAGAGAGAGAGAGCGCACAAGCAGGGGTAGGGGCAAAGGGAGAAGGAGAAGCAGGCTCCCTGCAAGAAGCTGGATGCTGGGCTTCATTCCAAGACCTGGGATCATGACCTGAGCCAAAGGCAGAGGCTTAACCGACTGAGCCACACAGATGCCCCAATTGTGGGAAGTTTTAAAATTACTAATTTGATCTCTTATTATAGTTAGTTTATTTTAATTAATTTATTTTCAGCATAACAGTATTCATTATTTTTTCACCACACCCAGTGCTCCATGCAATGCGTGCCCTCTATAATACCCACCACCTGGTACCCCAACCTCCCACCCCACCGCCACTTCAAACCCCTCAGATTGTTTAGTTAGTTTTGAGTTAGTTTTGATATTTTGAGTTTTTCTAAAGTTTAACTATTTCATCTAAGTTTTCTGATTTGTTGCAATATAATATACATTATATTCACATATAATCCTTTTAAATTTCTGTGAAGTTAATAGAGATGTCCCCCCATTCATTCTGATTTTATTAATTTCAGGATTAGAGTTTAGTGATTCATCAGTTGCATGTAAAAACCACTGCTCATTACATCAAGTGCTCTCCTTAATGCCCATCACTCAATTACCCCACTCTCCCCCACACCTCCCCTCCAACAACCTTCTGTTTGTTCTTTATTGTCAAGAGTATCCTATGGTTTGCCTCTCTGTGTGTTATTATCTTATTTTATTTTTTCCTTCCCTTTCCCTATGTTCATCAGCTTTGTTTCTTAAATTCCACATATGAATGAAATCATATGGTATTTATCTTTCTCTGACTGACTTATTTCATTTGCATAACACACTCTAGTTCCACATCATTGCAAATGGCAGGATTTTATTCTTTTTGATGGCTGAATAGTATTCCATTATATATATCACAACTTCTTTATCCATTCATCCATCAACGGACATCTGGGTTCTTTCCATATTTTGGGTATTGTGAACATTGCCACTTTACACATTGGGGTGCAAGTGCCCCTTCAAATCACTATTTTTGTATCCTTTGGATAAATACTTAGTAGTGCAATTGCTGGGCCATAAGGTTGTTTTACTTTTAACTTTTTGAGGAAACTCCATACTGTTTTCCAGTTTGCATTCCCATCAGCAGTGTAAGGGGCTTCCCTTTCTCTGCATCCTCTCCAGCATCTGTTTTTTCCGAGTTGTTAATTTTAACCATTCTGACTGCTGTGGGTTGGTATCTCATTGTGCTTTTGATTTTTATTTCCCTGATATTGAGCATTTTTTCATGTGTCCAATTTTATAATTTGAGTTGTCTCTTTTTTTGCTTGGTCAGTCTAGCCAAAAGTGTGTCAATTTTATTGATTTTTTTTTCCAAAGAAGATACTTCCAAAGAAGATACTCTGATTTATTTTTAAGAAAAAAATTAGAAGTATATGATTTTCTCTGCTGTTTTTCCTATACTCTATTCCATTTATTTCCATTAAAATCTTTATTTTAAAAAATATTTTATTTATTTATTCTTTCATCAGAGAGAGAGAGAGAGCACAAGCAGAGGGAGCTGGCAGGCAGAGGGAGAAGTAGGCTCCCTACTGAGCAAGGAGCCCAGCAGGGGACTCCATCCCAGAACCCTATGATCATGACCTAATCCAAAGGCAGATACTTAATCAATTGAGCCACCAGGTGTCCTTCCATTACAGTCTTTATTATTTCATTCCACCTGTTTGCTTCAGATTTAGTTTGTGCTTCTTTTCCTAGTTCCTTAAGGTGAAAGTTAAACTAATTATGTGAGAACTTTTTTCTTTTTTTTTTAAAGATTTTATTTATTTATTTGACAGAGAGAGATCACAAGCAGGCAGAGAGGCAGGCAGAGAGAGAGAGAAGGAAGCAGGCTACCGGCTGAGCAGAGAGCCTGATGCAGGGCTCAATCCCAGGACCCTGCGATCATGACCTGAGCCGAAGGCAGCGGCTTAACCCACTGAGCCACCCAGGTGCCTCCTTTTTTCTTTTTTAATACAGGTATTTACATGGATTCTTCTCCTACCCACTTAAGCCCCCATGTTGCATCACCACTCCCTCATATCAGGGAGATCATATGATAGTTGTCTTTCTCCGCTTGACTTATTTCGCTAAGCATGATATGCTCTAGTTCCATCCATGTACAAGATGGGATAGGGAGGGAGACAAACCATAAGTGACTCTTAATCTCACGAAACAAACTGTGGGTTGCTGGGGGGAGGGGGGTTGGGAGAAGGGGGGTAGGGTTATGGACATTGGGGAGGGTATGTGCTTTTGGGTAAATTGGAAGGGGAGATGAACCATGAGAGACTATGGACTCTGAAAAACAATCTGAGGGGTTTGAAGTGGCGGGGGGGTGGGCGGTTGGGGGTACCAGGTGGTGGGTATTATAGAGGGCACAGCTTGCATGGAGCACTGGGTGTGGTCAAAAAATAATGAATACTGTTTTTCTGAAAATAAATAAATTGGAAAAAAAATTAAAAAAAATACAGGTATTTACAGCTACAAGTTTCTTTCTGGAGACTGCTTACATTTTTTTTAATTTTAATTTTGAAATTTTATATTGAATTTCAATTTATGAAATGTTTTATCCATGTCAATGTATTTTCTATTTTTCCTTTGACCTTATGGACATTTAGGAGCATGTTGTTTAATTTCCACATATTTGTGAATTTCCCAATTTACTTTCTGGGGTTTTTTGTTTTGTTTTGTTTTTTTGTTTTTGTTTTTGTTGTTTTTGGTTTTGGTTTTGGTTTTTTAGAGAGAGAGAGAGGTGGGAGAGGATTAGAGGGAAAGGGAGAATCCCAAGCAGGCTCCATGCTGGGCATGGAACCTAACCCAGGCCTTGATCCCACAACCCTGAGATCATGACCTAAGCCAAAACCAAGAGTTGGACATCCCACAGACTGAGCCACCCAGGCTCCCCTTCTTTCTGTCATTTATTTCTATTCTCACCCCACTGTGGTTGTAGAATAAATTTGTATGATGTCAATCCTTTCAAATTTATTTCAGGATGATATTGGCCTAAAAAATGGTCTATGTTGGAGAATGTTCCATGTGGCCTTGAGAAGAATGTGTATTCTGTTGTTATTTGGTAGTGTTCTATAGGTACCTGTTAGATTTAATTGGTTTATAGTATTGTCCAAATGTCCTATTTTCTGGTTAGTCTTTTATTTAATTGTTCTAGACATTATTTTAAGTAACTTATTAAAATCTCCTACCATTATTGTTGTTTTGTCTATTTCTCCTTTTGATTCTGAAAGGTTTTGACTCATGCATTTTGAGCCCGATTTCTAAATGCATATATATGTACTATTGCTAATCATCCCAATAAATTGTCTATTTTGTTGTTATGAAATGCCACTCTTTATCTCTAGCAACATATTTTAGAATGAATTTTGCCTAGTATTAGTATTGCCACTCCAGGTGGCTTATGACTGCTGTCTGCATGGTATATCTATTTATGTCTTTTTACTTTCCACTGTTTTGCATTTTTGCATCTAAAATGTATCTTCTATAGGGGCAGCTGAGTGGTCCAGTTGGTCAAGAGTCCAACTCTTGGTTTCAGCTCAGGTCATGATCTTGGGATCATGGAGTCTTTTGGAGAGTCTCTCTTCCTCTTTCTGTCCCTCCCCCTGCTCACACACATGCTCTTTCTCTCTTTAAAATAAATAAATCTTTTTTCAAAATTAAAATAAAATTTGCCTTTCTGTAGACTGCATGTGACTGGATTTTGTCATTGTTTATTTTTAAAAAATTTTTTCAGTGTTCTAAGATTCATTGTTTATACACCACACCCAGTGCTCCATGCATACGTGCATTCCTTAATACCCACCACCAGGCTCACCCATCTCCCCATTGTTGACATTTTTTAAAAATATTCACTTATTTATTTTAGAGAGAGAAAGCCAATAAGAGGGAGGGGCAATGGAAGAGAGAGAGGAGAAAGAGAACCCTAAGCAAACTCCCTGCCCAGTGGGGAGCCTAAGGCAGAACCCAACTTGGGGATGACCCCATGACCCTGAGATCATGACCTGAGCTGAATCCAAGAGTCAGATGCTTAACCAACTGAGCCACCCAGGTGCCCCTGTCATTGTTTTTCTAACCCAACCTGAAAATTCCTTTCGTTCTTTTGATTGGATTGTTTAAATCCATTCACACTTTACTGATATGCATAGATTTGGATTTACATCTGCGATTTTGCTTTTTCTTTTGTTTGTTACTCTATTCTTTTGTAATGATTTTCTTTCAAATTAACTGGATATTTTCTAGAATAAGTATCAATTATATTAATAATTAATAATTTTTATTGTTCTTTTTAATAGTTGTCTAGTGGTTGCTCTAGGGCTTACAATAAACATCTTAATTTAGAATCAGGTAATATTAGCTTGAATTTTGTCCTTCTAATAACTTCTTTTTTTTAATATTTCATGTATTTACTTGACAGAGATCACAAATAGGCAGAAAGGCAGGCAGAGAGAGGAGGAAGCAGACTCCCTGCTGAGCAGAGAGCCTGATGGGGGGGGTTCAATCCCAGGACCCTGAAATCATGACCTGAGCCGAAGGCAGAGGCCTTAACCCACTGAACCATCCAGGTGCCCCCTTCCAATAACTTCTAAGAGAACACAGTTTTGATCATGCATATATTCCTCTGCCATGGGTACTTGTGATTTCACTTTTAAGCCTGGCTTCCTGGGAGTTGTTTCTATAGCAGAGTAGATTATTCAGCCAGTATTTAGTCAATGAGACTTGCACTGTTGGTTCATGGATCTGTGTGAAGTCTGAGGAATGTTTTCAAGGCTTTCTTCTGTCTACTCTAATTGCTCCTAAGTAGGTACAGGATAGTGTTTATGCACAGCCTTCCTGACCCCAGGCTTCACTATGATCCCAGACAGGTCTTCTTGGCTTTCCTTTTCCAAATTCTCTGTAAAATTTCTGATTGTTTTGCCATTTCACTTGTTGCTACTAATAAAATGGAGTTAGGAGTGCTCTCTTAATTTCTCTACAACAAGATCTCCATTATTTTTTTAAGTAAGCTCTAGATCCAATGTGGGGCTTGAACTCATGACCCCCATAGCAAGAGTCACATGCTCTACTGACTGAGCAAGCCAGGCACCCAAGATACCCATTATTTGTTAACAATATCCTTAGGCATGGAAATCTTTATGGTATGTTCCAAATAAAGTGAGTCCCCTTAGACAGAACTACTGAATTTTTCATCCTTATGGTCCTCCATTCTTCTTGCACAAAACTTTTGTACAGGAACCGGAGTGACAGAGTATCCCAGAGTGACACACTTCTATTCTATGCATGGGCATTGAGGCAGTAGGAGACCCTATTCTTCTTGGATTGTCCCTTCTGGCATGGGTATTCTACCCTACAAACAATTTTGAGTGGGGTTGATCAGACCTGTGTTCTCAGTCTGCTCCCCCTGGGATAGATCTTCTACCCTATAAATAGGTAGAGACAACGATCTCAGTCTTCTTGGCAAGGCCTATCAGGAGTAGCACTTCAGCAACACAGGGCTGGGGGAGATGAGAAATGCCAGTTGCCTGCTCATCCTGGGGTGAAACCATAGCTCTAGGCTGGGAGGTGGGAGAAGAGGAAACCTCATATTTCTTGGGTACATCTGTCATGAGTAATATGCCCAGATTAGTTTCCATAATAGCTGGGAGGAAAAGAAAGAGCAGACTGTGGTTCAAGTGTAGTCACAGATTATCACTGCTCTTAATTTCAATGTAGTATATCTTCTTGAATTAATATTTCTCCATTTATTGTATGTCAGGATCATTGTCAGAGACCACAAATGATTTTTAAAAACAATATTCTCCAGTTAAGTTGTGTTTGGGGGATGATATTTTGCCATGTTCCTTACTCTACCATTATGGAAGTCAGTCTCTAAATTGTATTTTAGCAATAGGGCAAGAAAAATATAAAATGGCTCTAATTCTGCCTGGTGATAGAATTAATTATCATTCCTCAATATATTGAGAAATTGTCCTTAATCTAGTGAAGAATTCTCAATAAATCAGAAAATGTTGACAATTCAAAATGTAAAAGACATGGACACAATACACTTATCATGGTGAGCACTGTGTAATGTATAGAAATGTCAAATCTCTATGTTGCACACCTGATACTAATATAAGATATGTCAAACATATTTTAATAATAAAAATTATTAAAAAGAAACTTGGGGACTCAACATGCAGAGCAGTCAAGGGAAGCCACCATAAGGTGGGGTGCTCGTGGCCAACTCAGTGAAGTCAAGAAAAAGTCTTTTAGGTGTGCATGTAATATTGGCTCCTCATTGAGCCAAAGCGCCCATCTTAGTAGATAGCATAGGTAAAAGGACTCAGGAAAACACTATGTTAAGAAGTTAAGGGACACAAAGAAATGGGTAAAGACAGAAAGTACTCAATTAGAAAGTCACCCCACTGAAATGTCCTTATTATTTCAAGGAAAGTTGAAAGAAAATTGGGATGTATTTGTAGCCCCAGTGTTTACATAACTACATGCAACTCCACTGTCAAGAAGAAATTAGGTTGATAGCTGTGATGGTTAATTTTATGGGGGCCACCTGGGTGACCCAGTGGGTTAAACCTCTGCCTTCAACTCAGGTCATGATCTCAAGGTCCTGGGATCGAGCCCCGCATTGGGCTTTCTGCTCAGCAGGGAGTCTGCTTCCCCCTCTCTCTCTGCCTGCCACTCTGTCTACTTGTGATCTCTCTCTCTCTCTCTCTGTCAAATAAATAAATAAAATATTTTAAAAAAAATTTTATGGGACAACTCAAGGCCAAAAAAACATTAGTTTAAATGTTGCCATGAACATACTTTTTAATGAAGTTTTGAATCTTAATTCCAATATAGTGATTCAACAAGTCTATACATTACACAGTGTTCATAATGTAAATGTACTCTTAATTACCATCACCTGTTTCACCCATCCCACCCACCAGCCACCTTCCCTCTGGCAAACACCAGTTTTTTCTCTATAGTTAAAAATCTGTTTCTTTTATTATTATTATTATTGTGCTATATTAGTCACCATACAGTACATCATTTGTTTTTTTTTCCAATTTATTTATTTTCAGAAAAACAGTATTCATTATTTTTTCACCACACCCAGTGCTCCATGCAAGCTGTGCCTTCTATAATACCCACCACCTGGTACCCCAACCTCCCACCCCCCCCGCCACTTCAAACCCCTCAGATTGTTTTTCAGAGTCCATAGTTTCTCATGGTTCATCTCCCCTTCCAATTTACCCAAAAGCACATACCCTCCCCAATGTCCATAACCCTTGGGTTGGGAGAAGGGGGGTAGGGTTATGGACATCATTAGTTTTTGATGTAGTGTTCCAGATTTTTTGTTTACATAAAACACCCAGTGCTCCATGCAACATGTGCCCTCCTTAATACCCATCACCAGGCTAACCCATCCCCCTACCCCTTCCCCTCTAAAACCTTCAGTTTGTTTCTTAGAGTCCATCGTCTCTCATGGTTCACCTACCCCTCTGATTTCCCCTCTTCATTTTCCCCTTCCTTCCCCTAATGTCCTCAGTGTTACTATTCCTTATGTTCCACAAATAAGTGAAACCATATGATAATTGACTTTCTCTGCTTGACTTATTTCACTTAGCATAATCTCCTCCAGTACCATCCATGTTGATGCAAAAGCTGGGTATTCATACTTTCTGATGGCTGAGTAATATTCCATTAATTTGTCTCTCTCTCTCTCTCTTTTTCCATTTGCTGGTTTTTTGTTACCAAATTCCACATATGTGTGAAAACCTATAATATTTGTCTTTCTCTGACTGACTTAGCATTTCACTTAGCATTATACTCTCTAACTTCATACATGCGAATGACAATATTTCATTTTTTATGGCTGAGTAATATTCCATTGTACACACACAGACACACGCATGCATGCACACACACACACACTAATTCTTTATCTGTTCAACAGTCAATGGGCACTAGGGTTGTTTTCATAATTTGGTTATTGTAGATAATGTTGCTTTAAATATCAGGATACCCATATCCCTTTGAATTAGTATTTTTGCATTCTTTGGGTTAATACCAAGAAGTGCAATTGATGGGTCCTGGGGTAGTTATATTTTTAACTTTTTGAGGAATGTTCTTACTGTTTTAGAGGGTGTCCTCACCAGATTGCATTCCCATCATAGTGCAAGAGCGTTCTCCACTCTCCATACCCTCAACAACACCTGTAGTCTCTTGTAGTGTGAGGTGATATCTGGTGTGAGTGGTGGGAGATGATACCTCCCAGAGATTTGCATTTCTCTGATGGTGAGTGATGTTGAGCATCTTTTCATGTATCTGGTCACCATCTGTCTGTCTCCTTTGGGAAACTGTCTATTCATGTCTTCTGCCTATTTTTTTCATTGGATCATTTGTTTTGTGGGTGTTGAATTTTATAAGTCCTTTATACATTTTGGATACTGACCCTTTATCTGATCTGATATGTCATTAGCAAATATCTTCTCCCATTCAATGGGTTGCTTTTTCTTTTGTTGGCTCCTTCACAGTGCAGAAGCTTTTTATTCTGATGTAGTACCAATAGTTTATTTTTTCCCCTGCTTTTTTTCAAAGTGCAACATCCCTTTGCTTTTCTTCCCCTGCTTTTTTTCAAAGTGCAACATCCCTTTGCCTCAGAAGACATATATGGAAAGAAGTAATTATGCCTGATGCCAAAGAAGTTACTTCCTGTGCTCTCTTCTAGGATTTTTTATGGTTTCATTTCTCACATTTAGGTATATAATCCATTCCTTTCTTGGTATTTCTATTCTGTTCTATTGATCTATGTGCCTATTTCTGTTTCAGAACCATACTGTTTCGATCACTACAGTTGTGTGATAGAACTTGAAGTCCAGAACTGTGATGCCTCCAGCTTTGCTTTGCTTTTTCAAGGTTGCTTTGGCTATTTGGGGACTTCTGTGGTTCCATACAAATGTCAGGATTGTTTATTCTAGTTCTGTGAGAAATAATGGTGGTATTTTGATAGGAATTGAATCAAATATATAGATTGCTTTGGGTAGTATATACACTTTAACAATAATTGTTCTTCCAACTCATAAGCATGGAATGTCTTTCCATTCCTTTGTCTCCTTTTCCATTTCATTCATCACTGTTTTATAGTTTTCAGAGTACAGGTCTTTCACCTCTTTGGTTAGGTTTATTCTTAAGTATCTTATTAATTTTGGTGCACTTGTAAGTGAGATTGATTCCTTAATTTTTCTTTCTGCTGCTTCACTATTGCTATATAGAAATGCAACAGATTTCTGTACATTGATTTTGTTATCCTGGGACTTTACTAAATTCATTCATCAGTTCTAGCAGTTTTTGGTGGCATCTTTCAGGTTTTCTATATATAGTATCATGTCATCTGCAAATAGTGAAAATTTTACTTCTTCCTTGCCATTTTGGATGTCTTTTCTTTTTGCTGTCTGATTGCTCTGGCGAGGGCTCCAGTACTCTGTTAAATAGGAGGAGTGAGAAGGAAAACCCTGTCTTGTTCCTGACCTAGAGGAAATGCTCTGTTTTTCCTCATAGAGATTGATATTTGCTGTGGGTTTTTCATACACAGCCTTGATCATGTTGAGATATGTTCCCTCTAAACCTGCTTTATTGATGGGTTTTATCATGAATGGATGTTGCACTTTGTTAAGTGCTTTTTTTGAATCTATTGAAGTGATTGTATGGTCCTTGTTCTTTCTTTTATTAATGTGATGTATAATATTTAATTGATTTGCAAATATTGAATCACCCTTACAACCTGGAATAAATTCCATTTGATTGTGGTGAGTGATTTTTTTTTTTACTAACATATAATGTATTATTTGTTTCAGGGGTACAGCTCTGTGAATCATCAGTGTTACACAATTCACAGTGTGTGGTGAGTGATTTTTTAAAGTATTGTTGCATTTATTTTAATACTTTTGAGAAATTTTTGATCCATGTTTATTAGGGATATTGGCCTGTAGTTCTCTTTAGTGGAGTCTTTATCTGGTTTTGGTATTGGGATAATGTTAATCTCATAGAATAAAGTTTGGACATTTTCCTTCCTTTCCTATATTTTTTGTATTGTTTGTGGAGAATAAGTATTGACTCTTCTTTAATGTTTGGTAGAGTCACCTGTGAAGCCATCAGGCCCTGGACTTTTGTTTGTAGGGAGTTTTTGGTCACCAATTCAATTTATTTGCTGGTTATAGGTCTGTTCAAGTTTTATATTTTTTTCTGTTTCAGTTTTGTGATTTTGTAGGTGCCTAGGAATTTGTCTACTTCTTCCATCTTATCCAATTTGTTAGCATATAGTTTTCAATAATATTCTCTTATAATTGCTTGTATTTCTATGGTATTGGTTGTTATTTCTCCTCTTTAATTTGCGATTTTATTTATTTGGGTCCTTTCTCTTTTTTTGGATAAGTCTGGCTAGGGGTTTATGAATTGTATTAAATTTTTCGAAGAATCAGACCCTGGTTTCATTGATCTGATCTTTTTAAAAAAAAATTAGTTTCCATATCATTTGTTTGTGCTCTAATCTTTATTATTTCCTTCCTTCTGCTAGCTTTAGGCTTCATTTGCTGTTATTTTCCTAGCTCCCTTAGGAATAAAGTTGCATTGTTTATTTGAGATTTTTCTTGATTCTTCAGGTAGGTCTGTGTTGTCATATACTTCCCTTTTAGGATCACTTTTGCTGAATCCCAAAGGTTTGGGGCCATTGTGTTTCATTGTTATTTGTTTTCATGTATTTTTTAATTTCTTCTTTGATTCCCTGATTCCATTTTTCAGTAGCATGTTGTTTAACCTAAATGTATTTGTGGTCTTTCCAGAATTTTTCTTGTGGTTGACTTCTAGCTTCATAGTGTTATGGTCAGAAACAGTGCATCATATGATGTCAGTCTTTCTGTATTTGTTGAGGCCTGTTTTGTGATGTAATATGTGATCTATTCTGGATGATGTTCCAAGTATATTTGAAAAGAATGTGTATTTTGCTGTTTTAGGATGGAATGTTCCGAATATATATGTTAAGTCCATCTGGTGCAATGTGTCATTCAAAGTCGTTGTTTCCTTACTTATTTTCTGTTCAGATGATCTGTCCATTGCTGTAAGTGTGCTGTTAAAGTTCCCTACTATTATTGTATTATAATTAATGAGTTCTTCCATGTCTGGTATTGTTTTATACATTTGAATGCTCGCATGTTGGGTGTATAAATATTTACAATTGTTGTATGTTCTTTTTGGGTTCTCCATTTTATGATTATGTAGTGTCTTCTTTGTCTCTTGTAATGTCTATTTTATCTGATATTGGTATTGGTACTCTGGCATTCTTTTGACATCCATTTATGTGATTTTTCTCCATCTCCACACTTTCCATCTGCAGGTGTCTTTAAGTCTGAAATGAGTCTCTTTTGGCAGCAAATAGATGGATCTTATTGTGAATGTATTTTTTTAGATTAGGCTAACATTTAAATCAGTAGACTTTGAGTAAAGCAGTTTAGCCTCCATGATGTGGGTAACCTCATCCAATCACATGACAGCCTTAAGGAAAACAGACATCCTCTTAAAAAGGAGATTCTGCCAGGAGGCCATCTTCAGACACAAACTGCAAGATAAACTCTTCCTTAGTGTTAGGGTCCATAATCAAAGGAGCGAGACTGATACGAAGCGAAGGTCAAGCAAAGCTTTATTTTGCGCCAAGCATGGAGAATCAAACTGAGAGGTCAGGACCATCTCTTGCAAAGAGGCGACCCCTCCCAGCCTCACAAACTAACTTTTATAGTGGTAGTTTAGCCGGGCTATACACAGGTGGCCAATTGAATTTCAATTCACCCTAGTGGATATATGCGTGCCCCCATCCGGCCTGCCCCGCCCTTGTATCTAGGCTTTGCAAGCAAATTCCTCTGGAAGGGGCAGGGTCAATACAAGTTCACCGCAACAAAATGGCTCCCTCTGGTCAACCAGGCCCTTGTATTTAGGTTCCCTGCCTCCCCAACCTACTTAGCCTTCACAATTGAATGAACCAATTCCTTAAACACACACACACACACACACACACACACAATTGGCTCTGTTTTTCTGGAGAACTCTGATCAATACAATGATCATTTCTTAACAGGGTTTTTTCACTTTACTGAAACAAAGGCACTTGGGAGCTCTGAAAAATGCCTTCCTTAAAGGGCATTATTTTGATTGAGCAGCTTGTTAGACTGCCCAGGCCTGGCCAAAACAATGCAATTCAGGCCCAGTGACTTCTTTCCCCCAGCATGTTCAAGTGTTTTTTTCTCTCTGTGTCATACTTGTGGAGGGCCTTTTGTTTCCCTCCAGTTGTTTAAGTTGTAAGATCATAAGTTTGTGTGTGTGGTTTTCTCTCTTTTTTAAAATCAGACTATGCACAAATGCTGGGTTAATTGTTAAAACGCACAGATGGCAAAGTCGGCCAGCCTATTTTCTGCTTCTGAACAACAACTGTTATTTCAGGCCTAAGGCCATTAACAAAAAAGAAAGAGATCTCTAATGCCCAACCTCCAGCGTTCCTGAAAGCAGTGTCTCATGAGTCTCTATAGTTGGAGAAGGATTCATGCCACCCCTGTCAACAGGCTTGGACTGTTACCCAGGAAATGCCAAGGGATGGGAGGGACTTTCAAAGGATACCATTTAGAAGAAATGCTCATTTCTCTGGAGCTGTAACATGTGCTGCAGAGGGGGTGTTGTTAATCTGTCAGGGTCAGTTCAATTCTCCTTTATGGTTACTCTATGGCCTTGTTAAAGTAGGCTCTGGCACCTCCTGGTTCTACTAAAAATTGTGCTGCAATGAGTCAAAGAGTCATTTCAGTCAGCTCTTTAGTAAGTGGGAAATTTCAGATTGTGCCAAGCAGTTGGGAGTAAATCCTAACTCTATGCATTTACTGTCAAGTTTCATTTGAATTGCATCTTCAAGGAATTTTAGTGGGGAGTTTACTAGTCAGGGAACTGGAAGCACAAAAAGAGGCATGGATAAAAATAAGTAAGAGGGCAGG
The DNA here is from genome assembly GCF_020171115.1 of Neogale vison. Taxonomy (NCBI): domain Eukaryota; kingdom Metazoa; phylum Chordata; class Mammalia; order Carnivora; family Mustelidae; genus Neogale; species Neogale vison. The sequence continues at coordinate 86,210,509 of NC_058105.1, read as the reverse complement.
TGGATCAAAAAGGACCTTTTCAGCTTTACACCAATGGGTAAAACTATTTGTGAAAGATTGACAGAATTAGCTACATAAAAATAAAATTATCCATGCATCTGAAAACCACAAATAATTTAAATGCAAAATCCAAGACAAGTGCTAGTAATGTACATGTCAAAATGTGGGCCAAGATATTCACATATAACTCTTAAAATCAACAAGGTAATTTTATTTAAAACATGAATACTGGTGAGAGTATGAAAAACCAGGCATTCTAACAGAATGTTGGGGCCATACCAATGAATATTGTATTTCTTGCAATGTACACTGAGACTATTTAAAGTGTTCATGTCTCTTCATTTCAGTAAATCTATTCTTAGAAAACTATTTTAAAAATAAAAGATGGTGAAAATATGCACATACAAAAGTATTCTTCTCATTATATGGTGGTATAATCTTTGAGGAATATATCAGTGTGTTCATCCTATGCATTTACTTGACTGAATTTCCCAAGGAATTGCTAGTATGAGTTTTCCACTGGAAAGTAGAAATGGGTAGTTGAAGAATAGAGGTGTGCTATAAATAAATTTATTTTTTAATTTTTTAATTTTAAATATTTTATTTATTTATTTGACAGAGGGAAAGAGCTCAAGCAGGGGGAGCAGCAGGCAGAAGGAGAGGCAGAAGCAGTCTCCTGGCTGAGCAGAGAGCCTGATGTGGGGCTCCATCCCAGGACCCTAGGATCATCACCTGAGCAGTAAGGCAGATGCGTAATGACTGAGCCACTCATGTGCCCCTGTAAAATAAATTTAAAGTACCTTTTATCACACTCAGTCTTGTGGCTGGAAAATCTGTACCTATTACACACATTACAGCAAATATTAGCAATAGCACCAACAATAATAACATGATCTCTACAAGTGCAGGTTCAAGCTAAGAACTTATTGGGTTATTTATGCTGACCACAACCTCATACAGCAGATGCTGCCCGCATTTTATACCCATGGAAATGGTGGCACACAGAGAAGTCAGTTTTCAAGGGTCTCAGGGCTCCTGTAAAAGGGCCCCAACATTCAGGTCTGAGGTCTGTCAGGCCTTAGATGGTACACTGGTTTGCAGGATGTTTTCCTGCCCCAAAACAAGAATGAAATAAAAGACTCACTAGGGAAGAGGGTAAAATAGCCAGCAAAACTTTTTCAAAGGGTAATAATATAGTTATTGTCCACTATAAATTGCTAAATGGAAGAGGGGAAAAAGCAATATAGGAAACGGTTCATATCATACCATCTCAGTATTACGAAAAAATAAATTATATTTACCAAAAAAAGCATCCGTAAGAAATACCTGTTCAATTATTCAACAAACGTATATTGGGAATACACTGTTAAGCACTGTTTTGTTGGTGTGCTGAAAATACAGTGGTTAGCAAAACAAAGCAAAATGAGCATAGCCCCTAACTTAGGAAGGTTCCATTATAATGGCCTTTGAGATGGGAATCACAAGTTATTTCTGCTTTCCATCTCAGATATTAACATTTTTTCAGTCTTTTAAATTGTGTACTGTTTTAGGAAGACAAATGAGTAAGAAATTTAAATGTCTTTTTCAAATTATTTTTACAATGGGGGTAACAGGCTAAAAATCTGTTTAAAAAATGGTATGTTTGAGTTATGCAAATAAGAACCTCGGGCTTAAAATCAGTTTTATGAATGAAAAACATCTAAGGAAATTTATCACGAACGGTCACTGTTGGGTAATGGGACTAAGGATATGATTAGCTTTCTTTATTACACTTTGTCTTCCAAATGTTCTATACTGAGCCTGGGTGACTTTCATAATGAGAAAATATATTTTAACGTATGTAAAAGGTCAATAAAATCCAGGAAAAGCTGAGAAAAGATCATAACAAGACAAACCAAAAAGCAAACATATAAGTTGTTAAGGAACATACGCAGGCTATCAAAAGAAAAAGCAACTTGAAACGCAAAGGGGTTTTATTCCTGAGTCTTGAGTTTTCACAAGGGACCTCATTTTTTTTTTTTTCAATTTATTTATTTTCAGAAAAACAGTATTCATTATTTTTTCACCACGCCCAGTACAAGGGACCTCATTTAAAGAAGGTCCAGCCCGAGGTCCTTCAGAGCCCGGGCAGGCGCAAGAAAGAAACCACCTCTTTTTTGCGCAAAAGGCTTTTCCTAGTTTTTTCAAACACGAAGGGCGGGGGAAGGCGGGCAGGGTGGCTGCACGGCGCAACACTGCCATCTGCGGGCAAGTAGGACTAACTGCCCCCCACTCCCTAAGGAAAATCTATCTTTTTTGTTGATATTCCACGCAGAGCCTTAGAGATCGTGGCTAAAGAGGCCAAAGCAGTTAGGAGCAAAGACCAGAGAGTGAAGGAGAACCGGTCGAACTGTCGCTGCCGCAAGTCTCCAGGACAAAAGCCTTTCCTATTTTCCCCCACAGAACCTTAGCTACAGAGGCAGGAAGTCCGGGCCCCGGGACGGTGCGGGGGGGGGGGGGGGGGGGGAGGCGGTGCGCGAAGGGCGGGGCTGCGTCTCAATTGGTCAGTTTTGGGCCTGCGCGCACGAGCTCAGTGAGGTCAATGCCATTCCGTCTGTCCAGTTCTTTCGGCGGTGTCTTCCCTGACACTGTTGCGAACTGTCCGGTAAGAGACCAGACTGGTGAGATTTAGGTCCAGTTGCTGGACTTCCCGGCCGCATCCACCGCCCAATGTGCGGCCCCTGTACCGGTTCCCTGGTCATTCTCTTCCCGCCCAATCCCAGCCTGAAAATAGGGTTGTCCCTGAGGCACACTCGCTCTCTTCCTCTCAGCCTTCCCTCCTTTGATTCCTCAGGGCAACCTCAGGGCCTAGGGTAAAGACCCAGTCAACTAAGAGCCTCTCTGTTCTCAGGGATGTTCCCCTCCCCTCGGGGCATCCCTCTGCCCCTTGTCATGCCCTGCTCCCCTCCATGCTGTCCCTTTGTAACATTCCTCTCTGTCATCACCCCCATCCTGATGCCCTGTTCGTTTGGCTCCCTCTTTTTTTCTTTCTTTCTTTCTTTTTTTTTTTTTTTTTAAGATTTTATTTATTTGACAGACAGAGATCACAAGTAGGCACGGAAGCAGGCTTCCTGCTGAACAGAGAGCCCAATGCGGGGCTGGAGCCCAGGACCTTGGGATCATGACCTGAGCCTAAGGCAGAGGCTTTAACCCACTGAGCCACCAAGGTGCCCCTCAGCTCCCTCTTTCTAACAACTCTTCATCCACACCTCTTGGGGACCTCCAAAGCAGGGACCCCACAGCCTTCCTTGAGTTCTACCAGGCTGCTTCTTCCCCAGCTTACCCAGAACTATAAACTCTCACCCTCAAACACATGTCTGTTGCTCCATGCTCTCTCTTATCTACTTTCCTGGTATACCCCCAACAAAGGACACACTGTGCACCCTCCATACCTGTATGTCCTCTCTCCTCTACCTCCAGTAGCCTTCCACAATCACCAGCACCCACTCTTCTCATGATATTCAGTTGATGAAGTCTTGGAATATAAGTGAGGTTCAGTGGGGTAAGGTACAGAGCCGACAACCAAGAAAGAATTCTTGAGACATCTTTCTTGCAAAATGGTGTTTATTGGGAGGTTGGGGAATCAGGTGGTGGGTATTAGAGAGGGCACGGATTGCATGGAGCACTGGCTGTGGTGCAAAAACAAGGAATACTGTTATGCTGAAAAAAAAATTTTTTTAATGGTGTTTATTAAAGCATGGGGACAGGACCCATCAGCAGAAAGAGCTCCTGCCCCGGGGCTGTGAGGAATGGTCCATTATTTGCTTGCAAGTTGGGAGGGGGTTAGGGATGGTGTAAGTCTCTGAGGAATTTTGGAAGCAAGGTTTCCAGGACCTTGAGGGGCTAGCTATTGTTGGGAAAAATGTTATACGGTGATAAAACCTTTGTCGTGAGATGCTTTAGTTGTACATCAGTGGGCTATATATGCTTGGGAATGATTGTCAACACCTATCTTGTAGGGTTTAGAGATAAAGGAAGTTTCCAAAGGAATTGTTAAAGTAGACTTATAGACTTATAGGATCCTGGTTGGGGGTAGGGGTTGGTCAGGCTATGATTGCCCTCTGCCCTTAGCAAAATGTTAAGGTGGAGGCATTTGAGTCCCTAGAGGAATGTCACTCTGCCTGTTTTAAGGGCTTGTCAGTGGGTAAGGAAATTTAATAACTTTTCTTCTGCCTCTGTTTCCCATATCACAATGATTATTCATTGAGAAAAAAGAAGGGACCAAATAGGAACTCTTAGCACTTACTAGCAACACTGGACCTGTACCTGCATTCTCTGCTGCCTCTCTGGAGGCAGTGACGTGAACCCAGTTGAGGCAAGGCCCTTCACCTGGATTCCATGCCTATCTTCCGGAGGACAAGTAGGACTTTGCAATGATCATTCTTTTGTCTCGAATTGCCATGTTCCCATTTTTTTTCTGGGTCATTTAGTTATCTATAAATATGCTCATATTTCTCACCCTTTCTAAAAAATGAAGTAAAACAAAGCCATCTCTGATCTCATATACTTTCAAGGTACTGACACATTTCTCTGACGCTCTAAACAGCAAATCTATCTCCACTTGTTCTATAACCATTTTCCTTGCTAACCATTTCAATTGTGCTTCTGCCAGCCTGCCCCATAATAAAACACCTATTTTTTTTTAAAGTCACTGATGACATTCGTATTGCCAAAATCCTATGATGGTGCTCTCATCCTCAACTTATTGCATCTCTCAGATGCCTTTGGTACATTTCACAATTGTTTCTTTTTTGAAACTGTTCCTCCCTCCCTTCCTCCTTCACTTCCTTTATTTCATTTTAATTTTTGGATATTTGACAATACACTCTCTGGGTGTTTTTCCTCCAACCCAAATGGCCACTCTGCTCCTTGTTAGTATTTAGTACTTACTCTTCCCTTTAAACTGGCTTTTAGTTTAAACAGGGCCCTTCTCATGCTACACTCTCTTCATGGGTTGTTTCATTATTTTGGCCAGCAGAAAACAGAGCAGGTACATGATGGGACCTCCTACAGGCCTAGCTCCCGCATCACCCTGTGCCCTGAGATCCAGATGTGTCTGTATGTTTGTTGGATGGCCTGAAAGAACCATAAACTTCACATGCCCCAAGTACACCTCTTCATGTCTTGCATCTTGTCGGTCTCCCCCGCAGTCCAGCAACAAGTCCTCTAGATCTGATCTTCAGACTATATTGTTATTGTGCATGCATCCCCTTCTGTGCTTATCTACTGCTACTATTTCAATAGCCACACAATCCCACCAGCTCTTGCCTTCACCACAATAACTTTGGCCGACTTCTGTTCTTGGAACATGCCAAACTTATTCTCTCATCAGGACATTGGTCATCATGGTGCTCTTTGCCTGGGTGAGTCCAGGCCAGGATCTTTACGTAGTTGGTTCCTTCTCAACGGTAGGGTTTCTGCTCCATCGCTGCCTTCTCAGAGAGGCTGTGCCTGACCACTCTGTGTAGTA